>NC_138165.1:31122923-32322923 GCF_964165515.1 Mesoplodon bidens
ACAATGTTATAGCATAAAAAGCCCATTTTTAAAAAACAAACATATTTTGAGAAACTGTACATATGCCCAGGATTATTCTACACAGGCAACACGACAGGTGAAGCACTTATATAGTGCTTATATATAGCTAACCCAATTAACATACAAATTAATCAGATGATCGAGGTCTCAAGAGTAGGTTTTCCCTTTTTTGTCCAAATAAACCAGGAAGAAAATTTCCTAAAACCAACTTTTGCCCTAAGGTTGGCTCTATCACCCCTGGCATCTCACAATTGGCTTGGCTTGTGACGCAGATTTTGGTCCCTAGATTCTATCTTGGATGAAGATGTGGTTTCCACTTTGGTCCTATCACTAGCCACAGACACTTGTTCTTAACACAGAGATCTGTCCCATTCCCTAGATTTTGAGGTCTGGGTTGGTTCAGGATTAAAATTATTAAAGAGGTAGACATTTTGGAATGATTACTACTACCAGGTTACGTTCTTATTTCCCACTTGAAATGCTATTAGAGGAAACCCTGTGGTTATCGATATTTAACTATGGCTTGCCTTAGTGACGGTTCCTCCTTGGAGTAGGTGAATTTGTCAGTCCCCTAGAGCTATGTAATGACACTTTAGATAGTGATAGTGAACATTTTAGAGCTGGTACCTGCACATAATTTCGATTATGAAATGGTAAATCTCTGTCTAGAAGCTGAAATCCAGGAAAGGTTGTAGAGAGAGCTTTTCTACAAAGAACATGCATTTTCCAATATACATAGGAGCAGGCTCATTACAGCTCATCACAAAGACAAGCTCATTGATTTTAAGTACAGTTGAACTTCTCATTATCTATACTCTGCCCACTTATAACAAACCACCCAATATGTCAACATTTACATGGTTAAATCTTTCTATACAAAAAAAAATATATCCACAGAAACAGGATCAAGAGGGTAGTCTTTTTCATATGCAACCCTTTTCCCAAATCATGAGTTAACATTAACTAAAAAACAACACTATCTGTCTCCTTGCTTTTCTCTTATCCTTTTAAAGTACATCCTCATCTTCTCAGAAAAATAGAATATCTCTATGAATAAACATAAATTTTTGGCAAAAGTTTAGCACGCCACTTTTTTTAAAAAATGAAATAGTTCTTATCTATTTTTGATTTGTCATTTCTTCTCCGCTTTTATCTTCACTGTTTTGTTTGGCTTGTATCGTCTTTATCTCTGGCAAAAGGGTAGTCCCACTGGGCCTCCAATGCCTTCATCCCACATCTGTTTCTCCATCATCTCCGTCCTCATTTTCCATGCCTTTATCCCATTATGGTAAATACTGTGGTTGGTCACTCAACATCCATTTCATTCCCTTTCCATGGAGAAGCAAAATGGCAACTGGGGGGATTGACCTTATTGTGATTGGCCTTCAGGCATTCTATCCTCTTTGCTAGTAGTAAGTTCAAGAAAAGCATGCGACACAATAACAGACAATGAGATATAAAGAAGTACATGCTGGTGACCTCTGAAAACATTCTCCCTATCTCTTGCTAGAGAACAGTTCAAGTTAATCTCTCTTTTTCCTCCTTCACTTGAACAAGGGGGTATTGTAGCAGCCACTGAAAGTCATTCTAAATCAAAGGGGAACCAGCTTCAGGATGAAGACAACATTCTGGATGGAGAGCAGAGAGAGATACAAACTCTAGAACCTGAAAACATTATTGAGCCACTGGACCCACCCTATTTTATGCTCTGCTTTCTTACCACTAAAATCTGCTTGGATTGGCCTGTTATTGGTAGTCCAAAGGACCCAAACTAACACACTAACCCAGACAGTAGCCATGAGGTTATAAAGATAGTATAGTAAGTCATGGGTCCTGTTTTCAATAAGCACATTTAGGATGGGAATGGGCAACAGATACATCAGTAAGTATAATATCTGTCCTCTAATGATAAACTACTCTAGGATCCTTAGAAGCCAATCCCATCATTAAGTCGATGAGGGCCATTTGCCTACCACATGAGAAAAAATCTATCTAGAGGATATAGTATTACTTATATTAATGTGAGGGAGAGATTCTGTGATAATGATATGAGGGGCCAGTTCTTAATCTCAAGATTATTGTCCTTTAAATCTACTTCTATCATAGATACGGGCTGTCTTCAGAATGGTTAACATCTTATGAGGGCTATTTCAATTCTAATATTGTCATTTCTTGTCTTTGGATCTGAGCACTGTCTAAAACTCAAAAAGGCTTGAAATTCAAAGATAGTAATTTTTAGACCATTTGATTAAGATATGCTATCATTTAGCTAGTTATCTTTCCTATTTATCTACTTATATGCATGCATAATTAAACACATACAAATACTAACTATATAAGTAATATAAAACTCTGAAGGATATCAGAACATGCCATCCCAAAATATGCCATATTAATCATTTTGAGCTAAAGGTGACTGCTATTCCAGAAGGGCTCTCTGACCTCTCCCCTTCTACCTATAAGTAGGGCACAGATTTCCCATGAGAAAGATGCCCTCCCTGTACAGGAAGAGGAGAATATTCTTACCACTGCAGACACAGAGTTGACGCTGAGATGAATCTGTACAGACAAACCTACTAAAACAACCCTTATTTTCCATTAGTTTCCCCCATATATTTCCTAGTCACTTTCCCACAGTTTGCTACCCCTAGCCCCAAGCCCCTTTTCCTTTGCTTTGTCACATCTCTGTAACTTATCATTTTTTTATTAAAATGGTATATAAGTTCTCAAGCCTACCTGCTTCTCTGAGCCTTCATTTCTTATATTTGAAGGACTCTGTGTAAATGTAATAATATTAACATCAAGTAAAATTTGTATGCTTTTTGCCTGTTAATCTGTCTTTTGTCAGTTTAATTCTCAGGCTCAGTTATAGAACCTAAGAGGACAGAGGAAAAAAATTTTTCTCCCCAGACCTCTCAGTGTATAAAAAAAATGGCTCTTTGTGACTCTAGCATTTTCTCTTGAAAACTTTGATTCTGATTTAAAACCAAAAACAACTGAAAAATTTATTTATTTAAATCAAAAATTAATTCTGGTCATTTGAAGTCTAATGTAACCCTGTGAATGTCTGATTTGATGATTTATTTTCTATCACATTAGATATTTTCCATCATGTCAACAGTGTAAAGATCAAAAATAAAAGTAAATATGTACCTTGACAAATATTTAATCAGTACCTCTTAGACTTTCTTCTTCTTTATTACTTAATGCCAAATGAATAGTTTAATTATAAAACTCATAGCAAATTCAGAATCAGAGTTAGACATTCTAACCCTCTGGAAGGAAATTATACAATCACTGGCAGATTAAGCACACGCACATAAAAGTAAAATTTAGACATTTAAGGTGTCAAAACACCTTAATTTAAAAGATCAAGAATTCAACCTCAGATACAAGAATTTCAACTCTCTAAGGTAATCAAGGCATCTTATAACTCTAAAGTCAAAGTAATTTAAATCTCAGCAAATATTAAGCTATGCTAGAGGCCAAATATGCCAGATGGATATACATTATGAAAAAAGCTTTAAATGTCTCCCATGGGGAAAAATAACTTCCTGAATCCCTTTTACTAAGCAACTTCTTCTCCTATGAATTATCTGTTTATATTTGTTTAATTTTTATTAATTAAAAGCCAGTGTTGTTAATTTCTCTTTCTTTTGTCTCAGGTACCAGGTAATTATAATATTAACAATTTATATATTTTGCTACATCTTATTTAATTTATGTGGGCAGTTAGACATATCAGCATGTTGGAATGCCTTCTTTTCATAATTTTGTCTATGGGAACACTGTTGCATAAATCATCTGCACTAGAGGTAGCCATGGGTGAAATGGTCTTTCTTATTAAATGTCACAAGATTTAATGTCACAGTATAATTGGGATGGAAGGATACTTGCACTAAGCTCAAAATGTCTTTTCCTGCTAACACATTATTAATCTACAGGAGTGTTAAAATATGTTTAATAAAGGCCCCATTCACATGGAAATGGTTGGCACTTACTAAAAATCACACTATTTCATTGCTCAGTCCTAGGAATTTCTAGTGGAATTCACAATAAGTTTGATTTTCAAGTGAAATTCTAATAGAAGTCCACACTAAAAAATTCAACATTTGTTCTTAAAGTATATCTTTAAAAGAATGAAAAATGGTCTTGTGCTTGAAGCACTAATGCATTCTAGTATTATACTGGCAGTGTCAAAGTTCATGCTTAACAAGTATTATACTTTGAAACAAAGTCTTTTGGGGTCTGTTCTTGGCTTTGTTACTCTTTCTCCTACCTGCACACACATACACACAGTGCTGTGCACACAGCTAAGCTCACATGTTCTAGCCTCCCTTGCAATAAGGTAGGATCATATGACTGAGTATGGACTAATGAATGTGGGCAGATATCAGGATGCATAAAAACCTGCTCCACAATTCCTTATGCCCTCCATTCTCTTTGCATGAAACAGAAGACTCAGGAGAGGACTCCAAAGCCTGATGCTTGCTGAATAACCGCAATGAACTATTAGTGAGCAAAAACAGGAAAACTATACTGCTAAATTTCTGAGGATGTAGGAGTGACTACATTTAATGCAGTTAGATCATTCTGACTTTCTCTTCTTCCTTCTTTTTTCCTTCCTTCTTTAATTTTTTTCTTTTATCATCCTACACAGGGTAGAATCTACCAACTGAAGAAAGAAGGGAGAAAGCCATCTTCTAATTTTGTTTTGTTATCATTGATTCAGCCAATGACCTTGAGGAAGCTAGTTAATTTTGTTAGGCTTCATATTCCCAATCATTAACCCAAGGATACATACTCAAGCATTTCATAAAATCATAACCCACAGGACCTTTTGCAGGAAAATGCCTCTAGTTCCATGCCTTCATGTAGAATCTGCCTCCTCCACTCTACAATCTATATGAGAATCTTCACTGTTTATAAAGGAGCTAGTGGTAAGAGTCTACATCCTTATTTCAAAGTCCAAGCCGGCACTTTACAATACTGTTCCTGGTGAAATTTACCTGTAAAAAAGTCCAACCACCCCACTGTCATTTCAACACATTCACATTTGTCTTACTTTAAATAGAGTGTACAAGTTCCTATCAGTGAGAGTACTTTAAGTTTTTCCCATTCTTTTCTTCTCAAGGCTGAACTACAGCACACCAGTCTTTTAATCTTTCCTTGCAAGTAAGTTCCAAAACTTCAAACAGTTCCATCTTTTCTATATCTCTCTTTCATAAGCCATAGTCACATAATTGATCTATTTGGTGGAAAAGTAAACTGAAGCAGAAGAGAAATCCATCGAACCAGCTGTTTATATAGACAAAACTACTTTTGATTGAAGGCTGCTTTTTTTCACACAGTTTTTATAGCCTTAAAAACAGATTCTGAAACAGAGAAAATACTCAAGGAAAATTACAATAAATGAGTTTAAGGGGATAATTTTTTATAAGTTTGAAGTGTTACATGTCTATGCATATTTTACAGTACAATTAGTTCGTGATAATAGTTACTTTCAATTCAGCTAGGCACATTCCCCATAGGCTTTTATCATTAAGTATATTTGATCAGGCCAGAACTGGACATGAGTGAAAAACTTAGAGACATGTGATTTGCCCTAGTCTCTCTATGTAATTTTCTGAGTGGCAAGAACTCAACACACCCATTTATTTGGAAGAATCAGGAGAAGCAAAGTGAACTAGTATAGAAAATTTTACCTTGAAAATTTTTAGACAATTTAATCAACGTAGTCTTATAGGCTTTAAAAAAATTCATAATCTTAAGATAAAAGGAATGAGGGAGGGCACTCAACCAATAATTTGGGATCCACTAATAGACCCATACAGCTTACCTAATAAATGCATAAGCAGTTGTCATCCCTATACTCTTTCTGTATGGCTTATTAGGGCTGTGGAGAAAGAGGGACTTGCATCCGAATCCCATCTGACCCATTTATTAACTCTATAATTGAATATCTCTGATCACCAAATTTCCTAATTGACGAACTGAGGATAATGATGCTTCACCTGCTCTGTGGTTCTGAGGTTTATATAAGATATAGTGGATAAAGCGCTTACCAGAGTGCTTGGAACACAGTAGGTAGTCATGGTGAAATAAAGATGGTCGCACATTCTTTGTCACACCTCCCATCTAACAGTGGGGTCTATTTCTCCCCACTTTGAATCTGGGCCTCTCCTCAGACTTTCCTTGACCTAAAGAATGCAGCAGTGGGACTTCCCTGGTGGCGCAGTGGTTAAGAATCCGCCTGCCAATACAGGGGAAGTGGGTTCCAGCCCTGGTCTGGGAAGATCCCACATGCTGTGGAGCAAATAAGCCCGTGCGCCACAACTACTGAGCCTGCACTCTAGAGCCTGTGAGCCACAACTACTGAAGCCCGCAAGCCTACAGCCCGTGCTCTGCAACAAGAGAAGCCACCACAATGAGAAGCCTGCACACCGCAATGAAGAGTAGCCCCCACTCGCTGCAACTAGAGAAAGCCCGCGTGCAGCAATGAAGACCCAACGCAGCCAAAAATAAATTAAAAAAAAAAAAAAGAATGCAGCAGCAATGTTGCCGTGTAACCTCTGAGGCTGGGCCTTGAGAGCTTTCACTCACATGCTAGAAATGTTCCTTCTTCAAACCCAGCCATTGAGCCCTGAGAAGCCCAAGCCACATACAAAGGCCAAAGGTACTTGGTTTGATAGCTCCATCTCCAGTAACAGTCAGTACCAAGCACCAACCATGTGAGGGAGCCATCTTGGATACTCCAGGCCACTCAGATTTCCAGACAACTGCAGCCCTCAACTCTACATGGAAAAGGAGACTCATCTACCCATGTGTGCCTAGTCAGTACGAGAGATAATCGTTTTGTTTTCTCAAGCCACAAAGTTCTAAGTTAAGCCACTAAGTTTTGGGTAGTTTATTACACAATAATAGATAGCCAAAACAGTGCTCAAAAAACCAGAGCAATTATTATTTTTCTCCAGCGATGAGGAAAAATACACTGGGGCTTCTTTCCTCTACTTAGAGGCTTGAGGGTCAATACATCCTATATTGTTGCTCAATACCAAAACATCAGGGAAATAATAAGTAGGGGCTTTGCCAAAAAAAAGGAAAAAAAAAAAAGGAAAATTTCACTTATATAAAAGACCTCTATAAGAACTAGTACTTTCTTTCCATTGTAACCTTCACTGCAGTGCACATCGGCTTATTATATCACACACCTGTGAGTTCTTACATGACTATAAATCACGGGACGGAGTATATGTCTGCCCTAAAATCAGGTATCATGACCTCTTTAAAGGGTGCAGTTCTTAAAGACTCACTCACTCTTCTTTGCTTGTGGCCTTTGCAGATTTACATTCTTTTTGCCTCCTTGCTCCTTGTCCCATCTATTTTTGTGGTCATCACAGACCCAGCACCAAACTTGCCTATTTGCCCTCATTTCCTACCTTCGTACGCTTCCTGGATCTTCCTTATAGTATTTTTTAAACTTCTCCCTATGCTTACTGTCTTTCTCCCTCTCCCAGCCTTGACCTTGGCTAGCTACATCCCTAGATCTATTACATCTAATGGATACCACTTTTAGATTTCCAGTCTTGGCCTTTCTTGCCCTACTGTGAATCACTGTTGCTATGCCCAGTGTGGTACTAGATATGGTATTATCTTAATTGCAGGTGTATAGATGCACAATGCCTTTTTTCACTAGGACACGAATGAAAATTACAGTAATTTACAAAACAAAATGATTATGTGATTCTAGGTAAATTTCCTAATAGAGGTGATAATATCAAAATATATTACACTGTATATTCAGTAACCAATCATACTCTTTGTTTTTGATATAAAGCCAAGCTCCTGAATCCCCTGAAAGTTGCTAATTCCAGACGAGCAAATTCTTGCCATCTTTGGTGGGGTTTGTCATCAAATATAATAACATGGGGGCAGTTGAGCAATTAATTACCATGGCATGCTTGGCATCGGTACCTTCAAGTTGTCCAGCTTTGGGGAGTTACCATTCCTTTACCAAAAAAGGCACCACCAATTTAGGAACAGAGTACTTATTGTGCATTTGCAATGTGAAGAAAATGATTACTGTAGATTATAATGATTTAAGATTTTTTGCATGAACAATATGCTCAGTTCAGGAAATTTCCTCTTAAACATAGTAATTATTTTAATTATTTCTTCTCTGGCAATTTTTCTACTGAAATTTTCTCATTGTGTTTTTAATTGAGATAACTCAATTAAGCCATAGAAATGGTAAATTATTCAAATTGCAGCCATTTTTGTTCTACGTGGGTTTGAAAAGAAACACTCTTTTTCTTTTAAAGTCCTGAGTTTGAAGAAATGTTTTCAGTATTTACTCCTCAGCTATCTGTTTCTCAGCTGTTTGGCTCTCCGTGGTGACATGGCGGCAGTCTCTTGCATTTCACGAGACCACATCTCTCAGTGAGGACAATTCAAACTGCAAAGAAAGGGGACTTGAGCTGAGACCCAGAAAACCAAAGTGGTAAGGATCACATTTAGAGGCAACTGGCTGTCAAATATAGATTTGAACAAGGAGGCAAAGAAAGCAGTTCTAACAATTTGTTAGTATCATGGGGAGAAGTATTCAGATAGCTAGCTTGTAAGGATCACAGGCTTCCCAATGAAGTTCCTTTCACCTTTATATTAGTGTAGTTCAATTTATAAAGAGCTTTCATATCCTTTATCTCATTCAGTTCTTACAACAACGCTGTTACTGAGGCCAGGATAATAATGTTTTCCCTTTTTCACCTATGAGGAAACCGAGGTTCCAAAAAGATTGCTGACTTTCCTAATACTATTACTTTCACTAGGACGAAATCTAAGACGTGGCTATTAAGACAGAGCTGGCATTTATCTGTGTCTTCCATCTCCTGAGCTCCAGTCCTTCTGCTACATCCTTCTGTGGCTTGCATTTTGAGATGCATAAAGTTGTGAGCAGAGGTGGATAAAGTTTAGCGATCACATGAAAGATTATATCCACCCAACGCTAAGGAAGAACTAGAATTGGTTATCTTAAGAGGAGGTTTGTTCTGTAAATACTTCTTTATTAAAATCTTGATGACATATGCACTGAAAACTACATCTGTGTGTAATCCCTGTTTACTGTCAAGAGGAAAGCTAAGGAAGCTCTCCAAAGAGGAGATCTGGCAAGAGTACCATTTCATTTGATCATGCTAATTATGGGGAAACCATAATTTAGTGACTTTTTTCATGTGGATGTGGTATACAGCCAAAGAAGCATAATCCTTGCTAAAGGAATATTATACATGAGGTGCTGCTTACTTGGTGGCAATGCCATTTGGGACCACCCAGACCAAATAGCCATCTCTAAAAATACACTGACTTTTTTTTTTTTTTTTTTTTTTTGCAGTACACGGGCCTCTCACTGTTGTGGCCTCTCCCGTTGCGGAGCACAGGCTCCGGACGCACAGGCTCAGCGGCCATGGCTCACGGGCCCAGCTGCTCCACGGCATGTGGGCTCTTCCTGGACCGGGGCACGAACCCGTGTCCCCTGAATCGGCAGGCGGACTCTCAACCACTGCGCCACCGGGGAAGCCCTGACTTTTTGTTTTTAACTAAGGATTTTGTAAAGGCAACAGAAAAACTGAGATGAACAAATGATAACTATGGGCTGAGAATTATAGTGAAGAGTTAAATATAATCTGAGTCTATAACAAACTACAGGTAACATGTATATAGTTAGGGTAAAATATTATTCTCCATAGAAATTATGGAAACCTTAAAAAAATACCCAATAGAAATATTTCTCATCAATACTCGTATCAATATGATACTTTCACCCTTGATCATTGACCATTTCTGCTTGTTGTGAGCCTACACTGATCTATAGTTGAAGACCATTTCCTTATATCAAGGCCTATCCCATAAACTGCAGATTATCCTGCAATTCTTTGTTCCTAAGTTTGCAGTAGTTTACCATAAATTCCAGATTATTTTACAGTTCTTTGTTTTTAAGTTTGCACTTGTTTGAAAATAGAGTCTTAGCCATATTTCTAAAGTGATTTTCTTTCCTTCAATACGCTTTAGAAGTTGCTGATGATTTGTCGTTGATTACTCTGGAACTCTCCATTTGGGTGGCACTGCGGTTCTCGGTCTCTCTGTATGCTCTCTTTGCTGGGAGCTCATTTAGCTCTGGAAATGCTAGCTGCAGCCTCTATAAACCACTGTGTCTCCAATCTGCCTCCTATCTTCTACTCAGCTGCTTCATGAACCTATGGCAATGGGAAGGATTTTCATTGTTCCTGGCTATTTTCAAGAAAGAGTAGTAACTTTCAGATTAGTCTGTGATAAAAAAAAAAAAAGTCTACCTCATTGCAGATACTCTATGCCAATGTTTTTAAAATTGTGGTTGGAGACCTATGGGTCCTGAAACCTGCAAAGAATATGAACTCATGCTTGAAACTTTTGTTTATAAGTGGTAACTGGGTTTTGAGATAAGACATATTTCTTATTCTGATCATGATCAAAAATCTTTGAAATTACCCTTCTATCAATATATTATTTAATGTATAATTTTAAGTATACAACCATTGGCCGATATTTGAGATTTTACTCTTAAGCTTTTCATGCTCACTGTTGTGGGTGCCTATGTTGAAGTGAATAGTTGAAACAATTACATAAGAGTTACGAATAAAATTATTTTATTTGGCGTTGCTGGTCAAAGACTTCTCAATGTGGGACAGCCTGCTATGTGAGAAGAACCCAGGCTTCTGAGCTGGATGGCCTTTGGCTTCTAGTCTATCCCTACCACTTGTTTAACTAGAGGCCTTGGGTAAGTCACTTAATTTCTTTGAGCCTCATTTTCCTCACCTGTAATATTGGGATAATAACATTTATCTCACATGATTCTTTTAAGAATTAGAGAAGTACACAGAGAGCACTTAGCATAGTACCTGTACATAGAAAGTGGTCAGTAAATGAACACTGTAGTTCTAATACTGGAAGGTTGGTTTATGAGAAGTATAAAAGTTATGGAAATATTAGAGCAGCTTCCTGTTACAGTAAATGTGATCAGCACAACAGATTTAAAAAACCTGAATTCAAATTGTTTAATATGGAATTGACATAAGGAGTTAAGTAATCTTCTGTATAACTTGAGCATCAACTATAAAGAAGGATCTAGTTGTCCTCTACAGAGGTCAAAACAACATAATCTGACAGTAAGAGAATCTAGTTAGATATAAAAATAAATGTTATTAAAATTTAAAAAGTGGCTAAATTCTTCCAATCCTAGGTATATCTTTACTGAAGAGGAATGGAAACATAAGTTCATACAGAAATGTGTACTTGAGTGTTTATAGCAGCGTTACTCATAAAAGGCAAAAGTTGGAAACAACACCTTTTGAATGGATAAACAATGGATTAGATAAACAAAATGTGGTATGTCTATATGACAGAATATTATTTGGCTATAAAAAGGAATAAAATACTGATACATGCTTGTATGAACCTTGAAAAATTATGCTAAGTTAAAGAAGCCAGTCACAAAAGACCATGTATTATATGATTCCCTTTATGTGAAATGCCCCAAATAGGCAAATCTCTAGAGATAAAAAGTAGAATAGTGGTTGCTTAGGGCTGGGGAAATTAATAATGAAAAAGTACAGGCATCTTTTTCAGGTGATGAAAATGATAAAAAATTGTGGTTACTGGTGCACCATTCTGTAACCACTATAAACCACTGAACTGTAAAGGGGTGAATTATCTGATCTGTGAATTATATTTCAATAAAGTTGTCACAGAAAATAGTGGCTAAACATTGGGAAAGGCCACGAAAGCTACAAAACCTTAATAGTTTACTGGTCTGGCCTCTCGCAATATCACAGTGGTCTTAGACTTGTAAAAGAGAGATGATGACTGATTCTGGGATGTTGCCATTGTGGTTGTTTCTCAGGTTTTTGCTATATTTCATCCTACTTTGGTTTTGAAGATCTTTTCACTCGATCATACTTGTAGAATTTTCCTTCTTTAAGGATTTTTATTATCCTCAATTGGCTCTCTCCACAATTGAAATAAAAGAGAAATAAATAATGCATCAAGTAACACAAAAGTAGACTGGTAATGTATAACATCACATGCTTATTAGGACATATATTGTATGGAGACACATTTACGCTATACACAGATAAAAATAAGTGCCCCACTTTTGCTTACTGCTATCTTTTTCCATATCTATAATTAATGCTCAACAACCAAGGATTTAATATCCTGGATACAAATAACTTTCCCACAGAAACAACCTGTCAGAAATGGAAAAAAAATAAACCAAACCTCAAAACGTGTGCAGTTATAATGCATCAGAATTGTTCTATAATTTTAGCAGTAAAGCAGGGTACATTGTGATAAAAAAATCTGATTTTAGTTTGTTTACCTAAAGTCAGGACTATATAAGATGTAAAATGAAATGTTTTACTACAAACTGACCTACAGTGGTGACACACAACAAAAATATTTAATTTGGGGATATTGTCATGCCACGTGGGAAAAAACACCCACAGAATCATAGCTTTCTCCAACACATGCATCATGAAAAACTGCCCATCTTTTCCCATCTATGCAATGTGAAGTCTAATATATACCAAAATGTGTAATGGGCTCTTAAATGTGCTGTATAGATGGAGCTTTTGATGATATCACTGAAAACCAAAAGCAGAAATGCGATCTGTTTTTGGATTTGTTATCTTCATAAAATGGAATCCCATTATTTTTCACTTCTTTGATTATTTTATCTTCTACTTATGGATAAGTTATACTCTAGACTCTCAAAGTCACACAAAACATAATGAAAAAGCATGAAATATGTTCACCATAAAATATTATTGGTTATAGTGATTTCTGAATCAGAGAGAAATGAGTATTTTGCAGCTAAGAACCAGTATCTAAAGCAAATGCAGATAGAGGCAATTTGGGGTGATAGTGAGTCTAGAGAGCTGAGGAACCTGATTTTCACCTGCTGTGTGGCTCACTCTGAGCCTCATTCTTCCCACTTGTGGGGGGAAAAAAAAAAAGCCATTTGGACCAGATGGCCTCTATCCATATAACATTTTTAAAAAGCTTTGGCAGTCCATGATTCTGTGATATGGCATTGGATAGTCCAAAAGATTAAAAGAATGTCCTTTTCTACCACATTTTAATTATGCCACCTTTATAACAGAGTTTTTTTCTCCCAAGAGTTTTTAGCAATTATGATTTTAAGCCAATAAAAATGGCATAATTGAAACAGGTATTGTTCAGAGAGAGAGAATACATATGCAAAACCAGAACTGCACATTTGAACATAAAGGTAGCTTACATTGATTGATTTGACTTATTTGGCAATCTATTTCAGTTTTGCTTCAATTTTCCAGTAATGGAATAAAAGTAATTCCATCTGTCATTCTATATCCAAATGCCATCTGTTAGAACTGTCTAGTTTGTATAGGCAGCTCTCAGTAAGCAGGCCTATCTTTTTTTTTTTTGCGGTACACGGGCCTCTCACTGCTGTGGCCTCTCACGTTGCGGAGCACAGGCCCCAGGGGCCATGGCTCACGGGCCCAGCCGCTCCGTGGCATGTGGGATCTTCCCAGACTAGGGCACGAACCCATGTCCCCTGCATCGGCAGGCGGACTCTCAACCACTGGGCCACCAGGGAAGCCCGAGCAGGCCTATCTTATATCCTATCTTTTTACCACTACTTACTCCCTCATATAAATATCAAGAAATCTGGTGAGATTTAAGTTTCTGAGCATAGTTTGCAGATGCTAACTATTTTGGGAGAGGCAAAGTTGTTCTTAATATTGAAAGAGGGCATGGTTGGACTTTCATTTTCATGCATTTTTTCCCCCTGGTAGCAGAAAGAGTGACCTCAACATATATCTACCAAGTGGCTGCCTCTATTTGGAATCAAATTTTTCTCCTGAATGAAACTACAGAACCCTACAGCTTTAGCTTCAATAACACCTCATTCTAAAACAGTGCCAGACAACACATGGTAATGGCATTGCAAACTGGAGCTAATTCAGGGAAGACAGGTGTGGCAAGATGGGGAAATCCCACAGCTCCCTCGTTTCTCTAAGACGGAACCAGATCTTCCTCATTGTTAGTTGGCAGCACTATTTCATACTGATTTTACACATTTTCCATATTCTGTACCAGAATGGTAGCTATAGCAATGGAGTATTAGAAAACTAGAAGGATACTAACGGCCCATTCAAACATGACAATGAACACACATTATCGACATTAGTGGGTCATACTCTGGAATATTGGTCACTAAAGCTACAGTGTTGTTCTGCCACTCACTAACTGTGTGCCCTTGGATAAGTCATACGTTCTCTACTTTTCATTTTTATCATCCTTAAAATAATGGATTTGGATGAACTCTAAAGTGCTTTCTAGGACCAGTTTGACATTTGCATAATCTTTTATAGCTTGCAGAATATTTCCACAAATCTTATGCCATTTAATTCACACAACTCTGTTAGTTATCCCATTCCTATTTTATAAATAACTACATTGAGGCCTCCCCCAAGAAAACCTTGCAATAAACGTGTCACCCAAGTTTCCTTTAAAATTATCAGCTGCTGTGGGTACTAATGTGGTCATTTTAACACATATTACTAAAGTGTATTACGGTTTTCTACAATATTCTCAATTATAGCATACCATCTCTCATTTTCAATAAAATGAACAAGTATGTAAAAATGCAACTATATGTACAGTCCACTGTTATATACAACAGGTACAGTTAAATCAGGCACCTAACACTTTAGGTACTTCCTGTTGTAACGGATATGCTCAGCAAATGGCCTGTCATTCTCTGAGCTTAGGTTGTTTCTGTTCCATTCTCTTCGATAGATGCTTAAGGCATGGCCCTCAAGTCTAAGTAAGATGAACACGTTCACAGAATTCTACGCTCTTCTAGGCTAAAAGGAAGAAATATAATTTGTCTCCTCAGGAGATCAAATTGCAAGTGCATACACTAATTAACCATTACCACCTGATGTATGTTACATGGCTGAAGAAGGCGACCAGGAATTCTGCACAATTATCTCTTCTAGGAAGGCTCCTCAGAGCTTTCCTTTCTCTTACAAAACAGCAGTATTAGAAGGTAAGAAGATAAACTTAGAAGAACTGAAAAGCTTAAATCCCTCTTGAATGAATGAGAACAACCATTACATGCATATGCCAACACAGGAAAGAGACAAAGCAGCCCTCAGCCTCTCTAGCACAGGTCTTTGATATTTTAAAACAGGGAAACAACTTTCATATTTATTCTGCCAAAATGCATAAGCTTATATCTCAAGTCACATAAGTATTGAATTGTGTGCTAGTAACATTTTGGTGGGATGAATGTTGGAAATTATATTTCTAAGGTGAATAATTTAATCTTTTTTCTTTTTCCCCATGGTGAAGGCATCTGTGAAAGACACTGGCCATTGCTAGGAGTTTTCACCATGGTGCTTTGAGTTTGGGCTGCAGTGATTCTCTACTTTTTTTTTTTTTAACATCTTTATTGGAGTATAATTGCTTTACAATGGTGTGTTAGTTTCTGCTTTATAACAAAGTGAATCAGTTATACATATACATATGTTCACATATCTCTTCCCTCTTGCATCTCCCTCCCTCCCAGCCTCCCTATCCCACCCCTCTAGGTGGTCACCCACCCATTAGCAGAGAGGCTGCCTAAAATCATAATAAGGCCACAGACACCCCAAAACACACCACCAGACGTGGACCTTCCCACCAGAAAGACAAGATCCAGCCTCATCCACCAGGACACAGGCACTAGTCCCCTCCACCAGGAAGCCTACACAACTCATCTAGTTTACTTTTTAAATGTAAGAGAGAATAAAGAGTAGAACATTTTTATAATTCCCCCCCACATATTTATATATATACACATGTGGATGAAGGTACAATATTTCAAAATATTCCTGGGCAATCTGAAGGTTTCCCTTACCCACAATTTAACAGGACCATCGTCACTGTAATTGGTGTTTACTTCAAGAAGAACTATGGCAAAACAGATAAATAAGACAACACATGATATGGGTGGGTTGACTAGAGCAGACAGCCATAATAACTTACTTCTGTATACTTTTGCCCTATAACTCCCAGAGAGCTTTAAAACCAGTTTTGGCCCCCAGTGTTAATCTTCCATTGTCATCTCTATTATGACTCATTCTCTGCCTCCCACAACATGGGCACCCTATCCTATCTCCCCTGCTTTGCCTCTAACTCCCAATCTGCTGCATCCTCTTCTGTATGCCTGACTTTCAGCTCCACATTTTAAGTTCAGAGCAAGTGGCTGCCTACACCTATGTCCCTTATCCAAGTTTTTCATATATATTTGTAACGCATCAAGACTGTGAGGGCATAAGAGATTAAGTGGCAATTTGATTTTAGAAAGTTTAAAAAAACACCTGAAAAAAACTGTCTTGATGCGATGACAAATCGGGTTCCATCATATACATCAAATCATAGTCTGATCATGCCACGTATCGGGAAACATATGCATTATTTTACTCTATAGTCATAGTATTTTAGTCAATCAACTAATCCAGAATATTATTTATAATAATACTGTTTTGACTGAAAAAGAAATTTATAGAAATTCATAATACACCAAGTAAAAGCAAACAATCTACAATCTATTGAGCATTATCTACTAAAGACTTGCTTTGCATCCAACTGTCTAACGCCACCCAAATAGGAAGCTGCAAAGTCTACGATTTTGAAACATATACTATACAGCTTCCCAAAGCAAATGTCATCTTCACCCAAGATAACCATTATTATTGTGTTCTATCTTTCTACTCTTCTTCTTCTTGTACATCTGTAATTAAATGGGTATCATTCTGTGAGCCAGGTACATAAGTGTTCATTTTTATCTTTTAAATGTGTAGATATGGTCAAAAACAAAGTGGCGAATTTGATTTTTTATTTGTTTGCTTGCAATTCTATCCCTTGAGTGGTTCATCCATTCTCATGGCTTCAGCCTACCTCCTCCTGACAACTTCCCAATTTATATCACTGGTACTTTCCTCCCTCATTTTCACTAAACTTCAGTTTTTCTCTATTACTTTAAATCCATCATTCTTGTAAGCTCTCTTGCCAAATAGGCTCCTCCTCCTAAATTCCCTGTGGTTGAACCACACTATCCGTCATCCAGGCTGGGGACCCTAGCGCTGCCCTTGATGTATCCCCTTCTTCAACCACATGACCTTGTGCTAGTGCATTTTGATTTCAACTGCTTCTTCTACATATTTGTTCTTTTCTACTATCATCGATTTATGTTAATAGTTTTATTTCTGATTAATTTAAAAATCACACAAGCACATATTAATTCACTGTTCTTTTTAAAAATTTCAAATATATCAACAAAGCTGATATATGGGTCAGATCAAGTCACTCCCCTACTTAATAACCTCCAGTGTTTCTGTAAAGGATAAAGGGGGTTTACGATGGTCTTCTGACCCCTCGCTGTGTACTTAATCTCATTACCTATTATTCTCCCTCCTTACCTTGCTTTACTTCACCCACACCACCTCCTTGCTGTTCCTCTACATGTTTGGCATGTTCCCAAATCAGGACTTTTGGACAGCAAGTCTTAACTCAAATATCACCTTCACAGTGAGACTTCCCAGGCTACCCTGTCTAACATTTCCACCCTTTCATACACACTTCCTATCAACTTCCCAATTTTCCAATGTACACAGCAACATCTAACTTACTTATTCTACTTATTTATCTTTTTAATTGTTTATCTCCTCCTATAAGAATGTAGGCTCAAAGGAGGCAGAGCTTTTTCTGTTTTGTTCACTGCCATAAATCCAGCGCCTACCATAGTGCCTAGCACAGTAAGGGCTCAGTAAGTATTATGTAGGCACGAATGAATGAATCAATGAAGTCCTGTCAACCAGCTAATGGTATGTGGTATAGACCAGATACCAATCTCTGCTGTTTTACATTCTCTCTTTTCACAGTTGAATAGTTTTTATTGCAGTTATCCTGAAACATAAGTATTATGCTGGGGACTCTGTGGGTGGTACTTGATTTCAGCATCAGCCTTCTGGACATTAACATTTTAATTTCAAATATATTTCTTCAAATAATGCCAGGGCCATTTAGGTCATGTTGATTTTTTTAAATAGCATGGTGTAAAGAAATTGGTAAAGTTACATTCAATTTTGGCCACTAATGAGTCACTTTAAATGGTCTAGAACAGTGGTTTTAAATCTTTATGGTCATGAATTCCTTTGAGAATCTATTAAAAGCTTTTACTTTTACTTCTAAATCATTTCAAAATAGGAGTAAGGTAGTTAGCAGCTATAAACACAATGCAAAAGATTTTTTAAAAAAATAATCAAATTAGGCAATGGAAAGAAAGAGGAAAAAATGGGAAAAATGAAGTTAAGTAAGAATAGGGTTGATGTACAAAATGTATACCTTCAAGCTCTGCAGAGTTGATTGGAGATGGACTCCAGTTTTCTTGCTGAGCTTATTATTATTCAGAGCATTATGGCTTTCAATACTAATGAAATGAAGTAAAATTCTTTACTTTGTGCTATTATAAAACGGTCAGTGCTTTATTGTATCTATAATAAAAGTTTAAAGTAGATTATAGCAATTTTTCTCTGAAAATTATACATAATTTTAATGCAATCTAATAAAAATCCCAGTGAGTGGTACTAGTGTCAGAATAGGAAGACAGATTAATGGAATGAAATGAAAGTTTATAAAGAGAACCAATTATATCAGAAGTGTTGTGATAAAATTGGGATATTAAATTTGTGGGCAAAATGTAGATTATTTAACAAATGGTATTAGAATAAGCAGTTAGTTTTTTAAAAAGAAAATTTTTTCAATCCCTACCTTACACCTTGTAAATCTTGATCAGGTTAAATTTTGAAGTAAAATCATAAAACAATTACAAGTAATAAGTATTTTTATTAAAACTTGGGGTAGGGAAGGCTTTCCTAAACATAACAAAAAAGGCCAAAACCGTAAAAGAAAAGACTGATAGGTCTAATTTCTTACAAATTTAAAACTTCTATATATAAAAAACAAAAAAAAGGGGGCTTCCCTGGTGGCGCAGTGGTTGAGAGTCCACCTGCTGATGCAGGGGACATGGGTTCGTGCCCAGTCTGGGAAGATCCCACATGCCACAGAGCAGCTGGGCCTGTGAGCCATGGCCGCTGACCCTGCGCGTCCAGAGCCTGTGCTCCGCAACGGGAGAGGCCACAGCAGTGAGAGGCCCGTGTACCGCAAAAAAAACAAAAAAAACCCCTAAAAATAGAACTACCATATGACCCAGCAATCCCACTACTGGGCATATACCCTGAGCAAACCATAATTTTCAGACATATGTACACTACCAAATGTAAAATGATAGCTAATGGGAAGCTAATGGGAAGCGGCCACATAGCACAGGGATATCATCTCGGTGCTTTGTGTCCATCTAGAGGGGTGGGATAGGGAGGGAGGGAGGGAGGGAGACACAAGAGGGAGGAGATATTGGGTATATGTTTATGTATAGCTGATTCACTTTGTTATACAGCAGAAGCTAACACACCATTGTAAAGCAACTATACTCCAATAAATATATATTTTTTTAAAATATGTGGTACATACATACAATGGAATAATACTCAGCCATAAAAAAGAATGAAATAATGCCATTTGCAGCAACATTGATGGACTTAGAGATTATCATACTAAGTGAAGTAAGTCTGACAGATATCATACGATATCACTTACATGTGAAATCGAATAAAAAATGATGCAAATGAACTTACTTAGAAAATAGAAACAGACTCAGATCTTGAGATGAAACTTATGGTTACCAAAGGGGAAATGTAGGTGGAAGTGATAAATCAGAGGACTGGGGGGGAATGGCGGGGGGTGGGATGAATTGGTAGATTGTGATTGACATATATACACTATTGATACTATGTATAAAATAGATAACTAATGAGAACCTACTATGTAGCACCGGGAACTCTACTCAATGATCTGTAGTGACCTAAATGGGAAGGAAATCCAAAAAAGAGGGGATATATGTATACGTATAGCTGATTCACTTTGCTGTACAGTAGAAACTAACACAACATTGTAAAGCAACTATAATCCAATAAAAATTTTAAGAAAAAGATTGGGAATAACATATACACACTAGTATATGTAAAATAGATAACTAATACGAACCTACTGTATAGCACAGGGAACTTTACTCAATATTCTGTAATAACCTATATGGAAAAAGAATCAAAAAAGAATGTGTGTGTGTATATATATATATGTGTGTATATATATATATGTATATATGTATAACTGATTCACTTTGCTGTACACCTGAAACTAACACAACATTGTAAATCAACTATAGTCCAATAAAATTTTTTTAAAAGGGGAGTGTAAATTGGTTCAAAATTTCAAGAAAGCAATTTAACCACATGCATAAAAAGTCTAAAATTGCATTGGTTCTAGCAAGTCTTCTAGCATTTAATACACATAATAATTTGTCAATTATGCAAATATATATGGAATCTATGATAGTATCTTTTTTCTTTTGGTTTAATTAATATAGATTAACATTTGTGTAGGAAAAAGAGACAGGAAGTATACATCACAATGTTATCAGTGCTAATTATGGGATTTGGAGGTCTCAGGTAATTTAGATTAGTTTTCCACTTGTGTGCTCATATGTTTTGACTAGAAGTCCTATTTGGAAACAGGAGTCACACATCTCTGATGTATTCCTGAGAAAGTTATTTTCGGAAGCACAACAGGTTTCCTGAGCACATTTAATATATGGCAGCTAAGAAGAGCAAAGCATGTTTAAAGAGGTGCAATGACTTCATCGGGCAAACTCTTATCAGTGCCAGTCAATTTCTGGTCCTCAAATATTTAACAGTGAAACTAACCTCCATCTAATGAGCCTTTGTGATATAACATGGCAGGTATTTCTGTGACTCCACAATGGGACCTGAATTCTGTTTCCAAAGGACAGTAAAATAATTTGTTAAGATTCTTTCTTCAATTATACTCACAAGGTTGTAGAATTTTTTTTTCTTAACGTAGCATAAATATATTGAAGTACTAGATCAGAGAATTTGCAAATACATTAATTCTTGGTGAACTGTTCAACATTAGTTGCAGAAATTCAGGCCTAAGTTTTTTGTTTGTTTGTTTGTTTTTTTGCGGTACGCGGGCCTCTCACTGCCGTGGCCTCTCCCGTTGCGGAGCACAGGCTCCAGACACGCAGGCTCAGCGGCCATGGCTCACGGGCCCAGCCACTCCGCGGCATGTGGGATCCTCCCGGACCAGGACACGAACCCATGTCCGCTGCATCGGCAGGCGGACTCTCAACCACTGCGCCACCAGGGAAGCCCAGGCCTAAGTTTTAATGACATGATTTAAATAGTCTTGTGATGACGATACAAATTCAGTATTCAAAGAGAACTGACTTTATGTCCCATAGCTTCTGAAGTAAAGATAATTTTGCTTTTATGAAGAAAAAGTCAACACTCTAAAGAAAATGCTTTAGATTCTTGAAGCACCTTGGGAAGTTTCTTCCCCTACTGCACTATGCTAGGCCCAATAAACAATCAAGAGGCAGCATTAGGTAGATTTAAGAATTTAGATCCAGAGCTCCTATGCTTACTGTGACATCCTGCAAGCTACTCTGTGTGCCTCAGTTATGTGATTCATAAAATAAGGATACTAATAATAGCAAGTTCATATGGGTTTTACAAGAACTAAATAAGTTAATGAGCGTATTTGATAAGTAGTGTCTAAGAAGAACAAGCCATGTCTGAAAAGGCTGTGACAAAGAATAGTATTCAATAATCAATAAAATAATAAGTTTGATAAATTTTAAATTAAAATATATTGAATATTTAATTTTTCCCCAACATGACAGGTTTCCCTGGCATGCAGTAAAATATTTCAAAACAAAAATAAGATGCATAAAGACATAACTACTGGAGCAGCCGAGCATATAATATAATGATGATCAATTAAGTGGCAACAAATAATAATTGAGTAATTGGAGTTCAGAGGCAAGAGTAGTAATAATGACTTTTTAGAAAAGGTGGGGCTAAAATAAGCCCTTGAAATAGGAATGGGATTCAATTTGCTAGAAGGAAAGTAGGAGTTCAAGATGTTTAACTAAAATTTGTAGCTGAAGGAAACCATATTTTATCATCCAATTTTGTATAGGATTTCTTTTTCTGACTCCTCTTTTTCATCCTCTATGGGACTACATTTGTGATATAATTATTTATTTTTTGTTATTGAAGAGGCAGATTCTCGTGTTTTCCTTCTTCAAAAAAAATTATGAAAAATTTCAAACATAACACACAAATAGAAAAATATCATGAACTTCCATCTTCCTTAACTCAGCTTCCAACTGGTTATCAACATTCTGCCATTCTTGTTCCATGTAATGTATTGATTAGCACATAACTTCAAACACTGGGCTCTTTGTTATGACCAACTTTCAATGTGTAGTTGAGAGGCATCCATGAAAATATGGCTTTTTTTCATTATTGTGCAGGATGCACCAAACGGGCGTTCTGGGCTTTGCTCATTGCTTCCTGGAATAAGGAAGGATTAAATGATTTTGTTCAAAGCGCCTAGTCTCCCATAAATTGAATAACTCTTTTCAAGCAAACTTTTTTTAAAATTGAAGAATAATATAAATACAGAAAAATGCACAAATCAAAAAGATACAGCTTCATTACTGAAGACTCCAAGTGAATGTGCTGTGAAAGTATCACCCACTTCAAGAAACAGTCCATAAACTGGATACTTCCCTTGTGCTATGCTGGGTGTTACTCTTCCCCAAGTATAAGCTATTTTGGCCTCTCACCATAGATCAGTTTTGTCTGTTTTTGAGTTCTTCATACATACGTACATACAGTATGCATTCTTTTGTGCCTGATTAACTTGAACAACCCTATGTTCAAGACAAGCATCCATACTATTTTTATTTTTATATATTCTTTCATAGTATGAATATGCCAAATTTATTTATCTACTCTGTAACTGATGGATATTTGTTTCCACTTTTTTTCATATTATGAATAATGCTGTTATGAACTTTTTATATCTGTCCCTTGGGGCTCTTCATTGCTATGGGGTACAAATCTAGGAGTAGAAATAGGGTCATATAAAATGAATATTCAGTTTTGGTAGATTTGGCAACACAGGTTTTCCAAAGTGGATTCACAAACTTATATTCCCACCAGTAGTGTATAAGTGTGCAACTTGCTCCAAATCCTAGGATTTGTCATTTTCTTATATTTTAGCCATTCTGATGGGTGTGTAGTTGAATCTAATTTGGGCTTAATTTGCAAATTCCCAATGACCAATGAAGTAATGAGATGAGCATCTTCTCCTACGTTTATTAACCATTCGGATAGCCTCTTTTGTGAAGTGTCTGGTCAAATTAGCTGCCCAATGTTTTAAGGAGTTTTCTATTGTTTTTGTTTAATTAATTTGTGGTACCTACCAATATATTTTGGACATGAATTTCTATCTATCCTGAATATGGTCCCTGAACAACAACTTCAGTTTGTTTAGAACCTTGACACTACCAAGAGCTCTCCTTAGTTTTTTAGCTTAGTTATTAACAGGTGCCTCAATAGGAAAAGAGGTCGTGTCTCTGTGTTTCCTTTTCCCAGGAAATCCTGTTTCCATAAATCCCAGTAATCCTTGGTTCCATAAATCCTGGTTACACTTACTTCTAATTTTCATCTCCCTAGCCTTATGAAGCTTTTGAAAGCCCCAGGTCACCACATTCTGCTCAGTGTCTAAGCCCATAACACTTAAGAAATGTCAAGTATCTTGAGCTGAAAAGTGGGAAAAAAATTCCAAGTTCACTTGAAAGCATTTCCCATCTTCATAGGCTCTTAATACCGCTGTCCCTGGCTGTCTTGGTTGCTCTCCAATACCTTAAGACACCTGGCTATTTTTTAAATTATATTATTTTGCTACTGTAGCTGTTTTTAGAGGGATGGTTAGTTTAGTAGAAGCTATTATGTCATGGCTGGGAGCTGACTCTAGATGTAGAACTCACAATCTGGATTTATTTCTTAAATTTAAGCAGAATTGTGTGAATGTGAAAATATTTCAAGGGAGGAACAAAAAATCCATAATTTTTCATCAGATTTTTAAAAACATATGACATAAAAAAAAATAAGAATTACTGCTGTAATTTCTAGGAGCCCAAGAGAGAATAAAAAATGCTGGAGGATTGGCGGGAGGTGAGGGAAAAAAAGATTTACTGCTCTGGATACTTAAAGTGGCTCATTAAGATCTCACAAATTGGATATATATGATCAATACTAAAAGTGTTCAGAGTATGCCACCCCAACATTTGCACTCTGACATAAGGATTATTTTGAGCTAAAGGCAACTGAAAAGTAGCAAACACACATACAAACTTTGTTTCCTTCTTCTTTCTACCAGGAAGAGCAGGATGATTGCTCATCACTTGAGACAACTCTAGATTTTTATCAGCCCAGATACAGCACTGACAGCAATCCACATAGCAAACCTTACTAAAACAACCCTTGTCTTCCATTTGTTTCCCTATATATTTATCTCTCCACAGTTCGTCACCCCTAAGAACATAAACCCCCTTTCCTTTGTCTTGTCACTTCTCTAAAAATGTTGTTTTTTGTTCATATACTATATAAATGCTAAGTTCTAACCACCCTTTGAGGTACTCATCAATGAGTTCTCCTGGGTACATGTGTAACATGTGTTAATAAACTATGCTTGTTTTTCTATTGTTAATTTGTGTTTCATCAGTTTATTTTGAAGGCCCAGCCACTGAACCTAAGGAAATAGAGGAATTTTTTCTCCCCTACACTTTTGGTGACCCAGATAGGATGCCTGGGACATCCCACCTATCCCAAAGGCTACAAATTAATCTCAGAACAACTGACCAAACCAGCGAAACGCAAGAATTCTTACCAAAATCAGACTCCCAGATTTCTGTCTGTAGAGTCTAGTTGAAAAGGGTAGTAAAACGTTCTGCTTTCCAAACTGAGATTAACAGGAAAAAGCATTTCTGTGAACTACTTCTTTGGGTGTATGTGTCTTTGGCCATTTGTTATTGATCCATTTTCTCTTCGGTAGCCACAATTTCCCTTTGTCACTGTCTTTTGTGTCATTCATCATAAGGGGAAGAATCATAGGGTAAAACATAGGCATAAATCCTTAAGCTTTTTGTTTGAGCCAGCTTCACAAACTGGTGAGTTCATATTCTCGCCAGACCAGAGTCTGTTTGGACAAACTTTGCTGTAAGTCACCAATTAAAAAAAAAACAAAGAGATGAAATCCTCCTTCTGTTTTGTTTTTTTGTCTTGAGAACTTGGCCAGGATCCAGCGAAAGTGTACTCTCCCTGACTTTTCTGCTTGCTGGGAGGCACAGGTTGTTGGGCCTACATCTGTAGGTGGGCATCTATCAGGCTGGGGACCTGAGACATACGCCTACCATCTGTGCCAGCTCTCAGGGGAATCTATCTAAATAAGGGGTCTTATTAGAAACCCACAATGGGTATTTGCTGTCTTTTCCCTGCACTGCCTTGTCAGTGCTGGGAAAATCTCATCCCCATATAGCCTACTAGGTATCATAGATTAATGGGTCTGTGATTGGAGATGTCCCATTTTCATGGGGTTTCTAATTGCCTGTGGCAATGAAGTTTTTGCTTTCTTTTACTATCATTGGGTGGGAATGACCTTTATGGATCATGGGGGCTACATCATCTGTACTCCAGGGACAGCTCTTGCCTCCATGGTAAAAATTTACTCTAAGCCTGGAAAGTGGCCTATGGGTCTTTCCCTAAAAAGGTTTTCTGGTTTGTGCCACATCTGGAATGGATATACCTTTGAAGATCATATCCACTGAGTGCCTGATGATGGATCTTCTATTTGGAAAAAGATATTTGGAAAATATCTAAAAAGATTTTTAGAGAGCTCTCATCCTAAACAAATATGTTATTCATACCTATGGGAAGATCCGATTAAAAGAAGAAAAAAAGAGAGAGGGAAGGAACAGGAGAGTTACTTTCCTAGTTCTTAACAAGGTTAGGAAGTAGATATAAGACTTAGAATAAAAATTAACTACTGAAAAAGACACTCAGGCAGTTGTGAGACTTAAGTAAATACTGATAGCCAGGAAATAGGTTCCTTAAGGAAGACAAAGGTTCTGGGAACACACAGCAAGCCTGGTTTCTACTGTGCTTTATAATCAGACCTCACCAGCTTCAGGCTTTCCCATACAAAGCTCTTAGTGAATGTATTTTGCATCCCCCACTGCAAAGAATTCATTGGACTGTCTACAATTAAGGAAAAGAAAACTTCAATAGCAATTGCCCTAGATCTCTGATAATAAGCAAATATGCCCCTAGATTCCTTCTTAGAAAAAACATAGATCCTTTCTCTGTCCCTTTAAGAGGTAAATCTTACCATGTCTTTAAAATGTAGATATCCAAGGGTGCAACTGGTGGCTAAAGCACCTACCAGCAATCTCAATTTTCCTGAGATTGAAAGGAAAAAAAGGAAAAAGGCAGTTTTTGAAAACATACTGCTACACATTATTTCCAAATTTAGTCCCCAGTTATCATAAAATTACATATAAGGGCAAATGAAAATCTTAAAACTCTTCTCCACAAACATACATAAAAAGTTTTCACACTCACTGAAAAGCTAACTTGTTGAGTGCTTAACTTGTTCCATTTACCAGAAATATAATGTGGTTTTTTTTCCTTTACCTGTTGAATAATCTTCCTAGAAAACAAAATTCTGTGTCATATCAGAATGATTACCTATGTTTCATGTTGTCTTTATCAGGTCTTTGATTACTTGAGAAAACCAAGTCTTAAACACTGTATAATATCACTAATGCGTGGAATCTAAAAAAATACAACAAACTAGTGAATAAAAGAAAAAAGGACACTCACAGATGTAGGGAACAAACTAATGGTTACCAGAAAGGAGAGAGAAGTGGGGAGGGGCAAAACATGGGTCAGGGGAAAAAAGGGCTATTATGGGATTATATGTAATCATGTGTGTGAAGCTATTAAAAATTATATAGCACTATAGAATTTAAAGAATCTTTCATTCAATAAACAAATTTAAAAAGAAATGTATTATAAAAAGATAATTACTAGAGAAATGTAAAATAAAACTACAATGAGGTATCACCTCACACCAGTCAGAATGGATATAACTGAAAAGTCTACAAATAATAGACGCTGGAGAGGGTGTGAAGAAAAGGGAACCCTCCTGCACTGTTAGTGGGAGTGTAAATTACTGAAGCCACTACAGAGAACAGTTTAGAGGTTCCTTAAAAAACTAAAAACAGAGATATCATATGATCCAAGAATCCCACTCCTAGGCATATATCTGGACAAAACTATAATTTGAGAAGATATATTCACCCCAATGTTCATAGCAGCACTATTTACAATAGCCAAGACATGAGCAGAAGCAAGAACTACAATCCTGCAGCCTTTGGAACAAAAACCACATTCACAGAAAGATAGACAAAATGAAAAGGCAGTGGGCTATGTACCAGATGAAGGAACAAGATGAAACCCCAGAAAAACAACTAAATGAAGTGGAGATAGGCAACTTTCCAGAAAAAGAATTCAGAATAATGAGAGTGAAGATGATCCAGGACCTCAGAAAAAGAACGGAGGCAAAGATCGAGAAGATGCAAGAAATGTTTAACAAAGACGTAGAAGAATTAAAGAACAAAGACGTAGAAGAATTAAAGAACAAAGACCTAGAAGAATCAAAGAACAAAGAAACAGAGATGAACAATACAATAACTGAAATGAAAACTACACTAGAAGGAATCAATAGCAGAATAACTGAGGCAGAAGAACAGATAAGTGACCTGGAAGACAGAATGGTGGAGTTCACTGCTGTGGAACAGAATAAAGAAAAAAGAATGAAAAGAAATGAAGACAGACTAAGAGACCTCTGGAACAACTTTAAATGCAACAACATTCGCATTATAGGGGTCCCAGAAGGAGAAAAGAGAGAGAAAGGACCAGAGAAAATATTTGCAGAGATTACAGTCAAAACCTTCCCTAACATGGGAAAGGAAATAGCCACCCAAGTACAGCAAGCACAGAGAGTCCCATACAGGATAACCCAAGGAGAAACATGCAGAGACACATAGTAATCAAATTGGCAAAAGTTAAAGACAAAGAAAAATTATTGAAAGCAGCAAGGGAAAAACGACAAATAACATGCAAGGGAAGTCCCATAAGTTTAACAGCTGATTTCTCAGCAGAAACTCTACAAGTCAGAAGGGAGTGGCATTATATACTTAAAGTGATGAAAGGGAAGAACCTACAACCAAGATTACTCTACCTGGCAAGGATCTCATTCAGATTCAATGGAGGAATCAAAAGCTTTACAGAGAAGCAAAAGCTAAGAGAATTCAGCATCACCAAACCAGCTCTACAACAAATGCTAAAGGAAATTCTCTAAGTGGGAAACATAAGAGAAGAAAAGGACCTACAAAAACAAACACAAAACAATTAAGAAAATGGTAACAGGAACATACATATTGATAATTACCTTAAATGTGAATGGATTAAATGCTCCAACCGAAAGACACAGGCTCGCTGAATAGATACAAAAACAAGCCTGCACATATGCTTTCTGCAACAGACCCACTTCAGACCTAGGGACACATACAGACTGAAAGTGAGGGTATGGAAAAAGATATCCATGCAAATGGAAATCAAAAGAAAGCTGGTGTAACAATACTCATACCAGATAAAATAGACTTCAAAATAAAGAATGTTAAAAGAGACAAGGAAGGACACTACATAATGATCAAGGGATCATTCCAAGAAGAAAATATAACAATTATAAATATATATGAACCCAACACAGGAGCACCTCAATACATAAGGCAAATGCTAACAACTATAAAAGCGGAAATTGACAGTAACACCATAATAGTGGGGGACTTTAACACCTCATTTATACCAATGGACAGATCATCCAGACAAAAAACTAATAAGGAAACAAAAGCTTTAAATGACACAATACACCAGATAGATTTAGTTGGTATTTATAGGACATTCCACCCGAAAACAACAGAATACACTTTCTTCTCAATTGCACATGGAAATTCTCCAGGATAGATCACATCTTGGGTCACAACTCAAGCCTCGGTAAATTTAAGAAAACTGAAATCATATCAAGCATCTTTTCTCACAACAATGCTATGAGATTAGAAATAAGTTACAGGGAAAAAAACATAAAAAACACAAATGGATGGAGGCTAAACAATATGTTACTAAATACTCTAGAGATCACTGAAGGAATCAGAGAGGAAATCAAAAAATACCTAGAGACAAATGACAATGGAAACACGACGATCCCAAACCTATGGGATGCAGCAAAAGCAGTTCTAAGAGGGAAGTTTATAGCAATATAATCCTACCTCAAGAAACAAGAAAAACCTCAAATAAACAACCTAACTATAACACCTAAAGGAACTAGAGAAAGAAGAACAAGCAAAACCCAAAGTTAGTAGAAGGAAAGAAATCATAAAAATCAGCGCAGAAATAAGTGAAATGGAAACAAAGAAAGAATAGCAAAGGTCAGTAAAACTAAAAGCTGGTTCTTTGAAAAGATAAACAAAATTGATAAACCTTTAACCAGACTCATCAAGAAAACGAGGGAGAGGACTCAAGATGATAAAATTATAAATGGAAAAGGAGGACTTACAACGGACATCGCAGACATACAAAGCATCATAAGAGACTACAACGAGCAACTCTATGCCAATAAAATGGACAACCTGGAAGAAATGGACAAATTCTTAGAAAGGTATCACCTTCCAAGACTGAACCGGGAAGAAACAAAAAATATGAACAGACCAATCAGAAGTAATGAAATTGAAACTGTGATTAAAAATCTTCCAACAAACAAAAGTCCAGGACCAGATGGCTTCACAAGTGAATTCTATCAAACATTTAGAGAAAAGCTAACACCCATCCTTCTCAAACTCTTCCAAAAAATTTCAGAGGAAGGAACACTCCCAAACTTATTCTATGAGGCCACCATCACCCTGATACCAAAACCAGAAAAAGATACTACAAAAAAAAGAAAATTACAGACCAATATCACTGATGAATATAGATGCAAAAATCCTCAACAAAATACTAGCAAACATAATCCAAGAACACATTAAAAGGATCATAAACCATGATCAAGTGGGGTTCAACCCAGGGATGCAAGGATTGTTCCATATAGGCAAATCAATCAATGTGATACACCATATTAACAAATTGAAGAAGAAAAACCATATGATCATCTCAATAGATGCAGAAAAAGCTTTTGACAAAATTCAACATCCATTTATGATAAAAACTCTCCAGAGAGTGGGCATAGAGGGAAACTACCTCAACATAATATAGGGCATATATAACAAACCCACAGTAAAAATCATTCTCAATGGTGAAAAACTGAAAGCATTTACTCTAATATCAGGAACAAAACAAGGATGTCCTCTCTCGCCACTATTATTCAACAGAGTTTTGGAAGTCCTAGCCATGGCAATAAGACAAGAAAAAGAAATAAAAGGAATCCAAGTTGGAAAAGAAGAAGTAAAACTGTCACTGTTTGCAGGTGACATGATACTATACATAGAGAATCCTAAAGATGCCACCAGAAAACTACTAGAGCTAATCAATGAATTTGGTAAAGTTGCAGGATACAAAATTAATGCACAGAAGTCTCTTGCATTCCTATACACTAACAACGAAAGATCAGAACGAGAAATTAAGGAAACAATCCCATTCACCACTGCAACAAAAAGAATAAAATACCTAGGAATAAACTACTTAAGAAGGTGAAAGACCTGTATGGTGAAAACTATAAGACACTGATGAGAGAAATCAATGATGACACAAACAGATGGAGAGATATACCATGTTCTTGGAGTAGAAGAAACAATATTGTGAAAATGACTATACTACCCAAAGCAATGTACAGATTCAATGCAATCCCTTTCAAATTATCAGTGGCATTTTTTACAGAACTAGAACAAAAAAATCTTAAAATTTGGATGGAGCCACAAAAGACCCTGAATAGTCTAAGCAGTCTTGAGGGAAAAATACGGAGCTGGAGGAATCAGACTCCCTGACTTCAGACTATACTACAAGGCTACAGTCATCAAGACAATATGGTAGTGGCACAAAAATAGAAATATAGAACAATGCAACAGGATAGAAAGCCCAGAGGTAAACCCATGCACATATGCGCACCTAATTTACAACAAAGGAGGCAAGAACATACAATGGAGAAAAGACAGCCTCTTCCATAAGTGGTGCTGGGAAAACTGGGCAGCTACATGTAAAAGAATGAAATTAGAACACTCCGTAACACCATACACAAAAACAAACTCAAAATGGATTTAAGACCTAAACGTAAGGCCAGACTCTTTGAGTAAAACTCTTTGAGGAAACCATAAGCAGAACACTCTATGACATACATCACAGCAAGATTCTTTTTGACCCACCTCCTAGAGAAATGGAAATAAAAACAAAAATAAACAAATGGGACCTAATGAAACTTAAAAGCTTTTGCACAGCAAAGGAAACCATAAACAAGATGAAAAGACAACCTCAGAATGGGAGAAGATATTTGCAAACGCAGCAACTGACAAAGGATTAATCTCCAAAATTTACACACAGCTCATGCACCTCAAAATCAAAAAAACAAACAACTCAATTCAAAAATGGGCAGGCAGAATATCTAAATAGACACTTCTCCGAAGAAGATATACAGGTTGCCAACAAACACATGAAAGGATGCTCAGCATCACTAATCATTAGAGAAATGCAAGTCAAAACTACAAATGAGGTATCACCGTATACCAGCCAGAATGGCCATCATCAAAAAGTCTATAAACAATAAATTCTGGAGAGGGTGTGTAGAAAAGGGAACCATTTCACACTGTTGGTGGGAATGTACATTGATACAGCCACTATGGAGAACAGTATGGAGGTTCCTTAAAAAACTAAAAATAGGGACTTCCCTTGTGGTGCAGTGGTTAAGAATCTTCCTGCCAATGCAGGAGACATAGGTTCCAGCCCTGGTCCAGGAAGATCCCACATGTTGTGGAGTAATTACGCCCATGTGCCACAACTACTGAGTCTGCATGCCACAGCTACTGAAGCCCGTGCACCTAGAGCCCATGCTCCACAACCAGGGAAGCCACCATAATGAGAAGCCCGTGCACCACAATGAAGAGTAGCCCCCAGTCACCACAACTAGAGAAACCCTGCACAGCAATGAAGACCCAACACAGCCAAAAATAAATAGTAAATAAATAATTTATTTTGAAAAAAAAACAACTAAAAATAGAATTACCATATGACCCAGCAATCCCACTACTGGCCATATACCCAGAGAAAACCATAATTCAAAAAGACACATGCACCCCAATGTTTATTGCAGCACTATTTACAATAGCCAGGTCATGGAAGCAACCTAAATGCCCAATGAAAGATGAACGGATAAAGAAGTGGTACATATATACAATGGAATAGTACTCAGCCATAAAAAGGAATGAAATTGCACCATCTGTAGAGATGTGGATGGACCTAGAGACTGTCATACAGAGTGAAGTCAGAAAGAGAAAAATAAATATCATATATTAACGCATATATGTGGAATCTAGAAAAATGGTACAGATGAACTGGTTTGCAGGGCATAAATTTAGACACAGATGTAGAGAACAGACGTATGGACACCAAGGGGGGAAAGCGGTGCGGACTGGGGGTGGTGGTGGGATGAATTGGGAGATTGGGGTTGGAAAAAAAAAATTAAATGGTGATGATAACGATTTAAAAAAAAATCACTATACAATAGCCAAGACATGGAAGCAACCTACATGTCCATCTACAGATGAATGGATAAAGAAGATGTGGTATATATACACATAATGGAACATTAGCCATAAAAAGGAATGAAATAACAACTTTTGCAGCAACATGGATGGACCTAGAGATGATTACATTAACTGAAGTCAGATAGAGAAAGACACATACCATATGATTTCACTTATATGTGGGATCTAAAAAAATGATATAAATGAACTAATTTATAAAACAGAAATAAACTCACAGACATAGAAAACAAACTTATGGTTACCAGACTGAATAGTGGCAGGAGGGGAGTGGGGAGGAGATAAATTAGGATTTGGGGAGTGGAATATATATACTGCTATGCCAAAAATAGGTGAACAATAAGGACCTACCATGTAGCACAAGGAACTATATTCAATGTCTTGTAATAACCTAGAGTGGGAAAGAATCTAAAAAGAATAGACATATGTATGTATATATATATATATATATATATATACATATACATATATATATATATACACACATATATATACACATACACACACACACACACACACATATATATGACTGAATCACTTTGCTATGCACCTAAAGCTAACATAACATTGTAATACTAATTATACTTCAATTAAAAAAATGGTTAAAAAAAGAAAACCAAGTCTTCTCAATATTGAAAGAGTTAAGATTTTGGTTTTTTTTTATTTTGTTTCTTTTTCTAAGTATGTCACTTAGTATATCGAAATTTGAACTCTTTTATTTTCAGTTTTGTTAAATATTAACACATATTACCTCACAGTGATTTATGATTATATTTAGTCAAGTGTTCAAAACTTTTGACATTTTTTATAAATTTCTAAGTTTTGATAAAATCAAATCCTTTGGCCTTGAGCTAACTTTGAGAGTTCTCTGAGGGCCCCCGGAAAGTCTCAAAGATTTGTTCTTTCATCTTGTAAAAAGAGAGGTGTTAAATTGATTAGGTTTAGTTGGTATATTAAATTATGTGGGAAGACTGTCAAATAAGAAGTGGTTACAAAGCTACAGTAATAAAGACAGTGTGGTACTGGCACAAAAACAGAAAGATAGATCAATGGAACAGGATAGAGAGCCCAGAGTTAAACCCACGGACATATGGTCACCTTATCTTTGATAAAGGAGGCAGGAATGTACAGTGGAGAAAGGACAGTCTCTTCAATAAGTGGTGCTGGGAAAACTGGATAGGGACATGTAAAAGTATGAGATTAGATCACTCCCTAACACCATACACAAAAATAAGCTCAAAATGGATTAAAGACCTAAATGTAAGGCCAGACACTATCAAACTCTTAGAGGAAAACATAGGCAGAACACTCTATGACATAAATCACAGCAAGATCCTTTTGGACCCACCTCCTAGAGAAATGGAAATAAAGACAAAAATAAACACATGGGACCTAATGAAACTTAAAAGCTTTTGCACAGCAAAGGAAACCATAAACAGGACCAAAAGACAACCCTCAGAATGGGAGAAAATATTTGCAAATGAAGCAACTGACAAAGGATTAATCTCCAAAATTTATAAGCAGCTCATGCAGCTCAATAACAAAATAACAAGCGACCCAATCCAAAAATGGGCAGAAGACCTGAATAGACATTTCTCCACAGAAGATATATAGACTGCCAGCAAGCACATGAAAGGATGCTCAACATCTTTACTCATTGGAGAAATGCAAATCAAAACTACAATGAGATATCATCTCACACCGGTCAGAATGGCCATCATCAAAAAATCTAGAAACAATAAATGCTGGAGAGGGTGTGGAAAAAAGGGAACACTCTTGCACTGCTGGTGGGAATGTGAATTGGTACAGCCGCTATGGAGAACGGTATGGAGGTTCCTTAAAAAACTACAAATAGAACTACCATATGACCCAGCAATCCCACTACTGGGCATATACCCTGAGAAAACCATAATTCAAAAAGAGACATGTACCAAAATGTTCATAGCAGCCCTATTTACAATAGCCCGGAGATGGAAACAACCTAAGTGTCCATCATCGGATGAATGGATAAAGAAGATGTGGCACATATATACAATGGAATATTACTCAGCCATAAAAAGAAATGAAATTGAGCTATTTGTAATGAGGTGGATAGACCTAGAGTCTGTCATACAGAGTGAAGTAAGTCAGAAAGAGAAAGACAAATACTGTATGCTAACACATATATATGGAATCTAAGAAAAAAAATGTCATGAAGAACATAGGGGTAAGACAGGAATAAAGACACAGACCTACTAGAGAATGGACTTGAGGATATGGGGAGGGGGAAGGGTAAGCTGTGACAAAGTGAAAGAGCGGCATGGACATATATACACTACCAAACGTAAGGTAGATAGCTAGTGGGAAGCAGCCGCATAGCACAGGGAGATCAGCTCGGTGCTTTGTGACCGCCTGGAGGGGTGGGATAGGGAGGGTGGGAGGGAGATGCAAAAGGGAGGGGATATGGAAACATATGTATATGTATAACTGATTAAATTTCTTATTAAAAAAAAAGAAGTGGTGTTCAACCTTATTCAGGTTATATTTTTATGAATATATGTTATTAATACAAGTGTTTCAAAAATCTTATGAAATTCCTAGACATTTGTTAATGTTCTTACTGTTCATATGTGTCCATATGGCCTGATTTAATGTTATCAGTCATAATTCCAATTATCTTAAAATATTGTGCGTCACAAAAATAACTAAATTACTTTGTCAACTGCATTATAATGAGCTCTCATCAGATCTTTAACCATAACCATTTAAAGTCTTTTATTACTCACAGGTGTTGTTTTACTTTTATTCTTCTCTGAAAGCATTTGCAATCAGCTATAGTCCAAAAAGTGCTTTGTCTTTAAAGAGATTCATGAAAAAACTCTGACAAGTACTCTGGAGCACAGATTTCTGTTAACTTTTTAAGATGCCACTGGACTGGGTAAGAATTTCCAGAAATCTAATGGATAAACTGATGATTCTATGAAACTGCTAACTGAGGATCAAGTAGAACAAAAATTAATTATATGAGACTGAATGAACTGATGAGGATGATTATAATTTCTATGACTTTTTGTTTGAAACATTACTGGTTCTTTGATGTTTTGTTTTCCAGATTTAAGGAATCATTTTTCTCTTTTCTCTTAAGCTATCACTATCTATGGCTTGCAGCAAACTGGTGGATTATACTCTTATAAATAAGGATGAAACATTTTTTCCCCTACCTGATCCCTCCAAAATTTGGAAAACTCTTATTGAATATTCTTATTTTCATGGTAATGATGTTATCTGCATAAGTTCAATAAGCATCTGTTCTCCTTGTAATAGGACACAATTGAAAACACTGGTTTTATTACCAGTGCTTTGACTGGAATGTCATATTTGAGGATGATGTGCATAGAATCAGATATAACCAGACAGAGTTAAGAAAGTGAGCTGACTTTAAAGAGCCAGTGCTTACAAAGCTCCTTGAAAAAACTGGTCTGGTATCTGGCTTACAGGGTTCCTGAACTCACAGGTGAGTAAGAAAGGTCACTTCCTGGCAGGCCCAGGAATCCTAAAATATTTTGTGTACCTCAAGAAGAGAGAAATTCACCAAATCTATGGATATTGAAGGAAAATCTAATGGCAAGTTCTGAGCTTGACTTCCTGGCCTCAAGAGGCTTTTAAAAGTCTAGTCTGAGATCCCTTATTAAAAATTCCAGTAAAGCAGACTTTAAAAAAAAAAAAGCCTATATGGTCACTCAATATTCTTGCTAAACTTATGTAAATATAATCAGGCCAAGCTTAATGAGACAAGACTTATTTTGTAAACATATTAGTCCTACTTTGATTATCTTTGATAGAAATGGTAGGGAGAAATTCTATGTTTCAATGAGAAATTATAACCTACCTTTATAGATGTTCATTACCTTTGAGGTACTTTTATCTCTTTGTAAACTGAATCTTGCTTTTTTTGTGAATTTTGACAGTAATTAAGGTTTCCAATTTTTCTCTCATCCTCTTGACATGGAGTCACTGAGAACTAAAACCTGACTGCCCAGGTCTGTATTGTTACTATCTAAAAAAGCCCTGGAATCTGAAGCTGGATGCTTCCATGCACTGTTCTGAAAAATAACCATGACTGTGAGACACTGATGTATATGCCAGCAGCAGAGACATTCAAACTATAAAACAGGAAATTCATCGAATTGCCACTGCATGTTCTCACGTTTCAAGCCCAAGACCTAGAAATCTTTACTGACAGCCCTCTGGAGTCAAAAATTGGGTTAATAGTTTGTTCTAACCATTAAACTTTCTTTTTCTTTTGTTTCCTCAGAAATGTACCTGATTAAATGCCTGAATGCTCACATGATACAGAAGCCTAACTTAGGTGGTTTCCCTATTCCCAGCTGCATCACTGCTTCCGGAAATGAGACACAACTGCTTATCTGGACGGACCTATTCCCTAGAATGAGAGACTGATTTGATAAGATATGGAGCAATGTGCTCCACTTGTTCTTTTCTGCTTTTTCCAATCCATGTTTTTCTCATCCTTTACAGATCCTTTTCTCACAACTTCTAACTCAAATCTCTCTCCCTAGCTACCAACATGATTTTTAATATATGAAACTTAAAATTTCAAATGGGGAGTGAAAATATGACACTCTGACATAAAGTTTATTTTGAGCTAAAGGCACATGAAAAGAAACAGAGACACACACAAAAAACCTTTCTGTGCTCTCCCTCTCTATCAGGAGGGGAAGGGTGATTCTTAATCATGGGAGAAGACTCTAGATTCTTATCAGCCCAGAGATAGCACTGAGAGGAATCTTCATAGCAGACCTTACTAAAACAATCCTTATCTTCCATTGGCTTCCCTGTATATTTATCTTTCCGCAGTTTGTTACCCATAAGAATATAAAGCCCTTTTCCTTTGTCTTGTCACTTTTCTAAAACTTTATCATTCTTTGTTCAGATGTTATATTAACCCCAAGTCCTAACCACCCCTTTGAGTTCTACATCACTTTAATAAGAGCACACTTTAATAAGCTCTGGTTTTCTCTTGTTAGTCTGTTTTTATCAGTCTAATTTCTTGAGCCTTAGCTGAAGAACCTAGTAGGGTAGAGGGGGAGATCATTCTTCCCCTACAATGCCAAGTACATTCTTTCAAGTATACTGATAATCAAGTTTTAAAATGTTCAAACAGGGCTTCCCTGGTGGCGCAGTGGTTGAGAATCTGCCTGCTAATGCAGGGGACACGGGTTCGAGCCCTGGTCTGGGAGGATCCCACATACCGCGGAGCAACTAGGCCCGTGAGCCACAACTACTGAGCCTGCGTGTCTGGAGCCTGTGCTCTGCAACAAGAGAGGCCGTGATAGTGAGAGGCCCGCGCACTGCAGTGAAGAGTGGCCCCCGCTTGCCACAACTAGAGAAAGCCCTCGCACAGAAACGAAGACCCAACACAGCAAAAAAATAAATAAATAAATTAAAATGTTCAAACATCCCAGATGATGTTCACACTATCTGGAGAAACGCACAGTTTGAGGTGTTACTATATTAAGATGGACGTTGAAAGTAGAGTAAAAGTTATAATAGTCGTAAAAATATACTGGTGCACTGTAATTTACCCTTTAAAAAACATTTCCTCAGCCTTCTAACATCCCAGAGAAGGGGTATTTGATTGTTTTTAATAACAAGAGAAAAATGACCTTGACAAGCAGGAGAGAGAGAGTGGAGAGTGAGGACAAGGAGGGAGGGAGAGAAAGGGAAAGAATTTCTTAGATTTCTTCTCATGAATGTCTAATCCTGAAAGTGATTGATAGATCATAGAATTTCTCCTTTAATGTAGAGAAGATTCTCCTTTTGCAACCATATCATGAAGATTGTAGTCATATGGTAGAAGAAATGACATGGGAAAATAAAAGAAATGCCTGCTTCTTACCATTTAAGGGACAGTGGGTAAAAAAAGCAGAAAAAAACACTTATAAAAGTGGTCGAGTGTCAGGCCCCTGAGCCATAATCTTGCTCCTTTAGCTGAAGATGCAGGTGTGTTACAGAAGTTTAAGGCAACACTAAGAGCAGAGGCACTCTTGTCTCTCTCCCTGATGGAAAGAACTTAGTATGGGAGCTGCCTCAATCCAATCACCAGGGTGGGATGGAATGGCCAAGCATAGAGTCCATTCTAGCCTCATGGCTCTTCCCACATGGCAGGGATGCTGACTGAGAGCCAGTGGGCCTCCCTGGAGAACAAGGTGAAAGCACAACATGAATACGAGAGCTGGCCAGGGATCATCCCTGGGCTTTGATACACACAGGAGAGGTTAGAGAATGGATGTACCATTCTCTAAATTCAGCACACATCCCTGTAGAATGCCCAGAATGGGCCTGAATGGGTCATTTATTTGTAGACACCTGCCAGCACAACCCCAAGGATCAGCAGGGTGCCTGGAGGACCCCTCCTGGCCAGTGTTCTAAATCACCTAACCCTCCCATAGCCCAAACCATATTAGGAAGGATCAGAAAAAGTGAAAATGTTGAAACTAAATAATTTTTCAAAAGAAACAGTTAAATCTAGAGAAACTAATTATTGGCTCAGGCTATGTTTGGACTAACGTTAGTATGTCTCTACTTTCTTTTATTTATTTATTTATTTTATTTATTTATTTTTGGCTGTGTTGGGTCTTCGTTGCTGGGCACAGGCATTCTCTAGTTACGGTGAGCGGGGGGCTATTCTTCGTTGTGGTGCACGGACTTCTCATTGCTGTGGCTTCTCTTGTTGCAAAGCATGGGCTCTAGGTTTGCAGGCTCAGTAGTTGTGGCTCGTGGGCTCTAGGGCGCAGGCTCAGTAGTTGTGGCGCACGAACTTAGTTGCTCCGCGGCATGTGGGATATTCCCGAACCAGGGCTCGAACCCATGTCCCCTGCATTGGCAGGTGGATTCTCAACCACTGCACCACCAGGGAAGCCCCTGTCTCTACTTTCTACTCCTTAGAGGCCAGTGAAAGAGCTAAGAGTCTCTGTACAGAATAATGGCACTATATTTTCTTGGCACATCTGAGCATAGTGTGAGAAAATTTATGATGCCAATACAGTATTAACCACAGAGTCAGTTGCATAATACATATTACTACTGCCAAAAAACCAGCATACCCACTCAGTCTAAAAACCCATGGCAGGCAACAACACTCACTTTTCAGGGCCCTTAGAAATTTTTTTGCTCCGGGGTGAGTTTGGAGAGAATGAAGTCCCCATGTTGGCTAAAAGAAGAGGACTCTAGCCAGATTTCAAGATAATTAAACTGGTCAACCAGCTCCAAGACATTATCAGCTGCTGTTTTAATTGCTAATGAGGTAGTCCGTTTCTATAATCTGGGAGATGGACCAAAAACACGGGCTTGGTTTTCCTTTCGTTTTACATCAGTTCAGTGGAGAAGAGTGATCCTTCTCTCTTGGTACTCTTGCTCTGCAAGCTGCTGCTAACCTGTGGCCGAGAGGGAGCCCTGCTCTACCACCATGACACACATGTACAGAAGGAAGCACGTTGGGTTCGATGGTTATTAACAAACACAAACATAACGTAGACCTAAGAAGTTATTTCTGGGCATTCTAATCTAAAGGACCCACGTAACTCCCAAAAGACAAATACATAAAGAGAAAGGGTAGCTACCGCCTTGACGGAACAGGTAATCAAGAGGATGTGACCTCTGGTTGACCCTCGAGCTGGACCTGGGCAATCAGAGGTTCCCCACCCCCTCCCCTGTCCTATCGTTCTGACAGCGGGAGCTGTTCCAAGGACAGAGCCTTGAGAGTAAGGTGTTGCTGAGATCTTCTGGTCTGAATGCATGACTGAGCATGGTTAATTAAGGTCTTTTTATAAACTTTTAAGATTCTGCTAGGCAGGTGTGATGATCTACTCATCTTGCTACCACCGGAAGAAATACCTCACAAGTAAGTTTCCTTGCTTATTAAACCTGCCACCTACCCATCTGGAGTGGCCTCTTTCTTCGGTTTCTCCTTGCCCTCCGTGTACAGGGGCCAGTTCGCGTGATCTAACATTTCTGGAAATATTTAGAGTGTGGCTCCTCAAACAATTTGCAAACCCCTTTATGGTTTTTCCAAAACCTGTGTTCCTGAAATTAATATTCTGATTTAATAGATGTCATGTTGGTCTTGCAATACAGCTCTCTGTCATTACTTTGTTATTCATGACTTTCACTTGATATAATTGCACAAATGACACAGGAGGCTTGGCAGGGCTGGAATTAGAAAACACCCGGTTCACAAGAACTATGAGATCTAATGATGTCCAAATGCATCTGCTTAAGAAACATTCTAAAGCAACAGAAAATCCAGCAGAGATATTTAGTGTTTCAGTGTATTCAAGACAAGTATATTTCCAGTGAATTAAAAATCTCACAGGAAGAATAAGGGAATGATTATAAATTGTTGACAAAATTAATAATAGAACAGTCAGTTGGGGAAGCAGAATTCTAATGATTATTGGCAATTTATTCTAACATTTCTAAGGCATAATGCCCTTAAACATTTTGTATGTACCTGTACTACAGCACATAATATATTATATTGAAATTACTTATTTACAGAGTGATTTCCATAGGTAAAAGTAAGCATGTTTTGGACAGGAACTGTCTTAAAATCTTATTACAGTGCTGGAATTCAATCAATGCTCTTAAATGATAACAAAAGATCCTCTACTCTGTACGAATGGAAAACCTTTAAGATGAATTAAATTGAAATACTATGGAATAATCTTAAAAGTTTATTAGGATGAAATGTTTTATAATAAATAGAACATATATTGAGGCTATGATGAGGTGAAAGGGGAAGGTGAGTACAATTTATAACAAGAGATTTAAAAGGCCTTTCTGATGCCCCCCCCATTTTTTTAACCAGATATATAATAATAAAAACTGTGAATATATATCAGTGTCCCTACAGACCTCCCTCTTTAAACCCTTGAAGGCTCCTCCCTCATACTGGCCCATCATTGAAAGGCTAGAAGGCTTCTAGAAAGACCTCTTATTCGATCTTTATCTGGGACCATTAGTGTATCCTTCAAACAAGACTACAGAGATTTGATGAACAAAATCCAATTCTTCCCTACCCCCACCCAGTAAGCTTTTAATCAGTTAAAATGAAACTAATATAATTGAAAAGCAATGAAATTTGCAAAAGCTTATTAATATGGTGATATGCAGTATTTCTACAGGGTGGTTGGGTGGGGAGGATGCAGGAGCTTCTGTCTCCTTGTGAAGGTAGATATAATTTCTCACTGGGGCTAAAATGACTTTCCCCTCAGAGTCCCAAGGCTGGGGAATGGTATACAAAAAGGGAGAGGTGGAGTTGGGCCTTGGCTCCTAAGATCAAGAAAAGGAAAGAAGAATGGGGCTCATTAGACAAGTCAGAGGAAGGGGACAGTGTTGGATTAATGGGCTACTTCTGTCTTAATGATTGGGTTTTATTTGAAAGAAACTAAAACAAAATATGATTCTAAAAGCATTTTTGTTTCAATTTCATCATCTAAAAGGATTACAAATTTTACTCTTCTACTTTAAGTAAAAACAGAAACATATTTAAAAAGCTATCCTTTCTTAAGAATTTGCAGTACAATACTGAGGAACTATGTCAAAATATATTTATTTTATTCAACACCCTACTTCCCGAAATTGTAAAGATGATGCAAGAATGACCAAAAATCGTGAAGAACTTATCTAACTTGTTGCTTGTAACAACTTAAGTTCAGTTACAAAAAACTGAGCTGCACTATTTTTCAATCACGTACTATCAATAATTTAAGTAAAGGCTAGGAACTTGAAAGAAAAAAAATATTTATTAAAAAAATCCCTAGCCCTGCCATTTAGGAGTTGGTTTTCAATAACATATTATGTAAAGGCTATGAATTTGAAAGACAGAGATATTAAAATCTAATCTCTGACCTCTATGAGTGCGTGAGAGAGACAAAGAAAGCAATAATTATGATAAAATAGGATAAGCACTACGATAAAATAATCCCAAGGTACTGTAGCACCAGGAAAAAAGGGCTTCCAATTCAGCTAAATTCCTTGTTTTCCCAGAAGTGCATCAAATGGCCAGTTACAACAGTTTGTATGAAAAGCTTCCTATTTTTGAGGACTTTAACCCACAGGTTATCAATTCTTACTGAGCACCTGTATCACTTGAAAATATTTTGAAAATGTACCTATGTCCAGACTGTTCAGGCTAGAGAGAAATCTAGAGATTTCTAGAGATTTAGTTATTTTGGGGTAGAGACGGAGCACCAACATTTAAAGGAAAAAAAAAAAATTCCCCAGCTGATTCTGCTGTGTGGTTAAGGCTGAGAACCACTTCTGTCTCCAGGTTTCTCTGGTTATTATGCAAAATTTTAAAAGAGAATAGTTCAGGGCAAGAGTTGCTTTTCACAAAATTTCATTTTAAGACAGGAAAAGATTGAAAAGAGGATCCTGAAACCAAAATTGGGGTCATAGGGTTGAACAAATTCAGCATAGGACACGTAACATTAACAGAGGAAGGCAAAATCATGCTGCAAACTAAATTCATTCTCTGAAGACTTATTAGTAGGAAGAAAGTCAATGAGCAATGTAGAAAAAAATGATTTAAGCCCCGCCACTGCCATTTTACCTAGGGGCAAACTCTGTCAAAGACTATTTAGTGCTTCACCCTATTACCACAAACTTATCACCATCTGTTCCTTTAGTATGTTCCTCTCTTCCTGCTGAAAAGAAATGCTTCCCAGTATATTATTAGGTTTCCTATTATATATATTCAATCCTGTGGCTTGAATATCACAGCTTTGCAATTAAAAAGCAGCATTTTTGCCCTCCAAATGTCCCCACAACACTCAGTACTTGTTAACTTCCATAGCATCACTAATTTTTAACTTCTGGGATTTCCCCAAAACAGGCTGAAATGAGAAAAAAGATTGTGTTAAAGCTTATGAGGTTACTTTCTGACCCAGGCTATTTTTGTCTCTTCACCTCTATCAGAATACCTGTTATGATCTTAAGAGTACTCTTATTAGAACATCTGATTTCGGCTGCTCTGTTCACTGGAGAAGCTGAAGATACCTGTGCTTCATTTTCAAATATTAGTTTTTTCTCCCCTGAAAAACTGCAAGGAAAACTTTGTTGGAATATGTTGATGCAAACAGGGAAAATCTTGGTTTAATGCTTATTTAGACATCATTCTGGTGGCATTTTAAAATTCAATTTCTCATTAGAGGAATAATGTTAATGGAGAGAATGAGGGTCCAGGGGACTATGTGTAGATACAACCTATTGCTACCACTGCATTTTGATTTGTCCTTGCAGATACTCAGAATTTTTCATTAACCAAGTTTCCACATCTGGAATTGGGCAAATCTTCCTCTTATTCCATTGAGATGATTTCGCTATGTTCTTTCTTCCAGGGAGCTAAGCCAGGTAATATATGAATGGCCCTTTCCATAACTCAGTGCTGTGCTTTACAAGCATACAAGAGTGATTGCTCATATGCCAGTATAATGCTAAGCACTTATAAAAAGACAAAAACAATAAAATCGATTCACTAGTATTTCTCTTACTTAAAATCTATGGTAGAGAGATTTGCGTTCTTCCACCTCGTGGGTAAGAGCCCCTCCCCCAATTCCTGAGTTGATACTTCAGTGGGGGAGGCTCCTGTGAAAGAAGCCTTAGCTGGGATAAGTGCCCTTTTCAACCCAGCATGACTGAAGAGAGAGGTGGGGAGAAGACTGAGAAGACGTGGGTATGGGAGGACTGCGTGGCTGACAGGGTCTTGGTGCTCTGGCTGGGTGTTAGGCCTGAGCCTCTGAGGTGGGATAGCCGAGTCCAGGACATTGGACCACTTAGAGACCTCCTGGCCCCACATAATATCAATCAGCAAGAGCTTTCCCAAAGATCTCCATCTCAACATTAAGACCCAGCTCCACCCAACGGACAGCAAGTTCAAGTGCTGGAAGCCCCATGCCAAACAACTAGCAAGACAGGAATACAACCCCACCCATTAGCAGAGAGGCTGCCTAAAATCATGCTAAGTCCACAGACACCCCAAAACATACCACCAGATGAGGCCTTTCCCACCAGAAACACAAGATCCAGTCCCACCACCAGAGCACAGGCAAAAGTTCCCCTTCAACAGGAAGCCTACACAACCCACTGAACCAACCTCAACCACTGGAGGCAGACACCAAAAACAACAGGAACTATGAACCCACAGGCTGAGAAAAGGAGACCACAAAAATAGTAAGTTAAACAAAATGAGAAGACAGAGAAATATGCAGCAGACGAAGGAGCAAGGTAAAACCCACCAGACCAAACAGATGAAGAGGAAATAGGAAAACTACCTGAAAACAAATTCAGAATAATGATAGTAAAGATGATACAAAATCGTGGAAATAGAATGGAGAAAATACAAAAAATGTTTACCAAGGACCTAGAAGAACTAAAGAAAAAACAAACAATGATGAACAACACAATAAATGAAATTAAAAGTTCTCTAGAAGGAATCAATAGCAGAATAACTGAGGCAGAAGAACGGGTAAGTGACCTGGAACATAAAACAGTGGAAATAACTGCTGCAGAACAGAATAAAGACAAAAGAATGAAAAGAATTGAGGACAGTCTCAGAGACCTCTGGGACAACATTAAATGCACCAACATTCCAATTAATGGGGTCCTAGAAGAAGAAGAGAAAAATAAAGGGTCTGAGAAAATATTTGAAGAGATTATAGCTGAAAACTTCCCTAAGATGGGAAAGGAAATAGTCAGTCAAGTCCAGGAAGCACAGAGAGTCCCATACAGGGTAAATCCAAGGAGAAACATGCCAAGACACATATTAACCAAACTGTCAAAAATTAAATACAAAGAACAATAGTAAAAGCAGTAAGGAAAAAAATAACAAATAACATACAAGGGAATCCCCATAAGGTTACAGCTGATCTTTCAGCAGAAACTCTGCAAGCCAGAAGAGAGTGGCAGGACATATTTAAACTGATGAAAGGGAAAAACCTACAACCAAGATTACACTACTCACCAAGGATCTCATTCAGATTTCACAGAGAAATTAAAACCTTTACAGATAAGCAAAAGTTAAGAGAATTCAGCACCACCAAACCAGCCTTACAACAAATGCTAAAGGAACTTCTCTAGGCAGGAAACACAAGAGAAGGAAAAGACATACAAAAACAAACCCAAAACAATTAAGAAAATGGTAATAGAAACATACATATTGGTAATTACCATAAATGTAAATGGATTAAATGCTCCAACCAAAAGACATAGACTGGCTAAATGGAAACAAAAACAAGACCCGTATACATGCTGTCTACAAGAGACCCAATTCAGATTAGGGGCACATACAGACTAAAAGTGAGGGATGGAAAAAGATACTACATGCAGTTAGAAATCAAAGGAAAGGTGGAGTAGTAATTTTCATATCAGAAAAAAGAGACTTTAAAATAAAGACAATTACAAGAGACAAAGAAGGACACTACATAATGATCAAGGGATCAATCCAAGAAGATATAACAATTGTAAACATTTATGCACCCAACATAGGAGCACCTCAATACATAAGGGAAATGTTAACAGCCATAAAAGGGGAAATTGATGGTAATACAATAATAGTAGGGAACTTTAACACACCACTTTCACCAATGGACAGTCCATACACAAAGAAAATAAATAAGGAAACACAAGCTTTAAATGACACATTATTCAAGACAGACTTAATTGATATTTATAGGACATTCCATCCAAAAACAACAGAATACACTTTCTTCTCAAGTGGTCATGGAACACTCTCCAGGATACATCATATCTTGGGTCACAAATCAAGCCTTGTTAAATTGAAGAAAGTTGAAATCGTATCAAGTATGTTTTCCGACAACAATGCTAAGGAACTAGGTATTAATTATAGGAAAAAAACTGTAAAAAATACAAACACATGGAGGTTAAACAATATGCAATAAAATAACCAAGAGATCACTGAAGAAATCAAAGACGAAATCAAAAAATAGGTAGAAATAAATGACAATGAAAAGAGGACGACCCAAAACCTATGGGATGCAGCAAAAGCAATTCTGAGAGGGAAGTTTATAGCAATACAGCACTACCTAAAGAAACAAGAAAAATCTCAAACAACCTAAACTTACACCTAAAGCAATTAGAGAAAGAAGAGGAAAATCCCTCAAAGTTAGCAGAAGGAAAGATATCATAAAGATCACATCAGATAAATGGAAAGACAAAAGAAATAACTGAAAAACAAATGTAGGAAACAATAGCAAAGATCAATGTAACTAAAAGCTGGTCCTTTGAGAAGATAAACAAAATTGACAAACCATTAGCCAGACTCATCAAGAAAAAAAGGGAAAAGACTCAAATCAACAGGATTAGAAATGAAAAAGAAGTAACAACTGACACTACAGAAAAACAAAGGATCATTAGAGATTACTAAAAGCAACTATATGCCAATAAAATGGACAACCTGGAAGAAATGGACAAATTCTTAGAAAAGCAAAACCATCCAAGACTGAACCAGGAAGAAATAGAAAATATGAACAGATCAATCACAAGCACTGAAATTGAAACTGTGACTAAAAATCTTCGAACAAACAAAAGCCCAGGACCAGATGGATTCACAGGTGAGTTCTATCAAACATTTACAGAAGAGCAAACACATACCCTTCTCAAACTCTTCCAAAATACAGCAGAGGGAGAAACACTCCTAAACCATTCTACAAGGCCATCACTCTGATACCAAAACCAGACAAAGATGTCACAAAAAAGAAAACTACAGGCCAATACCACTGATGAACATAGATGCAAAAATCCTCAACAGAATGCTAGCAAACAGAATCCAACAGCACATTAAAAGGATCATACACCATGATCAAGGGTGCTTTATCACAAGAATGCTATGATTCTTCAATATACGAAAATCAACCAATGTGATACATCATATTAACAAACTGAAGGATAAATATCATATGATAATCTGAATAGATGCAGAAAAAGCTTTTGACAAAATTCAACACCCATTTATGATAAAAACTCTCCTGAAAGTAGGCACAGAGGTAACCTACCTCAACATAATAAAGGCCGTATATGACAAACCCACAGCCAACATCATTCTCAAGGGTGAAAAACTGAAACCATTTCCCCTAAGATCAGAAACAAGACAAGGTTGCCCACTCTCACCACTATAATTCCGCATAGTTGTGGAAGTTTTAGCCACAGCAATCAGAGAAGAAAAAGAAATAAAAGAAATCCAAATTGGAAAAGAAGAAGTAAAGCTGTCACTGTTTGCAGATGATATGATACTATACATAGAGAATCCTAAAGATGCTACCAGAAAACTACTGGAGCTAATCAATGGATTTGATAAACTAGCAGGATATAAAATGAATGCACAGAAATCTCTTGCATTCCTATACACTAATGATGAAAAATCTGAAAGAGAAATTAAGGAAACACTACCATTTACCACTGCAGCCAAAAGAATAAAATACCTAGGAATAAACCTACCTAAGGGGACAAAAGAGCTGTATGCAGAAAACTAAGACACTGATGAAAGAAATTAAAGATGATACAAACAGACAGAGAGATACACCACATTCTTGGATTGGAAGAATCAACATTGTGAAAATGACTACACTACCCAAAGCAATCTACAGATTCAATGCAATCCCTATCAACTACCAATGGCATTTTTCACAGAACTAGAACAAAAAATTTCACAATTTGTATGGAAGCACAAAAGACACCGAATAGCCAAAGCAATCTTGAGAAAGAAAAATGGAGCTGGAGGAATGAGGCGCCTGGACTTCAGACTATACTACAAAGCTACAGTCATCAAGACAGTATGGTACTGGCACAAAAACAGAAATATAGATCAATGGAACAGGATAGAAAGCCCAGAGATAAACCCATGCCCATATGGTCACCTTATCTTTGACAAAGGAGGCAAGAATATACAATTGAGAAAAGACAGCCTCTTCAATAAGTGGTGCTGGGAAAACTGGACAGCTACATGTAAGAGAATGAAATTAGAACCCTTCCTAACACCATACACAAAAATAAACTCAAAATGGATTAAAGACCTAAATGTAAGGCCAGACACTCTAAAACTCTTAAGAGGAAAACATAGGCAGAACACTCTATTACATAAAGCACAGCAAGATCCTTTTTGATCCACCTCCTAGAGAAATGGAAATAAAAACAAAAATAAAGAAATAGGACCTAATGAAACTCAAAACCTTTTGCACAGCAAAGGAAACCATAAACAAGACGAAAAGACAACCTTCAGAATGGGAGAAAATATTTGCAAATGAAGCAACTGACAAAGGATTAATCTCCAAAATTTACACGCAGCTCATGCAGCTCAATATCAAAAAAATAAACAACCCAATCCAAAAATGGACAGAAGATCTAAATAGACATTTCTCCATAGAAGACATACAGATGGCCAACAAACACATGAACAGATGCTCAACATCACTAATTTTTAGAGAAATGCAAATCAAAACCACAACGAGGTATCACGTCACACTGGTCAGAATGGCCATCATCCAAAAATCTACAACCAATAAATGTTGGAGAGGGTATGGAGAAAAGGGAACCCTCTTTCACTGTTGGTGGGAATGTAAATTGATACAGCTACTATGGATAACAGTATGGAGGTTCCTCAAAAAACTAAAAATAGAACTAGCATTTGACCCAGCAGTACCACTATTGGGCATATACCCTGAGAAAACCATAACTGAAAAAGAGACGTGTACCACAATGTTCACTGCAGCTCTAATTACTATAGCCAGGACATGGAAGCAATCTAAGTGTCCATCAATAGATGACTGGATAAAGAAGATGTGGCACATATATACAATGGAATACTATTCAGCCATAGAAAGAAACAAAATTGAGTTATTTGTAGTGAGGTGGATGGACCTAGAGACTGTCATACAGAGTGAAGTAAGTCAGAAAAACAAATACCGTATGCTAACACATATATATGGAATCTAAAAAAGAAAAATGGTTCTGATGAACCTAGGGGCAGAAGAGGAATAAAGACACATACGTAGAGAATGGACTTGAGTACACGTGAGGGGGAAATGTAAGCTGGGACGAAATGAGAGAGTAGCACTGACATATATACACTACCAAATGTAAAATAGATAGCTAGTGGGAAGCAGCTGCATAGCACAGGAAGATCAGCTCTGTGTTTTGCGACCCCCTAGAGGGGTGGGATAGGGAGGGTGGGAGGGAAGAGCAAGCGGGAGGGGATATGGGGATATATGTATACATATAGCTGATTCACTTTGTTATACAGCAGAAACTAACACACTCTTGTAAAGCAATTATACTCCCATAAAGCTGTTAAGAAAATATATGGTAGATAATATGGCAAAATGAGGAGAATGAGGAGTATGTTCCAAACCAAAGAACAAGAGAAATCTGAGAAAAAAGATTTTAATGAAGTGGAGATAAGCAATATGTCCAATAAAGAGTTCAAAGTAACAGTCATAAACATGAACTCAGGAAACAAATGGATGAACACCGTGAGAATTTCAAGAGATAGAAAATATAAGAAAGTACCACATAGAATTTATAACTGAAATAAAAAAAAAACACAGGGTTCAACAGCAGACTGGATGAAGTAGAGGAATGAATCAGCAAAGTGGAAGAAAAAGCAGTGAAAATCACCTGCATAGAGCAGCAAAATAAGAAAAAAAAAACTTTTTTTAAGTAATGATAACTTAAGAGACCTTTGAGACAACATGAATTAGAACAACATTTTCATTATACTGGTCCCTGAAGGAAAACAGAGAGAAAGGGCCAGAAAAATTATTTGAAGAAATAATGGGAAGAAAACTTCCTTAATCTGGGGAATGAAACAGACATCCAGGTCAAGGAAGCACACAGGGTCCCAAACAAGACAAACTCAAAGAGAAGCATGCACTGAGACACATTAAAATTAAAATGACAAAAGTTAAGAATAAAGAGAGACTCTTTTTTTTAGTAGTGCATCAGTATTTATTTTTATTGAAGTATAGTTGATTTACAATGTTGTGTTAGCTTCAGGTACACATCAAATTGATTCGGTTATATAATATATACATAATACATATGTGTATGTATTATACATACATACACATGTATGTATTACATATATAATGCATATGTGTATGTATTACATATATATTCTTTTTAAGATTCTTTTTCATTATAGGTTATTGAAGATATTGAATATAGCTCCCTGTCCTATACAGTAGGTCCCTGTTGTTTATCTATCTTATATATAATAGTGTGTATCTCTTAATCCCAAACTCCTAATTTATCCCTCTTAAATGCAGCAAGACAAAAAAACTTACATGTAATATGTAATGCTGCTTTTAAGATTATTACTCCTTGCATATAAGACAAAGAAGGGTACCACATAATGATAAAGGAGTCAATCCAGCAAGAAGATATAATATACACGCACCCAACATATAAGCATCAAAATATATAAAGCAAATAACTCTGTTATCAGCAGATTTTTCAACAGAAAATTTACAGGCCAGAGGGAGTGGCATAACATATTCAAAGTGCTGAAAGAAAAAATTTCCACCCCAGAATTCTCTACCTGGCAAGGTTATCATTCAGAACTGAAGAAAAGATTAAGAGTTTTACAAATAAGCAAAAGCTAAAGGAATTCACCATCATTAAACCAGCCTTACAAAAAAATGTTAAAGGAACTTCTTTATGCTGAAAAGAAAAGGCACTAATTAATAATAAGAAAACATACAAAAGTAAAACTCTCACTGGAAAAGGCAAATATACTGTAAAAGTAGTGGATCGATCACTTATAAAGCAAGTATGAAGCATAAAAGTCAAAAGTAGTAAATGAAACTAAAATTATAATTAGTTAAGAAAGCATAAAATAAAAACATGTAAAAGGTGTCATCAAAAAAATAAAATGTGGGTGGGGGAGTAAAAATGTAAGCTTTAGTACATATTCAAAGTTAAGCTTCTATCAATCTAAGACTGCCATATACATAGGATGTTATATGTGAATCTCATGCTAACCACACACACACACACAAAACTTATAGCAAACATACAGAAGAAAATGAAAAATAAATCTAAATATAACACTAAAGAAAGCCAGCAAATCACAAGAGAAGAGAAAAAGAGAAGAACTACAACAGCTCCAAAACAATTAACAAAATGGCAATAAATACATCCCTATGAATAATTGCTTTAAATGTAAATGGACTAAATTCACCAATCAAAAATATAGAGTGGCTGAATGGATAAAAAAGAAGAAACCCATCTATAAGCTCCCTATATATACATGAGATGCACTTCAGAAAATGGACACACACAGACTAAATGTGAAGGGAATGAAAAATATACTTCATGCAAATGTAAATGAACAGAAAACTGGTATAGCTATCCTCACATCAGACAAAATAGACATTAAAATAAAGACTGCAGGGCTTCCCTGGTGACGCAGTGGTTGAGAGTCCGCCTGCTGATACAGGGGACACGGGTTTGTGCCCCGGTCCGGGAAGATCCCACATGCCGCGGAGCGGCTGGGCCCGTGAGCCATGGCCGCTAAGCCTGCGCGTCCGGAGCCTGTGCTCCGCAACGGGAGAGGACACAGCAGTGAGAGGCCCGTGTACCGCAAAAAAAAAAAAAAAAAAAAAAAAAGACTGCAATAAAAACCAAAGAAAGCACTATATAATGATAAAGGGGTCAATCCAGCAAGAATCTATGCCATTTATAAATATATATGCAACCAACATTTGAGCACCAAAATATATACATCAAATATTAGTGGACCTATTGGGAGAAATTGAAAGCAATACAACAATAGTAGGGGACTTTAACATCCCACTTATAAGAATATACAGATCATCCACACAGAAAATCTATAAGGAAACATTGGCCTTAAACAACACATTAGACTAGATGAACAAGAGATATATATATAGAATATTCCACCAAAAGCAGCAGAACACACATTCTTCTCAACTTCACATGAAACATTCACCAGGACAGATTACATGTTAGGCCACAAGACATGTCTCAATAAATCCTAGCATCTTTTTCAATCACAGTGGTATAAAACTAGAAATCAATTATAAGAAAAAAACTGGAAAAACCATATAAACATGAAGATTAAACAACATGCTGCTGAACAACTAATGGGTCATCGAACAAATCAAAGGAAAAGTCAAAAAAATATTTTACCTACAGACAAATGAAAACTGAAATACGACATACCAAAATGTATGGAATGCAGTAAAAGCAATTCTAAGGGGACAGTTCACAGTCATCAGGCCCATCTCAAGAAACAAGAAAAAGCTCATATAAGCAATCTAAATTTATACCTAAAAGAACTAGAAAAAGAAGAACAAAAGGAAATAATAAAGATCAGAGAAGAAATAAATAAAATAGAGACTAAACAGACAACAGAAAAAGATCAGTGAAACTAAGAGCTGGTTCTTTGAGAAGATAAACAAATGAACAAGCTTCCGCTAAACTAACCAAGAAAGAAAGATAGAGGGCTTAATAAACTTAAAAAAACTTAAAAAAACCCCTCAGAAATGAAAGAAGAGAAGTTAAACCCATACCACAGAAATGCAAAGGATCATAAGAGAATTACTAAGAACAATTATATACCAACAAAGTGGACAACCAAGAAGAAATTTCTAGAAACATACAATGTACCAAGACTGAATTATGAAGAAATAGAAATCTCAAATAGACTGATCACAAGTAAGGAGATTGAATCAGTAATTAAAAGCCTCCCAACAAACAAAAGTCCAGGACCAGAGGGCTTCACCGGTGAAGTCTTCCAAATATTCAAAGATGATTTTGATACCCATGCTTCTTAAACTCTTCCAAAAAACTGAAGAAGAAGGAATGTTTTCAAACACATTTTACAAGGCCATGATTACCCTGATACCAAAACCAGACAAAGACAGCACATAAAAAGAAAATTACAGATCAAAATCCCTGATGAACATAGATGTAAAATCCTCAAGAAAGTATTAGTAAACTGAATTCAGCAATACATTAAAAGGATCATAAACCACAATCAAGTGGGATGTATTCTGGGAATGCATGGATGGTACAATATCCAAAAAAATCAATGTGATATACTACATTAACAAAATAGGGACTTCCCTGGTGGCACAATGGTTAAGAATCCACCTGCCAATGCAGAGGACATGGGTTCGAGCACTGGCCCGGGAAGATCCCACATGCTGCAGAGCAACTAAGCCTGTGTGCCACAACTACTGAGCCTGCACTCTAGAGCTCGCGAGCCACAACTACTGAGCCCCCACTTGCCACAACTATTGAAGCCTGTGTGCCTAGAGCTTGTGCTCTGCAACAAAGACAAGCCACCGCTATGAGAAGCCTGTGCACCACAATGAAGAGTAGCCCCCACTCACTGCAACTAGAGAAAGCCCACACACAGCAACAAAGACCCAATGCAGCCAAAAATAAACAAAATAAAGGATAAACACACAAAATCATCTCAAGAGATGCAAAAAAAGCACTTAACAAAATTCACCATTGATTTATGATAAAAAGTCTCAACAACAGTGTATAGAAGGAATGTGCCTAAACATAATAAAGGCCATATATGACAAACCCACAGTTAACATCATACTCAATGGTGAAAAGCTTAAAGTTTTCCTCTAAGATCAGGAACAAGACAAGTATGCTCACTCTTGCCACTTTTATTCAATATAGCCCTAGCTACAGCAATTAGGCAAGAAAAAGATCAAAAGGCACCCAAATTGGAAAGGAAGAAGTAAAACCATCACTATTAGCAGATGACATGATACTATATATAGAAAACCCTAGACTCTACCAAAAAAAATTGTTAGAACTAATAAATGAATTCAGTAGAGTCATAGGATATAAAATCAATATACAAAAGTCTGTGGCATTTCTATGGACTAACAATGAACAATCAGAAAGAAATTATGAAAAAAATTCCATTTACATTGCATCAAAGAGAATAAAATAGCTAGAATTAAGTTTAATCAAGGAAGTGAAAGACCTGTGCATTGAAAACTACATGACACTAACGAAAGAAACTGAAGAAGACACACAAAAAATGGAAAGATATTCTGTGCTCATGGATTAAAAGAATTAATATTGTAAAAATGTCCATACTGCCCAAAGCAATCTACAGATTCAATATAATCCCTATCAAAATGCTAATGGCATATTTCACAAAAGTAGAACAAATAATTCTAAAATTTGCATGGAACCACAAAACATTCCAAATAGTCCCCACCTCCGAAAAGTCTTAAGAAAGGAGAACAAAGCTGTAGGTATCATGCTGTCTCATTTCAAACTATACTATAAAGCTACATTCATCAAAACAGTATGGTATTGACACCTAGCTCAACATAAAATTAAGAGCCCAGAAATAGGGCTTCCCTGGTGCTGTGGTGGTTGAGAGTCTGCCTGCCAATGCAGGGGACATGGGTTCGAGCCCTGGTCTGGTAAGATCCCACATGCTGTGAAGCAACTAAGTCCATGAACCACAACTACCGAGCCTGCGCTCTAGAGCCCGCGAGCCACAACCACAGAGCCCATGTGCTACAACTAGTGAAGCCTGTGTGCCTAGAGCCCATGCTCCACAAGAGAAGCCACCACAATAAGAAGCCTGCACACTGCAACAAAGAGTAGTCCCTGCTTGCCGCAACTAGAGAAAGCCTGTGTGCAGCAACAAAGACCCAATGGAGCCAAAAATTAATTAATTAATTAATTAAAAGAAAAAACAAAAGAGCCCAGAAATAAACTAGCCATATACAACAATTAATCTATGACAAAGGAACAAACAATGAAAACAAGAACAGTCTCCTCAGTAAATGGTGCTGGGAAAATTTGGACAGCCATATTAAAAAACAAAAACAAACAAAACAAAACAAAACAACCCAGACCACTATCTTACATCTTACATCCCTTATAAAAATTAACTCAAAATGGATTAAAGACTTGAATGTAAGGCCTGAAACCATAAAAATTCCTAGATGAAGACACAGATGGTAACCTTCATGATATCAGTGTTAGTAACGTTTTCATGGTTCTGACTCTAAAGTAAAGAGAAACAAAAGCAAAAATAAAGAGATGGGACTCCATCAAACTAAAAAACTTCTGCACAGTAAAGGAAACCATCATCAAAATGAAAAGGCAACTTACTGAATGGGAGAATATATTTACCAATCATATATCTGATAAGGAATTAATATCCAAAATATGTAAAGAACTCATATAATTCAACAACAACAAAACCAATCCAATTAAAAAATAGGCAGAGGACCTTAATAGACATTTTTCCAGAGAAGACATACATACAACCAAGAGGCACATGAAAAGATGTTCAACATCTCAAATTACTAGGGAAATGCAAATCAAATTCATGAGACATCACCTTACACTTATTAGAATAGCTATTATCACAACAAATAGCAAGTGTTGGAGAGGATGTGGAGAAAAGGGAATGCTCACACTGCTGGTGTGATTGCAAATTGGTGCAGTTACTACAGAAAACAGTAAAGAGATTCCTCAAAATATTAAGAACAGAACTACCATATGATCCAGCTATTCTACTTCTTGGGATTTATCTGAAGAATATGAAAACACTAGTTCAAAAAGATATATGTGTCCCTATGTTCATACAGCATTATTTACAATACCCAAGATATGGAAACATACTAAGTGTCCACTGATGGATGAATGGATAAAGAAGATGTAGTATATATAAACAACAGAATACTACTAAGCCATTAAAAAGAGTGAAATCTTGCCATTGCAACAACCTGGATGGACCTTGAGGGAATTATGCTAAGTTAAATAAATCAGAAGGAAAAAGATAAATATTGTATGATTTCACCTATATGTGGAATCTAAAAACAAAAACAAATCCAAATGAACAAACGATACAAAACAAAAAAAAATCACAAGTACAAAGAAGCGATCAGTGGTTACCAGAGAGGAAGGAGAATGTGAGGTGGGCAAAAGGGGTGATAGGAGTCAATTGTATGATGAGAGATGGTAACTAGACTTTTAGGGATGATTACTTTGTGGTGCATTCTGATGTTGAATTATAATGTTGTACACTTGACATATATATACATATATATTTTATATGTTGTGTTATACATATATATTTTTAAAGAATGCACTTAAATGAAGTAACATAGCATGCTGCTTGATATTTCTTCCAAAACATGTAGCACCTGTAGGAAATTCATTTCAATGATTGTAATCCCTGAAGCCATATTCCATATGAAGAAATACTGCTATGTTATATATAAATCAGAAATATGATTGAGCTTAAAGAAGTACAGGTGAATCAGGAAAAGGAACATATTCATTTTGAAAGACATCATGAAGCACAGTTAACTGATTAATGCACATGGATTGATTATTGAAAGCAATGCCTATTGCTCCACCATTCTTAAGCTTCAGAATATGTTTCCACCACTTTATACAGATGCTGATGATCAAAATAAAAATAAAGGTGTTTGTTTTAATTGATTAGTATATCATTATTAATCTAGTCCTAGCTTTCCATTTTATAAAAAGAGTATCCTGAGACACAAAGAAGGATCTTTTTCAATGTAACTGAAATTCTGTTAGTCTCGGTATTAAAATGACTGTTTCTTGGTTTCAATTGAATCGTCTTCCCATCATACAAGTCTTTCTATATACCAGGCATTTGTTAACTATTGTAGTGGAGTGAGTAGGGTGCAGAGGAAGTGAAAGTATTATATATCATACAAAGACAGAGGAGATTTCATAATTGCCCTTTGAGGTGATTAAGATCTCACACTCACTGACACCAAAGAGCCATGAGCTTCACAAGCTGTTTATATGACTAAGTAGTTGCCTGTTCAAGAACAGAGTGCATAGTGCAGGAGGAGAGGAGGGACAATGACAGGATGAAAGTCCCTGAGTACATTAAGCCTGGTGCTCCTGGGGACCTGGAACAATGGTTGATAGGAAAATCAGAGGTATGATTTTTTGTTGCTGTTGTTTCCTCCAGCAATTTCTCCTTACTGTGTGATCTGGAGTTTAAGGATAGGTATCACCATACAAATTCAGGATGAGGATTTTCACTTATGGGGTTTATTAAAAGTAGATTATTTGGAGATAATTACACATGGTTGCAGGGGCAACTGTAAAACAAAGAGATATATAGATATATTTCATGGGTATCCTAGAAATTAAAAATGTGAACTCCTGTTTTTAAAACATTTGGGAAGCCATGGAAGTCAAGTTATAATAATGATAATAAAATTACTTATTACATTGGTTCACCCTCCTTTATTCTTTGTAGGTGGGGGATATAGATATACAATGAGTGAGATAATTGAGTAAGCCTACAGACTGCCTATATAAAACTTCAATTAAGAGGTGATTTGGAGAAAGGCATTGTTAGTTTTACAAAAGTGTATTTCAGAAAGCCATTCCATAGTGTCTGTCATGATATTCTCATACACAAGATTGAGATGTGTGAGTGGAACGATAATCTGGTTAAGCAGATGTAAAGTTGATTGAACCACTGTATAAAGAGTTTGAGATTAGTGGATCAGTTTCACCCTGGCAAGGAGACCCCTGTTGCTATGCTAAAGAGCTCTGTACTCTGTACTCGGCCATGTCTCACGGAACATTATTGTGAATGACTTGTATGAAGATATAAAGGCAATACTGTCATACTTGCAGATCTCACATAGCTAAAAACTGTAAAACAACATCAGGATCTAAAGTAAATTGACAGGCTGGAATGATGGGCTGACATTAACAGTGTGTCGGGTTCTGAGAAAGATCATATCCAGGCTTAAACCAAGATTGCACAGTCAGCTCTTAACAATCCAATCCATGATATAAAAAGAATAAAAGCAATCTTAACAATGTCAACTTTTATTTAAGCCCTTAGTATGTATGGGTACTCTTCTACATGTTTTCCTGTACATTTAGTCCTTAAAAAAGGGCTATGAGACAGTTACTATCATTCCCACTTTACAGATAAGAAAACCAAGGCAAAGAGAAGTGAAGCTACTTTCTATAACTCACAGAGCTTACAGAGCTCTACTCTATGTAGAGAGGAGGTGAGAATAGAGCACAAGGCATCTAATTCAAGAAGTACTATGTCACAAATCCTGCTCTTAGGTTTCAAAAAAATGAATACATAGCACAGGTTGCTAGGGAAGATATTGTTAACAGCCCATAAGTGAAAATTTTCTTTGACAGAGAGTTCAACACAAGGCATCAGTGTTGCCAGAATGGTTAATGGCATCTCTAGCAGCATTTATGGAAGAAATGTATCTAGAACATGACAGATAACATTCTTGTTCTTCCATATGGTGTCATCCTGCTTCAGATTCACTCATGATCTAACTTTATGCTCCCTGCACTTCCTGTATTTATATTGACACTGATAAAGGTACCTGACTCATTAATGAAGAAATAATATAAAACAAAATATAGCATAATTTGAGCTCAAAATACACAAATTTTTAAAAAATGTGAGCAATTTTTCAGAAATCAAGTTGATAATAAAGTGAAATCTAGATAAAGCAAAATTGAAACCTGTGACCTAGTCCATTTATTTCTTTTTCAATCACATTAACGTACAAGTACCACACAGTCAATTGGATCAGAGTCATTTGGGTGAACTGGGACAATCTTCATGTTTCTCAAACCAGACTTTCCTTCAACATTTACTTCATTTGATCATATAGTCCCTAATTTTTCTTTTCTTTTTAGTTGAATGCTACTGGTTCAATTATACTAAGAAAAAAGCAATTGGACCTACATATAGTGGACTTCAATCCACTCTGAATATTCCAGTTAAATGATTTTATCAGATTTTAGTTTTGAATTTAAATTCAGGACTGGATTGCTTAATTCTCTGCCATCTACTTTTTGAAGTTATTATATAAAGGCTAAATGCCCTGTAGACTGTTTATGCAGTATTACTATGTAAATACAAAGCTTATATTTTATGGCATCAAATTTGAAATTTATACGTTTTCTCTAATATTCTGAGGATGGATGAAACCTTGAATTCTATAAACAAAATAATGTTGGAAGCAAATTCATAAAGATTCTAGAAGCAAAATGAAATTCAAGTAATCCTTTCAACTAGGAAGCTGTACTGCATTCCATTCTGCTGCTCTTAAACATCCTTTTTTTTTTTTTGTCACCTATAAACAACAGAAATTTTTTTCTCACAGTTCTGTGGGCTGAGAAGTCCAAGATCAATAAACAGGCACATTAGTGTCTGGTGAGACACTATCTTTGTTTTTATAAACTTGTATGTCAAATAATTTATACAATAGGAAAAGAAAACTCTAACACAGAGTTCAGACTATGCATAGGATGCACAGTAGCTTCATTTCTTGATCTGCACCTTGTCAGGTTGTGTTTACCTGACAATCTTTTTTCCTCCCTGATAAGCTGATAGTCATGCTCAATACACTTCTTCCATATTATTGGAACTGGTTATTTTTGAAGCCCATTCCCTTATACAATGAACTTCAGAAACTATACATTGAGTGAAAAATTAAGTACAATTGTCTATTTTTAAAGATGAAGACAATGCTAATTACAATTCTCCAGATAAACATACATAATTATAGTAATTACAATTCAACAATAACTCTCTGGTACTTACTATTATAAACTCATAAACTATTATTCAGTACCCTATAAAATTCAAAATCTAATTGAAAGTGCTAGTTTAGCATAATTCCCACAAGCCATCATCTTTAATATTCTGGAATGAATGAGGTTTTGGTTGAGCTATTAATTGATACTGACAAGCAATAACCACTGGAATGAAACTGCAGTTATGAGTGTCAATTAAACACATTCACTGTCGTCTCTGGTGTCAAACAAAATTCAATAATATTCTAAATAGATTTAAAAGTTTATACCTTTTATGTTTCAATTCACTAAATGGAAACCAAAAGCAGTGTCCTGGGATTCTCAAATAACATCCAAAGTATATTTATGTAAAATATGAACATTGTGTTTCTTAGTTTAAAAAGCTGTTCTTTTTCATCCAAAATTATTTTCAGGATAAATCTGTGTCTTTGAAGACTAGTAAAAGCACCTCATTCCGCCTTCCACCTGCCTTAACTCAGTGCATCTTTTTGACTCGTAGATCACCCCTGGATGCAGCAGAAATTGCACATGTAGAAGAAACTCTGAGAGCAGGAACTTGAGTAAGCATCATTAAGGACTTGAGATAATTTGAAAGTGAACTTTTAGAAGCTTCAATTGATCAGTGTCTCTTTGAATCAGGGCAAGGAGGCAACAGGATTTAATTTCCTTTCCCTCATTATTTCTAATTAACAGGCCAACTAGTGATGTTCCTTCCCTCTAATCTAAGGCATGCATACATCAGCATCATTCACCAACCAACCAAGTCTGTTCAAAAGTCATTGGAGGGCTCCTTTTGGCACTGAGGCTATGACCTCAAGACTGAAACGAATGTATTTGCTGTAAACTGAGCTAGGCCACCTACCAGATGATCACACAAATGGCAGTGTTAACAACACAAGATCCAATCCCAGACAAATAAAGCACTCTGTGCAAAGTGGAGGTTGTGACCTCACTAGGTGGATGTTTACCAGATATTCAAGCAAACGTATAGCCTTTACTTAAATATTCACAAATCCCAGCCCTTGGTTGGTTGGTGAGACATGACTATAAAGAGAAAGGCTTGTTTCATTTTATATGCTTAGATTTTATGTCAAGTTTATTGTGCTGGGATAGTTCAACCTCAACAAACTAAGAAAGGAAGTAAAGCATCTGTTCACTCTAAACTCCGAATCTGAAAAATCTTTCCTGGAAGGGTTTTTCATAAAGCTGAACATGTTAACAACTTAAAAATAAAAAAAGGATTTATGCCCTATGATTAAAAATCTTGACTAGACATAGCAAAGTTACTTATTTAGAAATATTTTTTAATGCACAGCATTCGTACAGTTTTCATAGAATGTTACTAAAGTGAAGATACTTACTGCAAGCAGACACTTGAAGGAGGAAAGAACATTATACTAATTGCCTATACTTATTAATAATGTAAATGGAATGAACTTCGCTTTAATTATTCTGTTTTTCTCTTTACTTCTGTTTCTACTAATTGCATTTATGTTCACTATTGACTTACAATAACATAATGAGGTAATGTTCAAGACTTAGATTCCACACTGTTTTCAAACTGCATCAATATAATATGACCTTTTCTATTTTGTTATTTATGGTTCCGACACAGTAGGTTATGGTATCTTTTTGTTTGTTTCTTTTAAAAGTTAAGTTCTCTCTGATTTTGGATTCTTCTCTTTCTCTTCTTCTTTGTCTCCTATTGTGTTAATTGTAATTTTATAAAATTTCAATATCTGAGTTACTCAATTAGCAGGTCAATTATTTTCAGTTGTCCGGAATTATATGTTTTGGTTAACTCATGCTGGCAGGCATACTGCAAAGAAAGAGTAATGCTACAGGAATAGTTCTGAAATTCTTATGGCTGATTACAATGGCTAGTTACTCTTGATCTTCAAAAAGTCCAGGTGAAAAAGTCTTGTTCCGTAGCTTGGAAATTGGGGACTTAACTGAACCCTAATCCAGGCACCAGATCAGACTCCATGTGCTCCTGGAGGAAACTCTGCAGCACACCTCTCTGTGAGGTGCTCTGGGTAAGATTCAAGTGAGCTTTATCTTCCTTCCTAATTAGGTACCAATCCTGTCTTTGTTTTCTTTTCTTTTTTATTTTTTTAAATTAATTTTTGAGTATAACTGCTTTTCTGCTGTACAGCAAAGTGAATTAGCTATACATATACATATAGCCCCTCCTTTTTGGATTTCCTTCCCATTTAAGTCATCACATAGCACTGAATAGAGTTCCTTGTGCTGTACAGTAGGTTCTCATTAGTTATCTATTTTATACATAGTACTGTCTGTATGTCAATCCCAATCTCCCAATTCATCCCATCCCCCCTTCCCCCCTTGGTATCCATATGTTTGTTCTCTACATCTGTGTCTCTATTTCTGCTTTGCAAATAAGTTAATCTGTATCATTTTTCTAGATTCCACATATAAGCGCTATTATACAATATTTGTTTTTCTCTTTCTGACTTACTTCACTCTGTATGACAGTCTCTAGGTCCATCTGTGTCTCTGCAAATGGCCCAGTTTTGTTCCTTTTCATGGCTAGAAATATTCCATTGTATACATGTACCACATCTTCTTTATCCATTCCTCTGTTGATGGACACTTAGGTTGCTTTCATGTCCTGGCTATTGTAAATAGTACTGCAATGAACATTGGGGTGCATGTGTTTCTCTCAATTATGGTTCTCTCCAGGTATATGCCCAGGAGTGGGATTGCTGGGTCATATGGTAGTAGTTTTGTTTTTAGTTTTTTAAGGAACCTCCATACTGCTCTCCACAGTGGCTGTATCAATTTACATTGTGACCAACAACGTGAGACGGTTTCCTTTTCTCCACACCCTCTCCAGCATTTCTTGTTTGTAGATTTTTTGATGACGACCATTCTGACTGGTGTGAGGTGATACCTCCTTGTAATTTTGATTTGCATTCCTCTAATAATTAGTGAAGTTGAGCATCTTTTCATGTGCCTCTTGGCCATCTATATGTCTTCTTTGGAGAAATGTCTATTTAGGTCTTCCACCCATTTTTTGATTGGGTTGTTTTTTTTTTTTTTTTTTTGCGGTAGGTGGGCCTCTCACTGCTGCGGCCTCTCCCCTTGCAGAGCACAGGCTCCGGACGCGCAGGCTCAGCGGCCATGGCTCACGGGCCCAGCCGCTCTGCGGCATGTGGGATCCTCCCAGACCGGGGCACGAACCCGCGTCCCCCACATCGGCAGGCGGACTCTCAACCACTGCGCCACCAGGGAAGCCCTGTTTTTTTGATATTGAGCTGCATGAGCTGTTTGTATATTTTGGAGATTAATCCTTTGTCAGTTGCTTCGTTTGCAAATATTTTCTCCCATTCTAATGGTTGTCTTTTTGTCTTGTTTATGGTTTCCTTTGCTGTGCAAAAGCCTTGAAGTTTCATTAGGTCCCATTTGTTTATTTTTATTTTTATTTCCATTACTCTAGGAGGTGGGTCAAAAAAGATCTTGCTGTGATTTATGTCAAAGAGTGTTCTGCCTATGTTTTCCTCTAAGAGTTTCATAATGTCCAGCCTTACATTCAGGTCTTTAATCCATTGTGAGTTTATTTTTGCGTATGGTGTTAGGGAGTGTTCTAATTTCATACTTTTACATGTAGCTGTCCAGTTTTCCCAGCACCAGTTACTGAAGAGACTGTCTTTTCTCCATTGTATATTCTTGCCTCCTTTGTCATAGATTAGGTGACCAAAGGTGCATGGGTTTATCTCTGGGCTTCCTATCCTGTTCCACTGATCCATATTTCTGTTTTTGTGCCAGTACCATACTGTTTTGATTACTGTAGCTGTGTAGTATAGTCTGAAGTCTGGGAGCCTGATTCCTCCACGTCAGTTTTTTTCCCTCAAGATTGCTTTGGCTATTCGGGGTCTTCTGTGTTTCCATACAAATTGTAAAATTTTTTTGTTTTCTTCTTCCCCTTCCATGAGAAACACAGAGGACTCATAGAGTATAATCTTTTCTTTGCTCTCTCCAAGCCTATCAAACGTCAGGCTATCAGAAGTGATATTTAATAAAGAGAGTTAAGGAATCCTGTTCCTAGGTGGTCTGAGCTCCAATCTTGTGTCAAGTTACATGTTTGCGAAGGTGCACATATAAACAACGTGAGATTCCTCCACTACAGAACCACTGATACCAAATTATACATTCATGTTCATGCAGAGACATTCATTGAGAGCCAATGGAAGACATGATTATACAAAGAATCCTTCTGTGTTTTCTGTTGAAGTTCCTATCTGCTGCGTTTTTTAATGCCCCTGTAAAAATCTCCTTTCCCTCCATGGTGAATTTCTTTTTACTGTGTCTTGAAGGAATAGAATGCTTCCCTTCACCAGAATGAGAATTATGTAACTGAACAGTTTCCAAAATAGTTTTAAAAGAAAATTATCGTGGAGGATGTTATTATGTGTGAATAGTGAAAGTCTCTATCTGTGAAACTAAATTTGTTTAACAATTGAATCAAGACTCAAAAATTGAACAGGTTTCTTTTTAACTGTAGGATGCTCTCAAGACTTCAACTTGCTAATGTATACTGAGCCTCCAAGAAGGGGATTTAACAGACCCATTTCCCAGGCTCATTACAAGACAAAACTCTTGCTTTCAGAACACTATTAAAATCTCTCTAAATAATTAAAGAACTAAAGGAAAATCTGAAGAACATGGTTTTGAATGCTAGGATGTAATTTTTTTTTGCATTCCTTTTTTGACTTAACTGCTAAGGAGCACAAAGCTAAATAAACCACTCAGAGTATCCAAATATCTCTTTAGTTAATGTAATTACATTATAACTTCATTATATTAAAAACTACTTATTATTATCCACTACAATATCATGGAAGCAAATAAGGTATAAACACATGAAACTATAAAAACACTGATGGCATTACTGAAAACACTATAGAAAAACATGCATAGTGACAGCAGATTCTTTTTCAAAAATCAATTTATTCATCGTTGTCACTATCACTTTACTTTATTTCAAATAAAACTTCGAGAACAATCCCTTTGTGTTCAAATGATGCAGAATGCTTAATACATCCTCAAGATGGCCTTGGATTATCAAAACTAGTATCAAAACTAAATAAAAATTCCATGCATAATAAAAGACAACTCCTATATTTAAATCAAAGAATTACATTGAGGGCTTCCCTGGTGGCACAATGGTTAAGAGTCGGCCTGTCAGTGCAGGGGACATGGGTTCGAGCCCTGGTCCGGGAAGATTGCATATGCTGCGGAGCAACTAAGCCCATGTGCCACAACTACTGAGCCTGTGCTCTAAAGCCCATGAGCCACAACTACTGAAGCCAGCGCGCCTAGAGCCTGTGCTCCGCAACAACAGAAGCCACCACAATGAGAAGCCTGTGCACCACAATGAAGAGTAGCCCCCACTCACTGTAACTAGAGAAAGCCCGTGCACAGCAATGAAGACCCAACACAGACAAAAATAAATAAATTTTAAAAAAAGGATTATACTCACTGAACACTATGTGAAAAATAATCAGGTATTATTAACTACATTCTTACAGATTAATTCTATTTCTTATTTTTTTAAGTTCTAAAATAAAGTTTCCTAATCACCAAAGCCACTGTCCAAATATCAATTTAATATAGCCACACTCTCTTCAGTATATGTATATATTCAGATCCCATTCAGGGAGGGGACCATCATTCCCCTTTAATTCAGCTTCTTCACAAGTGCTTTCTCAAACCTGTGTCCATATACATCACCAGAGAGTTTGTTTAAATGTAGATTCTCTGGGTCATTTCCCAGGGATTCTGACTCAGTAAGACTGCATGAGGTCCTGGAATCTCCATCTCTGAGAAATATCCCAGGTGATTCAGATGGTGGTCCATAGTCTAATATTAAAAAATTGCTGTTGAAGAGCATGTAGCCAATAGAGAATAATTTTAGTTGTATTTAAACTCAATTGCCCTCCCACTCCAAGAGGGCATAGCCACTGTTTGGGAAAGGACTTATGGGTCACTCAGAAATTCAGCATAGAAACGCCCACCCTTCCTTATTTCATAAGCTCCTCTGGCTCCTATTCTAACCACATGCAAGCACGCTTTGTTCAGCCACTACAAATGTGGGTTCTAGTCCCAGCACTGCCATTAATTAGTTGTATGGCCCAATTGGCAAACCCCATAACTTCATTAAACCTCATGTTATTCAAATAGTAGACTGGATTACATTATTTCAAAAATCACAATCAGCTTCAAAGTTCTGTGAATCAGGTGTAAACCTCGATTTTTCTTTTCATTTTCTATGTTATTTTATCTAAGCCATGTATTTTCAAAATGAGCTTTGAAGGCAGTTTTCTGATAACCTAAAACTTGTCTCTTTCACAGTAGACTACATGTTGTCTCCATTTTCTTTCAGAAATAAGACATTAGAAATGTAAAAAAAAAAAAAAAAAATCAGTGAGCATTGTGACTTTAACCAGTACTCAGTATTACTCCTCTTCACCCCTCTTGGATTCATAAATGACTTGGTAAGTCCACTGGGCCAGAAAAAAATGTTTACATTCAGAAGCAAGAAACAATAAACATTAAAAAAGAAAAGTGACTGAATGAACTGTGGGTATTTCCTTGCCCCCTGTTCTTAAATGGCAAAGCAATTGAATGTAGGTGCAACTCATAGTTTGCAAAAGATTTAGACTGAATATAAAACTACTGTGAAAGTGATGCCAGCAAATAGGTTTGATTCTTCCTTTCCAAGGATGAAATTTCAATACACACTCTTCTTGGTTTCCAGTCAAGCCAGTGATGTCTGTTTATGTGGAACAGAAAAGTACATAATGATCATGTGCTTGGGGTGAGTTAAAGAAACTAACACATGCCTTTTGTCTCTTACACCATCCACCAAGGAAAAAGAGCAGGCATCTGTGGGCTGTGGGATGGAGTGTGGTCCATGATCACCTTCATTATCAGATTCGGAGCCAGGGCTAGAACACAGGGTTCTCAGCTCTTGTATTCTGCCCTCTAAAAAGCAGAAAAAACTGGGGTTGCCCTGGGTCCTGCTAAATATTGGTTTGTTCTTAAAATCCAAGATAAAGCGTTTCTCTGTTCTACTGAAACTTTTAGAGCCAAACAATTTAGATATTAAATAATATATAACAAACATAAACTTTCCATCCTGTAACTTCCATTCTGCAGCCAAGAATTTTACTACTGTGCATTAAGATAATATGGTTTTAGTTGAGAAGGTAAAAAATATCCATAACTTTTTATTAGGAAAGGTGAAATTCTTGGCAACCGAGGCTACTACACAAATCAAGTGTTTAGATGAAAATGTAGTTGATCACATAATCCATCTTTAAATTCACTTTATGATTTACTTTGTGGTATATGAATAGTATTTTTAAAAAAGAATCATGTGTGTTATATAGATAACTAGCCTATATCGTCAGTAATTCTGGCAGTAGGTACATATTATTATTCTACAATGTAGAGCCATTTACGATGTGTAACCAAATGGCTTATTTTATACAATGGACTCTGAATTACAGATGGGCTCTGGCCTGACCCCAGGGCACATTTCCTTATTTCTCCAAGCCTTTTCACCTCCCTAAGCATCAACTATAAAATAGGCACAAGGGACTTCCCTGATGGCTCAGCGGTTAAGAATCCGCCTGCCAATGCAGGGGACACAGGTTCGGGCCCTGGTCCGAGAAGATCCCACATGCCACGGAGCAACCAAGCCCATGCGCCACAACTACTAAGCCTGAGCTCTAGAGTCTGTGAGCCACAACTACTGAGCCCACGTGCCACAACTACTGAAGCCTGTGCTCCTAAAGCCCATGCTCCACAACAAGAGAAGAGCCATCGCAATGAGAAGCCCGCGCACCACAATGAAGAGTAGCCCCCGTTCGCAGCAACAAAGACCCAATGCAGCCAAAAATTAATTAATTAATTTTAAAAAACACAAACAGGTACAAGATTACCTATAGGAACCTTCTACATAGTAAGGGGCAAATCTGTTTTTCCACAAGAGAACAATTATTCCTAAATGTCACCCTGAAGAGAGAAGCATATCTAGAATATCCATACTTTACTGAAGTTGCAATGAAGGAAAATTTCCCAGCCAAGGGCACCACTGACTAGCAAAGATAAGGACAAATAGTCTACTCACCACATCTGTTTCTGCAGTGCTTTGGTGAATATTCCCTCATTGTCCTAGCTCCAGACTTTAATAAAGCAGTCAGATTCTTGAGTTTAAATATTTTGATCAAAATAAAACCATTTTTATTAAAAGTTTTAAGAAGAGTAGAATGAGTGGAAGGTTCTAGAAAGATCTCCTTATGTTACTTTAATCTCCCCATTGTATCCTTCAATAATTACATTTTTACTACTTCAGCTTGATGCTTGACAATAACGGTTTCCAAAAAATTGTACATTCCCACTATGTGCACTATAGATAGATAGATAAATGGAGCTTTTTCACATTACAAAAATGTTCAGTGCTTTGTTCAGTTCTTACAAGAGTGTTTGGTCTCTTCTATTCCATTGCCTCCTCTGTACTAAATTTTAAGCATCATGATTAAATCAGTATTCTTTTTATCTAACCTCTGAGTAGATGAATCTTCCATAATTATGATTTTAAATATATTCTTGACAATGTTCCTGATTCCTTCCATATGGAGAGATTTTTCTTTTCATTACTTGTCCTTCTGATTACCAATGAAAATGTGAAGCTTTATTGTGTTATACTTATAAAAACAGCAATTCACAAATAAGTGTCATTTGGCCTTTGTCCCTTCCACATTGTCCCTGGGATCCACAGAATAATCCTTGGAGATTCCATCCTGTTGGAATAATTCATATCTGAGTGATGTCAATAGCTGGAGAATGGTACAATGTGCATTCAAAGAGCCTGGTCTTTCATTATCCTCGTGGAGTCATTGTGCATGGTAGTATCACCAAAATCCATTCAGACTCAGACGATTATTCAATGCACTTTAGAAGGATTCCTTTCTCCTTTCATCCTCAGTGCATTCCCCAAGGAAACAGGATATATCAACACACCATATCATAAATGGAATCAGTCATAGCATCCACCACATTGTATCTTCTATCATATGTTATTTCACAATATGACATGCTCAAGTTCTTTGCTGATGAACACTGTAACTCCCAATATAGATCTGGCAATATCGTGTGCTTTTTTCCCCTTTCACAGTCATCCTGTCATTGCTATTAGCCTATTTTTATGTCTGAATAAAAGCCTGTGTTTCTTCCTGGAATGCAGCTTTTCTTTAATAACAGTGTATAAAAGTAAAATGTAAGCAAAAAGATGAAATAGCTCCAGATATGGTAATTCAGTGACAAGTAGTTGAGCTATACACTGGTACGAAGAAAATGCCCATAAAAGATTGAATTTTACTTTATCCTAGAAACATGGTAGAGTGGAAACAACAGGGAATTTGCCGTTCTTTCTAAGCTTATTACTGCTTGTGAGACTCAGGGGAAAGTGACTTCTGTGCTTGGAGAGATAAGAACCCTCACTTCATGATACTGTGGTGAGATTTACGTAAGATAATGTGTGCAAAATTCCAAGAGCCTGGTGCCAGGACACGACGTCCCAGAGCAATACATCTAAGAGCTGTCTGTGCCCATGCCTTCTCCACCTGCTTATGCTCCCCTGAGATTTCCCAGATATCAGATAGAAACTGTAACTTTAAAAACTGAACCATACACACATTAGAAGTCTTTTACGCACTGTCTTGGCATAGTTCAGTTAGTTGCAATATAAGTCTATCATACAAACTTGTATTTGTATATCACTCAACACATGATGTCATTTCTGTGTCATCTATTTTATGGTAGAAAACTTAGAAGGGAGGCCTATGGCTGTTACTTTGTGTTTCATTGCTTTTTATCCTGTATGTGATTAATTAATAAAAGTTATATGATGAATTGCATAATCATTTTTATGGTGACAAAATGGTAAGATGTAAAGAAATACTATGAAAGAACACAAGAAATTAGCTCAGTTGGTTAAAGGTACTGAGTAGCTTGCAAGTAACTCAAAAGATAATTTTACTAGCAGCACAGCTTTATACTTTGGTAAGGGAAAATAAAGGATAGGTTTAAAGTAATCTTCAGGCAAACAAATAAAAAATTTCTTATGAAGATTTGCCATGAGTTTTATGGAGGAGCTATGAAAATCATGTGAAATCTAAATTTATAAAATATTATACATCCTCATTTCATATACTCATTTTTCTTCATACCAGCCCTGTAATCAAAGGTGAGGGAAAAGAAGAAAACTAAGAGTATATATATTAAGGAGGAAGACAATAGGCAGATTATCTAAATAATATTGGTTCCTAAAAGAGTACTGATTTTGAAACAATCCTTAGTGTTGCCTTGGTCTGTTATCGGGCCATTGAACCATCAGTTCAAGCAGCCACTACCTACCAAGAACTCCCTCAGTGAGCTGGCACCAGGCCAGGTACTTCTCTGCTTGGTAATGTTATCTCTCTTCCCAATCACTCCTCATTATAGACAGAAGGCAATGTTCAAATTATTTAACGATTTGTACAGCATAGGAACTAACTATTCAGAAAGAATACTTCTTAAGTGTTTACCATGTGTTAGGCATGCCAAATGTTATATACATTATTGCCATTTATTCCCTTAACCACTATGAAGTAAGTATTACTCTTATTCCCATTTCATACATGAGAAAACTGAGGTTTAGAGACATCACTTCCTCAAGGTCATATCATTTGCAGGGAGAAGGGCCAGTATTAGAATCTAGGCCAGGGACCAGAGGTCATGCTCCTAATAGACATAGATCTCATGGAGGAAAATCCGTAATATGGTGAGTCAGGGTACAGTTAAAATGCCTGATAGAGGCCTTTACTTTTTGACATTTTATCTGAACAGTTGTTGACTAAATTTACCATATAATTATGCCTCTCCTATCTGTCCTTTTACCTTCTTTTCAACCACTGGGAAAACTGATTGCAAAATTTGTTTTCTGAATTTCTGAAAATTGCATCGGCTTAAGTGTTTAAAAAAATGCCTTGATGATTAAGAGCCTCATATCCATAGTTATAGTTCTGAAATTATAAGTTTAAATTGTGCCAGAGAAAAAGATTTGGTTTATATTACCAACAAAAATGAACCACGGCAGGAAAGCAGAGCAATTGCGGGCTAAAGAAGACCTTATCTAATGATAAGGTCCAGCCTTATCATGTTACAGATGAGGATGGAAGGCCCAGAAGGGTTCCTTGACTGTTCCCAGGTTCCACTGTCAGGTGCAGCTGGGAGTGGATCAAAGCCCTAGGATTCTGCATATTTTCTTGGAGGTACATAAAATAGAAAGAAAGCCTGAGGGGACTTTCCTGGTGGTCCAGTGGTAAAGAATCCGCTTTCCAATACAGGGGATGTGGGTTCGACCCCTGGTCGGGGAACTAAGATCCCACATGCCATGGGGCAACTGGGCCCATGGGGCAGCTGGGCCAGTGCGCCACAACTACTGAGCCCATGCGTCTCAACAAGAGAGCCCGTGTGCCAGAAACTACAGAGCCCACGTGTTCTGGAGCCCGAGCGCCACAATTAGAGAAAACCCACATGCCACAACTAGAGAGAAGACTGTGCACTGCAATGAAGACCAGACGCGGCCAAAAAAAGAAAAAAGAAAATGAAGGGAGGAAGGGAGGAAGGGAAGAAGGGAGGGAGGGAGGGAGGAAGGGAGAAAGGAAGGAAGGGAGAGAGGAAGGAAGGAAGGAGGCAAGCCTGACCAGTAGTCAAGGGTCCCCTAAGTCCAGGTTCTGTCACTAAACGGCTGTGCTCTCTTCAGAAGGTCATTTACGCTCTCTGGGTCCCATTTTCCTAGTTTGAAAAGAAAGGTTTCTACTATTTGATCTTTTCTTTTGCTTCTAACTAGATCATTTTTTTATCCTGAATTTCCTTTCATCACAGTGCATTTGGTTCTGTCAGTTAGACATCATTATTAACCACCCATGCTTCAGCCCACCACCATTCTGATTCAAAATGCAAATACTGCCCTCATTTGCTTTTCTGATATGAATAGCTTTTATGCTACGATCTTTTTGTTTTGGATTTGGTTAGCCTTGAAACCTTTAAAATATTTACTAGGGTAGCTTTAAAATTCTTTGTATAGGGATTAAATGTCTTAATAATGATGGTACAATAAATATTTGATGATATGTTTTGGTCACATAATCAGAGATAAAACAGTAACCTCCTTAAAGATATTTAACAACACATTCAAGTACTAAAGGCTTGATTAGGACTGTTATTAAGGAATAAGAAATGAGAGATAAAGGTGACCAGCGGAGAATTTCAAGGACGTGAAGCACATATTTAAAGACAGCAAAATGTGATACACAGTACGACTAAAAACATAAATAAACTACCTTGTCTGGAAACCTGTGCCGTTTTAATATTCTTTGTCATTCCAAATGGTTTATCCAAAGGGAAAATTTCAGTAAGGGCTCACCACCGTCCTTGTAGAAGGCCATATTCACACCAGAATGAAGGGGCCTAGAAACACATTCCAAACTCCACTAAGAGTTTGGAAGAATTTTTTTTTTATTACAGCTGGACTATTTACTCTGTAATACTGGCCCCAGTGAGGAAAGAATATATATATTTACATACTAAATTTCATGTTGTAGATTTATTTCACTATTTATCTGCTTTATAATCATGCTAATTAGTTTATGAAAGTTTTACAAAGGTATTTTATTTTTTGAATTCTAAGTAAGTAGTTTTGTTTATTTTCGTTAAAACTTATAAATGCAAGGTTGTACATTCCTGGGTTTCCTAAATTTTTACATGAAGATATCTTTGTCTAAACTGTTGTGCCTGCTACATCCCCTAGAATCTAGAAATATCAGAACTGAAGGGGACGTTGGTAATCATGTTCTCAAGGAATCGTCAGAACTAATAAAATGAGACCACTTTACAGCTGAGGCAAGGTGGGGTCCAAGATGCACAACGACTCTCAAGGACATCTAGTTAGTTAGGGACAAAGTTTGATCTACTTATATTCACTCCCAGCACAAAAAATTTTCCACTACCAGCAAAACCCATGTCACTGCAAGCTCCTAGCAGTAACTAGCAATGAAGGTAAGGTTCTAAGAAGAACAGCCTCCTTACAATGTCTTCATAAAACTCTAGGACATGACAGAAATGTTCCACAGTCTGTCTAAAATACTGGAAAAGGGAGTAACTCAAATAAAATAGCAAAGCTATAATGTAAGGACTCAGATCTGGGAACTTGAGGACCCTTCTCCAGTGTCCCTTCCAGAATGTTCCCAGACCCCCACAGAGGGGAGGCACACTTCTCATATATCTGCTGTAGTCTGTCCAAGTCACCCCTAATTTTGAGTGGGGCCACTGTTAATCCATATGGTACCTTTGTGTGAATTTAGGAAAAGCTACCTTCTCTGGATGGTTGAATTAGAAAAAGGCACCTCATTCGGGTGATCTGTAGCCCCTCAGGCACAAGATGAGTTTGTGCCAAGGAAAGTGCACCCCTCTTCCAGGAGGATGCAAACTCCCCCAGGGCACACAGTGTAGAAATCTGACCAATAGCTGATATTCATCCCTTCCTGCTTTCTTGGCAGGACACTTTTGTGCAACACACAAACTACACAACTCTCTGTGGTGATCTTGCTTTTGGATCTGCTGTCTGTCTCATGAGTTCCCCTGGAGATTAGAATGAAATGTTGTGGTTGTGGAGTCCTCCATAAAGTGCCTATTCATACTTGCATTGCCTTCTCTCTAGTCCTAGAGAATGTGCTTTTCTCCTCCTTATTCAAAGGCAACATCTCCACCAATGCCTTCTATCTCAGCTCCTCCCAACTCAATCAAACAGTCTACTTTTGCTTATCTACCTTCACCTTTTTCTGTATCCTGCCACCTTTCCCGTTCATAATTATTCTGGCTGGCTGTTCACCAAAACTCTTCTTTTTTCCCTCCTGGGCTCACAGGTAGAGCACATTTTCCAGCCTTCCTTAAAGTTAGGTCTGCTTGATGACTAAAGTCTGGCAGTGGGCAGGTGGATGGAACCAAATAAGCTACATGTCTGTCTAGCCTACAAAAGCCCCTGAGCAATCTTCCATGTTCTCCATCTTTTCTTGAGTGCAGAAGAGCTAGTAGAGCTCTGTAGGCCCTGGGCGATGGTAGGGTCACTAGAGCAAAGATACCTGGGTTCCTGAACAACTGTAGACCTGACCCCCATGCCAACCCTCACTGGACTAGAAGTGAGAAAGTTTGGAGGGGTAGGTCATTGAGATGTCGCAGTTGTTTGCTACAACAGGCCATCTGGGCTCACTGCAAGGGCCATGTTCCAACACTGCCTAAGCTCTGGTGGAGAGTCAGACAACCCCTAGAAGCAGCTATCCTTTCTGTGGCACAGGAAATTCAGTGACATCACGCCTTCTCACTCTACACCCAAAGACTTCAGGATAATGAAAAGTCACTTCAGCTTTTCAAAATTTGGGAGATCATCATGCAATTTCTACCCTTCTACGCTGATACTGTAGAATTGACTCGGCTCTCTGGGTTTGGATTACCCTCTCTATTACTGTAGAAGAATACATGGAGTTTGTTTTCTGTTCTTAGTCATACTGCCACAGTCTATTCTTGAAAGAAAAGTAAGTTTCCAGAGATATACTGCATTTTAGATCACAAAAGTCAGTATGTAAGCTTTAAACTCCATGACTCTCCCCACCCTCCCAGTACTCAGACTTTTATCTAAAGGATAACAAATGCAGTTAATAATTTTTCTTTGGAAAATGTATGTGCTGCACAAAATTACTGCATTAGCTGAGATTAACTTGCCTATTCCATCTGCTTTCTCCCACTTCCTCCGTGGATAGTAATGCAAAGAGATGGGAAGGATGTTTACTTTTGAGATTAGAACAACCTGTTATGATTAATTTTGAGTAGATGGTAAGATATATAGGTTTACAACAAAGAAGAAAATATTACTACAGATAACTAAAGACTAGAGTTGAAAATTGAGACCCAAAACCTTAAAAAATATTGAGAATATATCCAGCTGCAAGGTAGGTCTGGTACAGCTATTCATCAGCTCAAAGATTAAGAGTACAGAAGATTATTTTTGAGGTATTTCTCCTTTGGAACCACTTCTGTTCTGAAATAATACAAACAAACACTAAAAGAAAAAAATGAAATTATGAGCTTTTAATGCTAATAATATTTGAGGCTAAATTAAGTTGGGAGAAGGAGCACATTTCTGTAAGGTTTTCAAATCATGCAGATTCATGTTCTCTGACTATATAAAATACTCACTGATTGGCACTTATGTCTACTGTGAGTTTCAGGAAACCATTTGGACCCCAAACCACTTAAATGTGAGAAATGAATGGCATCACAGGCAAGGAGAGAAGCTGGTCACCACTTTCCAGGGACAACTCCACACTAGGGGTGGGGGAAGCATGCGTGCTGTGTTTGGCTAAATCACCCTGACACCATTTCTAGGGATGAAGCTGAGAGAGAAACACAGTAAGGGTAAGGGATAATTATTTGCTAACATGAAGGAGCGATCACATTAATGATTTTAATTGTTAGCTGTACATAGCAGGGACCCTATCCGAATATACATAAAAAGTTATTTGTGAATTTAAGGCAGCAGGGTGCGATGGAAAATCTTTGCATATTATAAAGGCCAGGGTTTGGTTCTAGCTCTCTCTCTTCCAAGATGAGCATCCTAGGAAGGTTATTTGCAGATTATGAACTTCTCTGATTCTGTTTCCTTCTATGTAAAACAGGTATACTAATAACCTGCCTCACAACTTCATGAGCAGCACACACACATACACACGTGGTTTTGACTACTATAAATAACTTACACTGATAATAAACATTAATGATTCATTTAATACAACTCTAAGTATTTACTGAGAAGCTTATGTTTTAGTATGGAGTTAAAAACTATAAATAATTCTAAGAAGCAATTGGATCTTGGAATCAAGGAGATTACTACTGGGGGATTTATACCATCAGGGAACAAATATTAATACAAAATCATATGTTATTAAGTGTGAACATGGGTTGTAGATGATGAATAACACAAAATATATTTCTAAATAGGAGATATTAAATGTTAGTTAGGAAACAAAAGACAAATAATAATGATAATACTAAAAAAACCCATTCAAGTTAAGTCCTTTTAGATTTACCTTAATCCTAGAAATTTAGTTGGATAGGTTTGGTTGTATGTAACAGAAGACCCAAATAAGAGTAAATTAATTTCAGATTTAAGAGGAAATTTTCTCTCTCCCCCTCTCTTTCTCTCACACCACACACACACACACACACACACGGAAATCCAGGGTTGGCGTGGAAGCTTCTCAGTGTCAGACCGCAGCTGCTTCTTGTCTTTATGTTTCCATTTCCATGGCCCTGATGGCTGCTACAGCTCCAATCATACATCTGCATTACAGGCAGCAGGAAGGAGGAAAGGGCCCACTCTACCTCTTTTAAAAAGACTTCCAGGGAGGAACTTCAAGATGGCGGAAGAGTAAGACGCGGAGATCACCTTCCTCCCCACAAATACATCAGAAATACATCTACACGTGGAACAACTCCTACAGAACACCTACTGAACGCTGGCAGAAGACCTCAGACCTCCCAAAAGGCAAGAAAGTCCCCACGTACCTGGGTAGGGCAAAAGGAAAAACAGAGATAAAAGAATAGAGACGGGACCTGCACCAGTGAGAGGGAGCTGTGAAGGAGGAAAGGTTTCCACACACTAGAAGCCCCTTCGCGGGCGGAGACTGCGGGTGGCGGAGGGGGAAAGCTTCGGAGCTGCAGAGGAGAGCGCAGCCACAGGGGTGCCCTCGGCAGGGGTGCCGAGGGCACAGTGGGGAGATTCCCGCACAGAGGATCGGTGCTGACCGGCACTCACCAGCCCGAGAGGCTTGTCTGCTCACCCGCAGGGGTGGGCGGGGCTGGGAGCTGAGGCTTGGGCTTCGGTCGGATCCCAGGGAGAGGACTGGGCTTACCGTCGTGAACACAGCCTCAAGGGGTTAGTGCGCCACAGCTAGCTGGGAGGGAGTCCGGGAAAAAATCTGGAGCTGCCGAAGAGGCAAGAGACTTTTTCTTGCCTCTTTGTTTCCTGGTGCGGGAGGAGAGGGGATTCAGAGCGCTGCTTAAAGGAGCTCCAGAGACGGGGGTGAGCCACGGCTAACAGCACGGACCCCAGAGACGGGCGTGGGACGCTAAGGCTGCTGCTGCCACCAAGAAGCCCGTGTGCGAGCGCAGGTCACTATCCACACCTCCCCTCCCAGGAGCCTGTGCAACCCAACACTGCCAGGGTCCCGTGATCCAGGGACAACTTCCCCGGGAGAACACACAGCGCGCCTCAGGCTGGTGCAACGTCACGCTGGCCTCTGCCGCCGCAGGCTCGCCCTGCACTCCGTGCCCCTCCCTCCCCCCGGCCTGAGTGAGCCAGAGCCCCCGAATCAGCTGCTCCTTTAACCCTGTCCTGTCTGAGCGAAGAGCAGACGCCCTCAGGCGACCTACACGCAGAGGTGAGTCCAAATCCAAAGCTGAAACACGGGAGCTGCGTGAACAAAGAAGAGAAAGGGAAATTTCTCCCAGCAGCCTCAGGGGCAGCAGATTAAATCTCCACAGTCAACTTGATGTACGCTGCATCTGTGGAATATCTGAATAGAAAAGGAATCATCCCAAATTGAGGAGGGGGACTTTGGGAGCAACGATATATATTTTGTCTCCTTTTTCTCTTTTTGTGAGTGTGTATGTGTATGCTTCTGTGTGTGATTTTGTCTGTATAGATTTGTTTTTACCATTTGTCCTATGGTTCTGTCTGTCCAGTTTATTTTTTTATTACTTAAAAAATTTTTTTTTCTGAATAACTATTTTACTAACTTTATTTTATTTTATTTTCTTCTTTCTTTCTTTTTTTTTCTCCCTTTTATTCTGACCTGTGTTGAGGACAGTCTCCTGGTGCTCCAGCCAGGCATCAGGGCTATGCCACTGAGGTGGGAGAGCTAAATTCAGGACACTGGTCCACAAGAGACCTCCCAGCTCCACATACTATCAAACGGCGAAAATCTTCCAGAGATCTCCATCTCAACACCAAGACCTAGCCTCACTCAATGACCAGCAAGCTACAGTGCTGGACACCCTATGCCAAACAACTAGCAAGACAGGAACACAACCCCATCCATTAGCACAGAGGCTGCCTAAAATCATAATAAGGCCACAGACACCCCAAAACACACCACCAGATGTGGACCTGCCCACCAGAAAGACAAGATCCAGCCTCATCCACCAGAACACAGGCACTAGTCCCCTCCACCAGGAAGCCTACACAACCCACTGAACCAACCTTAGCCATTGGGGACAGACACCAAAAACAACGGACACTACGAACCTGCAGCCTGCGAAAAGGAGAGCCCAACCACAGTAACTTAAGCAAAATGAGAAGCCACAGAAACACACAGCAGATGAAGGAGTAAGGTAAAAAGTCACCAGACCTAACAAATGAAGAGAAATTAGCAGTCTACCTGAAAAAGAATTCAGAATCATGATAGTAAAGATGATCCAAAATCTCAGAAATACAATGGAGAAAATACAAGAAACGTTTAACAAGGACACAGAAGAACTAAAGAGCAAACAAACAGAGATGAACAACACAATAAATGAAATTTAAAATTCTCTAGAAGGGATCAACAGCAGAATAACTGAGGCAGAAGAATGGATAAGTGACCTGGAAGATAAAATAGTGGAAATAACTACTGCAGAGCAGAATAAAGAAAAAAGAATGAAAAGAATTGAGGACACTCTCAGAGACCTCTGGGACAACATTAAACGCACCAACATTTGAATTATAGGGGTCCCAGAAGAAGATAAAAAGAAAGGGACTGAGAAAATATTTGAAGAGATTATAGTTGAAAACTTCCCGAATATGGGAAAGGAAATAGTTAATCAATTCCAGGAAGCACAGAGAGTCCCATACAGGATAAATCCAAGGAGAAACATGCCAAGACACATATTATTCAAGCTATCAAAAATTAAATACAAAGAAAAAATATTAAAAGCAGCAAGGGAAAAACAACAAGTAACACATAAGGGAATCCCCACAAGGTTAACAGCTGATCTCTCAGCAGAAACCCTGCAATCCAGAAGAGAGTGGCAGGACATATTTAAAGTGATGAAAGAGAAAAACCTACAACCAAGATTACTCAACCCAGCAAGGATCACATTCAGATTTGATGGACAAATTAAAAGCTTTACAGACAAGCAAAAGCTAAGAGAATTCAGCACCACCAAACCAGCTTTACAACAAATGCTAAAGGAACTTCTCTAGGCAGGAAACACAAGAGAAGGAAAAGACCTACAATAATAAACCCAAAACAATTAAGAAAATGATCATAGGAACATACATATTGATAATTACCTTAAATGTAAATGGATTAAATGCTCCAACCAAAAGACATAGACTGGCTGAATGGGTACAAAAACAAGACCCATATATATGCTGTCTACAACAGACCCACTTCAGACCTAGGGACACATACAGACTAAAAGTGAGGGGATGGAAAAAGATATTCCATGCAAATGGAAATCAAAAGAAAGCTGGAGTAGCAATTCTCATATCAGACAAAATACACTTTAAAACAAAGACTATTAAAAGAGACAAAGAAGGACATGACATAATGATCAAGGGATCAACCCAAGAAGAAGATATAACAGTTGTAAATATTTATGCACCCAACATAGGAGCACCTCAATACATAAGGCAAATGCTAACAGCCATAAAAGGGGAAATCAACAGTAACACAATCATAGTAGGGAACTTTAACACACCACTTTCACCAATGGACAGATCATCCAAAATGAAAATAAATAAGGAAACACAAGCTTTAAATGATACATTAAACAAGATGGACTTAATTGATATTTATAGGACATTCTATCCCAAAACAACAGAATACACATTCTTAGCAAGTGCTCATGGAACATTCTCCTGGATAGCTCAAACTCTGGGTCACAAATCAAGCACTGGCAAATTTAAGAAAATTGAAATCATATCAAGTATCTTTTCTGACCACAACGCTATGAGATTAGATATCAATTACAGGAAAAATTCTGTAAGAAATACAAACACATGGAGGCTAAACAACACACTAGATAATAACCAAGAGCTAACTGAAGAAATCAAAGAGGAAATAAAAAAATACCTAGAAACAAATTACAATGAAAACACAATGACCCCAAACCTATGGGATGCAGCAAAAGCAGTTCTAAGAGGGAAGTTTATAGTTACACAAGCCTACCTTAAGAAACAAGAAACATCTCAAATAAACAACCTAACCTTACACTTAAAGCAATTAGAAAAGAAGAACAAAAAATCCCCAAAGTTAGCAGAAGGAAAGAAATCATAAAGATCAGATCAGAAATAAATGAAAAAGAAATGAAGGAAACGATAGCAAAGATCAATAAAACTAAGAGCTGGTTCTTTGAAAAGATAAACAAAATTGATCAACCATTAGCCAGACTTACCAAGAAAAAAAGGGAGAAGACTCAAATCAATAGAATTAGAAATGAAAAAGGAGAAGTAACAACTGACACTGCAGAAATACAAAGGATCATGAGAGATTACTACAAGCAACTCTATGCAAATAAAATGGACAACCTGGAAAAAATGGACAAATTCTTAGAAATGCACAACCTTCCGAGACTGAACCAGGAAGAAATAGGAAATATGAACAGACCAATCACAAGCACTGAAATTGAAACTGTGATTAAAAATCTTCCAACAAACAAAAGCCCAGAACCAGATGGCTTCACAGGCTAATTCTAACAAACATTTAGAGAAGAGCTAACACCTATCCTTCTCAAACTCTTCCAAAATATAGCAGAGGGAGGAACACTCTCAAACTCATTCTACGAGACCACCATCACCTTGATACCAAAACCAGACAAAGATGTCACAAAGAAAGAAAACTACAGGCCAATACCACTGATGAACATAGATGCAAAAATCCTCAACAAAATACTAGCAAACAGAATCCAACAGCACATTAAAAGGATCATACACCATGATCAAGTGGGGTTTATCCCAGGAATGCAAGGATTCTTCAATATATACAAATCAGTCAACGTGATACACCATATTAACAAATTGAAGGAGAAAAAACATATGATCATCTCCATAGAAGCAGAGAAAGCTTTCGACAAAATTCAACACCCATTTATGATAAAAACCCTGCAGAAAGTAGGCATAGAGGGAACTTTCCTCAACATAATAAAGGCCATATATGACAAACCCACAGCCAACATCATCCTCAATGGTGAAAAACTGAAACCATTTCCACTAAGATCAGGAACAAGACAAGGTTGCCCACTCTTACCACTATTATTCAACATAGTTTTGGAAGTTTTAGCCACAGCAATCAGAGGAGAAAAAGAAATAAAAGGAATCCAAACTGGAAAAGAAGAAGTAAAGCTGTCACTGTTTGCAGATGCCATGATACTATATATAGAGAATACTAAAGATGCTACCAGAACACTACTAGAGCTAATTCATGAGTTTGCTAAAGCAGCAGGCTACAAAATTAATGCACAGAAATCTCTTGCATTCTTATACTCTAATGATGAAAAATCTGAAAGAGAAATTAAGGAAACAGTCCCATTTACCACTGCAGCCAAAAGAATAAAATACCTAGGAATAAACCTACCTAAGGAGATGAAAGAGCTGTATGCAGAAAACTATAAGACACTGATGAAAGAAATTAAAGATGATACAAACAGAGAGATATACCACGTTCTTGGATTGGAAGAATCAACATTGTGAAAATGACTATACTACCCAAAGCAATCTACAGATTCAATGCAATCCCTATCAAACTACCAATGGCATTTTCCACAGAACTAGAACAAAAAGTTTCACAATTTGTATGGAAACACAAAAGACCCCGAATAGCCAAAGCAATCTTGAGAAAGAAAAGCGGAGCTGGAGGAATCAGGCTCCCTGACTTCAGACTACACTACAAAGCTACAGTCATCAAGACAGTACGATACTGGCACAAAAACAGAAATATAGATCAATGGAACAGGATAGAGAGCCCAGAGATAAACCCACACACATATGGTCACCTTATCTTTGATAAAGGAGGCAAGAATATACAGTGGAGAAAACACAGCCTCTTCAGTAAGTGGTGCTGGGAAAACTGGACAGCTACATATAAAAGAATGAAATTAGAACACTCCCTAACACCATACACAAAAATAAACTCAAAATGGATTAAAGACCTAAGTGTAAGGGTATACACCATCCAACTCTTAGAGGAAAACATAGGCAGAACACTATGACATACATCACAGCAAGATCCTTTTTGACCCACCTCCTAGAGAAATGGAAATAAAAACAAAAATAAACAAATGGGACCTAATGAAACTTAAAAGCTTTTGCATAGCAAAGGAAACCATAAACAAGACGAAAAGGCAACTCTCAGAATGGGAGAAAATATTTGCAAATGAAGCAACTGACAAAGGATTAATCCCCAAAACATACAAGGAACTCATGCAGCTCAATATCAAAAAAACAAAGAACACAATCCAAAAATGGGCAGAAGACCTAAATAGACTCTTCTCCAAAGAAGATATACAGATTGCCAACAAAGTCATATGAAAGAATCCTCAACATCATTAATCATTAGAGAAATGGAAATCAAAACTACAATGAAATATCATCTCACACCGGTCAGAATGGCCATCACCCAAAAATCTACAAACAATAAATGCTGGAGAGGGCGTGGAGAAAAGGGAACCCTCTTGCACTGCTGGTGGGAATGTAAGTTGATACAGCCACTATGGAGAACAGTATGCAGCGTTCCTTAAAAAACTAAAAATAGAACTACCATACGACCCAGCAATCCCACTACTGGGCATATACCCTGAGAAAACCAGAATTCAAAAAGAGTCATGTACCAAAATATTCATTGCAGATCTATTTAGAATAGCCAGGACATGGAAGCAACCTAAGTGTTCATGAATGGATGAGGAAGATGTGGCACATATATACAATGGAATATTACTCAGTCATAAAAAGGAACAAAACTGAGTTATTTGTAGTGAGGCGGATGGACCTAGAGACTGTCACACAGAGTGAAGTCAGTCAGAAAGAGAAAAACAAATACTGTATGCTAACACATATATATGGAATCTTAAAAAAAAAAAGAAAAAAAAATCGTCAGAAGAACCTCAGGGCAAGACGGGAATAAAGATGCAGACCTACTAGAGAATTCACTTGAGGATACGGGGAGGGGGAAGGGTAAGCTGGGACAAAGTGAGAGAGTGGCATGGACATATATACACTACCAAATGTAAAATAGATAGCTAGTGTGAAGCAGCCGCATAGCACAGGGAGATCAGCTCGGTGCTTTGTGACCACCTAGAGGGGTGGGATAGGGTGGATGGGAGGGAGGGAGATGCAACAGGGAAGAGTTATGGGGACATATGTATATGTATAACTGATTCACTCTGTTATAAAGCAGAAACTGACACACCATTGTAAAGCAATTATACTCTAATAAAGATGTTAAAAAATAAAAAATTAAAAAATGGAAAAAAAAAAGACATCCAAATTCTATTTACTTCTTGTTTTCAGAACTTAGTCATGTGGCCATAGGTTTCTTGAACTGGAGTCCTTAAGCATTTGTTAGAGCAAAAAAGAATGAATAGTGGCTTGCTGGTGGGCATAGGTGGGATGGTGAGTCTCTGCTAAGTTTGATTTCTATTTTCTTTCTCCTTCTCTAAGCAGAGAATTAAAACATGCCCCTAGAATACAGTGGGCAGAGAGAAAGGAGATCTGGGCTCCCATTCCAACTCTCTCACTAATTAGGTACGGTTGCTGCCTCTCTCCACTTCCTTTTCTCAGCTGTTAAATGAGAGCTATCTCCTTTAACTCATCTAAAACTCTCTAATTCCATCATGGGTAAAAGCAGACTGATGGATCTGGACCCAGTAACTTTATAAGATGAAAAAGGTTCAAGAGTTTAACACTTTTAACATTTTAAAAGATTAGATTAGGTCACTGATCTAGAGAAAGGTTTACAGACCCAGAGTGATGATGAGAGGGGTCTCCTTCCTCAGGGATTTTGGTCCTGATACACATAGCCAGTGAAAATTGTCATTTAGACTTTGTTGATTTGACACTTCATGAGCCTCTGCAAGCAGAAAATTTCACCCAGCAAAGACTGCTGGAATCAATTCTTTTTGGCAGTCAGCCTAGGGAAAGCAGGCAAAGAAGTCATAGTACTTTGATTCCTCTCCTGGCTTGGCCACTCACTACCCTGGGACTTTCACCCACTCATTTAATTCTTTGGGTCTCAGTTTCACCAAACGCATTTTTTTTTTGGTAGGAATCCCAAGAAAATAATGTAGAGAACCAGAGGTCTCTCTTCCTCCTACTCGGGATTTGACAAAGATTTTAATGTGTAGATGGACCAGGCAGGCTGATTATGTGGGCAACAAAATGACCACTGGATGATCTGGTGAGACATGTGGCAGCTCCTCATGTGGAAGTTTCCGTAATAGCAAGAGCAGCAGCAACAAGAGCAGGATGGAATCTGAGGCGGAGCAACACTGGATGGCACTGAGAAGAGTCAGCACAGCTGAAGTCCAGCTTTCTGACTTAGTGAGGGATCATTTCCAGCAGCCTGTGTGCCCAGTTTTTGGAGGCCGAGTCACAGAATCCAGGACTAAATGCTGAATGCTGGGGAGTGGCCAGGGGCCACAGTGGGGTAAAGAATGAGGATTCACCTTCACCTTGAACAGGCTTGGCTCAATGCAGAAACACTCTTGGTATAATGACAGTTGTTTTCTGGTGCTAAGAATGCTTTATACTCCTCGGGCTGGTGGTGTTGGAAGATGCTTGATTGCACCACAGAGGAAGATGTGAGTGGTAGGAAAAGTTCAAGGTCAAAAAAAATTATAGCAGTGCCGTGGATGGGTGTTCTATATTAAGCAGGAATCTAACACTATAAACTGGTGATACATTTGAGTGCCAGAATTATATGAGAGCTGCATCAGACCTTCATTTCAATTCCCTTTGTGTAATGAAGGATGAACTTTAACCCAGGAGAGGTCCTTCTGTTACCCTTGGCTACTGAGAACTGATCTCTGCCTGACAGGAGTATCTGTTGGCCTTGGGGCTTTAGTCACCAGCTAGTCTAACAACTTGTGATATATGATGGGGCTTAGGAATCACAATTTTGATCTTGGAAGGAACTAGAGACTAAAAGTATTATCCAGAATCTCCAGGAGGGGTTAGAGATGAACAGTTAGCCATATGGCAGTATGTGATTGAACCTCAATAAAAACTCCAGGCACCAAAGGCTAAATAAAGTCAGTTTTCCTGATTGGCAACACTCTGAATTGTTGAGTCACGTTATTAAGTCTCACACAGTAGGTGGGAGGAGGGAATGCCATCCAGTACTCCAGGGGAGAAGGTAAGTGGCAGCTCTGTGTTTTGACCCCTCCTGCACTTTGCCCTATGTGCCTCTTCCTTTGGTTGGTTCTATTTTATGTCGTTTTACTGTAATAAAACAGTCATTTTAACTATAGCACTTTTTTTGAGTTCTGTGAGTTATTCTAGTGAATTACTGAACCCAAGGGAATCCGTGGGGACCCTGAATTTGTAGCCAGCTGGCATGAAGGTGGTTGGTGGTAGGTGGTCCTACCAACCTCTAAACTTGTGGCCAGTTCTGAAGCGAGAGTGGTCCAGTGGAGGACTGTTCCCTCAGACTTGCTGTTTGGCAAATTCACTTCAGTTGGTATCAGATGTCTGTCGATTGGGAGTCTGGAGGCCTGTGCCCTTAACGTTGAGTGTGAATAACTCCAGGTACCTCTCATGTACAATCTCCAGACCAGGGTCTACTGGATTCTTATGGCTTACACTACTAATTGGCCATTTAAAATCCACTGCCCTTTTCTTGACATTTTTAAGGTCAGACAATGTACCCATCTGGCCAGGTGTTGGATCAAATCTGGTCAAGGTCAATCATGACAATTCTGTTTTCTGCTCTCCCTTTCATCTCTGAGTCTCCATGTGATCCAGTTCTGGTCATTGAGCCCTAAACAGATTTCTGCTGGGGGTGATATATTCTGGGGAAGTCTCTGTCCTCCTGATAAGAGGATACATATAGCTTTCTCCTGTTGCTGGTTTGTCTGCCTTGAATGTGACATAACACCTGGACGGCAGACCATAAGCCAACAAACTAAAGGAGCTGGATTGTGCCTGGGACACTAATGACATTTTTGAGCCACTGCATTACCCTTGGAATATTTGAGGACTTTCTTGCTAGGTATGAAAAATAAACTTGCATTTGTTTATGGCCAGTGTCTATTTGGTTCTCTATTGCTTGTAGCCACACACACTTATAATAGGTACAGTCCCCAGAGAAAGAAGAAAGAGGTGAAGCACCATGTTCAAAGACACAGGTTGGTCCAAGATGGTGCTCTATTCTCCTGACTCCCACCTAGCACCTTTCCCAATACTCCCCTTTTTCCCTATTCTCTTATCTTATGAATGATAATGAGTTTAACGATAAACCTCCCATTTTGCAGAGTAAATGAAACAACCTTTCAGTTACAGGAACTTGTTTAAAGTTATATACAGCTCAATGTCCCATTACCAGACCCTCAAAACAACAACTTAAATTGAAAGATCAATTTGCTTATTTCATACTTTTTATTCTCGTTTTTTTAAATGCATCTTTTTCTCTTGACTTTTATTAATTTCCATCCCATTACACCCTATGTATTCAAATGTGGTACCTAATCATTCCATAACCACTCACACTACAACTACTTTATCCCATCAACCAAAACATTAACACTTTTAAAGAACTTCAAAAAGTTTGTTAATCTGATCTCAGTGGCCTTTGCTCAAAATGAATCTATGTAGGCCTTGATACAAATGTATCCATGTAGCCTTTGCTCAAAATTAATCTGTGTCTTATTTGATTTAAATATTCAATTCACTGCATTTCTAAGTAATTACTAACTAGATTTCCTTGACCATGTTCTATTTATTTACAAAAACAGGCACCCCTATTCTAGAGGATAAATCCCGTAAATTAAAATTTCTTTCTGTTATTGACTTTGCTGAGAGCATAAATAGTATGTAGTTTTTTTCCAAAATGTCTGAACTAAACAACAACTAATAAATCAATCACTTTTCAGTCTCTCTAATTTCCTAATAATAAGGTTTAATTAACAAAACCTCCTATGTGACTATTTATAGCTATGTTTCCACACCAAGAACTTTAAGCTCACACTTCGAAATGTTCTACTCTGGAGTATTTTTTAAATGTATAGTGTAAAATTTAAGACAGTATGCATGTAAAGGATGTCACCATCAGTATTAGAATCTACCTGACTTTCTTTCAGGTTAGAAAAAGCCTTAATACCAATTTATACACAGATCTCTAGAACATTACAGTACTGAAAAGATTCTGCCTACCCTATGTAACTCATGCCTTTCAAAAACAAGATAGAAGAAGCAGAATTCCACTTTGTGGACTTGATTTTCCATCAACATCATGGTCACATCTTTGAGAATAAAGTACATTTATACAAGTAGACCAGTGATTACTAGAGTCATTCCAAATACTCCTCTATTCTTTTGTAAAAGCATTCTCCAGAATTTATAACTCATTTTATTGGCATAAAAACAAGTAAAAGCTTCTAAGTCACTATATATAGTTTTGTCCATAAAAAGAAACTGTGCCAGTGCTTTTTCCTTCTTCCAAATACAGATATTTTCAGGTGGAAAAGATAGACCCTGACTTGCCCACATTTTAACAGAACAAGCCTACAGCAAAGCCACCATCTGGGCTCCCCATCACAGAGAGTTCTGTATGTTTTGTAGGGCACGGCACAGCAGAATCACTTCTTAAGCCTTGTTTTAAATCTTGAAACTTGTCTTAGAAAAGAAAATTGAATACCACTGCGTGAAATTGTTGAAAACACAAATAGAATATAGATAAATTAAAGGGCAGATCCTTCCTTTCTCTTTTATCAGAGCAGGTAGGAAAATCACTTTACATCATTTATACTGATAACAAGTGAAACATGTCTGTCTCACATTTCAAAAGGGTATAGAGAAAAATGGGAAGCAATAAAAGCAGTAGAAAACAAGCAGTTAATAGTTTGGATTAAACATTGGCTCAGAAGACCTTCTAAACAGCATTTTATTTCTTTTCAAAATATCCCTCTAAGTTCAGTGTCAGTGTTAATATGACCATAAAAAACATGGAGCTCAAGTAGCTCCTTCTAGGATATCAGTCAGTGAACAGCAGGTTCAGGACCAAAAGGCTCATGTTGTGACCTCTGAACCCAATTCTATTTCTACTAGATAATTTGTCTTTTAAGGGAATGGGTCATATTAAAGAGATTAACCACAAAGGAAATTCAAAGCATAGGTTAATTAGAAATAATGAGTTAAATAATTACAGCCTTATGTAGCCACAACTAGGAATCTGGTGAACTGGGAAATATTGATGAAGGATGATACAATCATTACTTGCAAAAATCTAATAGGCCCTTAATAAATGTTCCGTAGGACTATTGCAGTGACTATAGAATAATCTGTAGGGATAAAGAGGAAGCAGAGAATTTGAGGTGGTTTCTAAATCTTTCAAGCTTTTCTAGAAGTCAAAACTGAACTAGTCATATTACTCTAGAAAAATCTAAATTACCTCAAATCTTCAGCTATTTCATTGTGTGTAGATAGTTTAAATCCTGTGTGAGACATCTTCAAACACCTACAAAAAAAAAGAGGTGGATGCGCTTCCCTGGTGGCGCAGTGGTTGAGAGTCTGCCTGCCGATGCAGGGGACACGGGTTCATGTCCTGGTCCGGGAGGATCCCACATGCCGTGGAGCGGCTGGGCCCGTGAGCCATGGCCGCTGAGCCTGCACATCTGGAGCCTGTGCTCCACAATGGGAGAGGCCACAACAGTGAGAGGCCCGCGTACCGCAAAAAAAAAAAAAAAAAAAAAAAGAGGTGGAACAGGGAAAAGGCCACCCACACAACTTTTGCAACTTCCAGTTACCTAGAAAGAGCTTTAAATTTTCACCTGATATTGTTTATATATAAGTTGGTTGCTATAAAATAAATTAATACTTGGAGATGAGGAGGAGAATAGAAGTGAAAGAAACATGGCTTGGGCAGGCAGCAGCATCCTTCATCAAAATGAGTCAGAAAAACTAAAACTGACAGTCTATCCTTCTGATCATATAATCAGAATAAAATCAGAAAGGGCAAAAAAATTTTTTCTACCTTAAAGGGAGGATGCAGGATAAGAAAGCAAAATGAGTAGCATATTTGAAAACTAAGGCCTCAGAACACATTCTTCAGTAAAAAAGCATATCTATGAAGAGGCTATTAAAAAAATAAGAACAAACTATTAATTATAAAAATGCTAGTGCTCAGCAAAAACAAATAATCCTGTTCTAAAGAAATTTCAGAATTTTACCCAAACAAAACATGACTAATGCTTTTATTTGAGGTTGTTTTAATGATTGATTTATATGTGCCAAGACTAAAGAGTGATCATTTCAATGATTTAATATTAGTATCTATTGCTGCCATTTGGTTGGTAGCCTTGTTTGAATGAGGTCACTTCATATTTGCAATATCCCTGTTTCCTCTTTCTCAAGGTTTACTAGAGAAAATAATTTAATTCTTCAGAATTAGATTTAATGGGAAATGATAAAACGTGAAACTAAATTTAATGTTACTTTAGAAATAATAGACACATGTGAGGTGAAACACACTTGCCCACTGAATACAGCCAATGACATAAGGACAAGAAAACAACCACAAAAACCAGACAGCAATGCCAACTGGTGTTGAACTAACCTAAGACATAACAGAAAGTGAGGATCTTGTTTTTAGCATAATTGGGATCAAAAGAGCATGATCCATAGTTTTAATACTTAAAAGAAAACCAATAAGCAGTAGGGTTATTATAGGAAGAGTACTAAGGCACTAAAAAAATATCCTAGAGTAGCACCTCTCAAACATTAATGCACATATGAATTAGCTCAGGATTTTGTGAAAATGTCGATTCACCTTCCATAGGTCTGGGGTGGGGCCTGAGATTTCTGTGTTTCCATCAAGCTTCCAGAAGAGAAGGATGGAAGCCACTTTGAGTGGCAGGGCACTAATTACATGGAAGAGGAATGGGTGCAGGTGCTTTTCTGGTCCATGGTTCAATGAGTTAATGGGATTGAGGCAATCTGGGCAACTTCTGGCCTAAGTGGTTCTCTTTATTACTGACATCACCCTAGGGTGATGGGGCTTCTAGGGAAGAGACGAGTATAACGTCGGGAGGATTTTTTTGGAAGTACAAAAGGTGAGTAGTGTTCTATAAACACAAGACTGGAGAAACGACTGTTTGGTAACTGCTTTAGATTAATGTGTTCTAATGGATTCTACTTGTTCCTAATAAATAAAATCTGAATCATATGCAATATGCCTTTCTCCTTTAAGAAATATAGTTGTTTTTTAACAGTTGGAGAAAGAGAAATTCCGTATTGATTTGATTATTAGCCAAGGTTCGGAAAACAGAAAACAATGAAAGACTTTCCCCAAAGCTATTTGACTTAAATTTTTTTTTTTTTTTTTTTTCGGTACGCGGGCCTCTCACTGCTGTGGCCTCTCCCGCTGCGGAGCACAGGCTCTGGACGCACAGGCTCAGTGGCCATGGCTCACGGGCCCAGCCGCTCCATGGCATGTGGGATCTTCCCGGACCGGGGCACGAACCCGTGTCCCCTGCATCGGCAGGCGGACTCTCAAACACTGCGCCACCAGGGAAGCCCTATTTGACTTAAATTTAATTTGAAATTATATCAGATTATTTACCATTTTCATTAATATTTTGTGTAAACCGAATGATATTATCTATGCTTCATCTCACCTTCTGATCATCTCAAAAATAAAGCTGTAAAAATAAAATGAAGGATATGTTTTGCTTAACTACCAACAGTTATGTGAGAAGAGAATGGGTATAGCTCTGCAAGTGATTTTACCGCCATTCCGTTTCTGCATGTTTATATGATTTACAGTGTACGCTGTAATGTCAAGGAATAATCAGCACTATTCTGTCCTCTCACAAAGTATATTAGTACCATAAATCATATCAGGTTGAGGTTCAAAACACATCACTTTTTTTCAAAGAGGGCCATCTGTTTTTACAAAGTAATGCATTGTTCTGGCTTATTTGAGATAATGAATAATTTTTGTTTAAACTTTACTTGAAGTGTATACCTGTACCACTCTGGGAAATTACACATATTTGCATATCTGAGGTTTTTGGGGTTTTTTTTTTGTTTGTTTTTTGTTTTTTTTTGCCTTTGGAGGTCTCATTTGGCTGCTTTGTATTGAATTATAAAGACTTTTTTTCACTGATAAAGCTAACTCTGGTCTAGTCCAAATTTTTTTTTTAAACAGAAAAAGAAATGACTATATTCTACTTAAGCTCTTTTTGAGAATTCTAATACTACTGGGGAAAGAATAGAGGCTGAATAATTCGTATGAGCTTCAGGAGATTAACCTACTTTTGTTACTCTTATTGGACAGCTTTCATTTGTCATTAATTTTTAGCACAGTGTCTTTAACAATTAACAACCAAAAAAAAAAGCAGTAAACTCATCTTTTGCCATTTTTATATTAACAATTTTTATAAAGTATCATCAGATCTGTCACCTTGGATTCCTTTTTGCCAGTAATAAGGTAATAGTTTGGAATACATGAAATATTTGTCGCATAGATTTTGAGATAGTTAGGCCTGATGGATAAATTACATTGACATTCTTTAGTCAAGCATCAATTATTTTAGCTATCAGTGTTCTAGAAACAGGTGTAGAACTTTTGTGAAAGCAAAAAAGCCTCAGTTAAGTATTTTGAAGAAGTTCTTGCTAAAAATCTCTTCAGTTTCATGTTTAATTCAGCCATTCCTGTGATTTTCATAATGTTCTAAAATACTATTTGAGTTATACAAGAATGAACTGGAGTTATTTTCTTTTTAAATTTTTCACGTTGGTGAGCAAAGCAAACCGAGCTTGGAGAATAACCAAAGCTGCCTTCTGCCAACACTGTGATAAGATCACGGCTCCACCAGGGGTGACTCAGGGGATGTGCTCACTAATGAGTTAAAGTCTTAAGGGGTCAACTCTATTACAGAGGAACAAAGAGTGAAAGAGTGCTTGCAAAGGCGGAAATGACATGCTTCATGTATTCTCACCAATATTGTAGGCTTTATAACCTCAACCATCCTACTATTTACAATACTTAAAAAAATATATATATATATATGTATATATAATATACACATACTTGTATATGGATGCATACTTTAAAAACATACATAGACACACAGACACATATAAATGTGTGTATATATATACACACACATGTGTATGTTTTCCTCAGCTACTTCAAGTTTTTTTATTTACAGTTTTTCAAATCTTCTGTTGGTTCTCCAGTATCCAGACATAGCATTAAGTCTTAGAATATCTGCATTAACATGATGTGGATCAGAGGACGCACTCACAAAAGCAAGAAGCTGGGAGCACAGGAGACTTCAGAACCAGCATCTAGGAATTTAAAGAAAAATGTTTGGAAAGGGTTTCTGATTCCTAGCTATCACAGACTGTAGATTACTTTGGACCATCAGTAGGAGCAGAAGCAGGGAAACAATCTAGACAGGTGGCAAGAAGAGGTCAGACAGGTTCTGAGGTAGAGCTGAGAGAATCTGCGGACGCTTGGTAATGGGGTGGGGGAGGGGTTGGGAGACCGGGAAGGAGAGGAATTAGAATGGCTCCTCTGTTTTGGCTTGAGCCACTGGCTGGATCATTGTTCCATTTACAGAAATAGGGGAAGGGAGAATTGAAGGAAGATGTAGAATTAACCACTGTCTCTTTTGATTTTAAGTTCTTTTCTTGATTGTACCCCTTCCTTTTCCAACTCTGCTTGGTTCTCTCAGAGACACACCACGTATATAGATACTGTCCTTTTTTTCCCCATCTTCTGGATCGGATCACCATGTCAGCCTTCAGTTACTTCCATCAGGGATCTGGGATTTTCAGCAGGCTTTCAGAAACTCAAGTTCATCAAGAAGTAGGCAAATCAAGACTACCTTCCAAAATAGGGTGTTCACAGCATTGAGGTAAAAGGGCAGCTAAAACTCATTTTTTCTGCAGCTTTGCTGGGTGGCCTCCCAATTCCTTAGTCTTTGCAGTTAGGGTAGCAGGGAGGAAGGACCTGGGTGTGTTGGGTCTTACAGGACTCTCAACACTCCTGGAGTCCATCCTGTACAAAAGGGACCAGAAATGTTTCACTTTTCTTGCATATTCTCCTTTCTCTTCCCCCTAATTTCAAAACACAAACACATCCTTGTCTCTAACACTAGAATTGTTTTCCTTGAGGGCTGTGAAGACAGGGAGGAAGGAAGGGAAGGGCAATGAGTTACCCTGAAGGGTGGTCAAACACAGGTCAGAAGACTATGGAGCAATGATGAATGAGCTCTTTATTTTTCTTTTTGCACACTTACCACTTTAGGACAAATACAATGTTTTGCAGTTTACCGTACAAAAAATAAATTACGTCTTTTTTAATGACAAACATCTCGGTTGATTCAATACCATTTAAGAATTCTTTGGTTATTATCATGTTACTCTTTTCCTCTTATTCCCTCTTTCCCTCCCTCTCTAATTTCCTTCTCTCCTTTTCTCTCTTTCTCCTTCCTTTTATCTTCCCTCCCCCCAGCCTTCCTCCTTTCTCTCTCCCTTCCTTCCTTCCTTTCTTTCTTTCTTGCATTTTTGAAGTTGGATTGCATTTTTCATATCTGGCATGAATTGCAGTATCTAATTGTAGTGCTGCTACACTGAACAAATTTTGTTGAGCAAGACATTTTTGAAATTGGACTTTTTGACCTTGCACCATACTTAAATGCAAAATACACTTTCACTCATGGTGGCTCCTATTATTGTATTCTATAATAATAAGAGTTGTCTAACAGAAATGATGCAAACATTATCCTTTTTAAAAAAAATATAGACAAAAAATTCCCTAATCTAATTGTTTTGAAAACACAATTTATGCCAGCCACTTATCCCTGAGAAGTGGCACAGCACTGGTTAAATTTGGGGGGATGAAAAGGTATGCCTCTCCTTCATATCTCTATGTTTTGTGGGGTTTTTTTTGTTTGTTTGTTTTTTTGTCTTCTTTCCAGACTGAACAATTTCAAAGGATTGAGCTGCTTCTTCGGCAAGACTTGGCCAGTACAATGATGAAGCACCAAATTAACTCTGTAAGCTGACCAAACTTGATTTTCCCCGAGATTCAGTCTCCCACCTCTAATGCATTTCTGAAATTACATTGCAGGTTGCACCTCAGAGCTAGGAAGATGAGATGGCCATGGTTTTCCCATAATGGGCTGCCGCACTGTGTAGGTTATAGACTGGAGAACTCAAAGGACACCATTTACATCACATCACTATGGATGTACACAGTTTAACACACTCTGTGGCCTTACTGCCAATTCATTCCTACCCTATATGGAAGTCTCCTCCAATACAACAACAACAACAAAAAAACCCTATAATTCTAAGATTTACTGTTTTGATTCTTTATACTCTTCAGCTGCTTACTTTAGGATAACAGGATAATCTTTCTTTTTTTTTTCCCCCTTGATGACTTGTGGAATAGGGTTTATGATAAAAACACTTTGGGTTTGTAACCAAGTCTGGTCCTTGGAGTCAGACTTGGGTTTGAATCCGGATCTGCCCATTGCTAGCTTTGTAATCATGAGTGTCTATACTCCTCTAAGCTGAGTTTCTTCTTTTGCAAAATGAAGATAACAAAATCTTCTCCTCAGGACCACTGTAAGGGTTAAGTATATGCTGTGCTTAATCCAGAACATCATAACTGATTAATAAATATTGATTTCCTTCTTTCTTATATTGACCAGTCTAGATTTGATTACTAAAATTGTAGGAAAAGGAATACTAATATAAATATAAAATATAAATGTCTACACACACATGTATCTTCTCTGTGTGTTTGTGTTCATAGTTACTTGAAAGTGAGACTGAGGGTCCCTCAGGTAGGTCATGAGTTGCTCAGTTACTCTCTAGGGGTCTCTCTTTGATACATTCCCTAACAGTACTCATTGTATCCGTATGTTCTCAATTTAGAACAAGATTTTTAATTTTACCATAGCTCACAAAGGATTTTCTATTAAAAATGCTCATCCACAAAAGTATTTCCGACTAATATATTTAACATACAGAAACAAGGTAAAACCTTTCTATTCTCTAATCCTCCAAAATTTCAACATCCTCACCTTTTCTCTTTCCTTTCAAAACATCACATCTCTTTATTTAAAAGAGTACTAACATATATATTTTATATATAAGCATAACATATATATATAAGTATGAATATTATTTTAAGTTTTCCCATTTTCCAAAAAGATAAGTAAATGAGAAATTTGTGTGTGTGCGCCTATGTGTGAAAACAGCATGAATTAAGAAAATATATAAAAGTGTAGACAGAGAACCATGTTTTACTTGATTTCAAACAACAAACAAAGAAAGATTTATCCTATAAAATAAATCTAGATAAAACAGTATTGCCTATAAATAAAATGATGCTTGATATTTTATTTAGAAAATGTTTGAATAGGGCCTAAACAAAGACTATTTTCTAAGCCACTGTATGCTACATGGCCTTGAACATTTCTTTACCATTCTATAGTACTAAGGTAAACCGATAAGCAAAAAAATGAAATGGATGATGGGCTAGATAGTCTTGTCCTGACTGCAGAAACTATTTATGGAGGAATGGAAATACTAAAACCCAAATAAATAAACTGACATATTATATGTAAACATCCCCAAAGAAGTTACACAAATGGCTAATAAACATGAGAAAATGTTCAACATTGGTAGTAAGCAAAGCTAAACAAATTAAAATAACAATGAGATTCAATTAGCAATTTATATATTCAAATTAGCAATCTAAAATAAAATTATAAGGACTGCATGAGACCAAAATATTCACTACTGGTAAGAAGACAGGTTTTCAGAACATTTGCCTTACATTCTTCTTTTTAAAAAGAAACTTCTCCTCCCAAATAATTTAAAGGTTTTGTGCAAAAAAGTGTAACACTGAATGATAAAAGTAACCAAAATATTCACAATAAGTAAATGGCTTGGCAAATTAACATACCTTGATAAATTATGAGATATTATTGTGTGATTATTAAAATTAGGCATTTTTAAGGAATGGGCATATATTGCAATACTGATTAAAAGTCCTGATCCATAATTATAGAGTATAATCAATACTACTCTCATTAACATGTTAAAATATGCATAGAAGAAAGACAGGAAAGAAGCACAAAGATAGTAATGATTCTATCTAGATGGTGTCATCATGGTGTTTTAGCTTCTTTTTACAAACCTATGTTTTTACTTTTTTACAACATGTATTATTTTTATTTTAGTGCATTTATTATTTATCAAAAGTAAGCCATGCACTATTCAAAGAAAAAAATTGTATTAGACTTTCCTATCCTGGAAGTAGGCCTTTGTGACAGGCTTTAACAATGCAGTCCCCAAAGGGTAGCCCGACTCTCACTGTTGTGGCTGATCATTTATTTGGGTTAGTCTTACCACATTATGAAAAAAACCCTGAATTATAAAGAGGTCCCATCTTCCCCTTAATCTTTTTCAAGGTAACAAACATACATAGAATGTGACCATCAATTTCCAGACATGATCTTTCTCCTCTGTTCCCCTTCCATTTCCCCTGCCATCTCCACCCTAACCCATCCCAAACAGATTTATGTTGAATGCCTCCATGAGCCAAAGAGAAAAGCTATTATCTAAAACTATAACATGACATTGAGATGAACTATTACTTTGACGTGCGAGACCTTGGATTATTGTTTTAAGGTTAGTGTTCATTTGCTATGTGAATATTTGGTGTCTGTATTTGGTAGGAAAATGAGTATGTAAAGAAAGAATAACCAAATGAATAGAAACAGGTCTTATGATAAAAACTCTAAAATACTTGAAATGGCTAAAAAATTCTTTCTTGTTTACATATGATTCAATCAACAACATTCAACAAGCATTAGTGTTCCTACTATGTACCTGTGTACTGAATATTCAGGCCAATCTACCTAAGCATTTCATACACAAAATTAAATTTCTACTTCCTCAGAAGATCTCCAAAAGAAATGAGCTTAAACTGCTGTGATCAAATCTGATTTGCCATAAAAAAAATAGGTGCTCAATTGAAAGAATAGTTAAATATTGGAAAAGATGTCCTATCAAGGTTGTGAAATGCTGGAATAGTTATAAAAATAAGACAAACATTCAGTGAAGATGGATGTTACCTGAGTGCAGCACAGGCTAGAAGGTGTTGGCTGATGCAGATGAACTTTTGGTTTCTCTTACACCCTTGATTCTCACATTTTTTAGTAGCTGTTTCATGGCCTCATTGAAAACTAACATTAAATGTCAAAGAAAATGGATCATTCCGTCCAATCCAAAAAGAGTATTAAAATTTTATTTAAGGAATGATTATAGCAGCATGTATACAATACCTTTGTACAGAGGCCATTCATTCTTTCTTTCCTTTAGATGTTTAGTGAGCATCTTCTGGATTCCAAGCACTGATCTAGGATTCAGGAATATAGAAAGCCTATGCCCTCATGACATGTATATTCTAGTTGGGAAACAGACAAAAAAAGAGATTTAAAAAATTCATAATAATCAGGTACTGTAAGTATAATAAACAAAAATAAAGCCAGGTAAGAGACAGAGGGAGACAGGGGTACTACTGTAGTTAGCACTGGGCAGTCAAGAGGTAGTACCTATTTGAGAAGGTGACATTTGAGCAGAGACCTAAATAAAATGAGTGAGCAAGTTATGCAAATATCTGAAGGAAGACATTTCCAAGGAGAGAGAACAGCAAGATCAACTTCACAGAGATCAAATGGGCTTTCATGTTCAAGGAAGGGATGGACAAGGGGAGGCTGGTAGGAAGTGAGCTCACAGAAGGAAACAGGGGCTAGATCAAGAAAAGTCTCATGGGCCATAGTAAAGATTCTGGATATTATTTTATAAGGTAATGGGACTCTGCTACAGAAGTGACAGGAGAGTGACATGACCTGACTGATAATTTAAACAAGTTGCTTTAGCTGCTATATAAACCTGAGGGTAAGCATGGAAACAGGGAGACCACATGAGAGGCTACTGAAATGATGCAGGTAAGGAATGGTGGTGGCTTATCTCAGTGGTAGCAACAAAATGTTGAGAGTAGTAGCAACAAAGTGGATGAGAAGTGCTTCGGGTCTAGGTCTATTTTAAGATATAACCAACAGAATTTATTTAAAGGTCAGATGAGAAAAAGAGAGTAGCCAAGGATTATTCCAAATATTTTGGCTTGAGTTGCCAGAAAGATGGAGTTGCTATTCAACTGAGAGGGGGGTGACTATTGGTGATGCTCACTTGGGAGGATATGGAACCAAGCTTTAGATATGCTGACTTTGAGACTCCTATTAGATGTCCTACTGGAGATGTCAAGGAGGTAAATGTCAAGAATGTGGCATTGGTGTAGAAGTCTGGGCTGGAAGTATTAATCTGGAGGTTGCTACTATATAGACAGTGTTTTAAGACATGTGACAAGGAAATCACCTAGCAAATGAGTGCAGATGTAAATGGAATCAAAGGTTTACTCTTGAGATACGCCAGCATTTAGAGTTAGGGCGATCAGGAGAAACTAGCAGTAAAAACTGAAAAGGAACAGCCAGTGAAATAGGAGGAAAACCAAGAAGGTACACGTTCTGGGGGCTAGGTGAAGGATTTGTTCAATAAGGATCAAGTAATCTATGTGCCAAATCCTGTTGACAGGTCTAGTACATTGACAACTGAGAAGTTACATGGGTTTCAATGAGGTGGAGGCCCCTGGAGACATTGACTAGAGTAGTTTCAGTGGAGTGGTAGCAAAGAGAAACCAATTGAAATGGGATCAAGACACAAAAGCAGATGAACAGGGAGTGTAGACAACCCTTTGGAAGAGTCTCACTGTAAAAGGGATCAGTGAAGAGAGAAGCAGATTGAAAGTCAAGAGCACAAAGCTGGAAAACAGGAGACCTCCTAGGAATCCTAGGACTTTTTTATGTTTAGAAAACAAAACAAAAGCTATAGCAACAGTTACTGGCTTACTTGATATAAAAAGCAGTAAGGTTTCCCATTTGTACTTTCCCATTTTTCCACAGACCTGCATTAACTATAGAAGAATTAAGCAAAAAAATCTGTATGAAGTATGTAGTTCTATTTCATATAAGAGTATTTAGTTTCTCACATTTTATATGTGAGAAAACTCAGGTACAGAGACAGTAAGTGACTTGCCTAACGTCATACAAACACAAGCAGGAAAGCAGAATTCAATCTGGGTTGCCTGGCTACAGAGTATACACTCTTGACATTAATCAATATTGCCTCCCTGAAGGAGTGAACATGGTTCCTCCCCAGCTGACCATGGGAAAGAAATAAGCAAGGCAATGTGACAGTGAATTAATGGAGGAAGGGCTCCCTTGAATAGGGTGGCCAGTGGCTTCAGAGGCACAAGATAGACCTAAAGACAAAGAGGAGCCAGATTTACAGGGACCCAAGGGTAGAGTTCTCCAGATAAAAGAAATGCAAAGTCCCACAGGTAGGAAAAAAGCTGAGGTTTGCTTAAATAGAGAAGAGGCCGGTTTAGGGAGCCTAGAGAACAATGAAAGTTCAGGGAGAGACTAGAACAAATGGGTTTGAGAGACAGGCAGGGGCTAGATCCTGTGGTCTTAAGGATCACAGAAAGCCATGTGGCTTATATTCTCAGTACAGGTGAAAGATCATGTTTACTTCTTCGTGCTGCTGCTTCGAAGCTGAAAACAAAATGTATGGACCATCTCTCTACAGTATATAGTCTTTTGCAACATCTTTTTTCTTTTCTAACCTTATATCTTAATCTTATCTTATCTTATTAAATACTTAATCTTATCTTTCTTACTCATTCAATTTCTTCCTTAACCTAAAATCAAAAAAGAACAACAATTTCTTGAATTGCTTTCTTTTTTAAAAAACAATTCTGGGAATAACACAAATATCTCTAAAAAAATTTTTTTTCTGGTTAGAGTGGGCAGACTCTAGGTTCTACTTTGCTACTGCCAGTACATAGCAGCTAATCCCAAAAGCCACTTGACCACTGACTGCCTCAATTTCTTCAATTCTTAGAAATGAAAAGCACAAGGTTGTAGGGGGATAGAATAGGATTACGAGTGAAAAATATTTTTTAAATTATATACAAATGTACACTATTATAATTATTATTGTGCTATAAAGTATCATGTAATATGGGGTCAAATCGATTATTTTGGATGAACACACTGGGTTCGGAAATAAAGTTCTATTATTTGTGATTCTGTGAAAAGGAAGTCAATTTACTAGTCAAAGTCATCTGAATAAATGAATCTTTTATAACTAAACAACAAAATATGACCTTCACTTTTAGTGGAAAAGGAATCATAAATTTATTAGCCTTTTTCCATTCCTTTAAAATGAAGGTATAAATCATGAAATAAGGAAATGTATTTATATCAAATGGAGTGGATGAAGATTTAATAATAATATTAAAAAAAAAGGATTAAAAAGCAAACAAACACTGAAGCCCAAGTAGAAAAAAATGGGCAAAAGATATAATAGATTCTTTCAAGTTCATCATACTGACAGAGTGGTGTGAGATGAGCAATCTTAAAAACCATTTGTATGGTTGCAAACTGAAACATTCTTTTTGGAATAAAGTCTTATATTTTATATTAAAGGACACAAATCCTTCATACAATTTACCATAATAATTTCATACTTAGGAATTTCCCCCAAAGAAATCAAAAATGGAAAACAAAAAAGTGGAAGGAATATAAACATCACATCATAGGATATGATTAAATATTTTGTATAAACTAAGTTTAAAAATCCATTATAGGGCCTCCCTGGTGGCGCAGTGGTTGAGAGTCCGCCTGCCGATGCAGGGGATACGGGTTCGTGCCCCGGTCTGGGAGGATCCCATATGCCGCAGAGCGGCTGGGCCCGTGAGCCATGGCCGCTGGGCCTGCGCATCCGGAGCCTGTGCTCCGCAACGGGAGAGGCCACAACAGTGAGAGGCCCGCGTACCACAAAAAAAAAAAAAAAAAAAAAAAAAAAAAAAATCCATTATAGTTATGGGAGTCCTAAACATAGAAGATATATCCATAATCTTAAGACACTTGTCAAACAGGAACTCTCCTGATGGCTCACCACAGCTTAGTCCCATTGTAATAAAAATTCAGTGCCATAGCGGGTGTAGAACCTGTGCTGTAAAGTACAGTAACTGCAGTATGTGATTGAGGAGCAACTATTTTACAGAAGATGCTGTGGTTGGCCCTGAGAATTGAGTAATTATGTGTAGAAGAAAACTTTGCAAATGAAGACTGTCAGATGTTTTCTCCCTAGAAATGAAACTATCTCATTATATGCCTTAAGTCAGTTATAACATTGGTTGAACATTTCTTTAAAAGAATTTTGCAGTAATTTATACTAGTACTAGGATATATTATGCTAGGAACAGAGTCAAAAAAACCCAAAATACAAGTCAGATGAACATAGGTTCTCATTTACATAAGTGGGAATTTTGGACACACACATGAAAATATAAGACTTGGTTATCTACAAGAGGTAAAATCATCCACTTATATTACTTAGTTTTGAGAACAAATTATTATACATAGTTGTTTCATTCAACCATTCAGAGGATTGTTTATATACATATCCTCCAATTGGAAAAAAATGTGCGTCAAGTTAAAAAGAAGTATATACATCTATCTACATAAATTATATATGTATATATGTACATAAACTACATATATGTATATATAACTGTATATATACATATATACAGTCAAATGACAAACTGAAAAAACATTTGCAACTCACATTATGGATCAAGGGCTAATTTCCTTAATGTACAGGGTACTTACAAATGAATGAGAATAGGCTAATAACTCAATCTTCAATGCCTCAAGAATATAACGAACACTTAGGAAAAAAATTCAAATAGTTCTTAAACATAAGAAAAGATATTCAATCTCATGGATAATATAAAAATGCAAATTAGAACTACAACCAAAATTTTAGTTGGCAAATTTGTTTCTCATATGAATATAGGTTAATATTTTGAAACTGCTTTGTATGTACTCTGGGGTTTGAACAAATAAGTAGATAGATGGTGGATGGTGGCAGCCTGGTTACTGGTGAGGGAAGTTACAGATAAACAAGAAAGGAAGACTAGAATGAACCCTTCACTATTGCATTAGAGTCAGAGACATAAACACAAACACATATTTACCTTCATATATGTACAGAGGGAGAGATAAAGAAATAAATATAGATACATATATATGCATATATTACTCAATTCTGTCCACTGAGAGGGCCTTGAAGCATTAACGCTAGAGTAGAAACAAACATACTTGTGCCCTGATCTTCACTTCTAAATCCTATTCTCCATTGAAGGAACCGAGAGTCCATGGAGAAATGGCTGACTCTAGGCCTGGGCAAGGAAAATACAAGATGATCCTGGAGCATCTTGTACCAGAAAATAAGGATATGCTCAACTAACAAAAGGTTTGGGGCTATGTCTGAGGGACACAGAAGTCAACCTGAAACAGCTCCCAATGACTAAATCTGGAAGAATTTGAGTAAGAAAATAAATAAATAACACAGTGTTAAGATTATATCCCAAAGTATAAAATACACATGAATCCATACTGATGTAAATAAATGACTGAATAAATAAATAAATGAGGAACAAGACAAATGTACTATCTTTGCAATGTTTCTATGAATTTAAAATTATTTCAAAATCATAAGTTTATTAAAAATAATGTTTATAAAGATATTTAGTAAATGGAAAATGTTCTCAATATTTTGCTAAGTGACTGAAAAACTGAATAAACACTATGATTCCAATTTAGAAAATGAGAAGGAAAATATAGCAAAATACCCCCCCCAAAGCTACAGCAAAGCATAATTTCTGTTCTCTAAGACTGACAAATATCAAAATGCTGATAATCCTGAGTTGTGCAGGGTATGGAAAAACAGGCAGTCTCATAGAGACACATGGAGGTAGAAGTATAATTGGCATAAAGTATCATGGAGGGCAATTTGGCAACATATAACAACAAATGCACTTATTATTTTATCTAGGAATTCTAATCATTTTTCCTACAGAGATCCTCGTACATGTGGGAAATGGCATATGCACATGCAGCAACTTTGGTAATATCCAATGTTTGCAAATAATCTAAACGTCCATCATTACGGACTACAGTATGTCTACCCAACAGAATACTACATAGCTGTTAAAAAGAATGATATGACTTTATATATACTGATATGAAAATGCCTCCAAACACATTGTAAGGTGAACAAAAGCAAGTTGCTGATAGTCTATTTGGCTTGATATCAGTATATAACTCTCTCTCTCCCTCTCTCTCTCTCTCTCTCTCTCTCACACACACACACACACACACAAACACACATACACACACTTCTATAAGAAATTGGTTAACAGTGTCTTCTGGAAGAAAAACTGTCTGATGGGGGATTGAGAAATATAGACAGGTTATTTTCACTCTACATTATTTTGTACTTGAATTTTGAAAAATGTGCATGTATTATCTAAACTAAAAACTGGAAAACTCAGCACAATCTCTCCAAAATGTGCAATAAACTTATTTCATCAAGTAAAGTTTTGATTAGTACTCTGCTAACAAGTTAACCAATTAAGTAGACCTTTTTATATATCAGTCAGAGGTTTTAACAGCCTTAGCTAATTAATTAGCTATGAACTGAATTAAATTAGCAATTTATAGTCATTGGGAAAGGAATTATCTATCCTGAAGAAGAAAACGTTGACACAGTATTTGCATGTTATACAGAAGCCACTAAGCAGTGGTTACCCTGCTTTGCACAATAAATATGCATTCTCTCTATGGTGGTTAATGGGTGCCTGGATTCCAAAAAGGTCATGGAATTTTCTCCTTAGGGGTGAATAGATAAGATCAGTTTTAAAATAGGTGTGGTTTGAAGGCAAATTTGTCCAACCTCTGATAAAAAGAAATTCATACTTATTTTAGCCTGTCATTGACAAAAATCAGTGTTTGATGTGCTGAGTTGGTGAGGGTAAAGAAAAACTTTGGTGATCTATTGGTACAATCTCTATGGAGGGCAATTTGGCACTACATAGTAAAGGTTTAAAAAATGTTCACAACCTATGATCAAGAAAATCCTACATATATTGATATATAAGAGCAGTCACGCAGTATTATTTATAAAAGTTTGAAAATACCTTAAAATTCCCAATAATAGTGACTGATTAAATAAATGATGCTGCACCCATCCAATGGACCATGAGGCCATTACAAAGAATGAGGTCGCTCTATAAGTAATAAAATATCTTTGTGATGTTACATTTTTAAATAGAGAAGTATAGGTCACTTTGTATATTATGGTCTCATTTATGTAAAAATTATAAGGAATTCACACAAATGCTTACAGATGAGGGGGATATTTCTGTAAGTATACACATAAAACTTCTAACAGTGGTTGTTCTTGGGGAGGGGAATTGAGTGACCAGGGGACAAGAAGGGGAGAGAGAGTTACTTCTCACTTATATACTCTTTTGTAACAGGTGTGATTGAGTATTGGTCCAATATTTCTTCAAGTACAAGATTATAACACCCATCACAGAAGTCATTCTTCTGGGGTTATGATGTTCTTTCTAAAAATCTAAGACAGTCTTAGTTTTAATGGCAGAAAAAAAACAAATGAGATTAAATTGGGACTAGGTTTAAGCCTTAAGAGAAAGAGAAGAAATTTGGGGTATGGATGCTCATGGGACAGCAGGTGCTTTTTTGGGGGGAATTATGGGGATTCAATGGCACCTAAAAGGAGGAAGGGCCAAGGGATCACTACTAACATGAACATCCCTGGTTTACTATTATGCTCTGGGCTAATCTTACACTGAACATCTCTCTAAAGGGCTTATAGAGATTTTCCTACAGGAAAGTACTTTCTTGATTTATAGTATGTTTATCATACATCCTGTAGGAATACCTGAAGGACTCGAGTGAACTCTATTCTTGATAAAGGAAACTCATTCTTTAATTTGAAATACATTGAAAACGATTTAAAATATCACATCATTAACAACTGATAGACATATTTCATTTTGAACTCAGGTATATCAGGTAAGGACTTAATCTGTTCTTTTCAATATGCACAATGTTTTTCTATTTCAAATTCTAAAAAAAAACTGTTTAGGTTTCATTTGAAAGAAACTTTAAAAATTTGCTAATTAGCAACATATTTTAATTTGTGGATTTAGTACATAAGAAACACTGGAAAACATATTACTGGGTGATCTTTCTTCCTTCTGATCAAATATGTTTTTGGATGGCAAGAAGTTAGTTCAACATTGAAACTTTCATGAAAATCTTGGGGCATGGCTATGAAAAATTATAGAGAAATCTGGAAAATTTGCCAATCTGCTACTAATTAAACATTTTTAATCAAGTATGCTTTTAATTGCAAATGAACACAACTAGGAGAAGAGGCAAACCTGAGGGACATGTGACTGACCAACTCTGGAGAAGAATTTATATATTTAGTTTTCCCCCTCAATGAATCCTAACAGATTTCTCAGACCTGTCCTCCAAGAGGCTAGGTATTCAACTACTCTTTAGTAAAAATACCAAAAGTTTATCTCATAAAAGTTAACTGCCATTTCCTTTCTAGAAATCTTATGGCGGAAGTCACATTATAATCTTTCATTATGGTGGTACAATGGTCATGTGAATAATACTTAGTTAATCTTGCTCAACATTTAAATAACTTTACCGTTCAAAACTCATATATATGTTAGAAAACAAACCCAAAAAAAAAAACACTGATAATTTGTCTGTATTCATCAATTTACAAAAAACTAATATTGCTTTGTGGCTACAATAGATCTTTCTAAATAATACCTATATGATTTTGTCATAATAAAATAAATATACATGAATTGTATGTCTTTTAAAACATAAATTGGTCTAAAAATAAAGGGAATTATGGGAAGCAACTTCTAGGAATTACATAAAATTGCAGCAATTATGATTTCAATATGATAATAGCAGATGTAGGGAAACTGTGAAGAATTGAGTGCCCTTGTAACCTGAAGGTGGCAGGATAAATTGGGGCAGTCTGGTGGGAGAAGAGAAGAAATTTGGCAGTCTGTCATAAAAATTATTCAAATCTTTTTACTTCAGTTCTAAGACTATTTAAAGGACCAAAACAGACTGTCCTGTCTACAAATTGGCCAGATGTATAGACAAAGATGTTCACTGTGGCATTATTTCTAATAATGAAAAAAGATAAATAACCATAAATTCTAAGAGTTGGATAACAGTTAAACAAATTATTTTTGTATATACCTAAGACGAAATCTATACAGTCATTATAGTGTTTTTGAAAAACAACTGATAGGAAAGTTGGAAAACAACAGGCTACAATTTTATATGTATATTTGATTCCATTATTTACATTAATACATTTTTCTTATGAAAAGAAAAGAAACATAAAGGGAAATACAATGACATGACTATGTTTATTGGCTGGAATTATGAATACTTCATGTATTCATTTTATTTGAACTTCTATATATTTTCCAAATTCCCTGCAATGACCACATATTTCTATTAAAATAAAAGTACTGTTTTCAACATAAAAAATCAAATAACTGAAAAGTAATTTCATATATTCAACAAGCCTAAAATGAGGTTGGGTTTTTAAATTTTACTTTTAATATCCCAACAGCTGGCTAATATGCAGAAAACAAATGGTACATATAAAAGATACTCACAATATCTATGTTGATTAGCTAAGATTTGCCATATCAGAAACAAAAGGGTAAAATGACATTTAATATAATCGCTTATCTTAGTATATGTATCTAATGAAAATATAAATATTTTTCACGTTGGTATTATTCAGCTTGACAGAACATTTACAGCAATTAAAGAATAATTCTTAGTAATTGTTCTAGTAGGGGGCCATGTCTCAATTATTCTTAGCATTCTGCAGCTCTGATCTGTGCTTGGTCCCACTGATTCTAAGTGATTTCCAATGGTATGGAGCTAAAAGAAATGAGTGGAGTCCACAATCCGTTCAGAATGGTGGAGTAGATGGACGTGCACTAACTCCCACTTGTAAGAGCAACGAAATCACAACTAACTGCTGAACAATCATCAACAGGAAGACACTGGAACTCACCAAACAAGATAACCCACATCCAAAGACAAAGGAGAAGACACAATGAGATGGTAGGAGGGGCACAATCACAATAAAATCAATTCCCATAACTGCTGGGTGGGTGACTCACAAATTGGAGAACACTTATACCACAGAAGTCCACCCACTGGAGTGAAAGTTCTGAGGCTAACATCAGGCTTCCCAACCTGGGGGTCTGGCAACGGGAGGAGGAATTCCTAGAGAATCAGACTTTGAAGGCTAGCAGGATTTGACAGGACTGGGGGAAACAGAGACTCCATTCTTAGAGGGCACACACAAATTAGTATGCACATCAGGACCCGGGGAAGGAGCAGTGATGCCATAGGAGACAGAACCAGACCTCCCTGCTAGTGCTGGAGGGTCTCCTGCAGAGGAGGGGGGTGGACAAGGACACTGGTAGCAGAAGTTCTGGGAAGTACTCCTTGGAGTGAACCCTCCTAGAGTCAGGCATTAGCCCCATCAAAGAGCCGGGTAAGCTCCGGTGTTGGGTTGCCTCAGGCCAAACAACCAACAGGGAAGGAACCCAGCCCCACCCATCAGCAGACAAGTGGATTAAAGTTTTACTGAGTGCTGCCCAGCAGAGCAGCACTCAGCTCTACCCAACACCCATCACTCTCATCAGGAAACTTCTACAAGCCTCTTAGATAGCCTCATCCAACAGAGGGCCCAGAGCAGAAGCAAGAAGGACTATAATCCTGCAGCCTGTGGAACAAAAACCACATTCACAGAAAGATAGATAAGATGTAAAGGCAGAGGGCTATGTACCAGGTAAAGGAACAAGACAAACCCCAGAAAAACAATGAAATGAAGTGCAGATAGGCAATCTTCCAGAAAAAGAATACAGAATAATGATAGTGAAGATGATCCAAGAACTCGGAAAAAGAATGGAGGCAAAGATTGAGAAGATGCAAGAAATGTTTAACAAAGACTTAGAAGAATTAAAAAACAAACACCTAGAAGAATTAAAAGAACAAACAAACAGAGATGAAAAATAAAATAACTGAAATGAAGAATACACTACAAGGAATCAATAGCAGAATAACTGAGGCAGAAGAACGGATAAGTGACCTGGAAGACAAAATGGTGGAATTCACTGCTGTGGAACAAAATAAAGAAAAAAGAATGAAAAGAAATGAAGACAACCTAAGAGATCCCTCAGACAATATTAAACGCACCAACATTCACATTATAGGGGCCCCAGAAGGAGAAGAGAAACACAAAGGACCCAAGAACATATTTGAAGAGATTATAGTCGAAAACTTCCCTAACACGGGGGAGGAAATAGCCACCTAAGTCCAGGAAGTGCAGAGAGTCCCAGGCAGGATAAACCCAAGGAGAAACATGCCGAGACACACAGTAATCAAACTGACAAAAATTAAAGACAAAGAAAAATTACTGGAAGCAACAAGGGAAAAATGACAAATAACATACAAGGGAACTCCCATAAGTTTAACAGCTGATTTTTCAGCTGAAACTCTATAAGCCAGAAGGGAGTGGCATGATATACATAAAGTGATGAAAGGGAAGAACCTACAACCAAGATTACTCTACCCGGCAAGGATCTCATTCAGATTCGATGGAGAAATCAAAAGCTTTACAGACAAGCAAAAGCTAAGAGAATTCAGCACCACCAAACCAGCTCTACAACAAATGTTAAAGGAACTTCTCTAAGTGGGAAACACAAGAGAAGAAAAACACCTCAAAAACAAACCCATAACAGTTAAGAAAATGGTAATAGGAACATTCATATCGATAATTACCTTAAACATGAATGGATTAAATGCTCCAACCAAAAGACACAGGCTTCCTGAATGGATATAAAAACAAGACCCATATATATGCTGTCTACAAGAGACCCACGTCAGATGTAGGGACACATACAGGCTGAAAGTGAGGGGATGGAAAAAGATATTCCATGCAAATGGAAATCAAAAGAAAGCTGGAGTAGCAACACTCATATAAGATAAAATAGACTTTAAAATAAAGAACGTTACAAGAGACAAGGAAGGACAGTACATAATGATCAAGGGATCAATCCAAGAAGAAGATATAACAATTATAAAAATATATGCACCCAACATAGGAGCACCTCAATACATAAGGCAAACGCTATCAGCTCTAAAAGAGGAAACTGACATTAACACAATAATAATGGGGGACTTTAACACCTAACTTACACCAGTGGACAGATCATCCAAACAGAAAATTAATAAGGAAACACAAGCTTTCAATGACACAACAGACCAGACAGATTTAATTGATATTTATAGGACATTCCATCCAAAAACAGCAGATTACACTTTCTTCTCAAGTGCACACAGAACATTCTCCAGGATAGATCACCTCTTGGATCACAAATGAAGCCTCACTAAATTTCAGAAAATTGAAACCATATCAAGCATCTTTTCTGACCACAACACTATGAGATAATAAATCAATTACAGGGAAAAAAAGGATAAAAAACACAAACACATGGAGGCTAAACAATACATTACTAAATAACCAAGAGATCACTGAAGAAATCAAAGAGGAAATCAAAAAACACCTAGAGACAAATTACAATGAAAACATGATGATCCAAACCTATGGGATGCAGCAGGGCTTCCCTGGTGGCGCAGTGGTTGGGAGTCCGCCTGCCGATGCGGGGGACACGGGTTTGTGCCCCGGTCCGGGAGGATCCCACATGCCGCGGAGCGGCTGGGCCCATGAGCCATGGCGGCTGGGCCTGCGCGTCTGGAGCCTGTGCTCCGCGGCGGGAGAGGCCACAGCGGTGAGAGGCCCGCGTACTGCAAAAACAAACTAAAAAAACAAACAAAAAAACCTATGGGATGCAGCAAAAGCAGTTCTAAGAGGGAAGTTTATAGCAATACAAGCCTACCTCAAGAAACAAGAAAAATCTCAAAGAAACAATCTAACATTACACCTGAAGGAACTAGAGAAAGAAGAACAAAGAAAACCCAAAGGTAGCAGAAGGAAAGAAATCATAAAGATCAGAGTAGAAATAAATGAAATAGAAACAAAGAAAACAATAGCAAAGATCAATAACACTAAAAGCTGGTTCTTTGAGAAGATAAACAAAATTGATAAACCATTAGCCAGACTCATCAAGAAAAAGAGGGAGAGGACTCAAATCAATAAAATTAGAAATGAAAAAAGAGAAGTTACAACAGACACCACAGAAATATAAAGCATCCTAAGAGACTACTACAAGCAACTTTATGCCAATAAAATGGACAACCTGGAAGAAATGGACAACCTGGAAAGGTGTAACCTTCCAAGACTGAAGCAGGAAGAAATAGAAAATATAACAGACAAATCACAAGTAATGAAATTGAAACTGTGATTAAAAATCTTCCAACAAAGAGAGGTCCAGGACGAGATGGCTTCACAGGTCAATTCTATCAAACATTTAGAGAAGAGCTAACACCCATCCTTGTCAAACTCTTCCAAAAGACTGCAGAAGAAGGAACACTTCTAAACTCATTCTATGAGGCCACCATCACCCTGATACCAAATCCAGCAAAGGATACTACAAAAGAAGAAAATTACAGACCAATATCACTGATGAACATAGATGCAAAAAGCCTCAACAAAATACTAGCAAATAGAACCCAACAACACATTAAAAGGATCATACACCACGATCAAGTGGGATTTATCCCAGGGATGCAATGATTCTTCAATATATGCAAATCAATCAATGTGATACACCATATTAACAAATTGAAGAAGAAAGACCATATGATCATCTCAACAGATGAAGAAATAGCTTTTGACAAAATTCAACACCCATTTATGATAAAAACTCTCCAGAAAGTGGGCATAGAGGGAACCTACCTCAACATAATAAGGGGCATATATGACAGTCCCAGAGCAAACATCATTCTCAATGGTGAAAAACTGAAAGCATTTCCTCTAAGATCAGCAACAAGACAACGATGTTCATTATCGCCACTATTAGTAACATAGTTTTGGAAGTCGCAGACACAGCAATCAGAGAAGAAAAGGAAATAAAAGGAATACAAACTGGAACAGAAGAAGTAAAACTGTCACTGTTTGCAGATGACATGATACTATAACTGATACCATCTTTAGGTGGAATCCTACAGATGCCAACAGAAAACTTCTAGAGCTAATCAATGAATTTGGTAATGTTGCAGGATACAACATTAATGCACAGAAATCTCTTGCATTCCTATACACTAATGATGAAAAATCTGAAAGAGAAATTAGGGAAACACTCCCATTTACCATGGCAAGAAAAATAATAAAATACCTAGGAATAAACCTACCTAGGGAGATAAAAGACCTGTGTACAGAAAACTACAATACACTGATGAAAGAAATTAAAGATGATACCAACAGATGGAGAGATATACCGTGTTCTTGGATTGGAAGAATCAATATTGTGAAAATGCCTATACTACCCAAAGCAATCTACAGATTCAATTCAATCCCTATCAAATTACCAATGGCATTTTTCACAGAAGTAGAACAAAAAAATCTTAGAATTTGTATGGAGACACAAAAGACCCTGAATAGTCAAAGCAGTCTTGAGGGAAATAAACGGAGCTGGAAGAATCAGACTCCCTGACTTCAGACTATACTACAAAGCTACAATCATCAAGACAATATGGTACTGGCACAAAAATAGAAATATAGATCAATGGAACAGGACAGAAAGCCCTGAGATAAACCCATGCACCTATGGTCACCTTATTTTTGACAAGGAAGGCAAGAATATACAATAGAAAGAAGACAGCCTCTTCAATAAGTGATGTTGGAAAAACTGGACAGCTACATGTAAAAGAATGAAATTAGAACACTCCCTAACATCATACACAAAAATAAACTCAAAATGGATTAGAGAGCTAAATGTATGACTGGACACTATAAAACTCTTAGAGGAAAACATAGGAAGAACACTGTTTGACACAAATCACAGAACAATCGTTTTTGATCCACCTCCTAGAGTAATGGAAATAAAAACAAAAATAAACAAATGGGACCTAATGAAACTTAAAAGCTTTTGCAAAGCAAAGGAAACTACAAACAAGACAAAAAGACAACCCTCAGAATGGGAGAAAATATTTTCAAATGAATCAATGGACAAAGTATTAATCTCCAAAACATATAAACAGCTTATGCAGCTCAATATTAAAGAAACAAACAACCCAATCCAAAAATGGTCAGAAGACCTAAACAGACATTTCTCCAAGAAGACATACAGATGGCCAAGAAGCACATGAAAATCTGTTCAACATCACTAATTATTAGAGAAATGCAAATCAAAACTACAATGAGGCATCACCTCATACCTATTAGAATGGTCATCATCAGAAAATGTAGAAACAACAAATGTTGGAGAGGGCGTGGAGAAAAGAGAACCCTCTTGCACTGTTGGTAGGGATGTAAATTATTGATACAGCCACTATGCAGAACAGTACGGAGGTTCTGTAAAAAAATAAAAATAGAGTTACCATATGACCCATCAATCCCACTATTGGGCATATATCCAGAGAAAACCATAATTCAAAAAGACACATGCACCCCAATGTTCATTGCAGCACTATTTACAATAGCCAGGTCATGGAAGCAACCTAAATGCCCACTGACAGATGAATAGATAAAGAAGATGTGGTTCATATATACAATGGAATATTACTCAGCCATGAAAAGGAACGAAATTGGGTAATTTGTAGAGACGTGGATGGATCTAGAGACTGTCATACAGAGTGAAGTCAGAAAGAGAAAAACAGGTATCGTATCTTAAGGCACATATGTGGAACCTAGAAAAACGGTACAGATGAAGCAGTTTGCAGGGCAGAAATTGAGATACAGATGTAGAGAACAAATGTATGGACACCAAAGGGGGGGAAGTGGTGGGGGGCCGGGGGGTGGTGTGATGAATTGGGAGATTGGGATTGATATGTATACATTAATATGTATAAAATGGATGACGAGTAAGAACCTGCTGTATAAAAATATAAATAAAATTTAAAAAGAAAGTGACCATTTACATGATAATATGTAGCCTCATATAAAATGATGATGCTCTTAGCCAGTTGACATGCTACATGCTCTAAATTATATTAAATTTTTGTATCTGTCATTTTTCACCCAAAGAGGAAATCTTGCTTTGCAACAAGCCCTTTACAACTCTTTCCCTGGTCCTCCATTCATAAAATGCCATTGGGGAGCAAAATTATGGCCTTTGAATAGCTTTCTTCCACATAAGACTAATTACCTTACACAGGAATCAAATCTGCAGCTTTAATCTCATTAGCACCATATTCTAGCCAATTTAGCTGACTCCTATTACTTATTAAAAAACCAGCATATGGAAAATTATTTTCTTAAGCTTAATGTAAATTCACACCACTCATTTTATTCTTTCCAGCAAAAGGCTTACAATAATGAAAGATATTGAAGTTAGTAGACCCTTTCCCATGCAGTTTGGTGTCTTACAAGACATAAATGTAAAAATTGATTTAGAGAATAACTGAATAAGAAAGAAAAATCTTTGGGATGTTAGGGTAAAATGTGACAGAGGTAAAACAAATAAGTACTGAATATTGAATTTGCTCTAGGTAACAGCAAATGACTGGTAAGAATTCAGCATTCAGTAGCTGAGATCAACATCAACTTGGGAATTGTTTTCACAATGTTTTATCTCTGTCTGAAAAGTGGGTGTCTGTTATACTCAGATGAAAATCTAGAACAAAATCTCATGATTTGTAGTCAGTCAGTCAACTTCTCGCTTTTCATTTGTTAGGATTTCCCAGGTATACTAACTTGCTAAAATATACTTGAAGGAAAAGAGTTAATGCCTGATCTTTTCTCTTCTTACAGCCTTAACCTTTCTCCTTGCCCCAGGAACTTATCTTTTCCCAGAAAGCCAAATACGATCAAAAGTCCTATCGATGGAAACATACTGCATCCTCTGACCAGGAAACCCCACGGCAAGGAGAGTTCACAGATTACTCGGATCAAATGGGATTATATTAGTAAAATAAAATAGTTTTTATAGACTTGAGTGCCACACAATCAGAGGTATGGTTCATAAAATTAGAGACAATGATTTTCTCCTAGGACTGTTTGGGAGTAAGCAATAGACTAACATTTGGAAACACCTGCTTTGCTTATGTAAATTGAACATTGTGGTGTCTGTGGAATTATTCATAAACTCCTGTCAAGGAATGTAAGAGTGCATAATGATGGTAAATGACAGAGCTTTTGTCCACTACAAAGCTAGCTTTAAGTTTCATTTTTAGTTGTCTGGTGAATCTTTAGAGGAATTTCCAGTTCATCTTAATTAAATTAGATAATGTAATTCATGGGTTGTTTCTAGACCATTGCTCTTCTCACTATAATGGAAATCAATGAAAAAGTAAAAGGCTTACTTATAAAACAGGAAATAAAAAGTGCACCAAAAAATTTCAGAAAAGCAGTTCTTGATTATATGGGCAGTATACTAAATGGCTAGAAGTGAGTAACAGTAGAATTTACTTCAATACTATTTGCAATATTTTTTAACTCTTTCCAGACTGAAAACCACTTTGCTTTGAGAAGATTTTCTTATAACTCCTATAATCAAAGAGTGTCTCTATTAGAAAAGACAAAATCTTGCTTTTTAGATGACCTAGGGTTGCTGCTAATATGTTAGCCCTAAAAGGAAAAGGCAGCTTCTGCATATGGGGTTGTTTCATTTCTCTTTAAATGCACAGAACAAAAAACATCAGTAATAACATCTCAGTGTAGAAAGGGATAACTTCCTTCATGTTTTAACAAAGAGAAGAAAATCTATTTGAGGAGAACTTTCCTCTTTGCGTGCATTTCACAAAAACAATTATTCAATTATATATCAAGCACCTATTATATGCTGGCCTCTGTTTTGTTAGAGGTATACAGATTTAAAAAATATCAAAACAACCAATTCCTGCCTTTAAAGTATCTACAGTCTTGTAGTATAATTAGTCAAGAAAGCTAAAGTTCACATGTATAAAGAAATATTTAGATGACATCTAGGACAAGAAGGTAACCTACATGGAGTGAGTGGTCACAGGATTGAAAAATGAAGTAAATTGTGAAGAGCAAGTAGGAGCTATAGAGACAGACAAAGGAATTCTCAGTGTGTATCATGGACAAAGAATGTCACCTGCTGTATCAGTAAACAAAGGATATTGCAGTCATCAAGCTATCAGCCACTGTGTGTCCCTGACTGTGTACCCTGAGGGAATTTAGGGTGGAGAAAACCAGGATACTGACCCTAGATAGTTAAGTTGCATATCAAAGGAATGATTTCAGTGAGCCAAGACCCTTGCATCTTCCCATACATAGAAAAGTACTAAATACATTAACTTGAGATGTCTTGTTTTCTTTGATTAACATTAACCTTTTGATGTTCTGACAACCTGGGTTTTTTGGGAGTTTTTGTTTTGTTTTGTTTTGCAAAAACTCCTATATACCCTGGCTCATCCCTTACATCTTTGGAACAGTCCCTCAGAGCTATCTGAGAATCTGTCTCCTAGGCTTAAGTCCTCAGTAAGTCCACCAAATAAAACATAATTTTCAACTTTTAGGTTGTGCATTTCAGTCTACAGTATGATTAGATCATTATGGCTGCAGCATAACAGGTGTTTGCACATGGGTTTGATAGGGCTGTGGTATGGGGGAAAAAAAACAAACCAGCAACAGTAGGATAATAATAGCTGAAGTGACATGGTTTCTAATTTGTGCCAGGCACTGTCCTTAGCATTTTACATAGATTCACTCGTTTAATCTTTGCAACAATAATACCTTCTCAATAGTAGTACTATTATTTCCTACATTTTGCAAATGAGAAAATAGAGGCCCATAGAGATTAAATGACTTGTTAAAGGTAACCCAGCTAACTAATTAGTGAAATGGAATTTAAGCTCACTCTCACGCTTTGTTCAGAGTTCAAGATCAGAGTGGTAAACATGGCCTTGTCTATCACAGTAAAGTTTGGAATTAATTCTGAGGGTGATATGGAATCACTGAAAACATTTAAGCAAAAAAAAAAAAAATCATATTCAAATTTGCATTTTAGAGAACTTTCTCAAGCAGAAGTACTGAAGACAGTTTGGAAGGAAGCAAGGCACTGGCAGGGCAGTCATTAAAGAAGTTCTTACATCAGTCCAAACAAGAAGTAATAAGGGGGCTTCCCTGGTGGCGCAATGGTTGATAATCTGCCTGCTAATGCAGGGGACACGGGTTCCAGCCCTGGTCTGGGAGGATGCGACATGCCGCAGAGCAACTAGGCCCGTGAGCCACAACTACTGAGCCTGCGCATCTGGAGCCTGTGCTCTGCATCAAGAGAGGCCACGATAGTGAGAGGCCCGTGCACCGAGATGAAGAGTGGCCCCCACTTGCCACAACTAGAGAAAGCCCTCGCACAGAAATGAAGACACAACACAGCAAAAATAAATAAAATAAATTAATAAACTCCTACCCCCAACATCTTCTAAGGAAAAAAAAAAAGAGAATAAGAAGTAATAGGGGCCTGATAGAAGGCAGAAGGCAGATGACAAATGTCTCTTGGCAGAAAAAAATTCTGTTGAATTTTTCAGCATATTGAACAGAATCTTCTCGCTACGTGTAGCATCTCAAGCTGTTAAATAGTGGGGTCTAGAAAGGACATAAACTTGGCAAAAGGGAAAAACCACAAATGGGCAAATGTGATTAAAATTAATTGTAAATAGAAGGTAAAGTCCATTCGGCCTAATCTTTGCTTCAGAATAGGTATTGCTGCAACACATTGAATATATAGTCATGCCTGGAAAATCTATGCAGTTTGTTTTGTGACTTAAAAAAGCTGGTTTTTATTTTTATTTTATTTACTTATTTATTTATTTTTGTGGTACGCGGGCCTCTCACTGTTGTGGCCTCTCCCATTGTGGAGCACAGGCTCCGGAAGCACAGGCTCAGCGGCCACGGCTCACGGGCCCAGCCGCTCCGCGGCATGTGGGATCCTCCCGGACCGGGGCACGAACCCGTGTTCCCTGCATCGGCAGGCAGACTCTCAACCACCGCGCCACCAGGGAAGCCCAAAAGCTGGTTTTTAAAAGTCAGTTGTTTGATTAGAATATTCTTTAACCATATAATATAAAGGTCACTTAATATTAAAGGTATCTTGATTGTTGAATAACGTTGAAGAGATTCACTTGATAAATACAGCCTGAAGAGGGTTTTAGAATAAAATTTTTAGATGAACTTACTTTATGATATATTTAATTTTTCTAGGGGAATAAAATAACTTAAAGTAGTAAGACCAGAACCAAAACCAACATAAATATTCCATCCTAATAAACAATAACGGGGGTGGCTTTATACTCACTGTAAACACAAAACAATGAATACACCTCATCCTTGAAACAATAATCTATTCAGAGGCACTTCTCAGCACTTTGACTTATGCCATTCTAATTGTGTGGCGGCTCAGCTGATGCTTAATCTCTATGACTACGCTAACTATCACTATTCAGTGGCACATCATAAGAATTCTTTTGTAAACTCCAACATAAACATGAGGACAATTTGAAGTGAGCACCTTCTCCATCTCAAGTGTGTTTCTTCAAGGATGATTGATTAGCCTTAAACATACTGAATGAAATAACATTTACAGTAGATAGGTACATCAAATCTAGAGCCAACTAGCTGAATCAATGGATCTCCTTACCTCCAAAGGAAAATCTCTTATGCATTTCTGGATTTTCCAAGCTATATTAGATTAGCTCAGGCTGAAGACATTAATTATTTTTGCTCCTCAGTATTACTTTGAATATTAAATGTAATACCCTTAAAGGTGATAACTTGTAAAATGAGTGTATGAATGACAATATTAAAAATATTCAAAATGGTTACTAAACTATCAAAAAATTCATGCTCTTATTTTTTTTTCACTAAAATTTTTATGTATTTTTAAGTTAAAAGTAGAAATCCCTATGATGATAATGACTGCAAAATAATGATTACGAAAGAATTACAGAAGTTTATATTTATTAACCACATACCATGTGCCAGGCTACTCATTTTATCTTTTCTTCACAACAATTTTATGAAGTATATATGATTATGAGCCCCATGTTATGGATGAAAAGACTATGGCTTGGAGAATTTCAGTACTTTACCCATATTTCCACAAGTAGGAGCCAGGATTTAGCTACTTAAAAAAAAGAGTCTACTTTATTAGCCATTATTCTATACAGTTAACGTTATCTGACTATAAACAAAAAAACAAAATACTAAACTTTAGTACTTAAAGTAACAGATATTCTGCTTGTCAGTTATTGTTATTATGTCTCAGTCCCAAATTTGTACTCAGCTCTGTGAAGCTGGGGCTAGGACTCTGTGAACTTTACTTCTCCTTCGCCATATGACTCCCAATTAGATTCTTTCAATAGGGGACATTAAAGAGAGAATCGAAGGCAAGAAGAAGAGAGAAAAGACAATCCTTGTTCCTGTTTCCTGCAGAGAATTGTCGCTGGCCGACTATCATCGAATGTTCAAAAATAAATATGTTTAAAAACTGCCATGATTTTGCTCGTTAAACTCCATTTATTTTTTTCTTTTACAAAATTGGAATAATTGATATCCTGTTTAAAATATGATTAAGATGTCTGTAAAAGGTAGCCAGTAAAATATGTATCAATTTTGAAAATTTTCTCAACATTTAAAATAAACTCTGTACAATAGGGAAGAACAAGGTATATTAGTTTACAGCAGCGGTAGAAATTAGATTGAAGCAAGGACTGTACGTTTATAAGCTAACAATACCTTTTTGTTCTTCTTTTAAAAACAATTAACTCTTTATGATAGAGTTTTGTGCATATTTTCAATATGCACAAAAAGAAAACAGAATAGTATAATTACCCTACACATTACACATAATCTAGTTTCAACAACTTTACTAACTTTGATTCATCTATTCCACTTCTACTTTTTATTTTACTTTATTTACTTTGTTCTGAAGTTTTTTTATCGCAGAAATCATATAAGTTCACTTGCAATTGTTCAGTGTGTGTCTCTAAAAGACAATCTTTTTTTAAAACTATAGTACCGGGCTTCCCTGGTGGTGAAGTGGTTAAGAATCCACCTGCCAATGCAGGGGACACGGGTACAAGCCCTGGTCCAGGAAGATCCCACATACCGCAGAGCAACTAAGCCCGTGCGCCACAACTACTGAGCCTGCGCTCTAGAGCCGGTGAACCACAACTACTGAAGCCCGCTTGCCTAGAGCGCGTGCTCCGCAACAAGAGAAGCCACCGCAATGAGAAGCCTGCGCACCCCAATGAAGAGTAGCCCTGCTCGCCGCAACTAGAGAAAGCCTGGGTGCAGCAATGAAGACCCAACACAGCCAAAAATAAATAAATTAAAAACAAAAAACAAAAAACTATAGTACCTTTAAAAATACCTAATAAAGTTAATCATAATTTCTTAATGTCTTTTAATATCCAGTTGATGTTCAAACTTCTACATTGTCTTGAAATGGCTTCTGCTGTTGATGTGTTCAAATTAAAACCCACATAAAGTCTACATTTGCATTTGTAACTAACTATTCCTCCTTTCATTTTCCCTTTTTGTACCATGGGGCAGAAAGTAACAATTTGAAAAAGAAGCTCTGATACCAAGATTTCAATTTTGTACCATTAAATATGATGAAAAAACCAGGTCATTTATCCTGTAAAATTTCTATTATTTTATACATGGTTAATTGCTTCTTCATGTGTCATTTAACCTGTCCCGGACTCCCTTAAATTTTCTGTGAACTGTGTGAACTGGTTGTTAGATTTAGAGATTTGAATAGATTCCATTTTAATTTTTTATTTTCTTTTTCTTTTTTTTTTTTTGCAAGACACTCCATACATGGTACTGTGAATTCTTCCAAACATTTAAGGAAGAAATAATAGCAATTGTACTCAATTTTTCACACTGAATATAAATATGTTAAAAATTAAAATATAAATATGTATATTTGTATAATTATATATATTTGATATAAATATACATAAAATATTATATAAATTTATATAATAAATATAAACTAAAGCAGATTTATTCCATGAATGCCTTGTTGCTTTAACATTTAAAAATTATTTAATGTATTTTACCACATTGACACCCTAAAGATGAAAAATATGATTATCTCAAGAAATACATAAAAAGAATTTGGTAAAATTCCAAATTTATTCATGAAAACAACTCATAGAACACTAAGAATATCAAGGATACTCTATAACCAGTAAAAAGTTTCTACAAAAATATCTGTATCAAGCATCATACTTAATGATGGAATACTGAAATCTTTTCAACTAATATGGGGAAAGAGAAAAAATGCTTGCTGTCACAGCTTCTATTTCAAATTGTACTTTTAGTTCAAAGTGAAACAGGAGGGAAGGAGGCAGGGCACAACCTCTGAAGGAATGACATAGCCTGAGGACATGACGTAAACTGATCAGAACCAAATGGGTCCAAGATGGTGGACAAGTCGACTTCCACTAGACCTTGAGCCTCAGTAGATGCTCACATCAGCAATCTAAATGACACACCCACAGGCCCCATGACAGTTCTAAGACCCAACCACAAGGATCAAAAAAGTGGGCAGTGGCCCAATTTCTGGAAATCCCTGCCCCTTCCTAAAATAGCTGGAATACTCCTCCCACTCATTAGCCTATGAAATTACTCACTCCTATAAAAAACTAACAACCCCATACCCTGGTGCCTTTCTCACCTTCTGAGATGGCTCACACTCTGTCTGTGGACTGCGTTTCTCTCTAAATAAATCCGCTTCTTACCTATCACTGAATTCTTTCTGTGATGAGACATCAAGAACCTGAGCTTCATTAAGTCCTGAAACCAGGTGTGTGATCTCAGTAGGAGGACTGTGGGTTTTGGCCAGGTTCGAGTCCCAGCCACGTGGGTTCGAGTCCCAGTCAGGGTTTTGGCTGGGTCTGAGTTCCAGCCACGGGGGTTCAAGTCCCAATCTGAGGTGCACGGTTTCAAAAGCGTGTCATCAGTTTGACAACTTGCCCTGTATTCTGCTTCATTTGTCTCCATAGTGCCTATCAATTCCCAACAGATCCTATAGTTATTTTTATGTCTTTTTATTGTCAGAATGTGAGCTTCATGAGAAAAGGGACTCTGTCTTTTGTGTTCACTACCCTGTCCCTGAGCTGGCCCATGGTGGGTATGAAACCAAGTGGGACCCTGTGGGCTCCCAGGCACGGAGGCCTTTTCTGTCGCCCGTTTCTTGTAGGCAAGACTCCAGCCTCCATGACCTTCCCTGAGTTCCAAAGGGCAGATTCGAACAGTTGCTAATCCAGGGAGGAGCAACCAAGAAACCACCTGAGGCAGGATTAAAGGGACCAGAGAAGCCCATCACGATTAGGAGACTGCCCACCTGAGACCCTGCACACACCCTAATGTTGTCAGCAACCCCGCCCTTGAATGGTTGCCATAAAACTCCTCACCTAGCTCCCCTGGGTTGGGACGCATAGTTTTCAAGGGCAGGAGCCTGCTGTGTCCCCCTTTGCCTGGCAAAGCAATAAAGCTATTCTTTTCTACTTCACCCAAAACTCTGTCTCTGAGATTTGGTTTGGCACCAGTGCACAGAGAAGCTGAGCTTTTGGTGTCAGGTACCCAATAATAAATGCATTTTGAGAAAGTGAAAGTAATAAGTTCAAATATGTTCTTTATGTTAAAATTCAAGTCCGTCTTACTATGTGTCTTTATGTTTTTCATGTAATTTATTATTCCCTTCTTCACAGATGACTTATGTTTTCTGAATATATAAATTTATGTAGAAAATTTGGAAAATATGGAGAGGTAGAAAAAGGAAACCTACCATTCAGCAATAATTACTTCCTAACATTTGGAAGATTTTCCAGATTAAAAAAATATATATGTGAAAATACATATTTCTGGTCTATCTAAAATCAAGTATATTATTAATCTATTTTACTTGTTTTTATTTTCCATATTTTTGTCCATTATTTTTAATAAATGAATGAAGGCAATTAATTTAACTATTTTTTTATCATTTGTTTTCAATGTTTCCTTATTAAAATAATACAACAAACATTCTTCACCATTTTTATGATTATCCCACAGGGTGAATAACTTAAACTGAAATGTCTGAATAAAATGGTATATATATATTTTAAGGCTCTTGATTAATATTTTGTCCCTCTCTATTTTACTGATTCTAATGTTGCTACTTTAAGTTTTACTTTTCTATCCATTCTCATTCTTCAGATGATCACATCTTATTATCTCATGGCTTTAAACACTGTCTATATGCCAATGATTCCCAAATTTGTATGTACATTACAGACTTCACCCTGAATTCCAGATGCATATAGCTAATTGCCTAACTGACATTTCTACCTAAATGCCTAATTCACGTCTTAAACTTAGAATGTGCAAAACCGAGCTACTATAGTATTACTCCACAGTGACTGCTTTTCTCACTGTCTTCCTCATTACAGTTAACAACAACTCTGTCCGTTGTTCAGGAGAAACTCCTGAACACCATCTCTGTCTCTCTAGGAAAGCAAGCGTTAGTAGCAGGCTTGCAATCTGTATGTCACCTTAATCCATCTAGGAAAGAAAGATATGACCCAGATGACCTTTGTAAACACATCGATGACAATGCCAGCAATTTACTCGTGGGAAAGTCCTTATCAATAGAATGGTTTTAGTAGGATGTATCTGGCATGTCTAGGATTGTTTATGTTGAAAATACCACTACCACAACAGAACAAAAACAAACTTGGAATTTATAAATTTCTAAGGCATGGCTCCATGAAAAAATCACATTACGAAATTAAAGAGATATAAAAAGAAGATGCTTCATAACTGAAATGACTCCTTGTGCAAGCACTGTATCACATACATTATTTAAACCTCTCATGTTAAATCTGAACCAGAGCACATCCTTATGCCTGAAAAGATCATTTTATGGAGAGCTGCACTGATGGCTTCACACCTTTCCAAGGGAAGGATGCTTGGCTTCTGCATAGCTACTAGCTGTATCCGTGAATTATTAGTAAACTTGATACTGGGTAAGATCTGTAATTCATCTTGAGTCTGCTTTGACAATCTGCCCTTAATTTTATCTCATTCTCCATATCTGACAGTCAACACATTCTACTGGATCTGCTTTCAAAATGTATCTGCTGGGCTTCCCTGGTGGCGCAGTGGTTGAGAATCTGCCTGCTAATGCAGGGGACACGGGTTCGAGCCCTGGTCTGGGAAGATCCCACATGCCGCAGAGCAACTAGGTCCGTGAGCCACAACTGCTTGAGCCTGCGCGCCTGGAGCCTGTGCTCCGCAACAAGAGAGGCCGCGATAGTGAGAGGCCTGCGCACCGCGATGAAGAGTGGCCCCCACTTGCCACAACTAGAGAAAGCCCTCGTACAGAAATGAAGACGCAACACAGCCAAAAAAAAGCGCCAAGCATTTGAAGCCCTGAAAAAAAAAATGTATCTGCTATTCTCCTGCTTCTCTCCACTTCCCAGTGTATGTCCATCACCTGTCTCCTGCACTATTTCATTAATTTTCCCAGTGGCATTCTTACCTCTGCTCTCAACCTCTTTCATTCTGTTCTATACATAGTGGTCAGAGTCATAATCCTTAAAAATTGTAAATGCACCACATCAGTCCTTTGTTCTAAACCTTCCAGATGCTGCTCATCTCTCTCAGAGTAAAAGCCAAGTTCCTTCCAAAGAACTACAAAGCCCTCTGTGATTTGCACTTTTCTTCCCCATCACTTTTCGGACCTCATTTTCTGTTGCTCTTCCCCAGACTCACTCTGCTCCAGCCATGTTGGTTCATTGGCCAAACCAGGTATGCTCTCATATCAAGGTCTTTCCAACTGCTAATGCTTTTAGCTGGATTTCTGCATGGCTTGCTTACTGTCTCATTTCCTTAAGGATTTTAAATAAATGTCTCCTTCTCAAAAAGGCCTTCTCTGGCCATCTTAATAAAATTGCAATTGCACCTTCAATATTTCCTATCCAACTTTCCTTTTTTTTTTTTCATCCTTAGCAATCATCACTCTCTAATATATCATATACTTTCCTTATATATCATATTTATTATCTGTCTCTCCCACAATACTGTAAGCTTCCTGAAAGCAGGGATTTTTGTTATTTGCTGTATTATTTGTTGTTATTTTCAGATTCCAGAGAAGTACCTGATACATAGAAGTGGTTCAACATACTTGGATCTAAAATGCATTCTTGGGAAGGGGGGTGTTGATGAGTTCTGGGTAGCTCTGGATCAAGCAATGATTATATGCTCAAACTCCAAGATGACTGAACACCTCATGACCAAATACATCTGCTTTGTAGATGGCTATTTCCGTGCTCTTCCCTAGGGAGTCCTGGGATTTTACTCCATTTCCCCTCTTGAAATCCCTAATCACATTTCTTGAGCCTGACATTGAACCATTTGTGAGTTGTTAACAAAATCAAAAGGAGCTTCAAAGGCGTTTTTCAGATGCTTACAGGCTTAATACAAATCTATTATTTTCAGAAAACTTTCATCAGCTCCATCTTGCTTAAGAAAATTATTCCTTTCTTTTCTCCTCCTCTTGTGTTTCCATTTTAAAATTTAGAATATTTATTTTTTGATAGTTAATACAGTCACATGGTTCAAAATTTAGAAAATACAAAGTGTGTTGAGTGAAAAGTTTCCCTCTCATTGCTTCATTTTAATCATCTTCCCTCTCCTCCAAACTCATTAACATAATCAGCCCATCATGTAATCTTCTGATATATCCTTTACACATACATGTAGACCCACCCATGTTCCTTTTTATTTATATTTATACAAATGACAGCATATCATGCACACTGATCTGCACCTTGCTTTGTTCACTTCATATATTTTGGAAATGTCTCTATATTAGCAGAGAGAAACATACATTCCTTTTTTTAATGGCTGTGTGTATTACATTGTATAGATGTACCTTCATTGAATTAATTAGCCAGCTATCAATGGAAATTGAAGGAAACTACTCCTTTCTGATAAGCCATCTTCTATTTCTTCTTTATGACTGGTTTAAAAGAAAAGAGCCATCTGCCTGTGGCAAATGGTCCTAAAAATTTGTCTTCCCATGAAAACCAATCACAATGAAAACAGAAAAAAGCAGTACCTTAAATCTGAGATGATTTATTTTGAGATCCTGAAGACTGACTAGTGCTTATTTCCATGGTTGATGTATAACTGGATATGATATCTAGTCCTGAGCAACTTATAACAAACAGTAGGATAGGGACTCTAGGCTGGAATTGTATCCATTCCAATTCAATGTTCTGCAGTCTCAGGAAATGATTACCACTAAATAAATAAAGCCAGCTAAATAAAAGTAGACAATCTACAGGCTTGGCACAAAATTAAGAAACTTCATTATGATTCAAGTATAGATTCTAAATTCTGAGAGTATTTTAACTTCTTCATGATTGGGAGCTATTAACCTGTTATGGAATTGTACCCACTGCATATTAATCCAGGGATCCAGAAAGCTCCTGGTGATGAAGCAGCAGTTCTTCTGCTTGGTGGTTACTGCTAAATCTCTGTTCTTTTTCATCAACCCAGCAGCATGCATTTATTGAACACTGAATATAGGCAAAGCACCCTGACTTTAAGGCTTTAAAGATAAGCTAGAAAGATGAATTTTTTTTTTTTTTTTTTTGCGGTACGCGGGCCTCTCACTGTTGTGGCCTCTCCCGTTGCAGAGCACAGGCTCCGGACGCACAGACTCAGCAGCCATGGCTCACGGGCCCAGCCGCTCTGCAGCATGTGGGATCTTCCCGGACCGGGGCACGAACCCGTGTCCCCTGCATTGGCAGGTGGACCCCCAACCACTGCGCCACCAGGGAAGCCCCTAGAAAGATGAATTTGAAACATAAAAAGGATGCCTAGAATCTGGGACAATATATAGATCTATTTTGTAAATAGAACCTGCACATGAAATAAAGGAAACAAAGTGCACTTGACATTTTAACACAAGGACGGTAATCACAATTTCATAAGTGTTACCAAGCAGATGGGCATCCAGAAATATGGCCTTAGAGAGCCTATATGATTTTTAAAATTGGATATCAGATAAAAATGCACTCTGGAGCGATGTAGTCAGTTATGATATTATGAAGACTGAATAGGCTTTTGAAGAAAAGAAATTGGGGGGGAGGTGTTTTGGATGGGGGAATTTCTTGGAAGTGAGATAACTTAAGGTACATTAGGAGAAAAGTAAATGAACTGCTTTGGCCAAAGCTTAGAATTTGTGTCGGGAAGTAGTGAGTGACGATGTTTGAAATGTAGGTCGGAGATCACATTGACTGTAAAGAGTTTTTAGTGCCAAGCTACTATATTTTGACAATTATCACATAAAATGCATCAGCTATTGGAAGCTTTAAAGAGTCCAGTGTGATAAAAACTTAATAATAAGCTTTTTCACTTTTCGCAAGTGTTCAGGAACCAGCAGTAGTCTAGGTGGTAATCAGGTAAAGAGAAACCTCATGGCAGCCAGATACTCTGCAGATCTTGATTTGAAGTACATGTGGCCCTGAATTTTCCACAAATAATCACTCATGAATAGTGATTATTCATGAATAGACATTAGGTCTATTCACTGTATGTAAACACTTCTGTAATAGTGGAGTCAATCCATAAGATTGGATAAAAAGAAAGACTATGTAGAGAAATTTAAGTTTAATGGGCAGTATGTCAATAACAACTTTAAAAGTATCCTGAAATAATCTATATGTTATAAAGTATTAATTAAAATCCTATACAGTTACATTTGTGTTGCTACAGTTTTGTCCAGGAAATATGCTGATGAATATATCACTGGAACATTCTGGTTGCTTTTTCTGAGATGTTCCCCTTCCCTTCACCTATCTTTCTCCTGGAGATTCCTGACTCCTCTGACTATGGTAAAGCATTCTGTTCATCCTGTTTTCTTTATGGCATTTTTCATAATTGTACCTATGGAAAGATAGGCCAAATATTTTGTTTGGTGTGTATCTCCACTACTAAAATGCAAGCCTTCACCACCTTGTTCGCTACCTAACACAAAGGAGACTTTTAGTAAATGTTCCTTGAATAAATCAATGAACGAATGAGTGAACCATCCATGGTCCTTTGTCTTTTCCTTCTATTGTAAGAAAAATGGACTACAGAAGTGATATAGGACAAGTTCATTTCACTAGGGTGCTTACAACTTCAAAGGAATTAACACTAAGAATTCAGAGCAGAAATGAGCCTCTAGAGTCTTGCTATAAATGTCATATGTAATTCATTCATGTATTCGTCTCAAACTCAACATTACTTTGAAGGCTAAATGCCAAGAAATAAGCAGGCACTTCAACGTAAAGTCCAAGGTATTTAATTACTGCAAGAGCAGCCCAGTGGTGGCTCAACCTCACTGACATTCTTTTGCTGTTGCAGATGAGTGAATTAACATTTCTGAGAGCTGTCTTCAGGGGCAAAAAGTTTTCCAAATTTGGAAAAGTTCTCATTGGTTTTATATTTATATTACAACTAAGAGGCAACTATAACCTGTTTCATAATGTTTGAAACATTGGTTTTGTTTTGTAAACAAAATGTATTGGTGTTTTTTATTTTGATTTATTGCTGTCCTTTAAGTTTGAAATTCAAGCTAAAATCAGGAAAAAAAAATTTGACATACTTAAAAACTTAAGTGGAAAAACTGAAAATTTGAGATTTAAAAACTAGCAATAATTATTGGCTGTCTGATGTACTAGCTTTACTAAAATATTACAATATAATTATAATTATAATGTAATATTAATATAAAGATTTTTGAATTTTTAGTTAATCAACATTCTTCTGCTTGCTTTCATTTATTATTTAATAGATATGTTATCAGAAAGAAAAAACAAATTAGATCAAAATATCCACTTTAAGGTATGTTCTAGTTTTGTAAATTCAAAGCCCTTTTCCATTTACTTCCATCATACAATATCTTACAAAGTTAGTTAAAAGGACAATAATTTTATAGTCACTGTACTTTATTAAAATATATCATGAAGTTTACACCACTGGCCCTTACATGTCAATTTTTAAAGGGTATCCTATTACTCTAAGAATTTAGCAGCAAACCAATGAAATAACCTAACTGTTCAATTTATAGTTAATAGTTTCACAATCCTAGATAGTATGATAGACCTACTATCAGCAAAGAATTGAAGTGCAATCAATCAACTATTATCAAAGAGCCTATAATTACCTCATTGGGATAATCTCTTCCTGTGAATCACTCTTCAAAAGATCTTTCTATTCTCGCCCCAGGAATAAGTTAGAATCAGCAAGTGAATTGAAAGCTCCAATAACAGTAGCCAAGATGATCAACCATATCCATTTTTAGATCTATGTACTAGCAATGTATTCAAGAATTATTGATGCTCACAAAAAAAAATGTAGCCATGGGCAGACACTCTTGCTTTTATAGGAAGCACAATATGGCATATTTTTTTCCTCCTAAGTCGAGGTCTGTCTGGGGTCTGAGTGTGGCACAGAACCTGTAGATGCTTGCAGTTACTCTACTGGTGGATATAGCCAGATCATCCAGATACAGTCAAATCGAGAGAAGATCCCACCGCTCATAAAACAAAAACAGGGGAAGAGAATTTTCTCCAAAGATCATAGCAAGGGCACCCCAGGGGAATTTTTCCTGATTAGCTATCTTTTAAAGTGGTAAAATAAAACTAAGGCATACTAAAGCCACGTCCCACTGAAGAAGGTTAACTTGTCATTTTCTGGTCATCATTTAACTAGCATTTTAACAAGTTCTAGGACATTATTCTTGTCTTTTATTCTCTACAGTTGATGGTCCAGGTAAATAAACCCATCAAGTTCTCAATTGGTTAAACTGAGATTGACAGAGGCTGAGAACACCTTTGCAAACCTGCATCTTCTATGCTGAGACTTAAAGGCTTTTAGCAGAAACCATTAAATTGTTCTTGTGAGACTATTGTGACATTAAGTGGATGTTTTTCTCTGAAAAATTCAGACGCAAGAAGGTGAAATGATGTTTCCAAAGCAACAAAAGCCATTTTGAGTGTCAAACCAAAAACTTGAAAGATAATCAAATATTTCCTTCTGCTTGGAACTCACACTCTTTCCCCTGAGCTTTTGCTCTGTCCACCTCTTGTGCTGTCTCTCTTACATATACATGCTCACTCCTTCCCCCTCCCCACCATCCCCAAGACTTTACTTAAACTACACTAATAGTCAAGCAGATAATCAAGTTAACTTAACTATGGTATCTCCAGGTTCCAGACGGCCATATATTCTCACTTGGTCCTGTCATGTCCTTCACCCAAATTGTTCTCTTGCTCTCTTTCTTTGGGACAAGTAAACATAATTTCTTTTATCCTTTAATGCAGAGCTTTGAGATGCTCTGAAAACATGTTATTTTCTCTCTACCTCTGTTTCTATAAAGCATGTGTCTTATGTGTTTTTGAATATCGAAGGATTAAAAAAAATCATGCATACTTCGGTGCTTATAAAAGTTAAGAATTGTTATTGATGCAATTACAATGACTAATTCAAATAAAAAGCTTTAGAGAAGCTTTTATGTCTAAGTAATCACTTCTAGTGATGCCAGATTCACAGTCAAATATAACAATTCAACTCTCTTCCTCTTAACAAAATATGCCAATTTTTCTTCTGTAAAGATTTCCCTTTACTGCTAAATCCTTGAGTCTCATAATACCAAATATACTAGATTACTATCTTACTATTCTGACTGACATTTTCCACCTTCCAAGAAATGAAACCAATAAGGGCTGCCTTTTAAAAACTCATTTCTGAGACAATGCCTTCAAGGGAAAAGTGGTGATATTTATCACAGAATATAAGATCTAGATTTCATTTTAAGATTGTTCTCATTTGAAGCATAATGATGGGAGTATCAAATAGTAAACAGTAAAAGCAACATGCAACTCACGCAGCTACAATTTTTTGTTTGCTAGCAAATTTAGCCAAATTGTGGAGTTGAGAAAGAAAAAGACAGGTAAATTAAAAGCAATGAGAATCTCATTATGTTGCAATTATGGGAACTACACAGTTCCTTTAATATAAAATGGAAGCAAAAATAAATATAAAAGTGCAACCATCAAGTCAAAATTCCCTTAAAATTCCCCAGGTCTTACAATGCAGACTGAGCAGACCAATTTGTAATTATTTTAAATGGAGACACAACCTTTCTTTCCTGTTTAAAATGTACACACACTTAGGAGAAGGGACACATTGATTCAAACTCACAAGAAGGTATAGAACAGTGACAGTGGATCCTTTCCTGAGAGCAGGTTTTAAAAGGGGCAAGATGATGGGACTCAAAGGAAGAGGGAAAAAGAGAATAAGGGGCAAGAGACTGGACTTAAACAGGAATCTGATCTCCTTCAGAAAGGAGTCAATCCTGAAATTCCATGTAACTGCCACCATCTATCACATCAATGTTAACACACTTTCCTTATTTGTTTTCCAGAATAACAAGCCCATCCCTTTTCTTAGATTAAGATGTTTTTCCATTCTTTGAATGTCTAATTTCCCATTGCTTTCAAAGCACTTTTTTCTGATAGGCTCATTACATAACATAAAAAGATATTTTAAAAAATGAATCCTAGGTCACAGCAGAGGGAGCAGGCACCAGAGCTGAAAGCACCTATTTTATAAATCTCTGACTTCCGTGGACCTTTTTATTAACATTTTTAACAGACATGTATTGAATCACTACTTATGCTACGTTTTAATTCTTATAAACTTAAAAAAAAAGAAATCCATTAAGGGAGCTATCGAAGAGGCTATCAAATATTGACAGGCGGGCTTCCCTGATGGCACAGTGGTTGAGCGTCCGCCTGCCGATGCAGGGGACGCGGGTTCGTGCCCCGGTCCGGGAAGATCTCACATGCCACGGAGCGGCTGGGCCCGTGGGCCATGGCCACTGAGCCTGCGCGTCCGGAGCCTGTGCTCCGCCACGGGAGAGGCCACAACAGTGAGAGGTCTGCGTACCGCAAATAAACAAAAATACTGACAGGCTCCACTCTTCACCCTAGGATAACCATGTGTTTCTGCTGGCTTTTTGAAACCTGAATATCATTGTGCCCTAGAGAAAGGCTCGATGCATTACTAAAATACAAGCTTTGGTGATGACCTGAAGAAAACTCGGTTCTTCAGCATGTCAACACTGGGTCTCGTTCTGAAATCAGAGCAGATGGAGGAGCAAAGAGGAAGAAGAAGTTGCACAGCCTCGGTGTGAAGCCTCACACACTGAATCTGAGTCTTTCAAGCTTGTCAACACTTCTTATCAAAGACATTTCCAAACATTATTCAAGTGCCTGTAATGGACAGCTGAAAATCTCAACTTGTCTAGGACACCACTCATTCTTAACAGCACAGATTGTCACTGTACCCGGTGGAGGAAACAGGACCCGTTGGGCACTTTGCAATCCTGTGCTCTCTCTCAGTCAATCAAAACCGTTCTCTCTAGAGTCATCAATGACCTTGGTAACCCAATGTCCCTTCTCCCAACCCCATCGGGGTTTTGTTTCTGCAGTCTTCAGTCCCCTTAAATTTTTTTTTTTTTCTCCTGCATTTGGCACCAGGGAGCCTCGTTTCTTAGCCAAGCCCTCTTTATACAGCTTTAAGGACAGACGCCACCCTGGTTTTTCTCTGCCTTCACTTTCTCTAACTGACCTTAACTAGAGGCATGGCCCAAGGCTGACTCCTTAATTCATGCTGCTTCTTTCCATCTCCTTTGTCCCTTAGAAATTTAATCCAATCTGGCCTGAAGCAGAACTGCAGAGGGGGAAGATTCTTTCTAGCAGCCAAATCCTCCATTTCAGCAGTTGGTGATGGGTACCATTCAGCACCTTGCCTTGAAATAGATTTTAAATTCAAAATGTGGCTGTTCTTGGAATACTCTAGGCACACTCCCACTGAGGGTCTTTGCTCTTTCTCTTCCTTCCGCCTGGGATGCTCTTTCCTCAGGGGACTGGCTCACTCTTTGACCTTCCTCAAATCTTTGCTCCTTCTCAGGGACGCCTCCCCTGACCATCCCCTGGAACATTGCAAACTGCTGCAATTCTCCCTCTTGGTTCCCCCTCAATCTGCTCAAATTTTTATTTTTCTATAACAGTTCCAACTTCCAACATGTTATACATTTTACTTACTATATGTATGAGTTATTTTCCATTATGGTTTTTTTTTAATCCTTATAGAATATATGGTCTATTTTGTTCCCTGTTGTCTCAGTGGCCTAGAATGGTGACCGGCACTTAGTAGGTGATTAATCAATATTACTCTAATTGAGTTGAAAACTGACCTATTTTATCCACTACCTTTATTTTTCTTTTCACTGCCAACAGCCTCATCCAGGTTTCCTCTCATGGTAATTAGCTAATTAGCATGTTAATTGCATTTCCTATTCCCCACTCTTTAATCCATCTCCTTTACTGTTGGCTGATTTTCTTCTTCAAAACTCACATTTATTTTCTCATTATCCTTCTCAGAAACCTTCACTGTAAGGCCAAGTCCAAATTCTTCTGGGACTTGAGGTCCTGTCCAATATGAGTACCAACCCCACCCAACCTCATGTACACCCACAACTCAAGTGACTCTAGTTAAGCTAGTACTGGCTTTTATCACTTAAGAAACATTTGTTGACCTCCTAGTCGTAGATCCTATGTGGTATAAAATGAAGTTACTGTTAGTTTAGGCAACTGAGGTAGAAGAATGTAAGTTTCAACAACAGCATTTGTAGTAAAGAAGAAATTGAGTTCACAGAAGAAAGACACTTGGCCAACTTAGGTATATGTGGTCCCCATCACTGAAATGCCTCTCACCTCTGCCTTTCATGTTCCAGGAAAACAAATCACACCTATTTGTAAAGGTTTAAATTCAACTTACTCCATGATGGATTCTCTGCCTTTTAAATGCCATAATTTACCTTTGGGGAAATGCCTTTGAATAAGCATACACAATAAATGTTTTGTCCTTCCCAAACATTTTGAGGCACCTTTCCTTAGCTTCCTTCCCCTCATCTTAAGAAACACTGATTTATAGACTACACAGGCCTTCCCATCCCAGAGTGCTGAGGAGCCTCTTCTCCCCCAGGAGCATCCCTTGCCCCAAAGCCCAGATCCAACGTGGCAAGAAAAGCCTGGGAAGGGACCTGGACCTCTAGGGAAGGGGTGTAGGGCTTGCACTTTGGATTGGTGAGAAAGTTGCCATCCCCAAATGCTGCCATCTTTTTACTGCCATCTCTAAGTGCTTCAAGGTCTCACCACTTCTCCTCTTAACATGAAGGCTGTTAAGATGATGATGAAGCTTGTGGTTTCTGTAGCATTACTCTACCTTGCCACTAATGCTTATGAGGTTCTTGTTCCAGAAGGCCCTCCCAAATTATCCTCCTCTGAACTTCTACTCTATTTACTCTGCTATATACATTAAATATTGTAGGATTTGACATTATTTTGCCTTGGGTTTTGGGAGGTTTTTTTGTTTGTTTGTTTGTTTTGGGGGTTTTTTGGGGTCATATATTGATCATTGCAGAAATTCTTGAAGGCATAAATTGTCTTCCCCACAACAGTGGTTGCCAACTTTTGCTAATCAATAAGGCCATCAGTAGAACCTTTTAAAAAATCAGATTCCAGGGCCCAGACTCAGATCTGCAGAAAATGAATCACTTGTCTAGATTCTAAGGAATCCATATGTTCACAAAGCTCCCCAAATAATTCTGATAATCAGCCAGATATGAGTATCACTGCTTTAGGTAGTTTCCCTGTGGCTCGATAGTAGCATAACCTCAAAGCACCTTATGACTTGAAAACTATTTACTCTTAACTATTAAAAATTCATGACCAAAGCTTCTGATTCTGGATAGTATTGTTTCACCTTATCTAGGTTTTAGATTCTAGCACTGATTTTGTGAGCACCATATAATATCTATGAAAATTTCAGAATTCAAAACACCTGAAATTTCACCACATATACATACATATTTTATGTGGAAACAGCCGTATCAAGCATATATTTGTGGATTCTAATTATTTATTAACATAACATTATGTTAAATATTCCTAAATGTCATCATTCTTCAAAGCAGTGAAAATAATATTCTATTGGGATGAGGGTAATTAACTTAATAATTGCCCCAGTTTTGGACTTCTTGGGTATTTATCATTCCCCTATAATTTTAAATATCATAACTGATACCTCTGAAATAAACAATTCATTGAATATTGATGTAACTGTATTATATTTTATCTATTTAGAAATACTTATTCTATTTTAAAAATATGCATATCATTCTTTTTTTAAAATGTGCTAATACTGGACACAATTTTTGTGCTGGTATCTCCATTTAGTTTTCTGTCTTGTTTTCAGACTCTTAGGACAACCCTTCATCCATGACACCACTGAAAGGGGCCATGAAGTCACTCAATCTCATTTGTACATTCTTGTGGTTCCTAGCTTTCGGCCTGATTTCCCTATTTCTCAGGGGGTACTTTCTAACATCAACCACACTACAAGGAGGAAAACTGTAAATAGTACATATCAGTGTTTTTAAAAACAGGGCTTATAGGTCCCTTTTTTTTTTTTTTATAGGTCCCTTATAATAGAGTAACCTGGGGTAACTGTTAAAAGTGAGGAATCCTGGACCCTTCAAATTACTCAGACATTTAGGTATGGAGTCTAAGAGAATGAAATTTAAACAAGAACTCCAGGTAATTTTTATGAATACTAATGTTTGAAAAACCAGTCTTCCGCGTACCATGATATCGATATCAATAACTTTGCAATCTAGATTTGAGGTATACCCAATGCCAACATACCACTTACTCTATTTCTCTAAAAAATTTGCATATACAATTAATCTGTGATCACTAATACAACATAATTCTGTTTCTCTTCCCCCCACCCCCCAGCCCCTCCTGCACTAGACTGCATCTTTTTTAGAAAGTAGAGAACATGTCAATTTTACCTTCGCATTTCTGTCACTGTTGAGATTCTGTTTTGCACGTAAAAATTGCTCATGTATATTAGTTGTTTAATTTTTTAACCAGATCTATTCTCCATTAAATAGGTTAGTTTTGAACATTACACAAAATTATTTACATGATTTAAAGTGATTTCCCTAACTTTTCCTTAAATTATAATTCTCATTCAGTATCTTTAGGACTTTCTTAATAGATTTCTACAGTATTTGATGTAGGTCTATCTAAATAATAACACAATACGGGGTCACTGAAATGCTACCATGTGTCAGGTGACAAAGACTCTCTCCTTGACCAGATCTGAGTGAGCATCCTCTGAGTCCTCTTCTCAACTAGGCTCTGACCTTGAATTCTCTCCTTAGCCTGCTTAGTTCAGTTTTAGCAAGAATTCTGCTGAGTCAATTTAGTGACTCTTCCCTTGGTATCTGACTATCTTTGCTATTAGGTCAGATTCCTCACCCCCACCATCCATATCTTATCTCCTTGTCCTGCCTTCAGCAAGAATCCTGTTGAGTCAGTCTAGCAAGAATTCCCCTCGCCTTGGTAATTTTCCATCCATCCACTGATCCCCACTTTGTTCCTTGGCTATAAATTTCCACTTGTCCTTGTCCTCTGCTGCAAAATGTCATTGCTGTAGTCCCTCTTGAATAACCTCTTCCTTGCTGTCTTTAACAAGTGTCAGGCAAATTTTGCCTTTAACACAGGCATTGTGCCATGTTTCAAAGAAATATGAAAGGAGTCGTACTTACACTGGAGAAGATAACATTCTAGTATGTAAGTCTATCTCATCAGAAATATTTACAAAGTAGTACAATCAAATCTATTTTTTTTTTTTTTTTTTTTTTTTGCGGTACGCGGGCCTCTCACCGTTGTGGCCTCTCCCATTGCGGAGCACAGGCTCCGGACGCGCAGGCTCAGCGGCCATGGCTCACGGGCCCAGCCGCTCCGCGGCATGTGGGATCCTCCCAGACCGGGGCACGAACCCGCGTCCCCTGCATCTGCAGGTGGACTGTCAACCACTGCGCCACCAGGGAAGCCCTACAATCAAATCTAAAGCAGAAACATGCACCAAGCACACAGAAAAAAATTACTATAACTTGCAAGGACTATGAAGAATCTCTTCCTGTGGCTATAGCTGCATTGCTGAATTTAACAGGATACAAAAATTGAGTGCCGAATTTGATGTGGCCTATATAAACACTATTATTCATGTCAGAAAACTAGCTATATATAACTTCAACCATGGCTTGTTTTAATATCAGGATTCATAGAAAACTCATATTTCATTTTTAGAAAAAACAAAAAATATCTTTGATATAAACTGTATATTTTCATTTTGATGGTGTATTTTTAGAAAAGTCTTTGCCTACTATCACCTCTTTCTATAATGGAGAACAGAAGGTATGCACAGACACACGTACATAGACACTTAGGTGTACATACATGCCCATCTCATAAAAATGCACGACCACAGTGAATATCACCAGGGGAAAGTTCAGATTCTTAATCAGTGTCATTACCAAGTAAGTGCTGAAGAAAGTTCTAAGTGTCCAGAGTCGTTTCAGTCGTCAGTCACAATCTCTTTATAGATTAATTGTATTAAAAACCTAAGACAATGAGAAAACACTACACCTCTATTAGGATGGCTAAAATTCAAAACACTGACAACACAAATACTGGTAAGGACGTGGGGCAACAGGGACCGTCATTCATAGCGAATGCAAACTGGTGCAGCCACTTTGGAAGATAGTTAGGAAGTTTCCTATAAAGCTAAACATACTTGAACCATATGATCCAGTAATCACACTCCTTGGTATATATCCAAATGAACTGTGAACTTATGTCCACACAAAAGTTTGCAGAGAAATATTTATAGCAGCTTTTTTTCGTAACTGTCAAACTTGGAAGTAACCAAGATGTCCTTTAATAAGCTTATGGAAAAACAAACTGTGGTACATCCATACAATGAATATTACTCAACAATATAAAGAAATGAGCTGTCCAGCTGCAAAAAGACATGGAGGAACCGTAAAAGCGTACTGCTAAGTGAAAGAAGCCAATCGGAAAAGGCTATCTGCTGTATGACATTCCTGAAAAGGCAAAGCTATGCAAGCAGTAAAAAGATCAAAGGTCGCCAGGGTTTCAGTGAGGGGAGAAGGGCAAATAGGGGGAGCACACGGAATTTTCAGGGCGGTGAAGATATTCTGTATGATACAGTAACAATGAAAATATGTCATTACACATTTTTCAAACCCACAGAATGAAAAATACAAAGAGTGAAACTTTATATAGTATACGTTAGTAAATAAAAATGTACCAATATTGGTTCATCAATTGTAGAAAATGTACCATACTAATAAAAAAGGATGTTAATAAAAGGGGAAATCGGGGCTTGCCTGGTGGCGCAGTGGTTGAGAGTCCGCCTGCCGATGCAGGGAACGCGGGTTCCTGCCCCAGTCCTGGAAGATCCCACGTGCTGCAGAGGGGCTGGGCCCGTAAGCCATGGCCGCTGAGCCTGCGCGTCCGGAGCCTGTGCTCCACAATGGGAGAGGTCACAACAGTGAGAGGCCCTCGTACCACAAAAATAATAATAATAATAATAATAGGGGAAATCATGTGTCCTTTTCAGGAAGAGTATGTAGGAACTCAATGCAGTTTTTTTTCCCCTTTTAATTTTTATTTATTTATTTATTTATTTATTTATTTATTTATTTATTTATTTATTTATTTATTTATTTATTTATGGCTGCGTTGGGTCTTTGTTGCTATGCGCGGGCTTTCTCTAGTTGGCATCAAGCAGGGGCTACTCTTCATTGTGGTGGCTTCTCCTGTTGCGGAGCACAGGCTCTAGGTGCGCGGGCTTCAGTAGCTGTGGCTCATGGGCTCTAGAGCACAGGCTCAGTAGTTGTGGCGCATGGGCTTAATTACTCTGCGGCATGTGGGATCTTCTCGGACCAGGGCTCAAACCCGTGTCCCCTGCACTGGCAGGCGGATTCTTAACAACTGCACCACCAGGGAAGTCCCTCCCTGCAGTTTTTAATTAATTTTCCTGTAAACCTAAAACTGCTCTGAAAAAAGTCTGTTTCTCAACATTTTTTAAAAAAGTAAAATCTAAGACACAGAGGTTATAAAACCAAAGCAAACCAAAACAAGACAAAAATCCTGGTTCGATAAGAGAGCTTCTAGAATTGGGATCAAAGGGTATTTATGCTAGTCTTTCATGGTGACACCACTGGGCATGCCCGCTGTTTCCTCTTAACCTTGAGGTGGTAATTGTTGGGGGTACGTGTCATGATATTAGAATAAGGCACAGAAGAAACACCAGCGTATCCAAGTCCCATCAGCTTGCAACCTACGATTCTGCAGGATTCAGTCTGGGTTTCAGTCAGGCCACAAATCTGCTGAAAGCTTAATCATTTTTTTGAATGACTACTGAGATAACTAAATCTTACCCAGACTAGACCAAATAATGAAGTTGAGGCCTAAACTATACAATTACCTCACCCTACAGGGAGCCCTCCTAACCCTGCAGGTAGATTCTGTCTTATGTAAACTCGCCCAAAGCCCTAGGACCACAAGGAGTCTTGTCAGAACTGACACGCCTTCTGGATCCCTTAGGAGAGGATTTCTTTATCACTGTACAGATAGAGAGGGGGAGGAAAATACTTTTAAGTTCAAGTTTCTTGATGTAAAATTACTGGTCAGTCTTCAGGGAAAATTAACTTTATGTGAAAATTTAGAACTAAAAGTATTGTTTTTTCCTCTAAGAAAAGCTTCTCTAAACCCAGACTCCAATCCTAGGGATGCATAAAAAGCAGGGGATACTTCAGGGTTTTCAAAAACCTGTTGCTCCCCAGCAGAGCTCTTCCAAACAATGGCTTACTGACGTACTAAGATTTGATCCCTTCAGCTGCTCTGGAGCTGAGTACCAGTTGTCTTTGGGAATGAGCGGCCTCTGCAGTGTACCATAGGGATATTACCATTTTCTACATGCACACGGCAAGAAAAAGACTGAGAAGCACCTCGAGAGAGAATCTTTCCTAACAATATTTTAATCCCAAATGGCTAGATTGGTGTTTTGCAATTCCCACTGTTCGAACATATTGTCCTGCTTCAAATGTAAAGGTAGTATCTGCTAAGGAATTATTTCTGCACCTACTCCACATGAAAGGTGTAAACATGAGTGACTACAAAGCTATAAACCAAATTCCGAGCATCCTTAATACTTCTGATAACATGGCCTAATTTTACAACACAGTTTCATTAATTTCCAAAGACGAGAAGACCGAAAGTAGGAATCAACTATTACCTTACGATGAAAACTTCTGCACTCGCCTCAGGGTAAAGTGTCAGTGTCCTCACACACTCCCTCTTCCCCAGAACAGAGCAGTTCTTGAAGCGTCTCTACCGGGTCTAAGGGGAAAGAAAAATACATAAATAATCGGCTTGGTGGGCTTCAACTAACACTCATACTGTGTTTCAAGTTGTTCAGATTCCCTTTTTGCCATTTCATGAAATTTCCACATATCTTGCATCAAACTATCTTGTACAAAATAACACCCTTTATTACAGAAGACTTAATTTGAAGGGGGAATTTTCTTCCTTTAAATCATTTATAATCTCCTCATCCATCTTTGAGAGAATGGCTTCTTTATCTGTTATTAACTCTTTGCCAACAATTACTTACTTACTTTCCCTAGATCACAATTCTATGTTTCTGCAAAAGAAGCTGAAAACTGTTAGACTTACACAAGTTTTGTCTGTGACTTTGCTAAGGCTGTTTTATTGCTTTACTCTGCTGTGAAATAAACTAACACATTTTGCTCCCTAATCGCCTATGTCTAATTTTTTTTTCTGACCTAAAAATCCTTACCAGAGCCCTAAGTACCCCATCAAGTTTATAACAATACTGGTCTGAGCCAGTGAAAAAGTATGCTCCACCAGCATGTTCTATAAGATAGCCTTCCACCACCATAAAGTTTCAGGCATTCTTTTTTGGACCCAGCAAAGAAAATAAGCTGGTGTTGGCAGTCAATCATGGACTGCTCTAATTCGATGAATCCATTTTCTACAGGCTTTACTTGGCAAGCCTCTTCTCACTGCCTGCAAACTGACTAGTTCTTTGTAAACCTCCTTTACAATTCTACCCAAACACCACCCTCTACACCCCCAGAGTTATATGTTATTGAAAATATATTTTAAAGAAGACTTTCAGAGGAAATATCTAATTTTGGAGCTCTTTCTCTTTTTTACTTTTTAAAAAAGTTTTTAATTGAAATATGGTTGCTTTACAGTGTTGTGTTAATTTCTGCTGTACAGCAAAATGATTCATTTATACATATATATACATTCTTTTTCATATTCCTATTCCTCTACAACCTGTCACGCATGTGGTGGTTACCCACAGAACTGTCTTGAGGATAAGTGAAACCAATGGTGTGCTGCTGTGTAAAGCTCAGAGTTGTCAGGAAAAGGGGCTGTGATCCCAGCTCTGAAATGTTAGGATTAATTAGGGTATTTATTATAATGTAATAAATTCCATATTATTTATTAGTGCATATTATAATATTATATATTATTATACATTATCTTATTTAGATAACAGATTATTAACATTAGAGTTATTTAGATTATTACTGATGGGTTTCATTTGTCAATTGGAGGCTCACAGTACAATGATATAAGTTGAGTGGTACTTCTGAACTCGTAAGAATCGTATCCTCTATATCTTTGGAATTCTTGAGAGCAATGGTTGCAGACTGGGGAAGGTGGGGCAGTAAGTCCTCCAAGGAGAGGCACACAGTAGTTTTTTAAATACCATGGTCTTTTCTTATTAATCTTATTATAGACACAAAAAACGTACATACTTTATGGTTACATTTAAATGAAGTTATAGAAAGGACAAAAAAGAGGCTGTAGTAATAATCAGAACCGTGGTTGTGGGGGATTAACTGGAAAGTAGCAGGAGGGCACTTTCTAGAATAATGGAAAAATTCTATATTTGGTTGAGACAGTGGTTGTATGAGTAGACAGACTTGAAAATAACTCTATGGAGCCATGCCCATGAAATCTACATTTTACTGTAAGTAAATTATACCTCCATTAAAAAAAAAAAATGGGACTCAAAGAGATCTCTTAATTTTGGAGTGATTTTGAATCAGGGAGACTTTAAGAAGGAGCCATTACCTCCTTCCTGGTCAGCAAAAACAATTCTTCATGCTTTCATTCAAGCATCCACTTGACAAAGATTTATTAAGCACAAATACATCCAGAGCTAACAGAGTGGCATTGAGCTAGAGAAAATAGTGGTAATCAAAATAGACACAGCTCCTATTATGGAGTTTAGAGTCTGTCAAGGGAAAATAGACAATTAAAATGCACAAAAACGAAGAATTATGGCTGTAGCATTGAGGACAAGGCCCATGTTTTAACTAAGGACTTGCATCAAAACAGAATGAACTATTTTATGCTAAACCCCAAGCTAATCTGAGCTTAAAATATTGGTGTTCATTGAGTCATTAAAAGCTGTTAGAGTGATCAGACCAAAGCAAAGCAAATAATGTTTTTCTATTAAACCAAGCCTATATGTTCTCTAAAGCTGCTGAATCAAAACATCAAAATACTTTTCATATCAAATTTCATTTTGACATTGAAGTCTCTCTTTTTTTTTTTACAAACAAAATTTAGGTCTTCTACACCCTAGGGCAGCTTATATATACAGCTGTCCATGAGGAGGAAAACATGGTGTTAAATGACCCTCTTTCCCATGAGCAAATCCCAGCTGGGGAGACAGGTGCATCTACTTCTGGTGACTCTATTGCCAATGAGGGATTTGCAAGCTCTCCCAACAACAAGCATTACGCATACTCAAGATAAATCCAAGCTTGTGACAGGTGCGGTATTTAATATACAAACAAAGTACAACCATGAATAGATCAGCATTCCAATATAAAATGCTTTCAGGTAAATACATTTCCCTAATCCCCCCACCCACCCACCGACCAATGCTTTTAAACAAAAGTCCCTCTGTGGGCAATCCAATTTTTAAAGCATATGAAAATTTTCCTTGGCTTTCTAACCTGTTTCTTATTTGTCCAAAATTCTTTCCAAAATGGGAGAAAAGATGAAAAAGATGAAAGGATATAATTAAAAAGTGAAAAGAGAAAAAAACATGAACTACATAATTAAATTATTGAATTTCCAAGTTTCTAAGGAGGCTATACTACTTATTTTGTGAAACCATCTAGAAGAAAACCAACATGATTTTTAAAAAGATGGCTTTATGAGAAAACATGCTAGAAAGTGAGTAGTTCAAAAGTTTTCTTTGGAATGAGCAGCTTACGTTAAACCAAGGCCATAATGGATAATGAATGCTTTGTATTTAATCAGCTAAACACCCAAACATTACCTCTTACTGGTCTCTACTGTCCTCCCCAGTCTCTGACCACATAACTTGGGGTTTGGGTTACATTCTGCTGGTAGGACAGAAAATGACCACTAAAATCCTAAAGTAATTGGGACATGGATAACTATCTCAGTCATGACAGCCATTCCGTAAATCTTTAGAAAATACTGCCAGATTGCAATCGAAACTGTGGAATGACACTTTACTTTCTTACTCTGGTCAGTGATAAATTCAAAAGAAATGCTCTGTTGCTTAATAGAAATTATGGTTCCCGTTTCTGTAGGTTTAACCTATTTAATATTTAAGAACTATATATATTTTGACCAAGTAATAAATTTTTTTTAAATCCCTTATTTTATCTTTATTCTTCAACCAAATAGTTGATAACACAATGAAGATTTTTCCTAGCATTTTAGTGTAATTTTTCCTTTCACTTTTCCAATTTTCACTCTCCAATCTCACTTTAGTTTTGGTTTCTATTCTTTCTTTTTGCCAATGTGAATATCAGTTCTCTGTGTTCCCAGTTCCTTAGTCATTCTTTGACATTCACTGTTATTCTAAGAAACACTTTAAGGTAAAATGTGGTATTGAGCATGGGAGGTTTGAAGGAAACTTAGAAATACTGGCATTTAAGACTTTCTCAATCTCCATCCATTGCATACATAATTGTGGTGCAAAATTCTAGATGATTTCTAATGGTTTTTGCATTGTCACAGCTTCCTTCCCCCCAACTCTCAAAGTTGTCACATAGTGACATTCAGTCTGCAAGCTTGTATCCAATAAGACAAGCCTTTCCTGTGTCCCTAGAGCAAATTTTAAGCAGCTCCAAATTTAACAAATCTACTAAACCCTAAAATCTATCTAACAGTAGTGAAACATTTTGAGAGAGGAAATAAAATCTTTGGAACTAGTGAATTAGGACTGAATTTTTCCAGAGGTTCAATTTTAGGAATTAGCTTTACTGTGTATGTGTATTTCAGATAAGTTCAAAAGTATATAATTAGCTCCTGGTATGTGCCTGTCACTGTACAAGGCACCAAGCACACATGAACAAAACATGGCCCTTTTGCTAAAGTAGCTCATAGCTTATCCAAGGAAGGTAAGGGGACATAAGCACATAAAAAGATAATTTAGTGTTATTTGCCAAGCACTATGACAAATGTATACATGGGCCTATGAAAAAAAAAATGCAGGTTGGACACTGAGCTTCCCAGATGAGGTGGGAAGGATTATGACATGTTCCGTAAATATTGACTGAACATCTAACTTTGGGACAACACCATGTGTCACCTAAACCAGTCCTTAAGATACTGTTTTGATTACTAGTTGCAGATTTATTTACATACTTTATACACTTGGGTTTGTCTTGTTTTTCATTTAATTTTCTTTTATTTAATATTTGTGGCTAGTTCAGGCTGAATTTTCTCACAAAATGCACATACCAATAGGCTTATTATGATGTTTCATGAGCTATATTAAACAGTGCAGTATCTGATATGCAGCAATTGTGAAGGAAGGAAGGAAGGCAAGAAGGAAGAATAGAAGGGAGGGAAAAAAATGTTTAAACATTCCTATTGAGGATTTGGCTTATAACTTTCTACCCTTGGGCAAATTTTCCATGTGTGAAAGGTCTGAGATTAGTTATCACAGTTCTTCCTCCCTTAAAAGACACCCAACTCATCCAAACAGGTTGCTTGGGTATTTATATCTAAAGGGAGAGCTGTGTATTCCTCTAAGACTAATGCTCACAAGGAGCATCTATCTGCAGCTGGAGGTGAGTTTCAAGGGAGACAGCTGAGCTGAGGAGATCTTCAAGGTTTCCACAGAGGTCCATGGATAGGTCCTATGAGGTCTATCTATTCCTCTTGAATATACTGGGTGGACAAATCTTGTGAAAGACTGAAATGGATCAAAAGAAGACTGAGTATGTTTAATGCAAAGGTTACATTATCTGGCACATTCTTCTTGGTTATCCGATTCTACGGAGGGCAATTTGAGCTATTTTACAAAGCTGTAAATTATAGATAACTGATAGAAGGTACAACGGTTTATCCAAAGATATGCAAGTTCCTTCTGTTGGAGGGAAAACTGATTTCTCTCCTCACTCCAACCCTATGTAAAAATGCCAGTTTTGCATCTATTTGTAGATTTGTTTTGACACTCCTGACTCAACTATGTACCTCTGGTATTTTGAATTCTCCATTGAGACAGCTGACAACATCTTATTAGTTTCCTCATTAATAATGGATTAAATAAAATTTTCGATAGTTTTTTCATATCTGTATAACAATCCTGAGTTTTCTCTTTAAAACATTACCTTTTAATATTATATTTATGATGTATGCATTTTGATTTCCTATAGTAATTAAAAAATAATCTAAGTGATTTCTGGGTCTTCTGGACCACTATCTTATAACCATGTATTCTCACATGAACCCAGTGCTCATGTTTGTAAATACAATCATTTTGGCACCAAGAAGTATTAATAGGAACAGAGATAGAAAAAGACCAATGATGACACTGTACAAAGAGGGTTCCACAAACAAAATAGGAGAATTGTCACTATACTGCACACTGTATTGTATATAAGAATCTGTGTACAGCAAGTCAGTGCCTTTTTTACATGGTGAACAGATATTTCATTTCCACAAAACACCTATTACATTAAAATCAATATTGTGAAATTGAATTTCTCAGATTTGGAGATTTGTTTGTATTCACTTGTAACTATGTTTTGTATAAGCATAAGGCATTTATGCCTGGTTTTATGTTTGCATATTTTTAAGTAACATTGTAATAAAAATGATTTAATACTGGGGTTCTAAAAGATTTTTGTCCTTGTTTTTGTTTCTGCCTTAGAAAGGACTCTACATATTATATAAGTTTAAGAAACACTGGCCTAAAGGATTGTGGAAAATGTATATTTCAAATTTTGCATTTGTGGAAATTTAGTATCTAATAGATAAAGCTCTGGTATCCTGAAAGAGTTAATTTATTTCAATCTCATGATCATCTTTAATTCATCCTGACTTCCCATATGTACCATAAGAATAATGAAGGCTCAAAATAAATGTCATTTTTTTTTAAACCTAGTCTTAATGGAGCTTTGAAAGCTCCCCTACGTAGGTATAAAATATCATTCATCTCTTCAGATTTTGATATATTATTAATTTGAGTTTAGTAGTATTAGAATCAGAGTATGATATTATTTTATCAGCAGAGGACTGTGAGGAGTGATGGATTTATGCTGTATCCATTTTAAACCCAAGAAGAAAGGAAACATACCAAATCTGTGTTGTTTAAACTGATGGAGTCATTTTCTACTCCTCTAAAAACCAGTTGCATCTTGGGAAATGGTAGATAGTAGGTGGGAAGTATGTTTTAATTATTTAAAAAACACATTTCTTTCTGTATATTATTCATATAAATGAGCCTTTTATAGAACTCAGCCTTAAAATTGTGTATTTTGAGTTAACTCTTTTGGGGATCTAACAGAGTGCTCTCTCTAGGGGTAGAGAAGGAAATGCCAAATACACAGTTAACTCCTCCACCAGACAGAAAAGTGAAGATTCTAGGCGTGGCTTTGGACTTCTTGGAGAGGTGGGGTTTGGGAGTTCTACTACTTGGGGTATAAGCTGGAGGACTTTTGATATTTACTTGGTGACCAAGAAATTCTCAGCATTTAGTAGATTAGGGACACATCAATTGTTCACTTATTTATCCCTAGTTCCCAGCATATAGTAGACATTCAATAAATGAACCAATGGTGTTTATAGCTAAGAGGGTTCAACCAAGACAGCATGTTCATGTTAAAAGATTTTTAAAAATAGACTCAATGAGAGCATGTGCAGCTTTATTATAGTAAAAACTTTTTTTTTTTTAATTCTTCCTTCCTACTCACAGTCTCCAATTAGTGGTCGCTGTGTTTATAGCTAAGGTGGTGTACTTTATTTGTGCAAATGGCTTTTAAAATAGTCCAATCACTTTATTAACTCTGCCTTCCACACACTATAGCAAAAACTTTTTAACGTTAATTGTGTTTTAATTGGAGAACATTACTTAAGTTAGAATAAATACAAAGACATATAACCAGCACATTTATTATTTTGTTTTTGTTTTAGCTTATGGAGATAGGTAAACATAGATAAATATACACTACACCTATCATTCTATTCTAAACTAAGTGCTGATTTTTTTCTATTTCTTTTAGTTAAACTTTTCTACTATATTTAAGTAGCAAAGAGAACTTTCTCGAGAAAAACAAATATCATATATTAACGCATATATGTGGAACCTAGAAAAATGGTACAGATGAACCGGTTTGCAGGGCAGAAATAGAGACACAGATGTAGAGAACAAACATATGGACACCAACGGGGGAAAGTGGCGGGGGGGTGGGGTGGTGGTGTGATGAATTGGGTGATTGGGATGGACATGTATACACTAATATGTATAAAACAGACAACTAATAAGAACCTGCTGTATAAAAAAATAAATAAAATAAAATTTAAATGATAAAAAAATAAGTACTGTCTCGATGCCTCAGGGTATGGTTGATTCAGAGAGGACAAAGAATCACAATTTTGGCCTTTGAGCAACTAGTTTGACCTTTGTAAGACAACAGCGCAGACAATAGTCTTTAAAACCATGGCTTTGAATTGCAAGTACCAGCAGCCTGAAGAGGAAAAAAATTCCAAAAGCTTGGATTTAAGTGTCAAGAGCCAAATCTTGGAGAACCTGGAGCAAGGGTTGAGGTCATAGAGAGGGTAGAAAAAAACTAAGAGATGCCATAGGACCAGTTTTCCTACAAAACAGAGAGGTGATAAAAATAAAGATCCTTTCTGGACTAGAAAAGGAGAACAAAAAGAGTACAAAGAGTATGGGTGGCTCTATTCCCTGAACCTCCTTTGGGGTTGAAACTGGAGAGTGGGGTGACAGAAACTCCCCCAAATATTTAGAAACTCTTGTACTGGTGACTTACACCACATCTACTCTGGACCTTGAGAAGAAAATAAACTTGCTGGTTATCCTTCATCAAACTAGTCAGCTACAATAGGTAGAAAAGTCAGCCAGATAGATCTAGGTAGACAGAGAGCCAGAGATGGACCCCTATCCTACCCAAGTTGTCTTCAGCTGTCATTACACATGGAGGAAATAGAAATTCTCAAGACCATGACTGTAGAACTAAAAAGTTAACAGTGGAGAATCAGAGAGCCTAAAGGGTTTGACGCTAGGGGATTCCACAGCTGAACAAAATTTGCAGAAGGGGCAGCTCCAGTTAGAAGTCAGATGGAGGTTGCTGCTAAATCCCAGAGGACCACAAAATCAGTAAAAGCCAAACAGGGGCCTAGGTCTGCAGCGGTAGAACTTTATGGTCCTACAGGGCAACTTCTATGTTGTCAATGCCTACAGGACAGGCATCAAATACAACCAAGACTGCAGATGACAGAGATGCCATTATAGATGAGACAATCTTGATCCTAGGAAAATATCTCCAAGGTGTGCCTACAGTACTATAAACAATACCTAAGGCTGTGCTTTCAAAGAGCTTGTTACATCTATCCACTGTAAAGGAATTTCATAATGGCATGAATACTACTATCTCAGATCTCTGAGCTATTTTATTGCAAGGTGGATTTCCCTATTTTGAAGTTCTATTTTGTATACATTCTAATTAATGTTCTGGGCCAACTTGCACAATACCCAAAATGTGACAGAATATCAATTCTGTTTGAAACAGTAAAGAGACCTTCCAAATGCCATTCACAGTTGTTAGTATTTACTATCTTGTCTTTCAAAGTTTGTTTTTGTTGTTTACTTTTCAATCAGCTTACTGAAAAGGCATGGGTGGACAAACAGATGTACTCGAAACTGATGGTTCAATGGAATATGTATAAGGAGAAATGATATCTTTAAATGTTGAATAATTTTCATAACCATCCATTCTTGAAAACTACTATTAGACACCAAGGTATGTTGACAAATGGGTCTAACAGTTTCTCAGCAGTGGTCATCAGAGAAGAATTGGTAATGCACTCCATTATTTTGTTAGACATGCACTTCTAGTGCCATTATAGTGCCCATAAAATGGTCTGATAACTTACAATCAGGATACAACTAAAGTAATACATTACAGACCTCATAAAAATGTTTCTTTGAAACTCACTTTCACATTATTATAGCATCTCACTGCATCATCCTGCCTCTTTTGTCTAATCATCTTTCATTCTTCTTATGATCTTTAAACTGCTCTTGCAGCTACTTTATGTTTGAAAACTCTGGTTCTATCACTGCATATGGTCAATCGCTACTTGGGCTGGAGCAACAAATGTGCAGCTGGGCCAACGATTTGGGCGCAGTGGGGATAGACTGAGAGTGGGTCACATAATGTCAAGGATGTCATTTCATCCTGCACCTCTAGCTCTACCTGCTCACAAGACTTTTTAAGCACCTTTAATTTATGTCTTTCTTCCTCCTTTTCCAAAAGGCTAAACTATCAACCTCCTTCCCACATACAGAGTTTAAATCAGCCCAACACTCAAAAGCACATACGCTCATAAGTGGGCAAAACTTTAAACATAAAAAGCATTTGCCGATGTCTTAGCTTTTGCTCCTCCTACTGAGTTATGCATTAGGATTCTTTGATGACTCCTAAAGCTTGAATAATGAATGAAAACATGGATGTGACCAAACAGTTTGAAAGTAATTGGCCAATCTGCTCCTTTTATCTTCTGCAGACAGAATTATTTATGAAACTACAAAACTTACTTAAGAAAGGCTTTCTGAAAAGTCAGAAGAAAGTCTTTTCTCTTGTTTTCTTTTCTTCACATTTGGTCATCCCCTTATTCTCTTTCCCTCTCTTTTTTTTTTTTTCTTCTTTGCCTCCTCTTCCTTAATTTCTTTCTTTTTTTTTTTTGCGGTATGCGGGCCTCTCACTGTTGTGGCCCCTCCCGTTGCGGAGCACAGGCTCCGGACGCGCAGGCCCAGCGGCCATGGCTCACGGGCCCAGCCGCTCTGCAGCATATGGGATCCTCCCAGACCGGGGCACGAACCCGTATCCCCTGCATTGGCAGGCGGACTCCCAACCACTGCGCCACCAGGGAGGCCCTCTTTCTTTTTAATGATTCCATTTTATCAATTAAAATTAAATATGAACTGTAGGTGATGAAATCAAATGCTCAACTTTGCTCAAAAATTTAAGGAAGCCATTATTTCAGTGAGAGGTGTAGAGAATAAAATTTCAAAATTTTATTTTGAATGGGGTACCTATATTTTTAAATGAGGGAGTACCCTTTTGCATAGAATGCTTTATTAAGATATTAAGACCCTAAACAGTCAAAAGAATTTCAAAACTGTCAACAGTATTCCCCCTTAAAGGAAAAATCTGAAAGCTGTCAAGGTTTAATAGGACAAGAAGGATCATGTTTTATATCTTTCAACAACAGTTGCTTTAAAGCTTCAGGCCCCAGAACTGAAATGCAACTTGAGGCCACAACCTAGTGGGCAAGATATGATATTTTCTGAACTCCTGACCATAAAAATAATAAATACTTAGAACTATGTCCACTGACATTAGAAAAATGCTCAACACTTTTAGTTATCCTGACTCTGGCTTTGCCTACTGAAGATAAATACTCAGATCTGCTAACCTGATTTCTAAGCACAGTCCACAAGAGAAGCAAGCCAATGCATGAACGTCATACTGTTCTTTCTGATCCATTTACTAGCACGTGTTGTTATGGCCTCCCCCCGACCCCCAAACTCATATGTTGAAGTCCTAACTCCCAGTACCTCAGAATGGTACCTTATTGGAAATAGGGTTGTTGTCCACGTGACTAATGAAGATGAGGTCATACTGGAGTAGGGTGGTCCCGTAATCCAGTATGACTGCTGTCCTTGTAAAATGGGGAAATTTGGACACAGACACACACAAGAAGAATGCCAGGTGAAGATGAAGGCAGAAATCAGGGTGGTAAAGCAGAAGCCAAGGAACAACAGAGATGGCCAGCAAAACCCCATAAGCTAGGGGACAAGCATAGAACAGATTATTCCTCACAGCCTTCAGAAGAAACCAACCCTGCCAACACCTTGATCTCATACTTCTAGCCCCTCATTTACTGTGAGACAATAAACTTCTGTTGTTTGAGCCACTCAATGTGCAGTACTTTCTTATGGCAGCCCTAGCAAACGAATCCAGTTGTTTAGTAAGAAGATATATAAAATCTGATGTGATATTTACAATGCATAGCATGTATATTTATTTGTTATTATGAGAAGATAAAATTTTCAGTCATCCAGTAATTGTATCTGAATTGGCAATTCAAAATTTTTAGAATCACTTTAGAATCACATTTATGTACTCCCTTTGCAGAGCAAACCACATGCTGAATAATTTACATTTTAACATCTGGGTCAAAATCACATCAAATTTTAGAAGTCTACCAAATACTGATCATAAGAATCTGCAATGTAGCTTCAAGAGCTGATTAAAGTACTGTTGACAGCTCTTTCAACTTGTGCCATATCACTTGTACCTGAGATAACTGCAGGAGTAGACACAGGTTTTATGGGGCCTGAATCTTATACAACTTTGGGATCTCTATTTAAGAAAAGAAGATAGGATTACAAGTCAAAAATTAGATTTGTATGTAATGGGCTTATGTAAGTGATAGGCCTTGAAGCTTAGCCTTGGTTAACTTCACTTTATATCCATCTCTGGAGATAAGACAGTGACAACACAGCCAAGAGACAGTACAACCAGTTTCACAGGGATGAAGTGATGCTTATATCGACACAATTTTGCTAGACTATAACTGTGAAATAAATAGAAGTGAAACACAAGGGAAAAGAAAGATGATAATGCCAAAAGATACCGCAAGTGTTTTAGACAGATAAAGCCAGTCGAATCTCATGCCAGCATTTCTCAACAAGCAACTGTACCAGACAGTAAGTAAGACTGTCAATGAGAAGGCAAATTAGGTGGCCAGTTTGGCAACCTAATGCAAACAGTAAGTCAAAGCAGCTACTGAAGTATGAACCAGTTGACTGATTAGAACTTTTTCATATTCCAGTGGTGTATCCCATAGACGAAGCCTCGTAAACTAACATCCCCATTCTGTCACATTCCCTTTCCCTTTGCACAATATTAAGTACCAAGAGTTTTAAGAGCCACTCAAGAACCTTGGCTAATTCATGCGTTTATGTCTCTGTCTGTTCTGGTTTCTCTGATCCGATGTCATCCCTCTTTGTCTTCCCAGTAAATATCTACTTACCTTTCTGTGTCCCATACAGTTTAGTCCCAGACTTTACAATAATGGGTTGAGCATCTATTACTTTGCATTACTCTACATTATGCCAGGATAGTTACACTGTTGAACCCATAAGTGTGATACATGGTCTAAGAAGAGCGACACTTGTTAAAGCCTCCATTTTTCTCCCCGGTTCATTTTCCTCATATACAACAGCAACCCCTACTCATCTTCCTTCTAAATTATCCCTAAACTCCTCACCAGGTCCTGGTTCTCTCCTGTATCCCCCTTCTTCCTTCATTTGATGTGCAAAATCAAAGAACTGATCAGTCAAAGAGAAAACCTTTCTATGAAGGCAGTGGAGGGAAAGAAACTAAGAAAACTACCTTTAGCTCCAGGTGGAAGGAAAAGGCTGGGAATACTCTATGTTGATAATACGTGCTTCTCCTCTTTCTGAAACTCAAACACTCTCGGATACTCCAGGAAAACCTCCCTATTGGCCCACTGCTGCCACCTCTCTCATCATTCATTGATGACTCCACCTTCTTTTCTTTTCTCTCTCTTTTTTTTTTACTACCACTATACCTTTAACCTGTTTATGTTATTGTACTTATGATGATGTATATTGAAATTATTGGGGTTTTTTTTTCTTAAGTCTGTTTCTGCCAGAGTCCAAACTTCTTGAAATCAGGGATTTTATATTCTCGGTGCCAAACACAGTGATGGGCACATAATACATTCTCAGGTAATGTTCATAGGAAAATGAGCTGTCTTTACTGGTTATTTCCAATGTGTTTATTCCTTTGGTTCATGTTTCTTTAGAATCTACATGATAACTGAAACGTAGTATGCTAACTTTCAGAGTGACTGGCATAGACTAGGTGCTCAATAAATATTTATGAAAAGAATGAATTTGTAAGATTTGAGCTTATGAATAATTAACTTCTGCAAATACACTTTAAAGCTCTAAGTAAAACCCCTTACAGACTTCTGAATACAGAATGTGCCTGATATAGATTCCTTAATTAATTATATAATTAAGGAGTCAAATTCAGGCTAAATTTACTTTTGGCAATTTTAATGTTCTACATAGAAAATGACTTAACATTCCTTCACTTTTTTCACAAATACATAGGAAGGACATTTCGATCACGTGTATATGGCCATCTGTCATAAAGAATTCCGAAAATACTGAAATTTCGACAACACTACAGGTCGTTGCCATTTTTCACCATTTCACTTAACATTTGACAGATCTGCTCTTTTGATGCTGCCAAATAAAAACTATACTTCATTTGTAAAAACGAAGAGTGAGGAAGAGCACAGCAAGCAGAGGGAAGAAGAAGGCAAAGTCTTTGAAACAGGAGGAACTTGGAAAGTTCAAAGAAGAGTAAGGCTACCTGAGTGCTTCACAGACAACAGCGAGGGTTTGGTGGACAGGGGTAAATTTGCGTAGTATCCTTTAGACTATGATCAGAGGTTTAAATTTTATTCTAACGTTTCATGGGAAGTCACTGAATGTTCAGCATGGTGTGAATCACCAAGCTGGATCCACTGGACCCAAGAGGTAGAGCCTACAGTGAGACTGGATTTTATGGGGAACACTGAATCAGACTCATAGTTGGGAGGGTGATGAGATGATTTGGAAAGGTCCAGTACCCTTGGGGGCTACAATCTTCTGCAAAGAGATTCCTGTTTATTCTTGTTAACATCTCTCACCTCTACTCTTATTCCAAACCCTTCCAAACACACACACTGAAACAGTAGGACTGAAACTGAAAAATGTGTATGGATGAATTCTGACTTGAAGTCCCATGATGGCATCTTATCAGCAGCAACACATAAAGATTGACTAATTTGTATATTCTGTAAACCTACAGCCAGGTGTGCAGGAACTGCCTAGTCAAATATGCACTAATTACATTTGAAACACTGCCAACATACTGAAACACACACTAAAACACTGAACACACTGAAATTAGTTAGTTTGTATACGGCCAATCACAGCAAGGAAGTGAACAGCAAAACCATTAGGAGAACCAATTACAGAAAAGGAGCTCCTTATTACAGAGTATAAGAACTCTGAGCTTTTATGGTCTGCTAGCACTTTCCCCTAATACAGTGGTTCATACTATCCCTCTGTTCTTCTAACATTTAGCTGAAGGCTCTGGGCCTCTCGCTGAGAGCCCTTGAACTGGATAGAATCCACAGGCTTGGCCTAAATAGCCACCATGAAAGAAAGGCCATCCACAGCTTTATGGTGACTAATGGACCATGCTAGGCACCCACCAAGAACTTAAAGTATGCACTATGAACCTGTACTTCTGCTTCAAAATGAGTATGTGTGGTGTATATATGAAGGGGAATGTAAATTCTAGATATATTGAATGATACTACACTAGGTAATTTTTTGTAATGGAGAATAATCCTATAAGGAATTTGGAAAGGCTACCTCTGGTCAGTTTCCAAGTGCCACCTTGAAGCTGGTTCACTGTAGGTGTTAGACATCCTATAGTTTTTATAGTAATCTATCCAAACTCTGTATCAGCTGGATTTCCCCAAAGCTCATTAGTTTCTGACAGAGGCTGCCAAAATCTCAGTTTCTACATCTGCTCTTTTAAATCTTCAACTCCAAACCCAGCTTTCATTTTCAATGGGAGTAATTTAGAAAATGGGGTTTGGTTTATCGATTTCTTTTTCTCCTTCTTAGCTAACTTTGAAGGGATAAAACGATTCCATTTTATGAAAGGATAATCTGTACATAGGAACATGTCTTCCCACTAAGTCTTAGTTCTATTTATGTGGTATAAATATACCAAATGTCAATTTTTATTTTCAAAATGCACATATATTTAATATGTGGTAATTAATTAGCTAGTCCTGTTCAGAAATAACAATTCCCACAGGCTTCTTTAGGAAAGGAAACTAAACAAGAAAGGGTCTCTTAATTTTGTTTATCCAGCATTCTGCGTATCTATTTTTAGCAGAATCTTCTTCACTTTTCCCCACTGGACAGGATCAAGGAGCTGAAACTACACTATAATGAAGCTCTTCAGTCGGCCTGCTCTTCCCTACCTGTATAAAGGATAACAAAATATCAAGCTGCTAAAAGCCACAAAGCCTGTTTTCTAGGTAGAGTAAATGAATCCTTGGGACAGAGGCTCTGCATGCCCCCTTACAATAGCTATAGGAAATTGATCAAGCTACATGGAAAAGTACATATTTCATTTTTAATTTTAGATTTCCTCGATGCTTTTCATAGTCATTTAAATAGAAATTAGCTCCAAGAAACTGGTCTACTATCTCTCACAAAGTAAAACGAAAAGACTGGTGAATATAATCTTAAGTAACACTGTAAAATCTTCGACATGGGTTGAATGGATCATAATAATGTACAGTCAGTAGAGTAGGAGTGAAACTTATCATAAAGATAAGTTCCAATCCCTCTCCAGCTCCTTCTGTTACCAACTGCAATTTAGATAACATTTTTAAAAAAGAAAGCAGAATATTTAATACCTTTTATAGTTTTTTTTTTTTTTTTTTTTTTTTTTTTGCGGAACGCGGGCCTCTCACTGTTGTGGCCTCTCCCGTTGCGGAGCACAGGCTCCGGACGCGCAGGCTCAGTGGCCATGGCTCACAGGCCTAGCCACTCCGCGGCATGTAGGATCTTCCCGGACCGGGGCACGAACCCGTGTCCCCTGCATCGGCAGGCGGACTCTCAACCACTGTGCCACCAGGGAAGCCCCCCTTTTATAGTTTTAAAAATAACCTCACATCGCTCTAGGAAGTATTACTTAAAATCCAAATCTTTACAACATTCCAATGAATTGCATTGGATTACAAATCTATCTATATATCTGTATCTATATATAACTAAAGTTAAGATGCTGACACTAAAATCTCTCTCATCTGTCTCTTAATAAAAGAAAAAGAAGACAGGACATATTCAGACTGGTATTTCTATTTATTTCTGATTGCTCTAACTGTGAAAAATGAGTTAACCAATTTTTAGTATTTTCTGGATTGATCTGACGGCAGAAAATGATTAATGGGTCCATTCTCAGGGATGATTATACCAGTGAACTTAGTGGACCTTCTTGGTATTATGAAATTAATGGCATCAAATAAACTCCCTTTGGGATAGAGAAGGAATCAAGTAGAGAGACATTGGGTTTGAAGCTGGTGAGATGTACTGCTAGCCCTTGGTCCTAGAACTCATAAATATACATCAGGATTATAGTTCAGAGGAAAGCTACTGTGATGGGAGTTTATTTTTGAAAGTGGACAAAATGAGTGTTCAAAAAAAAATAACAATTCTATTCTTGAGAATCAACACTGTGGACAGTCTTCTGTAGCAAATCCTACAGAAATAATTTTACACAATTTGCTATTAATAAGAAAACAGAATACTTGACAATTTGCAAAGGTATTGGAGATATAAAAGGCTAGCAGCTTTTAAATGCTAGTAGTTTTTCCTTACCTGTTATGATTTTTTTTTTTTTTTTTAAGAAGAGGTACATAAGGTGAGATCTGGAAGAGTCCCAACCACAGGAGATTCTGTCCTCACAGAGATGGGTGTGTCACCCTCCCAGCACGTGGATGTGTTTGCCAATTCTGAAGTTCACGAGATCTCTGTTTTTTTCTTTTTTAGAATTTTATTTTATTAATTTTTTTATACATCAAGTTCTTATTAGTCATCCATTCTATACACATCAGTGTATACATGTCAATCCTAATCGCCCAATTCATCAAATCACCAACCCCAAACCCTGCCACTTTCCCCCCTTGGTGTCCATAAGTTTCTTCTCTACATCTCTGTCTCAATTTCTGCCCTGCACACTGGTTCATCTGTACCATTTTTCTAGGTTCCACATATATGCGTTAATATATAATATTTGTTTTTCTCTTTCTGACTTACTTCACTCTGTATGACAGTCTCTAGATTCATGGACGTCTCTACAAATGACCCAATTTTGTTCCTTTTTATGGCTGAATAATATTCCATTGTATATATGTACCACTTCTTTATCCGTTCATCTTTCATTGGGCATTTAGGTTGCTTCCATGACCTGGCTATTGTAAATAACGCAGCAATGAACACTGGGGTGCATGTGTCTTTTTGAATTATGGTTTTCTCTGGGTATATGGCCAGTAGTGGGATTGCTGGGTCATATGGTAATTCTATTTTTAGTTTTTTAAGGAACCTCCATACTGTTCTCCATAGTGGCTGCATCAATTTACATTCCCACCAACAGTTCAAGAGGGTTCCCTTTTCTCCACACCCTCTCCAGCATTTGTTGTTTGTAGATTGACGATGCCCATTCTAACTGGTGTGAGGTGATGCCTCACTGTAGTTTTGATTTGCATTTCTCTAATAATTAGTGATGTTGAGCAGCTTTTCATGTGCTTCTTGGCCATCTGTATGTCTTCTTTGGAGAAATGTCTATTTAGGTCTTCTGCCGATTTTGGGATTGGGTTGTATGTTTTTTTTAAATATTGAGCTGCATGAGCTGTTTATATATTTGGGAGATTAATCCATTGTTGATTCGTCTGCACATATTTTTTCCCATTCCGAGGGTTGTCTTTTCATCATATTTGTAGTTTCCTTTGCTTTGCAGAAGATTTTAAGTTTCATTAGGTCCAATTTGTTTATTTTTGTTTTTATTTCCATTACTCTAGGAGGTGGATCAAAAATGATTTTCCTGTGATTTATGTCAAAGAGTGTTCTTCCTATGTTTTCCTCTAAGAGTTTTGCATGGAATATCTTTTTCCATCCCCTCACTTTCAGTCTGAATGTGCCCCTAGGTCTGATGTGGGTCTCTTGTAGACAGCATATATATGGGTCTTGTTTTTGTATCCATTCAGCGAGCCTGTGTCTATGCTTGGAGCATTTAATCCATTCATGTTTAAGGTAATTATCAATATGTATGTTCCTATGACCATTTTCTTAATTGTTCTGGGTTTGTTTTTGTAGGTCCTTTTCTTCTCTTGTGTTTCCCACTTAGAGAAGTTACTTTAGCATTTGTTGTAGAGCTGGTTTGGTGGTGCTGAATTCTCTTAGCTTTTGCTTGTCTGTAAAGCTTTTGATTTCTCCATCGAATCTGAATGAGATCCTTGCTGGGTAGAGTAATCTTGGTTGTAGGTTTTTCCCTTTCATCACTTTAATTATATCATGCCACTCCCTTCTGGCTTGTAGAGTTTCTGCTGAGAAATCAGCTGTTAACCTTATGGCACTTCCCTTGTATGTTATTCGTCATTTTTCCCTTGCTGCTTTCAATAATTTTTCTTTGTCTTTAATTTTTGCCAATTTGATTACTATGTGTCTCGGCATGTTTCTCCTTGGGTTTATCCTGTATGGGACTCGCTGCACTTCCTGGACTTGGGTGGCTATTTCCTTTCCCATGTTAGGGAATTTTTCGACTATAATCTCTTCAAATATTTTCTCAGGTCCTTTCTCTCTCCCTTCCTCTTCTGGGACCCTATAATGCGAATGTTGTTACGTTTAATGTTGTTCCAGAGGTCTCTTAGGCTGTCTTCATTTCTTTTCATTCTTTTTTTCTTTATTCTATTCTGCACCAGTGAATTCCACCATTCTGTCTTCCAGGTCACTTATCCATTCTTCTGCCTCAGTTATTCTGCTATTGATTCCTTCTAGTGTATATTTCATTTCAGTTATTGTGTTGTTCATCTCTGTTTGTTTGTTCTTTAATTCTTTTAGATCTTTGTTAAACATTTCTTGCATCTTCTCGATGTTTGCCTCCATTCTTTTTCCGAGGTTCTGGATCATTTTCACTATCATTAATCTGAATTCTTTTTCTGGAACGTTGCCTATGTCCAGTTCATTTAGTTGTTTTTCTGGGATTTTATCTTGTTCCTTTATCTGTTAAGTAGCCCTCTGCCTTTTCATTCTTTCTGTGAATGTGGTTTTTGTTCCACAGCCTGCAGGATTGTAGTTCTTGTTTCTGCTCTGTTTTGAATTTTTAATGATTATACATATTAATTAAAATCACGTATTGATATCTAAACCGTGAATGATAATTAGAAACTGCTTTTCAATACAGTTTTCTCTTTTCAGAGAGATAACTATAGTTTGGCAGTATTTTATCAAAGTCTCTTAACTCCATATAGATAATATTGTTAACTACTTTATTTTATAATGATTGCAAGTATCTATTAGATCTCATTTTCAGTACTGTTGATAGTGATTTAAGTTGCACTTTATTTAGAATGTGCTCTTATCATGAATGCATCTGCTCACATGTAGTGCTTAATGATTAAGTGTACCCACGCACTACTTATTAGTTTGTAAAGACTTAGTATAAATGGAGAAAAAGAATTTAATTCTAAATGTGAGATTTCAAAATTCCATAGTTCAAATTTTGTTTTTCCGTGATATTATTTATTTAATAAATGTATATGAAACACACAATAAACACATAATAGGAAGTATGAATACATAGAAAATATTTATTTAATAAATATATACTAAATGAATACATATTAAATCAATATTTAGGCACTATTCTAAATGTCTTAGAAGCCTTAATTTATTTAATCCTCAAAACAACCTCCTAAGATAGATAACATTAACCCCATTTCACAAATGAGAAACTGAAGCACAGAGAAGGAAATTACCCAGAGTCACTTAGTTAGCAAGTGGTAGATTTGGCTTTTACACTTCGGTAGGCTTCAGAGTCCACCATTTTAACAATAACACTATGATGCTTCTCAGGATACCACTATGTTGCTTATCTTACAGATTTGGCTTCTACAGTTCTCTGGGTTGTAGAATGAGTGTTTCAGGACACTTCAGGTATAGCAGCACTGCAGAAGACCTCTTTATATCTCCTCAGATCATGCTTTATGTTTTCCTTCTAGACAGGTAATCATTATTGTGATTTAACACCAGGGAGTAGTTTAACTGTTTTTTACTTTATATATGGATCAATCATATCTATCTACCTATCATTTCTCTGTATCTGCAGTTGTAGCCATATTCTCTTTTTATTCCCTCTCCAACACATGAATACATCTATTCCAATATGTGAACATACCACCTTCAAAAAAAAGTCCATGCTACTGTTGATGGATATTTGGGTTGTTTCCAAATACTTTAGATATAACAAATAATGCGGACCCGGACTGTTTCCTAGGGCTACTGTAACCAAGTACCCAAAACTGGGTGGCTTGAAACAGAAATTTATTATCTCTCAGTTCTGAAGGCCATCATGCCCCTTTGGAAACCTGTGAGGAAATCCTTCCTTGCCTCTTCCTCCTTCTGGTGGTTTGCTGGCAATCTTTGACGTTCCTTGGCTTGTAGCTGCGTCCCTCCAGCCACATGGCCATCTTCTCCCTGTTTGTATTCATACCATTTTCCTTCTGTGTGTGTGTCTCTCTATGTCCAAATTTTCCCCTTTTACAAGGACATTAGCCATATTGGATTGGGCCCACCATACTGACCTCATTTCAACTTGATTACTGTGCAAATACCTTATTTTCAAATAAAGTCACATTCTGAGGGACTAGGGGTTAGGAGTTCAACACTCCTTTTTTTATGAGATATAGTCCAACCCATAAGAACATTTTTGTATATGTCACATATATGTATATTTGGTGAGCATCTTTTCAAATCCACCACAATATTATATAAAAATATATTTTAAAATGTTGACTTCAGGTCTAGAGGGCTTGCTAACCTCACTTATTACTCTAATAATTTCTTTGTAGATGCTTTTGCCCTGTCTTCATATACAACCATGTCATCTTTTCTTCTAATTCCTTGATGTTTGTTTCTTTTCACTTTATTCACTAGATAGGTCCTCCAGTGCAGCATTGGATAGAAGTGGCTATAGTGGTATCCTTGCCTTGTTTCTGGTCTCATAGGGTAAGTAGTAAGCACTCCATCATTAAGTATAAAATCAGAAATACTCTATCAGATTGGGAGAATCTTTCCCATTACTAATTTAAGAGTTTTATTTTTTAATTATGAAGAAATGTTGAATATTATTAAACTACTTTTCTGTATTTATTGAGATGAACATCTCCTTTCTTCTTTTATTTTGTAAATGTGGGAAGTTATATTGATTTAATTTTTGAATCTTGCATCACTGGAATAGACCCAACTTGATCATTATGCATGATCATTTTATGTATCATGGAATTTGGCTTGCTAATATTTGGGGTAAATTTTTTGCATTTATGTTATGAGAAAGAGTAGTTTGTAATTACCTTTTCTTATATTGTCCCTGTCAGATTTTGGTTAGATTTGATTAAAAAAACATTTTGTAGTCTACTCTCCGAAGTAATTTATTCTGAAAATTGTTTATCATAGACCTAAAGTCATAAAATATCTATCTATAACATTATTGCCCTTCAGATTATGAATATCAGTAGTCTACAGAATTTTCCCAAGATTGTCATCATTCTAGAAAGCTATGCCCTAGAGTGTCCCACTGAACAATAAATGGCATCACTATTTGTCCCTTTCTACCCTCCCCCCTTACTCAAACCAAACAGAACCCTGCAGGCCTTCCCTTCCCAACCCGAAGTACAAAGGCCCCTCCATGTCCCCTGCCTCTTGTTTGTAGAAAAGCTAAAGTTTCCCAAGTGTTCCTGAGTCACAAAAAAGCAGGCTCAAGCAGTTAATTATTAGGACAATAGAATCACAGAATCTTTCAGTGTCTGATGCACATTCCTGAGTTGTTTTATAGATACTATAACTGCCACTAGAGGGAAAAAGCTAACTGCATGATGACCAGACTGTAGCCATGACATCAGCTGTTCCATCTTGAGCAGTACTGAATGTATTCTTGTCTAGCACAATTCTGAGAACTGGCCTCAAGAGTATGGGATTAACTCTATTGCTCAAAATAATCTATATCTTTGTGGGCATCAAAATAGTTGTAGCTTTCTCTGCCCATATATGTAAGCAGGCAACTAAAATTGTTAGGAAAGAGATGTTACAGACTCATGTCAACATCTTCCACTCTAAGAAAATGGCTACAGAAGACAGACCCAATCCCATAGAAATGGAATGATGTCTGACAAGTGGGGATTTGTAAGCAGCTCTTTTGCCCTTTTCCTGTTTGCCTATTTCTCTTCCCCTTAAATCTTAATTATAAAAATAAGATCACTAGGTAAACATTTAACATAACTCCTGACTTATGCTCTACTGAATGCATGCAATACTTTGCCTAACCTGTTGATTGTTTTCCTAGATTAAAAGAAGTAGGAATGAAGAATTAAGTAGTTAAAGAATGACCAGCTCTCTACCTCCAGCAGCCCCCTTAGCAATGCTGCAGGCAGACCACAAAGAGATGAGATCATATCAGAAGAAAGATCATGAGGAGTCAGTCAGCTTACACTCAATGGAAAATGACACAGAGCTTGACCTCCTGCCTTGATGATTCACTGAGATTCTTTCCCCTTTTCCTCTTTAAAAACTATCCTGGCTGAACAGACTCTTGTGAGTTGGTTTTGGGACATGAGTCCACTTTCTCCCCAGATTGCCATCTTTCTGATTAAAGCAACTTTCCTTTCTACCAACCCTTGCCTCTTTACTGGTTTCTGAGTGGCAAACAGCTGAACCTGAGTTCAGTAATAAAACCGTGCTTTATGTATCTTCCAAGTACATATCACCAACTACAATGTGTATTTCTTTGGGTGTTTATTAATTGTCTATTTTGCTCCACCAGAATATAACCTGCATGAAGCAGGGTCTTTGCTTTACCCCAGTGCCTTAAACAGTGTCTGGCACATACTAAACAATGTATATTTGTTGAATGAATGAATACATTAATCTCATACTATATACTCTACGTTATACATATATGTATTGTATCAAGTTTATAAAGTGTATGCTTAATTAATATACTTAATTGATTACTTTTTTTCCAGTTGTGGAAAACAAATATTTTTGACAAAATACAAATGACACACACAATGGCACTGGAGTTAAAAGCCAATTTATTTATCTCCTCTTTATCTGTACCACAGAATGGCCTTCTGATCCCATCCTCTATAAGGAACACAGCCCTACCAGTCATGTGTCATCATGTCAAAACTCTGGCTGACAGGACAAAACAAAGAATAATCAGCCAACCATTTATAATATAGGGTTTATAAACATGTGGGAATAATCACTCAAAGAAATAAGACAGTCTTCTCTCAAGAATCTTAACATGACATTTTTGTTCTTTACTGTTTGTACGACTAAGTAATACTATATAGCTCAACATGGTTGCTGAGGACTATTTGTGTGTTATCAAAAGCAATGCCTGGGGGAGACCTTGCATTTAGTAATAAGCCAAGGGAATACTTGGATTTCTGTACTTTTCTTTTTACTTTTTATTCCCAGGAGAACAAAGAATAGTTATAGATTAGCTCAGATAAAGATGCATGATATTAATGTGGCCCTGAGTGGGCCAGTCAGCTTTGTTCTTTTTCTTGCTAAGCATGCCTCCCTTCCCTTCAGCTCTGCTTTGCCATCTGCAGAATGTGAAGGTCTCCTAACCCTGTTGGTCATTAGATTGACTAAAGGGTACAGTGGATGAATTTGCATCCACCCAAAAGTCTACTGCTACAGCACAGTGCTATCTTGTTTTAATATAAAGGAACATTATAGTAGTTAATGATTATACAAATAAGGTACACAGCTTACTGAGGCCAAGTTAATAGCCTTTTTTCCCCAAGACCATACTGCTTAAAATATTCATAAATAACACGCTAATTTTTCTTAATATATGCCAAATATATCCATATTAGATTCTCAAATTTATTGCTTCCTTTTTTGATAACTTAGCACTTATTTCTCAAACAAACAAACAAAAAACAGCTCCCTGGACCTATCAATGAAACTGGGCCATAGGTAACATTTCCTTTGAGGAATTCACTGAAATATTTCCATCTGACTGTAAGAGATGGGTTTGCATTTATAGGAGGGTGAAGCTTTCTGAAAACGACACACTGAGGTATGATTGGGGGCAATGTGTTTTCTTGCCTTAAAGCAAAACCTGTGACTGACTTAGAAGCAGCAGATGATTTCTGCAGGCAATGTCACTGAGCTTTTCTTTCACAAAGGTCATTGTGAGAAAGGCCCTTGGAGATAGAAAGAAATAACCTTACTGAGGGGAAGAGAAAAAAAGTCCAGTCACATCTTCATTAAATTGCCACTTTCCCTTTAGGCAATATGAAGTTTTTTTTTTTTTTTTTTTTTTTTTTTTGTCATTTGGCACTATTCCTTTGTACAGTTCAATCTCAGTCACTGAACAATGTTTTAAATAATTAAAAATAATGTATATTTGTTTTTTGGAATTCTTTTGAAAATACATTTGAATACACACATCTTTGATCTTGTCATGAACAAAGACTTTAAGCCATATTAAAAACATATACACCCAAACAAGTTCAATGGAATGATTTTTTTTCTCTTAAATACTTTACTCTTTCTTAATACTGAAATATTTCTTAAATACTTTCCTTTTCATATTCCAGAATGGAATGAAAATCTTAGATTCATACAAAAGACTGAAATAGAGCAGTTATCAGGTACCTCCAAAATAACTGTAGGAATGCCTTGTCTTGAAAAATGAGGTATGTATGTATGTATATCTCTATCTATCTATCTGCTTATTTATTTATGCTTAAAAGATCCTCCCTCTCAAGAACCATTTGGATTTTTTTTTTTTTTTTTTTTTTTTTTTTTTTGCTGTACGCGGGCCTCTCACTGCTGTGGCCCCTCCCGTTGCGGAGCACAGGCTCCGGACACACAGGCTCCGCGGCCATGGCTCGCGGGCCCAGCCGCTCCGCGGCATGTGGGATCTTCCGGGATCGGGGCACGAACCCGTGTCCCCTGCATCGGCAGGCGGACTCTCAACCACTGCGCCACCAGGGAAGCCCCAGCCATTTGGATTTTTAAAGTAGTAACTTACTTATGTCAGCACGTAAAGAATTGAGCAGAATAGACCACAATGCCAATACAAATTTGAAAAACGTTCCTGTGATCAATTATGCTGTGAATAATAAATGAATGAAAAGCAGAGTGTTGAGTTTATATTATAACATTGTAACTTCCATTTATTGCACTTGGCACCTCATATCTATTAGATCATCTATTTCCCGAATGATCCTTTGAGTCAATATTTCCATTCATACCCATGTCAGAGATTTGGAAGTGGAAGTTAGGGAAAATTAGGTAACTTAAAGTCAATCAACTAATACTCAGAAAAGCTGAGTTTCTAATTTAAGATTATCCAACTTCAACCCACCCTCCCTACTCATAGCCACTATCCTGTGTTGCCTTACTTGTGTTTATATGGGATGAATTCTGATTCTGCTAAACAGATAAGGACTGGCCACCACTAGCACTCATAATTTTTTTTTTTTCTAGAGAGAGGGTAGATTATATTTTTCCTCTTAATTGGAATGTCATGGAACTTTCAGATGGCCAAATAAAATCTGCTGCAGGAAACAACAATTTTATCTTCTTACAAGGAAAAAATAGCCCATTTTAAATAATATAAATTTTATTCCTGTCTGAAAAGAAGAATGATTATTTCATTGAGGCCAAGAATTTGCATTTTAATTGTCTTTATTTTCAGGTTATCTCCTTTAAGAAACAGCTGAAGCAGTGCAATAAAGGCATTATATGATTATCCACCTGATACTTTGCGTTTTTCAAATCATTTTTTTAAACGAAAAGAGATTCTTTAAAAAAAAAATTATACAGGACTCTTGGCTTCTAGTAATGAATTCCTCAAATAAGTCATTTAAGGTAACTATGTTTCAGAAAGCCCATCTCTTTCAGTTTGACTTTTCTTAGAAATTATATTAAAGATTAAAGATGGGATAATTACATTTCTCAGACCCGAGTAAGGCAGAGCTTTGAAAAGATGGCCCAGTCCAAAGTTCAGCTTGTCCTAGCTCTTACTCGGGTCCTCTGGGTTAGACAGAGCTTGCCAAAGACATGAACTATAGTTCTAAAGTGTCAGGTCTGGTCTTATAAATGCTGTCTTTATAGTACATTTTCAACGGATTACCATATCTATCTTGTTTCTCACTCATATCAAATGTCTGTATTACTCAGAGTTTATTCTTATGTCATCTCTTATATTTGCTATTATATTTGCCGTTTTCATGTCTTTCACTGCATTAGCCTTAGAGAACTTCCCAAACTCTTAAATCCATTTTTTATATAATCTTAAAATAAAAGCACTGAAATCCATCAATGTTGGACTTTGTTGGCAGACATTTGAAACATGCAGCTACTGCTTAATCATATCTGGATGTAAACTATGTGATGGTGGAATAATTTTTTTCTTTTACTTAGATTGTGGTAAGAATTATATGAATAATTCATGTAAAACAATTGGAATAGTGCTAAGAATTGTTAAGCACTAAATATTATTATTAATATATTAATAATAATAATATTAAGGAGATATAACTGTATGGACCCATGAGCAGAACCTCACACTTCTTTCTAATAAACTTTAAAAGGTATTTGCTTACTACTATGTTGCTGATGCTAGTAGGGGACAAAAAATAAGTAAAAGGTTCTGCTCTTATAAACATAAAATTTAGTGGAGGTAAGATTGCAATGAGAAAACAATGGAGCTCTAATTTTGCCACAAAGAAAGTAACTATATATTAGAAAAAATAAATAAACAAACAAACAAATAAACTAGGGCAAATCATTAGGAAAGATTTTGCAAAGAAGACAGCACTTAAGTTGTGTCTTGAGGGAAAGGCTTATGATGTTTTCCAGAAGCTCATGTGGAAATAAAATTTCATTTACAAATAAATTCACATTTGTTTTATTATTAACATACTTTAAAAACTCTGAGGAAAAGTGACACAGAACAAACTTACATGGCACTCATCCTGTTGTCATATTTGAAATTTTGTTCCCTGAATAAGGTCCTTCCTTTGATATCCTTTACATGAAAATTAGAGACAATATGTAGGCAGAAGGTGTTTAGTTAGTATTTGTTCATTTTCATAATATATTATCATGAGCTAAAGATTATCATGAGAAAAGTTTAGATTGAAGGAATCCTTAGAATGGTGAACATGATCCAGCCAACAGAAGCTGGCTGCATTTAAATTCTTATTATTCCTGTCTCCTCACTGAAGTTAATGACACAGAATTACACCAACCTTTGGATATCAAATGGTTTTCAACTCCTCTCTTCCCTTCAGTGCCCAAATCCAATTCATCAGTGTATTAGGACAAAGATGGATATAGTTGCCAATTTTTAGGGAGAAAATAATTTGATGGTGGAAAAGAGGAGTGGACAGAAATCAGATTTTCTTCTTTTAAAAGAGAAGCTTAAGTAGTCCAGAGAAAGGATGAAGGTCTTGATATGGCTTATTACATTTATCATTTTGGCTCATAAATTTTGAGTCAGCAGTAAGCATGGGGAATTGGCCTAAACCAGTGGCTTTCAACCTTCCCAGCACAGTCCAATTGTGTGCTTGAGCTGGTGCATGAGAAGTGATTGTTAAGTTTTCAGGAATGTTGTGAAACAGTTGTTAAAGATGGCCATTATTAAATATTAAATTATATAATTTAAAATCAAATACATTACATTAAATTAAGTTAATAAAGACTCAAAACATATCCATTTCTAATTATTTTACTACATTTCACTGTAGGCTCATAAGGTTATTTACATATATTATATCTTTAGGATTAGAATACTATATAACCGTGTGCACTGTGCATCTTGCCCAACTCCACCTTCAACAGAGTCACAATGGTAGCTTGACATCTGCTATGGGCAGGAGGGGTTGTAATATTTACGCCATGGAAACCGACAAATTATAAACCAGAGCAGTTTGCCCCCAGACAGCTAGTTGTTAAGCATGTTATGTTACAAAATAGTAGCACATACATATTTATACATGTAGACATACACTTGAATCAAAATTTCACATTACTGCACTCTATTTTCTATTCTAATCTCTTCTATATATTAAATCTAATAACATTAAAAAAATCTGGTCACAATTCAATAATCACCCAAAAGTACCCCAATCTAAAGTATGAAAAATAAACCACTTCAAATAAATGAGTTTATCTCATTTAAAATAGTGCCAAAAAGGACATTTTATGACTTTAATTAACTAAACATAATGCTTTTGAACATTTTTCAATATAAAATAAGACATGCTTCATATGCTTTGTGTGTGGTCAGCTTTATGGCTATACCTATAATATATTTCACACCTCTCCGATTAATTAGTACCTCTTTGAGGGTTTGACTCCAGCTCTAGATGTAGCATCTGATTAGTCAAAAAGTGGTTCTCAAATTTAAGCTGGCAGAGGACCTCCCAGAGGGCTTGATAAAATACAGATTGCTGGGGCTCTCCCTCAGAGTTTCTAATTCAGTTGGTCTAGAAGGAGGCCCAGGTGCCACTGATGCTGCCATTTCAAAGATCACACTTTGAGAAATGCTAGGCTAAGTTATGCAGGGTAACTCCAGGCCACTTGCCCCAGTGATTCATTCAAGATGGGCAGCTTAAGTCAGGGCCATTCCCCTGTAACAAAGATATGCTCAAGAAATGGGTGTATGATAGATTTCAGACCAAAGACAGGTAAGGGTAGGTTTGATTATGGGTCCAGGGAAAGCAGTTTTAATTACAGGCCAAATGTTGAAAGTTACACTCTCTGCCTTTGATCTACTTATAAATGTGAAACTAGGAGTATGGTCACCACATCTTGTAAAGAGCCTGATGATGACACTGATACACACAGGAGGCAGAGTCACAGAACAGACGAATGAACTTGATTCCTGAACCACCTCTGAATTTATTCAGTTAAGAATAGAGACCTCGGGACTTCCCTGGTGGTGCAGTGGTTAAGAATCTGCCTGCCAATGCAGGGGACATGGGTTCGAGCCATGGTCCGGGAAGATCCCACATGCCATGGAGCAACTAAGCCCGTGTGCCACAACCACTGAGCCCACACTCTAGAGCCCGCGAGCCACAACTACTTAGCCTGCGTACTACAACTACTGAAGCCTGCACGCCTATAGTTCGTGCTCCGCAACAAGAGAAGCCACCACAATGAGAAGCCCGCGCACCGCAATGAAGAGTAGCCCCCTTTCGCCGCAACTAGAGAAAGCCTGTGTGCAGCAACAAAGACCCAATGTAGCCAAAAATAAATAAATAAATAAATTTATTTTTTTTAAAAAAGGGCTTCCCTGGTGGCACAGTGGTTGAAAGCCCGCCTGCCGATGCAGGGGACACGGGTTTGTGCCCCGGTCTGGGAAGATCCCACATGCCGCGGAGCGGCTGGGCCCGTGAGTTATGGCCGCTGGGCCTGCGCGTCCGGAGCCTGTGCTCCACAACGGGAGAGGCCACAACAGTGAAAGGCCCGCATACCACAAAAAAAAAAAAAAAGAATAGAGACTCCTAGAATTTTCAACATTGTTAAGCTGGTTTGAGTTGAATTTTCATTTCCTTAGAGCAAAAATGCATTTTAACATATCCTTGATGAAGCAAAGTATTTAAAATTCCCTACAAATATATTTTAAATCTTCATGCTTTTTACAACAATCTCTCTGGACTGAGATATTGTTGTGGAAAACCTTCATAAGTGTATGCAAAACTGACATTTTATCCTGTTGCCATTAAGGAGAAGGGTACACATTACATTCCAATCAGGAGTCTTCACTTTGCATTCCAAGAAAAAGAAAAAGCAAGGTCACCCTGAATAACTGAAGTCCCCCAAATAAATAAAAACTTAAGTATTATATACCCTAACAAAACAACTTAACCCCTGGCTTTTGCAATGCTGATTTAAGATATATCTTGATCTTTGCAGATATAATATTAATTTAAGGAGAAAAGAATGCTACTTTCCCACCATGAACAGACCGATTATAAATTTGGTAACCTTGGCTGTTAGTGGGAATGTAAATTGATACAGCCACTACAGAGAACAATATGGAGGTTCCTTAAAAAACTAAAAATAGAATTACCGTATGACCCAGCAACCCCACTACTGGGCATATACCCAGAGAAAACCATAATTCAAAAAGACACATGTGGGCTTCCCTGGTGGCGCAGGGGTTGAGAGTCCGCCTGCTGATGCAGGGGATGCGGGTTCGTGCCCTGGTCCGGGAAGATCCCACATGCCGTGGAGCGGCTGGGCCCGTGAGCCATGGCTGCTGAGCCTGCACGTCTGGAGCCTGTGCTCCGCAACAGGAGAGGCCACAACAGTGAGAGGCCTGCGTACCGCAAAAAAAAAAAAAAAAAAGACACATGTACCCCAATGTTCATTGTTGCGCTATTTACAATAGCCAGGTCATAGAAGCAACCTAAATGCCCATCGACAGATGAATGGATAAAGAAGATGTGGTACATATATACAATGGCATATTACTCAGCCATAAAAAGGAATGAAATTGGGTCATTTGTAGAGACGTGGATGCATCTAGAGACTGTCATACAGAGTGAAGTAAGTCTAAAGAGAAAAACAAATATCGTATATTAACGCATATATGTGGAACCTAGAAAATGGTACAGATGAACCAGTTTGCAGAGCAGAAACTGAGACACAGAAGTAGAGAACAAACATATAGACACCAAGGGGGGAAAGCCATGGGGGGGTTGGGATGGTGGTGTGAAGAATTGGGAGATTGGGATTGACATGTATACACTGATGTGTATAAAATGGATGACTAATAAGAAAATAAATAAATAAATAAACATGAAAAAAAAAAGACACATGCACCCCAGTGTTCACTGCAGCACTATTTACAATAGCCAGGTCATGGAAGCAACCTAAATGCCCATTGACAGATGAATGGATAAAGCAGATGTGGCACACATATACAATGGAGTATTACTCGGCCATAAAAAGGAACGAAATTGGGTCATTTGTAGAGACGTGGATGGATCTAGAGACTGTCATACAGAGTGAAGTAAGTCAGAAAGAGTAAAACAAATATCGCATATTAACACATATATGTGGGACCTAGAAAAATGGTACAGATGAATCGGTTTGCAGGGCAGAAATAGACACAGATGTAGAGAACAAACATATGGACACCAAGGGGGTAAGTGGTGGGGGGCGGCTGGTGGTGGTGGGATGAATTGGGAGATTGGGACTGACATATATACACTAATATGTATAAAATAGATAAGTAATAAGAACCTGCTGTGTAAAAAATAAATAAAAATTTTAAAAATAAATAAATAAATATATATATCTGGTAACCTTGGAAATTTTGTGAGATCTTTTTTTTTCTATTGTGATACCTGATGGGCTTGTATTTGATGAGCCAGTCCTTCTGAAGTCCGACTCTACTCCAATGGCTTATTAAGGAAATGTCTTCTTTCTTTGACAAGATGCCTTTGTCTCTCAGTCTTCCTTTCACTTACCTCTTTTTTTTAAGACCCGGGAAACTGTAGCCCACAGACCAAATTTTATATTTACATATTTTTTTCCCAGTCTATGCCTTGCCTTTTCATTCTCTTTAGAGGTATACTTTGATGAACTGATGTTTTTAGTCTTAATATGTGATCCTATTTATCTTTTTTTTAAATTCCTTTATTATTGGCATTTTTTTTGTTTTCCTATTTAAGAAATCCTTGCTTATTCCATGGTCAGGGAGATTTTTTTGTATGTTTTCTTCTTAGAGTATTATTGCTTTGATTATTACATACAGATCGGAAATTAACTGCAGTTGAGTTATATGTATGGTTTTTGTTAGTGGTTGAATTCATTTCTCACATATACAATTGACAGTTTATTGAAAAGATCACCTTCCTCCATCGCACTGTATGGTCTCTTTGCCTTAAATCAGGTGGTTATATATGTGTTGGTTGGACTTTTAAGAGAATAAGACATGCTGTATGTACTCTATGATTTTATAAATATTTATTAAGAGTGTAGCATTTAGAGTGATCTATTACAAGTAAAGAACTGACTTCTTCTTCAATATGATGGGGCAATGGCATTTTTATTTTGCTTCTCTATCTTGAAGTCCACCAAAATCAACAAAACTAAAAATTACATAAATAATATATTATATATATGAAATATATATTACATATTCATATATATATATGAAATAAGGAACTTGCCTGTTCCCCCAAATGATATTAGGTATATTTTTCCAAATCTGGTGAAACTTGGATTTAAATCTGGGTAAACACTAATAAATAACCTTGATCCAGTTAGAATTTTCCCTAAAAGTAAATGTCAGCATTCTGACAAGTCCATTGTATGAGCATAGCTTTTAGAAGTTCTCAATCAATCTAGGGCAATCATGGGACATAGGAAAGTATGGAATGTCCCATACTTCCAAGCATGGAAACACCTGAGTGGATAAGTTTTAATTTGGAAATGCTGAACTCAGAGGGATGTTCTTAGTAGCAAATGAGATAACAGATACGACTTTTATTACTATAAAATCCTATTCAAAGGGGTTATCATTTCTAACATTGCTTTCCTCTCTTAGCATATTCAGTTTTCCAAGAAAACAAGGTTGACAAATAAGCAGATGATATTTACATGAGGCATAAGAATGAACTACATCTCTCCTTCTGTCTCAATTGTATTTGAGAAGTTGGCCTCTGAAATTTTAAAGCAGTTTTCCTTCCATATAGCTCCCCAGATTCCTTTTTTTTTTTTTTCTCTGAAGTGATGAGGTTGATATTTGCTGTTTCAGTACCACCAGGTAATGGACACTGGGGAGGGCCGGGGTGGAAGTGGCTATGATGGTTAATGTCACGTGTCAACTTGACTGGGTCAGAGGGTGACTAGATGTTTGGGTAAACATGATTTTTGGGTGTGTCTGTGAGGGTATTTCCAGATGAGATTAGCATTTGAGTCAGACTGAGTAAAGCACATTGCCCTCCCTGACATGCGTGGGCATCATTCAATCCTTTGAGAGCCTGAACAGAACAAAAATGTGGAGGAAGGGAAAGTTTGTTCCCTCAACTTACTTGAGCTGAACAATGAGTCTTCTCCTGCCCTTTGACTGGGACTTAACGCCATCTGTTCCCCTGGTTCTCAGGTCTTCAGATTTGGACTGGACTATATACCACTGGCTCTCCTGGATCTCCAGCTTGCAGACAGCAGATCATGGAACTTTTCAGCCTCTGTAACCATTGCGTGAGCCAATTCCTTAATATATATATCTTTACTGTGCTAAAAACAATCAATTTAACATACATATATTGAATGCCTACTGCATTCCAGGCAGTGTTCAGGCCTCCCCCACCCCCAAGGAGCCATCTATTTTAGTTTTGTTGATTGTGGTGGGCTTCAAGATAGCAGAGCAAAATAACAATACCACTGCTCCATCATATGTATATGCTGTTGGTTGTGTTCTCTGGAGAAATCTGATTTCCAACCCAGGCTCTATGGCTATATGATATGGCTTATCCAGAATGTCAGTCCTGATATTCCAAGCCAAGCTAACACTCCACTTGCAGATCACTGACTTCGTTGGTGGTTTACACACACACACACACACACACACACACAAATATTCCTGTTATTACTGTATGTGATTACTGTGGTTCATCTGCAGTTGTAGGTTCAGAATATACAAATATAACATAGACATGGTTATGATTTAATAAAAATGCAGTGCACATGCACAAAAACCTTAGATAATTTTGGATAAGCCTCTAGTGTAGATAAATAAAACTCTAACCATGCAAGATTCTAGTCTAGATTACTTAAAAAAAATTGGTAATTTGTATGCCAAATAAGTAGCAGCTGAAGCTCATTTAAAGTCAAGGTAAATTACAGCTGTTACTTCAACTGATATATCCGTCCTATAATTCTGACAGAGAGGAAAATTCAATTAGTCTGACAGAACTTCACAAAGAATTCCTGATTACTACCTCCTTCCTTTCACATGTTTTCAAAATGATCTGTTGTTAAAATTTCCATTAAGTTTCATGATAGTAAAAGTTTAACCCCCCCCCGCAAAAAAAGAATAATTCTAGGTGAACCATTTTCCTGCTTAAAATAGAAAGTCAGTTAAACACTCCATTGGCACTTGTCCAGTTTGCAGGTTGAAATGCCTATGTTGAACAGTATTTCCTAAGTGACAGAAAAACATAGTCTTGTTCTATGAACCTAAACTACCTTCTACTCAGTTTCATTTCATCTTTATCTTCACCTATTGTAATCCTTGCATTAACTTTGTGAAAAGTAGAATATATACATTGCATTTCATATATTTATATAATTGATACTGAACAAATAATTTAGGAATTATAAAGTTGGTGGGGCTGTTTAACATTTGGCAATAAAGCTTACACTCTAAGGACGAAACTAAAAAGCAGAAAATATTAGACCTATATAAAGAAAATTCACCCTATGGCATGCACAGTGAAGTGAACCATGGAGATGTTGGGACATCCACTGTCAATGAAGGGGACTAAGAATTTTAGGGAGCTGGAAAGAGATGATTAAAGTTAACAGGAATAAATGAATAAAGTGAAAGTCTATGTATTATATAAACATAAAATGTATTTGAAAATATGTTTTAAAGAATGAAGGAAAATAACAGAGGTAGGATACTCTGCCTTAGTATAGAAAATGGGAGCTTAGAATGCAAGATTATATCAGTTGAGGAAGGTCACTGAAGGGTCTACTGCACACCCACATCCTTGGCAAGCATATCCTATGGTGAAGGTGTACCTATCAGGTGTGATGAATTTCAAGTTATTAAACTTCTTCCCTTGTGATTCTACATTCCCCAGGCAAGCTACCAACTTCATCCTGGCTCCCTATGTTGATATTCTTCAGGGAAGAGGACGTGCTGATCAACTAACATTGGTAGCTGATCTACTGGCATTACACATCCCAATGTAAATCAGTGATCCTCACTGTGGCTGCATATCAGAACCAGCTGGAAAGTTTTAACTATATTTCAGGACCATTCCAGACCAATTAAACCAGAACTGTGTCTAAGCATTGACATTCTATATGTTACTCTCATGGCACTCAGGGTTAAGAAGCAGTGCCATAATTAAACTGGCAATATGGCTTAAACATCAGCCTCCTTTCTCTTTGGTTATTGTATGTTGTCTTTCCATGATCAAATTCAATATGAATTGGCAAAATTGAGATTGTGGATTTGCAAAGTTGAAGACCAGTCTCAACTGGTCTCAACTTGCTACATGAAGTGTGTTTTTTCTGAATCAGTAGCACTGGCACTACCTGGGACCTTTTTAGAAATTCAGAATCTTAGGGCAGCCCCAAGACCTACTGAATCAGAATCTGTATTTTATTTTTTATTTTATTTTTTTTTCAGTACACGGGCCTCTCACTGTTGTGGCCTCTCCCACTGCGGAACACAGGCTCCGGACATGCAGGCTCAGCGGCCATGGCTCACAGGCCCAGCCGCTCTGCAGCATGTGGGATCTTCCCGGACCGGGGCACGAACCCGTGTCCCCTGCATCGGCAGGCGGACTCTCAACCACCGCGCCACCAGGGAAGCCCCAGAATCTGTATTTTAATAAGATATTTAGATGATTCTTTTTCCTATTAAAGTTTGAGAAGCACTGTGCGTTAATGTTTCTCAAAGTACAATTCTTACACCTGTGTATATGAATGATGCTACAAATGCACATTCCTAAACCTCACCCAGACTGTACATACAGTGAGCCCCTGACTCTGCAGGCAGGCAGCTTTCCGCCATGACTACTCTGTCACCTCTTTCATCATCAATAAATATTTCAAATATTCCTGAAAGACACAGATAACTATAATCATTTACAAAATATGAACTTTCTTATAATTAATCAAAATAGTAAAAAAAATACTAGAAGAGTGGTAATTCTCTCTTTGATGAATCCATGACACTTAGAAGCCAGAATGACAATAAAAGTAGCTACTAAAAAGGAATTTTAAAAATATTTAAAAAATATATTTTCCATTAAAAGCTTTGTCATTGAGTTATGGTTATTCATGCAGCTGTCAGAGGCTCTATTTAGAAGGAAATAAACTATCTAGCATTCTTATGAAATTGGTCAATCTACCACAGAATTCTGAATAATGTATGAGGGATCCAGGGAAGATTAATTTGAACAAAAGAATAATCTGAATAACTTTCACTTTTTACCTCACATCAAAATTGAAAACAATATTACTGCTAAATCATTCATTCATTTTTGTTTATATTCTGAAGGTTGCATGGCTGGGAGTCTCTCCCAGGAAAAGGATGACATACATTAGAAATTACCCAGTGCACATGCATTTTTCTTTCTTCTTTGGTAGATAACAATTCCCTAAATACTCATTTTTTGTAGAGGAAGGCAAAAGATTCTTCCATCATTTAAGGGAAAGTTAAAGGTGAAAAATACCTGGTCATTAATAGGCATCCATGATTCTGACCCATGAAGTGCCTCAGAAAAAAAGAGCTACCATTGGAGAATCATTTAAAAACAAGCTTTGCAGATATGATTCTCCCAGATACAACTGCTTGATAACAGAATAATTGTGTTTAGGATGCCATACCATGACCGTTTTCCAGTAGAGTTCCCACCTTAAATCACATCTCTAATGTCTGTTTGTTTTAATGAATTGTAAGATGCAGCTATGAGGAGGAGTCACTGCCATTATTTGCTAGAAGTATCAAAAGAAGGATGATTCTCTCCACCTTATACACCCTGACAACTTCCTTTGTTTGAGTAGGATGAAAGCATCTGACTGATATTTTGATCTGAATTCAGGAAGCAAAGGCAATGCAGCTGATATTCTTCCTGAGATTCTCTGCTTCTGTATGTGTTTTCTTGGCAGATTTTCAATGTCTCTCTCCAATGAAAGTTAACAAATGTAAGAGAGAAGCCATAAATAGTAAAGCATCCTACTTCAACTATTTATAAGTAAAATAATTTAGAGAACTGGATATCAGAATCACAACTGTCCCAAATGATCATTTTGTAAATATTATAAGACACCTTACATTAAAAAATAGATGTATCTGTTTTTTTAATAATCAGACGTCTAACCAATAATCTGGGTCATCAAAACCAGAAGGGCATCTGACTATATTTGTTCGTCCCAAACTACAAAAAGATGTCAAAATATAAGTAAGAATAAATCCAGTATACTAATAATTAACAAGAAAGGGTGACATCAAATCAAATCTTGAAGATTTTCTGGAAGATAACATATGTATGATATAAGATTGGTAGAAAAAACATGCAAAATTTAAGAACTCACAATACTATATGAGCAGAACTGCCAAAAGTGACTTTCTCAGGAGACCCTATTAACAAACCAGGACTTGTGGCAGCAAGAACGGGGAGCAAGACTGAAGGGTGGGCAATAAGTGGGCCCATTAACAAAAAGGATGTACAAACATGTTTAATTCCCTTGCTTTCAGAACTGCTGGCTCCAGAGTTTGATTGAGCTAAAAATGAAAGAACAGCCCTTTAAGGCAAACCTTCCCCCAGAGATTCAAACTGTGGGTGTTAGGACCAAAGCCAAAAGTAGAGTCATGGTCCAGGGAAGTTCTCAATCTCTTCATGAACCTTGAAATTCAATTACTCATAGCATATAATACTAGAGCCCATTTGACCAATCATATGCACAATGTAACTCATGACAGCCAGGGATCCTGTAATCAGAATCTAGATTCACTGTGTTTGAGGGCCATTAGAGATAGATAAACCCAGTGTGGCAACTAGTACAGATCAATCTACACTGCATCCCTTGCATCAGTGACCAATTATGTTTAATCAGAATTCTCAAAAATTAATCATGATCATTATTTCTAAAGGCTCAGTTAGAAGGTTGAATAAAATAATGGCTATGACTGGAAGAAAAAAATAGAGAAAAAAGAGAAAAAAGCAAAACAAAAAGATCAAGTAAAGGATCTGAAAAGTTGAAACAGGAAGGTATCTCAGAACACAATGCAAAGGGAAAGAAAAAAAAGAAAATTCTGAAAGAAAAGCTATGAGATATGGAGGATCAATTAAAAGTATCTAATAACTAGCAAAACAGTGATTCCAGAACAGAGCTATGAAGAAGAAGAAATAATCAAAGACAAAATAAAGGCCAATATTTAAAAAAAAAATACCTGGACATAACTAAATTAAATTAAGAACCAAATAAATAAAGAAAAATATTGTAAAACCATATAGGAACAAAAAAAGTTATTTTCATAGACAAAAGACTCACACATCAAACTTTTAACCTAAAACATGAAATTTTAGGGAAATCATACTGTAAATTTATAAGGCACAGGAGTGACAAATGCAAACTTCAACGCTTATGCCCATTTAAACCAGTATTTTGAATTCATAGTCATAGTGTATTCAAAACCTCAAAATGTTATGATTTAGAGGCCTTTAAAATTTTTTCTTGATGTCTGAGAAAATAAGAAAACAAAAATCCAAGATACGAGAATATAAAAGATTAAAGAAAGGTAAGCCAAGAGCTCAGGAAAATGTGTATTTAACTCCAAATAATTACTTATATTGTAGTTGTGAAATATACTGCTTTTATTACACTAGGATTCATGAAAGAGGCATAATGGAAAAACATAATATAACAATTTCAATTTTGGAACTAAAATTGTAAACAATTACCACAAAATCTGAAAGGTAAATAGGAGGGGAGAAGAAATAGGTAAAAATTTTGCTAAGCCTCTTCTCTCACTCACAGGTGAGGTTATAGATATAGACTGGATGTTTCCATTGATAGCAAAACAAATGTTTAAAAATCATCTATTAAAGACCGGGGTAATTTTTACTAGTAGAGAAATAAACTAGAATATGATGACATCAATAAGATTGAAATATAGCTGTAATTTTAAATATTAATTCTAAGATTGGAGGAAGTATATACATATACACCCAAATCCAGCAACCTAAAACAAAATAACATATAAACTTGAAAATAAGAAAATTTAAAATAACATATCAGGAAAATATTAGTAGAAAGAAAGCAGAGTTCATAATATTGATATAGAAATTAGGATTCAAAGGAATTAAAATTGTCTGAGAAGATATAATAATCACAAACCTTCATGCATCAAACAATATAGCTTTAAAGTACAGAAGCACAATCTGAGTATAAGAAAGGTGACAAAACAACAATCATATAGACTACTATTAGTGTTAATCATTAACACTACTATCTCAGGTATCCAAATATGAAGGCAAAACCCCATTTAAGATGTAAAGTGTTTGAATAACAAAATGAACAATGTTGTTATACGTATCATTATATACACATATATTATACATACTATATGCACACTATATATAATACACTATATATAATGTGTATGTAATATATAGTATATATGTATATATCACATGATATCATGATATCAAAGGGCAGAAGAAAGGGGCAAAATAAGGCAGTTTAGTTTTTTTTTCATGACTGCCTTTGAAAATTCACTCTGTGGGTCTTGGTCTTCCCTTGCCCTTAGATAAAGTCTCAGGTAGATCTCATCTCTCCTTTGGTCACTTTATGATAATACAAAGTCCTTCTGAGTGCTATAGATGGAAACACTTCAACGGGAAAGGGTGACACAGTTACTTCTCTACTGACTCCACCTGAAGCTACTGTCTCTCTTCCCTATTCCAATACATTAGACTGCCGATGCTCTTTGAAGTTTGAAAGGCTGTGGGGAGAAGAAAGAAGCAGAGAATCGCTTCCTAAAGTGAAAGACTTATAAGCTGGAATCAGTACTCTCTTAGCTTGGTTTATGTTAAATCCTAAATTTCACTCCTCAGTGTGTCTTGTGGATTCCATAAAGAGTATTCATTGCTTAGACTCTTTCACTGAAATTCTTTGGTGCACTTTCCAGCTGGCTGCTTATGACCTTCCCCTGCCCCCAATTCAGATTTTGATTCTCAACAGTCTAAGTCCATCCAAGAAACTCTCTTTCAGAATTCCACCAAATCTCCAGGTGGCACTCTTAGAAATAATCTCAATGAGACAACCCCAGGGAACTCTCTTGTGCATATATCCATAGGAAACATGCATTTTAAATAAATCTTTGAGAAAGCAGTTATTTTCCAAATTACAGCCTTCTACTGGGCTGCCACAAGCAACTTCCATTTCTTGCACTTTGGTTCTCCCAGGCACATCAGGCACTAATTGACATGTATTGTTCAAACCTTCATAGAAAACATCACACTTTCTCAATGGTTTCTTTGAAACCTTCCTCAGTCTGCCTGAGGTTAAAGGAGGAGCACCTCCCTTCCTCCGTAATGTTGTATGTGGGGATATGCCACAGCATTCCAACAACTTTTTACAAAGATATTCTTTCTCCAATCTCCAATTCCATTTTGCCCTTTCTATCCTCTTTTATTGATGGTTAATCAGCTAGAAGTTGAAAATCTCCTTTGTAAGGCATGTGTAGGTTGTCTAACGCCTTACTTTAGAACACTGGAGAAGTTGTCACCTACAGTTTTCTACTCTGTTGTTTTGGTTCACCAGAAACTAAGACTCACATCCCATTTAAACATCTTGTTACACAAGGGGTTGGTATTGGGGTAACAGGTCTACCCTTGCAGACTATAATTTTCCAGTATCTATCACAGACATCAGCAACGAAGATGTGAATTTCTCTAGCTCAGGACATGGAAACTGTTTTCCATGAGAGTCAAAGAAATCTGGGGCAATGGTGGCATATGATACTCTTAAATAAGGAATGGCTGAGCATTTGGGGATTTAACTGTGGTGGAGAAATATGTGACACTGGGAGAATCTCCATTGCTTCCATTACTTCAGGTAATAAAGAAAAAAGCAAAAATTCTTTGAACAGATGGATCATGACCACTTCCAAGCCTTAAAATGTAAGCAGGGCAGTGAATTCATAAATAAGATATGGTTTTCTCAGTTCAAGGTCAGAGGATACAATTGGCCTTACTCCATGAGTATCTCCTTGATGAACATGGAATGCTGATTCTGGATATCTGAACAGGCACACAAATTTTAAAACTAAACTAGGTAGTGATTTTTTCCCCCCAAACTGTAGAGGTTATCAAATCCAAATGGAAAACTTGTGCCTGCTGCTTCTAACAGAATGCTCTGTGCACACAGGCAGCTTAACTTGAAGACTATTCAAACAGGAAGCACTGGAATTAGTGTGCAGAGATCTTTGTGTTTAACCAGGGACATATTTGCAGTGGCTAAACCCTTCACCTTTTAGGCCCAACCTATCCCACCCAAGATCAGAAGGCACAAACAGATGTTCATTTATCCTAGTAGACTATAAGAGAACTTCTGACTCAATTAAGGGAGGATTTCCAGAACCCCTTGCTGTGGAAAGTGCTCCACCTAGTGGGAGTTCAGAAATCTAGAACCTTCCATCCCTCAACAAGAGAGACCCTCAAGAAGAGGGAATTAATGACAATCTACTAAATATATTAGGGATACAATACAGAGTGCTCTTCCATAATGCTACCAGGACAACACCATTGTTTTTCTTTTTTTCATATTGGGGAACATACCTCAGCTGCCATTTATCTCTGTGTACAGTGTGAGTGATGGAGATTATATATCCAGAAACCAGTATGCAGCTAAGCTCAGGGACAAATTTCAGGTGTAATACCTCTAAGTATCAAGGTAAAAGTTAGGCTACTTAACAATGGTACCTAACTAGAGTGAATGTTCCTGAATCACGGACTGCAGGGTAAAAGCAAAATGGATGACTCTTAGAAGCCCACACCATGCCTGATACTAGGGTGGTGCAGATTTTACCTGTATGCAAGGTGAGAGATGAAAGTGGGTCACATTCATTAACCAAATATTTATTGAGTAAATGTACTGTTCTGGGACCTTGTGACACAGCAATGTAGTTTATATTCCAGTGGAGGGAGATAGATAATGAGAAAATATATTAAATAAATAATAAATACGTAGATTAGAAATAAATATACAGTGTTCTGAGTGGTGATTAAGAGCAATGAAGGAAATTAAATCCAGGTAAGGGAATGGATAGGCGTTATTTTTATTTGGTTGGTCAAAGAAGGATGCCTGAATAAGGACGCAGATTAGTAGAGACCAGGGAAGTAAAGACAGAACAAGTCGTACACATGTCTGAGGAAGAGGGTAGCAGAGAGGGGAGGGCACATGCAAAACACCCGAGGTGAGACTATACTTGGCACGTTGAAGGAAGGGCAAGGAGGCCAACCTGAACTGGACAGTTAGCAAAAAGAGAAAAGTAGTAGGAGAGGTCAGAGAAGTCACCAGAGGCCAGATGGTGTAAGGAATTTTATTTTGAGTGAGATGAAGGTTTTGAGCAGAGAAGTGACATAAAATGAGTTATTTTCTAAAGGATTATTCTAACTGTAGAATACAGAGGGTCAAGTGTTGGGTAGAGAGATTGGTTTAAGTGTTATTGTCGTAGTCAAGATGGGACATAGTGGTGACTTGGACTGAGTGTGTGTGTGTCTGTGTGTGTGTGCGCGCAGAGATGGAGAAAAACACAGACCAAGACAGAAAGACAGAGCAATTCATACCCATCAAACAGAGACTACATATTCTTTTTCAAGGAATTTTGAGACATTTATAAAAATGAACCATTTACTAGGATATCAATTAAAACTCAAACAATTCTAACAAGTAGAATAGAAATAGGCAACATCCTTCAATCACAATGAATATTAAGAGTGACTGAATAGACAACAAATCTAACCCACTGGAAAACTTTTAAAGTCCTGTGTATAACTTTTAGCTTATTGCCTGACAGTCCTTATTAAACAAGGATCCGTGTGGCCAGTCCTCTTTTTTACCCAGGTGTAGAGGAAAACTGGTAGGTTTACATTTCTCAGATATACATCTCAGAATAATTTTTTTCCAAGTCCAGGAATTCTTGTGATTTATCCCCACACCCTCTTTCTGAGTATTTTTTAAATTATACATCTCCTTTTTTTTGTAAGTATATATTTTTTAAATGTCTCTCTCTTGGTAAAGCCTCTCATGCTTCTTTCCTTTTGTAAGTGTTACTCTAATTCTGAGTTTTCCTGTGCATACCAAGGCTGGAGTTCTACTGAAAGCCCCTCCACAGTGACTACAGAACTGGGGCTACTCTCCAGTGTGAATCTGCTGATAATTTTTAAAGGATAAATGATCAGTGAAGGCCTTTCCACAATGACTACAGACATAGTTTTTTGATCATGTGTTCTCTGTGTGAATAAAGGTTAGTTCTCTGGCTGATGTCTTCCCCATATTCATTATATTTAGTTTTTCCCCTTGTATGAATTTTCTGGTGTCTATGTAGGTACACACTCTGGAAGAAGGCTCTTCCACATTCATTTATAAGGTTTCTCTCCAGTGTAAAATTTGTGATGTTGATAAGAACAGAGTATGCATTAAAGGCTTTCCCCTATAGAGACCTGTATGCTTTCCCTCGGTATGAATTCACTTGTGGTGCTTGAAGGATGAATTACTGAAGGCTCTACTATATTGATTACAGACATAAGCTTTCTCTCCTATGTGAGTTTTCTTTACCAGAGGGAATCGTCTTGGGGAAAAACATATAATTCATGCTGGAGAAGCAATTCATGGAAGTAAAGGCTGGAAATCAAGTACTCATAGAGCAACACTTATAGAATATGTGAGGATTCACACGTTATAAAACGCTGTGTCATGAATGAAGGGATGTCTTTAATGATTACTCAATCCTTAGTCAACATTAAAGATCTCACACTGAGGATATATCAATTCTACAGGAAAAGGAGAAAAAGTGTAGTTAGAGTTCACATCAGAATATTCATCCCAGGAAGATACTCAATAAAGAACTCTTTAGTACCCAAGTGAGCAAAAAATTTAGACTTTTGCTATATAGGATAAAGATGTAGTACTCTTAAAAAAGTTGAGTCCAGGGCTTCCCTGGTGGCGCAGTGGTTAAGAATCTGCCTGCCAATGCAAGAGACACGGGTTCGAGCCCTGGTCCGGGAAGATCCCACATGCCGCAGAGCAACTAAGCCCCTGTACCACAACTACTGAGCCTGTGCTCTAGAGCCTGTGAGCCTCAACTACTGAAGTCCGCACGCCTAGAGTCCATGCTCCACAACAAGAGAAGCCACCAAGATGAGAAGCCCGTGCACCGCAATGAAGACTCAAAGTAGCCAATAAATAAATAAATAAATTTATTAAAAAAAAAAAAAGTTGAGTCCAGAATCTGGCAACAAGTAATAACAATTAGATAAATCCTCTTCAATACATTTATACTTGCAATTAAAATTAAGCAGAAGTTGTTGAAAAACCTTAAAAAAAGTATCTATCTCTACAAATTTGCTTTCAGTTTCTTAAATTTTGCTTTTCTAATAATCCACTTAAAGCATAAATGTAAGAGATGTGTTGACCATCCACTATGAAAAAAAATTAATTTAAAATGGTTTTATTGAAATCATCTATGATCACAGACTCATACATTATGTATCTTTGCTTTTAAGAACCAGTCACAATATTTTCATTCTACTTTATATGGTAGACTTGTAATTTTAAGACTTAATCCTATTTTCATTGCCAGTTCTATATCAAAACATTTTATTTTCATAGATTTTGTTGCTTGCTTACATTTCAGGAAAGGTACATGGATGATACACTTTCTAATCTCATGGACAAATAAGTGACTAGATGAATAAATTCAGAATTTAATTGGAATTTAGAATCACAGTGTTTTCCCTCAAACTCTGTAGAATGGAAATGTAAGTATTTCTTCAATGAATAAACTGTAAGGAAAAAAGAATGGGAGGAGACATTTACAGATTAAATAACACTTTAAAGATTTATCAACCAAACAATTTGTAAATGTATTTGGGATCCTGATTTGAATAAATCAAAAGTGAATGTATAAAGCTGGGGATGATTTATACACTGATTGGCTATTGAGTGATATTACATAAGTGTATTTTTTTAGGTAGAGTAATTGTTTGTAGTTATGTTTTCAGAAAAAGAGCCCTTATATTTTAGAGACATGTACTGAATTATTTATGAAAGCAAGTGATACAATGCTTCCAAGATTAGGGGGAGGGTGGGTGGAGATACAGATGAAGCCAGGTTGGCAATGAGTTGATAACTATTGAGCTGGGGAATGTGTACATATGGGTTTATTATACAAGTTTTCCCCACTTTTGTATGTATTTGAAATTTTCCATAATAGAACAAGAAGGGTAAAAAAGGGCTAATTATTATTTATTCTTTTCTATAACTTTGTAAGAAAGATCTAAAAATACAGTTTTCTTGGCAAGAAAGGTATTATTTATTCCATTCTACTTCCAGCCAGAATGCTTATTGAATTTCTTTTGCTTACATTTTAATATCTTTACTACATCCATGTCTTTGTCTTTTAAAATTAATTCTATAAATTTTGTTAAATATCAAATTATATCTTTAGCTATGAAATGGTTTCTTCTATTATGTGTTTTAATACCATTTTTAACATGTGCTGATTTCTCTAGCAATTCTATGTTGTTTTCCACATCATTTATCTTTTTTCTGCTCAGTTAAATGTTTGTTGTTACAATTATTATCTGCATTCTAAGGTCTATAATGTTTGTTCAGTTTTCTGTTGTATAGTTTCTGCCTTTAATTGGTTTCAAAACATTTAAAAATTCTTCCACAACTTTATACTTTACTTTCATTTATTACTGATCTGTCTTCAAACTTCTGTTTGCCACTCAGCTCCATTTTAATAATCTCTTTTCTTTTACCTTTTATCTCTCTTCTCATACAGTTTATGCTTTCAAAGTAGAAGCCTCTTTCAACTTCTTGGCTTTTTTTAAAATTAATTAATTTATTTATTTTTGGCTGCATTTGCATCTTGGTTGCTGCACGCGGGCTTCCTCTAGTTGCGGTGAGCGGGGACTACTCTTCGTTGTGGTGCTCAGGCTTCTCATTGTGGTGGCTTCTCTTGTTGCGAAGCATGGGCTCTAGGCATGCGGGCTTCAGTAGCTGCGGCTCTTGGGCTCAGTAGCTATGGCTTGCAGGCTCTAGAGCACAGGCTCAGCAGTTGTGGCACACAGGCTTGGTTGCTCCATGGCACATGGGATCTTCCCTGACCAGGGCTCGAACCCGTGTTCCCTGCATTGGCAGGCAGATTCTTAACCACTGCACCACCAGGGAAGTCCCCAGTCTCTGCTTTCTTCTTTTGTCAAAGGGACAAAGCAAATAGAATCTGAAATTTCTTGCTGCATATATAACATTTTTCAAGAAAATGTTTTTGTACAGATGGCCAAGAGGCACATGAAAAGATGCTCATCATCACTAATTACTAGAAAAATGCAAATCAAAACTACAGTGAGGTACCACTTCACACCAGTAAGAATAGCCGTCATTAAAAAATCTACAAACAATAAATGGTGGAGAGAGTGTGGAGAAAAGGGATCCCTCTTATACTGTTGGTGGGAATGTAAACTGGTGCAGCCACTATGGAAAATAGTATGGAGGTTCTTAAAAAAACTAAAAATAGAGTTACCATATGATCCAGCAATCCTACTCCCAGGCATATATCCAGACAAAACTATAATTCAAAAAGATACATGCACCCCTATGTTCATAGCAGCACTATTTACAATAGCCAAGACACGGAAACAACCTAAATGTCCATCAACAGACGAATAAATAAAGAAGATGTGGTGCATATATAGACACACACACACACACAATGGAATATTACTCAGACATACAAAAATGAAATAATGCCATTTGCAGCAACATGGATGGACCCAGAGATTATCCTACTAACCGAAGTCAGAAAGAGAATGACAAACACCATATAATATCACTTGTATGTGGAATCTAAAATATGACACAAATGAACATATCTATGAAACAAACTGACTCACAGTCATAGAGAATGGACTGATGGTTGTCAAAGGGTGGGGGGGTGGGAGAAGGATGGATTGGGAGTTCGGCATTAGCAGACACCAACTATTATATATAGGATGGATAAACAACAAGGCCCTACTGTATAGCACAGGGAACTATATTCAATATCCTGTGATAAACCATAATGGAAAAGAATATGAAAAAGAAAATATATGTATAACTGAATCACATTACTGTATAGCAGAAATTAACACTGTAAATCAACTACACTTCAATAAAACTGAAAAATAAAGTCAGCTGATCAACAACAAAAAGAATATGTTTTTGGATGCTTATGGGAGTTTTATTTATAATTGCCAAAACTTGGAAGCAACCAAGATGTCCTTCAGTAGGTGAATGGATAAATTGTGGTACATCCAGATCATGGAATATTATTCAGCACTAAAAGAAAATAGGCTATCAAGCCACTAAAAGGGAGGAAACTTAAATGCATATTACTAAGTGGAAGAAACCAATCTACAAAGGCTACATACTTTGTGATTCCAACTTTATGACATTTTGGAAAAGGCAAAACTATTGAAATAGTAAAAAAAAAAAAAAAAGATCAGTGGTTGACAGAGGTTGAAGAAGAGAGGGAAGCATGAATAGGCAGGGACTGGAGGATGTTTAGGGCAATGAAAACACTCTGATACACGTCATACATTTCTCCAAACCCATAGAATGTACAACACCAAGAGTGAACTGGAATGTAAACTACAGATTTTGGGTGACAATAATGTATAAATGTAGGTTCATCGCTTGTGACCAGTGTATCACTCTGGTGAGGGGGATGTTCATAATAGAAGAGATTATACATGTGTAGGGACAGGGGATATATGGGAAATCTCTGGACCTTCTGGCCAATTTTGCTGTTCTAAAAATAAAGTCTATTTCTTAAAAAATGATTTCCCTCTGCCTCTTGAATGCTTTGTGCTTCATTTTATAATCTTTTCACAAGCCCCCTTTGAATTTCTTTTTTAATTTTTCAAAAGTAACAAGGCTCTCCATGCCTGGCATTTCCCCACAAAAACATGGCAAGGGGATTCTTCTTGGGCTTTCTCATTTTCCACTTGCCTACTGTTAGAGAAATTCTTTTAAAGCTCAATCCGCAGGGCTTACTGCTCATGTGTTGACATAGTGTGTAAAAGAAGTGGGGCCACTAAGGCTGTGAATGATCCCAGCAGGCCAACTTCATCTCTGCATGCTTTCTCCTCTGCATTTGCAGAAGCCTCTGGGTCAGAAGCTAGATTTGGTGAGACCCAGCCTTCTTCCAAGTGTACCAACAGTCGTATTTCTTTGGACCAATCTTACTAACTTCCCAATCAACAGAACCTCCCATTCAGTATCAGGATATCATTATTCCAGTTGCACAGTTCCTGGCATCCCAGTTCAGTTTCATCATGGAAGTCACTGAAGTGTGGAGCCAACTCACTGCTGTCATCATTACTGCAGATTTTCTGTTCCCTTTACTTTTCTGAGTTCCCAGCTCTGCTGCCACTAAAACTTATGGGATTTCTGCTGACCCATATGACTCATTAAGGCCCTACAGGGGGTTTGCCTGGTCAGTCTCTCAGTTCATTCCTCCAAGTCCAGGAAGGCTTATGTCCTCCAGGATATTGATTGCATACTTCCTAAATGACAATCCATCTCTTCTGGCCCAGTGACTGATGAGTAATTTCTTCTTTATTCATGCCCCATCTGCAGTGATTCTAACAGAAAGCATTTCAAGTTAGTGGCAGATTTACAGCTTATTCCCTAGTTTCCAGTGTTGTTGCAGATTTCCCCTAGAAAATCTGCATTGTATTTCCTAGAGATTTTTGAATTTCCTAGAGATTTTTCTTAGCATAGGAGTTACTCCTCCCCGAAAAATTCTCAAGCAATCATCTCTTCTGGAGAGACTGACCAAATTTCAGATAATAATTTTAAAGGGTTCGAAAGAGCAGTGTGCTTTGCCCATGTTTTCTTAACAGATATCCTAATGACCTAAAACTGCTTTTGGTTGATTGGGATGCACTTACCCCTACCACAGTAAACAGAAAGTTGCCAATGGTGTATTTTTATTATCTCAAAGTAAGAGACGTCTCAATCAACAACGGAACATGAGGTCCAACTAGTGTCAAGACAAATGATTTAAAGACTAATATTCTAAAAGCAAAAAAACCCTATATGAGGGAGATATCCTCTAACAACTGTCCTGCAAGCATAACATCTTACAGGTTAACCCACTTAGCTACTCAGAGATGCATTTTTGCAACTTAATTAGTCCTGTGGAATTCATCAAAAAGTTATATTACTTTAAAATAAAAACTATCAAGTGTCCATTAATGAAATTTTTCTATGGAGGTGATAGGTAATATTGCTTTGAAATTTCACCAGGTTACAGTTATTACAGACAGAAATGCTCCATGGAAAAGAATCTGGGGGGCGTTTATTTTCCCACTTGTCTAAGTGTTGTTTTCTGAGGAAAGTATTTATCTCTGGCCCTTTTCTCCCTCACCTTCTTCTATGTGAAGGTGGAATGATTATCTCTTTAACCATAACTCTTCTTATTTTCATTGTAGATAATTAATTATACTATCCACTCAATTGACTTTCAAAGCACATGGATTTTCCCTAGGCAGTAGCATAACGAACATGACAGTTTCATGCCAAAGAATTCTCTGTTGTCTAAATATTATCAACATTTCAGTTGTAAGAAATAACATGGCAGGATGCCTGAAGGATAAGCAGTCCATTAATTCCTCTAATAGCCTAAATTTTATCCTTGCTTTAGTTAGACCATCAAAAAGCTGCACACTTACACTACTTTCCCTCAGATCCTCATTGAAGTGCTTTCTCTCTGAATTGTATTTTGGTGGCATGTCATCCCTCTGCTCTGAGGAAAAGAGTAATACTACTAAAAGTAACAATGATAATGTTGATGCTGATATTATTCTTCCTGAAACTGGCTATTCCCATAATTTTCCCCCAATACCTTTCTGACTTTACCCAGTTGGTATCAATTCCATTCTTTCATTTGCTCAGACCAAAAGCTTTGAAGACATCACTGCCTCCTTTTTTCCTCTAATATCCCACATGTAATCCTTCACATCTTGTTACCTCTAACTTCAAAAAAAGTTACAGATGCTTACTAGTTTTCACCACCTCCACTGCTTCCATCCTGATGCAAGCTTCTATTGCTATTCCCTCACCTGGATAAGTCCAAAAGCCTCCTGACGGAGGAATCAGATGACTCTATTCAAATATAAGTCAGATCGTATCATTCCTCTGCTTTAATTCTCCAGCAGTCCCATCACATTCAGAAGGCACTTACAGGTCCCAATGGCACTGGTCCTCATAAGCTCCCTAGCTATATCCCTGTCACTCTCCTCCTCATTGCTTTGCTTCCCCCAAACTGTTTTCCTTGTTCCTCAAACACTCATCAATAGCCACTCTGCTCTCTCTGCCTGACATGGTTTCTTCCAGATACACTCATGCTTTCTCTCCAACTCTTCAGGGGAGGCCGCCCCAGCTACGTTATTTAGAACTGAGACCACCTGCACTCACCCTTGGCATTATTTAACCTCATTTCTATTTTTTTCCACAGAATTTATGGTTTCCTATCATACTATTCATTCTACTTAAATATTTTGATCATTGTCTGCCTCCTCCTAGTTTAATTCAAGCTCTCTGCAGGCAGGGATTTTGACCTGTTTTGTTTATTGTTGCATCTCCAGTGTGTAGAATGGTGCCTTGCATATAGCAAGCATTCAATAAATATGTATTGAATAAATGGTTATGAAAAAAATATACTATTAGAGGCTAATATAAATTGCCTTTTGTATTGGCCAGGCATAATCTTTATAGGAATTATTTATGTTCACAATCTTATGCAGTTGGTGATTTTTCCCTCTATGGGAGGAAACTGAGGCCCTCTACAGGGAAAATTTAAACTGAGATCACATAGGTGGCAGTGGCAGAGCTGAAATCCAAACCCAGTCTCTTCGACCTTTAAGTCGCCATTTCCTAATCACAACACTGTACTTGCTTTCATCAGAAACTCATATGATACTTGTGTTTGTGTGTATGTATGTGTGTGTGTGTGTGTGTGTGTGTGTGTGTTTTAAGTAGAGGACATTGTTCACTAACTGAGAAAGTTTCTCCTTTATGTAGATCAATAGAAGAAATTTCTCTCAGGTCTCAAGGACAGAAAAGCTATGTTTCTCTAGATACCTGGCTCATTTTATCTTTTGGACACTGTTAATTACCTAAACATTTGTGTTTCCATCTGGGTTGTTCATTAGGAAACTTGGGGAGAAAATGTGAGCTAAGTTTATCATGCAATGTTGGGTGCTAATCTTAACCTTGGTTCTATACTACTTCCTAAAAGTCCTCATTCCCATAAACATTCCAACTTACCTTGTTATGTATTTTATCTTTTGTAGTGTATGGTATTTATGTAAACATCCCAAATCCCCTTAGGATGAAATGGCATGGAGATAAATATATTTATTTAGAAATTAAAGAGTTGTGTTCTTGTACCAAATTGCTTTGACCTCATAGAAATGCCTATTCCTCAATTGTCTTTTAGTGTTGTGTTCTTCTCACATTATATCATGGGTTGGATACTATAAGGATCAGCCATGAAAAAAAAAAAAAGCTTGCAAGTATCTCTTGCTTTTGTTTTCTAGATGTCTATATCCTTAAAAGAACATAAAGGGGTTTGTGGAAGAGAGCAAAGAAAGGGAAAAGTCTTTTGTGGATGGAGAGGAGAAGATGGGGGAAACCAGAAAATAGCCAGTGAGACCCAGAACAGCAGAGATGGGCCCTACCTCTGTCAGCAACACAGAAAAGTAGCCCTTGAGAGGCTATGGGGAGCATCCATAGGCTAGACCTTAGGCGGCCTCAGAGAAAGCACCAGGGTCCCCAGGTTTGCCCAGAATTGGTAAAGAGCTGAGGGATTATGCAGCAGGGGCAATGGAACTTTCCTGAAGTCATCTATTTAGACAGTGACCTAAAAAAGAACGGCCATGGCACTCTGAAAGACACCAGAGCTGTGGAACCATCCCAGGGAAGAGTAAGAACGCAGGAAGCACAGAGGTTAAATTTTCTACCAGATCCTGGGGGTGCAGGGTCAGAAACTGAGTTAAGTGAGAGAAAATACATTTTTTTTAAAAGTGACAGTTTTGCAAACCTGAGTTTGTGGACCTAAACATATGTAAGCTACTTCAACTTCCTTTCGGAACCAGGTACAGTCCAACTAAACAATCAACCCAACAACAAATACATAAACCAAGAAGAAAACATGGAAATAAAGTGATACGAATTGTAGATAAAGAATTTGTAATTAGAATGATATTACGTTCAAGGTTTGAATTACAATCTCTAAATGATATTTAAATGATCTTGCTACTGAGTACCCTGAAGACTGAATTAAAATCTGTTCTATCAAATTTCTCTTTCCTACAAGATATATTATAGTTTTATTATATATCTTAATATAGTTATGAGGACCCATAATTTTTCCCAGTTTTATTGAGAAATAATTGGCATACACCACTGTACAGTTTTAAGGCATACAGCGTGATGGCTGATTTACATATATTGTGAAATGAGTACTGCAGTAAGTTCAACTAACATCTTCCTACATAGATACAATAAAAAGAAAAGAAAGAAAAAAAGGGAAAAAAACTTTTCCTCGTGATGAGAATTCCTAGGATTTATTCTCTTAAAACTTTTCCTATATATCAAACGGCAGTGCTGTCATACATTATATCCCAACTACTTATAATTGGCAGTTTGTACCCTTTGACCACATTTCTCCAACTCCTCCTCGCCCCACCCTCTCTAGTCACTGCAAGTCTAATTTTTTTCTATGAATTTTTTTTAAGATTCCATATATAAGTGAGATCATATAGAATATGTCTTTCTCTGTCTGACTTATTTTACTTACATAATGCCTTCAAGGTCCATCCTTGCAAATGGAAGGATTTCCACATTTTTTATGACTGAATTATATTGCCATGTATGTGTGTGTGGGTGTGTATGTATGCTGCTGCATGTTCTTCATCCATTCAACCATTGATAGACACTTAAGTTCTTTCCATGTTTTGGCTACTTCTGGCTATTCTAAATAATGCTGCTACGAACATGGAGGTACAGGTATCTTTTCAAGTTAGTGTTTTCACTTCCTTTGGATATATTCCCAGAAGTGGAATTACTGGATCATATGGTGGTTCTATTTTTAATTTTTTGAGGATCCTCCACTGCTTCTCCATAGTGGCTGTATCAATTACAATTCTACCAACAGTGTATAAGGGTTCCTTTTTCTCCATAGCCACGCCAGCATTTGTTATCTCAAATTTTTGATGATGGACAATCTGATAGGCATGAGGCAATACCACATTATGGGTTTGACTTGCATTTCCCTAATGACTAGTAATATTCACCATCTTTTCAGGTATCTGTTGGCCTTCTGTATATCTCCTTTGGAGAAATGTCTATTCAGATCCTTTGCCAATTTTTTATTTGGGTTATTATTATTTTGCTATTGAGTTGTATGAGTTCTTTATACATTTATCCCTTACCAGATATATGGTTTGCAAATATTTTTCTAATCCTATATGATTTCTTTTCACTTTGTTGATTGTTTCCTTTGTTGTGCTGTGCAGAAGCTTTTTAGTATGATATAGTCCTATCCGTTTATTTTTAATTTTGTTGCTTGTGCCTTGGGTGTCATATCCAAAAAATCGTTACTAAGACCCATGTCAAGGAGATTTATTCCTTATACATTACCGTTACTGTTTACACTATGTTTTTATGTTTTTATGATGTTAATTAGTGTTCTTTTACTCCCACACAAAGAAGCCCCCTTAGCATTTCCTGTAAAACAGGTCTAGTGGTAATAAACTCCCTCAGTTTTTGTTTGTTCAAGAAAGTCTTTATCCTTCCTCCATTTCTGAAGGACACCTTCACCATGTACAGAATTCTTTGTTTAAAGTATCTTCTTTCAATATTTTGAGTATGTCATTCCATTCTCTCCTGGCCTGAAAAGTTTCTGTTGAGAAATCTGCCAACGGTCTTATGGGGGCTCCTCTGTAAATAACTTCTCTCTTTTTTCTTACTGCTCTTAAAATTGTCTTTGATTTTTGACAATTTAATTTGAATGGGTCTCACAGTAGCCCTATTCAGGTTCAACCTATTTGGGGTTTTCTGAGCATCATGGATCTGGATGTCCATTTCTCTCCCAAGGTTTGGGATGTTTTCAGCCATTACTGCTTTCAATATACTTTCTGTCCCTTTCACTTTCTCTTCTCCTTCTGGAATTCCTAAAATGTAAATATTGTTTCCTTACATTGTGTCTCATAATTCCCTTAGGCTGTTCACTCTTTTTCATTCTGTTTTCTTTTTGTTCCTCTAACGAGGTAATTTCCAATAACCTATACTCCAGGTGGCTGATTCTTTCTTCTGCATGGTTGAGTCTATTTTTCAAAATCTCTATTGAATTCTTCAGTTCAGTTACTGCATTTTTCAACTATAGAATTTTTTTTTGATGGTTACTATTTCCTTGTTGAACTTCTATTTTCTTCACGCACTGTTTTCCTAATTCCACTTAGTTGTCTCTTGGTGTTTTCTTGCAGTTTGCTAAACTTCCTTAAGAGAATTATTGTGGGGGGGGGGAATCAAAATGGTGTACTCAGAGGACACAGAATTCACGTCTCCACACAACTAGGGCACCTACCAGGCACTGGTGGGGGACCACAGACCGGTGGGGGACCACCTAAGGGGATGGGAGGAAACCCCAGTGACCTGTTGTTTCAATTGTAGTTTTATTTTTCTTAATACATTTTTTAATCTTTCTAATTTTATTTTTTTTTATTCTTTGATATTGTACTGCTCCTTTTTTCCTTTCTTTCTTTCTTTTTTTTTTTTTTAAGCTTGCGGAATATTGGTTCCCAGGCCAGAGGTCAGAGCAGAGCTCCTGTGGTGGGAGCTCCAAGCCCAAACTGCTGGACTAACAGAGAACCTCAAACCCCAGGGAATATTAATCAGAGTGAGGCCTGATGGAGGTCCTCATCTCAGCATCAAGACCCAGCTCTATAAAACTAGCTGCAAACTCCAGTGCTGGACGTCTCGGGCCAAACTACCAGTAACATAGGAATACAGCACCACACATCAAAAGAAAAAAGAAAATGAAATGACAAAAAAAATGTGTTACAGACAAATGAGCAAGGTAAAAACCTACAAGACTAATAAATGAAGACAAAAGAGGCAACCTACCTGAAAAAAAATTCAGAGTAATGATAGTAAAGATGATCCAAAATCTTGGAGACAGAATGGAGAAAATACAAGAAACATTTAACAAGGATCTAAAAGAACTAAAGCAAACGAACAGTGATGAACAACACAATTACTGAAATTAAAAATACTCTAGAAGGAATCAATAGCAGAATAACTGAGGCAGAAGAACAGGTTAAGTGAGCTGGAAGATAAAACGGTGGAAATCACTGCCCAGGAGCATTATAAAGGAAAAAGAATGAAAAGAATTGAGGACAGTCTCAAAGACTTCTGGGACAACATTAAATGCACCAACATTCAAATTATAGGGGTCCCAGAAAAAGAAGAGAAAAAGAGGACTTCCCCGGTGGCACAGTGGTTGAGAGTCCGCCTGCTGATGCAGGGGACATGGGTTCGTGCCCCGGTCCGGAAAGATCCCACATGCTGCAGAGTAGCTGGGCCTGTGAGCCATGGCCGCTGAGCCTGCGCGTCTGGAGCCTGTGCTCCGCAACGGGAGAGACCACAGCAGTGAGAGGCCCGTGTACCGCAAAAACAAAACAAAACAAAACAAAAAGAGAACAGAAAAAGAAAGGGTCTGAGAAAATATCTGTAGAGATTATAGTCAAAAACTTCCCTAACACGGTAAAGGAAATAGCCACCCAAGTCAAGGAGGCACAGAGAGTTCCATAGGGAATAAACACAAAGAGAAACATGCCGAGACACATATTAATCAAACTATAAAAAATTAAATACAAAGAAAAAAGTGTTAAAAGCAGCAAGGGAAGATCAACAAATAACATACAAGGGAATCCCCATAAGGTTAACAGCTGATCTTTCAGCAGAAACTCTGCAAGCCAGAAGGGAGTGGCAGAACATATTCAAAGTGATGAAAGGAAAAGCCTACAACCAAGATTACTCTATCCAGCAAGGATCTCTTTCAGATTTGACGGAGAAGTTAAAACCTTTAAAGATAAGCAAAGGTTAAGAAAATTCAGCACCACCAAACCAGCCTTACAACAAATGCTAAAGGAACTCCTCTAGGCAGGAAACACAAGAGAAGGAAAAGACCTACAAAAACAAACCCAAAACAATTAAGAAAATGGTAATAGGAACATACATATCTATAATTACCTTAATGTAAGTGGATTAAATGCTCCAACCAAAAGACATAGACTGGCTGAATGGAAACAAAAACAAGACCCCTATATATGCTGTCTACAAGAGACCCACTTCCGACCTAGAGACACATACAGACTGAAAGTGAGGGGATGGAAAAAGATATTCCATGCAAATGGAAATCAAAAGAAAGCTGGAGTAGAAATTCTCACATCAGACAAAAGAGACTTTAAAATAAAGACTATTACAAGAGATAAAGAAGGACACTACAAAATGATCAAGGGATCAATCCAAGAAGAAGATATAACAATTGTAAATATTTACGCACCCAACATAGGAGCACCTCAATACATAAGGCAAATGCTAACAGCCATAAAAGGGGAAATTGACAGTAACACAGTCATAGTAGGAGACTTCAACACCTCACTTTCACCAATGGACAGATCATCCAAAATGAAAATAAATAAGGAAACACAAGTTTCAAATGACATATTAAATAAGATGGACTTAATTGATATTTATAGGACATTCCATCCAAAAACAACAGAATACACTTTCTTCTCAAGTGCTCATGGAACATTCTCCAGGATAGATCATATCTTGGGTCACAAATGAAGCCTTGATAAATTGAAGAAAATTGAAATCATATCAAGTATCTTTTCTAACTACAATGCTATGAGACTAGATATCAATTACAGGAAAAAAACTGTAAAAAATACAAACACATGGAGGCTAAACAATATGCTACACTACTAAATAACCACAAGATCACTGCAGAAGTCAAAGAGGAAATCAAAAAATACCTAGAAACAAATGAAAATGAAAATACAATGACCCAAAACCTATGGGATGCAGCAAAAGCAGTTCTAAGAGGGAAATTTATAGCAATACAGTCCTGCCTCAAGAAATAAGAAATATCTCAAATAAACAACCTAACCTTACACCTAAAGCACTTAGAGAAAGAAGAACAAAAAACTCCCAAAAGTTAGCAGAAGGAAAGAAATCCTAATGATCAGATCAGAAATAAATGAAAAAGAAATGAAAGAAATGATAGCAAAGATCAATAAAACTAAAAGCTGGTTCTTTGAGAAGATAAACAAAATTGATAAATCACTAGCCAGACTCACATCAACAGAATTAGAAACAACAAAGGAGAAGTTACAACTGACACTGCAGAAATACAAGGATCATGAGAGATTACTACAAGCAACTATATACTAATAAAATGGACAACATGGAAGAAATGGACGAATTCTTAGAAAAGCACAACCTTCCGAGACTGAACCAGGAAGAAATAGAAAACATAAAGAGACCACTCAGAAGCACTGAAACTGAAACTGTGATTAAAATCTTCCAGCAAACAGAAGCCCAGGATCAGATGGCTTCACAGGCAAATTCTACCAAACATTTAGAGAAGAGCTAACACCTATGCTTCTCAAACTCCTTCAAAATAAAGCAGAGGGAGGAACACTCTCAAACTCATTCTATGAGGCCGCCATCACCCTGATACCAACACCAGACAAAGATGTCACAAAAAAAGGAAACTACAGGCCAATATCTCTGATGAGCATAGATGCAAAAATCCTCAACAAAATACTAGCAAACAGAATCCAACAGCACATTAAAAGAATCATAAACCAGGCTTCCCTGGTGGCACAGTGGTTGGGGGTCCACCTGCCGATGCAGGGGACACAGGTTCGTGCCCTGGTCCAGGAGGATCCCACATGCTGTGGAGCGGCTGGGCCCGTGAGCCATGGCCGCTGACCCTGCGCATCCAGAGCCTGTGCTCCACAACGGGGGAGGCCAAAACAGTGAGAGGCCCGTGTACCACAAAAAAAAAAAAAAGAGAGAAAAAAAGAATCATACACCATAATCAAGTGGGGTTTAACCCAGGAATGCCAGGATTCTTCAATATATGCAAATCAATCAATGTGATACACCATATTAACAAACTGAAGGAGAAAAACCATACGGTCATCTCAATAGATGCAGAAAAAGCTTTTGACAAAATTCAACACCCATTTATGATAAAAACCTCTGGAAAGTAGGCACAGAGGGAGCCTACCTCAACCTAATAAAGGACATGTATGACAAACCAACAGCCAACATCACTCTCAAGGGTTAAAAACTGAAACCATTTCCTCTAAGATAAGGAACAAGACAAGGTTGCCCACTCTCACCACTAATATTCAACATAGTTTTGGAAGTTTTAGCCACAGCAATCAGAGAATAAAAAGAAATAAAAGGAATCCAAATGGGAAAAGAAGAAGTAGAACTGTCACTGTTTGCAGATGACATGATACTCTACATAGAGAATCCTAAAGATGCTACCAGAAAACTACTAGAGCTAATCAATGAATTTACTAAAGTAGTGGGATAGAAAGTTAATGAACAGAAATCTCTTGCACTCCTATACACTAATGATGAAAAATCTGAAAGAGAATTTAAGGAAACACTCCCATTTACCACTGCAACAAAAAGAATAAAATACCTAGGAATAAACCTACCTAAGGAGATGAAAGATCTGTATGCAGAAAACTATAAGACACTGATGAAAGAAATTAAAGATGATACAAATAGATGGAGAGATATACCATGTTCTCGGATTGGAAGAATCAACATTGTGAAAATGACTATACTACCCAAAGCAATCTACAGATTCAATGCAATCCCTATCAAACTACCACTGGCATTTTTCACAGAACTAGAACAAAAAATTTCACAATTTGGGAAACACAAAAGACCCTGAATAGCCAAAGCAATCTTGAGAAAGAAAAATGGAGCTGGAGGAATCAGGCTCCCTGACTTCAGACTATACAACAAAGCTACAGTAATCAAGACAGTATAGTACTGGCACAAAAACAGAAATATAGATCAATGGAACAGGATAGAAAGCCCAGAGATAAAACCATGCCCACATGGTCACCTTATCTTTGACAAAGGAGGCAAGAATATATAGTGGAGAAAAGACAGCCTCTTCAATAAGTGGTGCTGGGAAAACTGGACAGCTACATGTAAAAGAATGAAATTAGAACACTTCCTAACACCATACACAAAAATAAAGTCAAAATGGATTAAAGACCTAAATGTAAGGCCAGAAACTATCAAACTCTTAGAGGAAAACATAGGCAGAACACTCTATGACATAAATCACAGCAAGATCCTTTTGGACCCACCTCCTACAGAAATGGAAAAAAAAACAAAAATAAACAAATGGGACCTAATGAAACTTAAAAGGCACAGCAAAGGAAACCATAAAGAAGACAAAAAGACAACCATCAGAATGGGAGAAAATATTTGCAAATGATGTAACTGACAAAGGATTAATCTCCAAAATATAGAAGCAGCTCATGCAGCTCAATATCAAAAAAACAAACAACCTAATCCAAAAATGGGCAGAAGACCTAAATAGACATTTCTCCAAAGAAGATATACAGATTGCCAACAAACACATGAAAGGATGCTCAACATTACTAATCATTAGAGTAATGCAAATCAAAACTACAATGAGGTATCACCTCACACCGGTCAGAATGACCATCATCAAAAAATCTACAAACAATAAATGCTGCAGAGGGTGTGGAGAAAAGGGAACCCTCTTGCACTGTTGGTGGGACTGTACATTGATACAGCCACTATGGATAACAGTATGGAGGTTCCTTAAAAAACTAAAAATAGAACTACCGTATGTCCCAGCAATCCCACTCCTGGGCATATACCTTGAGAAAACCATAATTCAAAAAGAGTCATGTACCACTATGTTCATTGCAGCACTATTTACTATAGTCAGGACATGGAAGTAACCTAAGTGTCCATGAACAGATGAATGGATAAAGAAGATGTGGTACATATATATACAATGGAATATTATTCTGCCATAAAAAGAAATGAAACTGAGTTATTTGTAGTGAGGTGGATGGACCTACAGTCTGTGGTACAGAATGAAGTAAGTCAGAAAGAGAAAAAACTGTATGCTAACATATATACGGAATCTAAAAAAAAAAAGGTTCTGATGAACCTAGGGCCAGGACAGAATAAAGACACAGATGTAGAGAATGGAGTTGAGGACACGGGGAGGGGGAAGGGTAAGCTGGGATGAAGTGAGAGAGTAACATTGACACATATACACTAACAAATGTAAAATAGATAGCTAGTGGGAAGCAGCTGCATAGTACAGGGAGATCAGCTCAGTGCTTTGCGACCACCTAGAGGGGTGGGATAAGGAAGGTGGGATGGATGTGCAAGAGGGAGGGTATATGGGGATATACGTATGCATATAGATGATTCACTTTGTTGTAGAAACTAACACAACATTGTAAAGCAATTATACTCCAATAAAGATGTTAAAAAAATTAAAATTTTAATTAAAAAAAAGGATTATTCTAAATTATTTGTCTAACTGTTCATAGATCTCCATTTCTCTAGGGTCCGTTATTGGAGCTTTATTCGTTTTCTTTAGTGGTGTCATATTTACCTGATTTTTCATGATCTTTGATTTCTCACATCAGTAACTGCACATTTGAGTAATCAGGCTCCTCTTCCAGAGTTTACAGGTTTTCTTTGGCAGAAACAATTCTTCACCAGTTGGCTCAGTTTGGGTTTCTGGGTGTGTCTGCTGGTAGTGTCCTTGAGAAGATGAGGACTGTTATTATGGTCTAATTTTGGGCGAGACAACTGTTCAAACTCTAAGGACGGAGAATGGTGGCTGGCTGCCACTGGCTGAGAACAGTTTGATAGGACTGCTGGTTTGGCTTCCTATCAACGTAAGGCTGAGTATACATTCTGCATTTGCCGGATTCTCTGGTCAGGCTTACTACGTGGTTGAGACTGAGTACTATATTCAGCAGTAGACGGAGCTATGAATTAGCTTCCCTGCCCTGGCAAGGCAGCAAGGTAGCACACAGTGCCTGTACAGCTAATTGTTTGGGGATTTGAATCAGGCCAGAGTGTGGACTGAATTCCCTGGTCAGATGTGGCCACTAGTTTTGCTCTGCAGATGAGGAAGGCCACAGTCTATGATCTGTTCAAGTGCCACTCTACAAGAGGACTACTGAACGGGCTGTGCAGCTTCCTGTGTGCTCTGGTTAGTTTCCCTGGTCAGACAGGCTGAGGCTGTATTCTGTGATGAGCAAGGCTGTGAATTAGATTCCTTGCCCAGGCACAGAGGGAGAAGCAGCCCGAAAGCTGGTAAAGCTTTCCTGTCTTAACTGAAGCTGACCCACACCTCAAGTTCCCTGCTTAAACAGGGCCACCCACTTTGCTCTGCAAACTCTTAGCTCTGTCTGTCTGCCTGTCGGCTCACCCGCTGCTGGGCTGCACAGCTATCAGGAATTTTAGCCAGCCCTTCTGGTCAGATTGAGCCAAAATTCACTCTTCACAGTGGGCGGGGCTAAGTGACGGCTCCCTTACGGTGGTGGGCGAGGTGGGGATGGGTGCGCCTCTCCAGGCTACTCCCAATTTCAAACCGGCTCTGCAGTTGGGAAGCACAAAGACCCATCCTCAGCCTTGGCCATGAATTCATCCCTCTACCTGTGTACAGTATAGGAGGAACACACCACGCCCAGGACATGCAGTACTGGCTTTGTTCTGGGGGTGATCAGTTCTACTCATTCACCATACTGTTCAAGCACTGCTGGGCTGCAGAGCTTCTAGGAGTTGTTGTCAACCCTTCTGGTCAGATGGGGCTGAGAGACACTCTCCACAGTGGGTGGTCTTGTGAGGGGCTGGGGTTGGGAAGGGAGGAGTCTTTCTGGGCTACTCTCAATTCCCCAGACAGGCTCTTCACAACCAATAATTTAAGGTGAAGTGTTTTATTAGTCTAAATCCTTGGTAAATAGTTGTTACTACTATTAATTATGTCTTTTTATGTCTGTATTCCGAATTTTCAAGCGTGATTGCATGCACTATTTCCCTTCATTTGTTATTTATTTATTTATTTAAAGTGAAAGACTGGTTACAGCACATGGGGAACTGAAGAATGATGATCACATCTTATTCTAAGTTAAAGTACATTTTACTATTAAAAATAATCACGTAAATGGTGTCCTGTATGCGTAGGACAAACATCTTGCAAAATCATGATAGCCTTTCTAGGGCCTTTCCAACTCCACTACCAGTGTAATTCTGGGATGTTATGCCTGAAATCTGGAGCAGTTCCATTAAGCAGGAAGGGCACATTCCCAGCATGCAGGGTCACAAATAAAATCTGGTTTCCCACTGGTTTGATCAGGACAATCTGCCTTTGTTCCTGGAGCTCTCTTAGGGATGTGGGATTGGATAATATAGTTATCATGGTACTGTCCTCTTACAAGTGCCCATTTTCCTTTTAAAGAAAACTGAGATCTGTTGTCTTGTACAGTACTTCTGAAGTGCCCTATATTGATTTCCAGCTTACAAAAAGTATTGGAAAACAGTCTTTCAGGCAAGAGTTTATTGTGTCATTTCAAAGTTTAGTTTTCTTTAATTAAACAGCTGAACTAAAAAATTATTAATGTTATATAAAGGCTTTATAAAAACATCCAAAGTGGTTAAAGTTTTAGGCCTAAACTCTTTTACTTATCCATTTATAGAAATTCTAAACGAACTACTGTAGTGAAAAATGGCATTTTTGTTTATAGTTTCCATGGTATGTGCCTTTTATAAATGTTTACATTTATAATGTCATATTATATATTTTTTGATATTCAAAAATAACTCAAAATTCAAAATTCAAAATAACGCCAAAAAGAAAAAGCTAAATTCTTCAGATTAAGGTAAATCTGTAACCTCATAAAAGTTTCTGGTGAAATTTTCAATAACTCTGAGACTGACAAACTTTTTGTTCATGATGGGTTCTTCAGCCCACTGTGTTTCATGCCAACTAAACCTAATCTGTGTTTCCCTTGGACCACAGCATCAGTATCCTATGGATATTTGTTAAGAAGGAAGGTTGTAGGGTTTAATCTCAACCTATTAATTTCAACCTTAGGTTTTTAGTCTGATGGACTTCCCAATGTTGAAGAACTCCTGCACCAAACTCAATCTTTCATTAAAATCTCCACCTGAACCCCTCTGCACAAAAACACTAATGATTACTTTGCACACAATTTAGCTCATAGTAGAATCAGTAAATACTATTAAGCCAAAGTAAAATCAGTAAATACTATTAAGCCATGGCCCATCTGATTCACCCTACTGCAGCTAGACTACAGAGAGAAGATAGCTGGAAAAATAAGTTTAATGAAATGAATAGCCACATGGCTTCAAAGAGAAGAAACCTGGATTTAGACTGGAAGAACAGATGCACATTTTCCCCTTAACTTTATTTGTAGGAGAAAAATTTAGGAATAACATGCCTTCATGTTGGAGAGAAACAAGATTGGCACTTTTGACCTTTAACACTCAGATTTATCTAAACTTAGCCAATTCCTTTTGGTCTCAATGACTTAATCTGAATAGTGACATAAAGGGATGCACTATTTGACTGTGGACATTAATATTTTATGATTCTAACATTAAAAGTGATCAAAAATAACTCGATAAGTATAATATTAGTTATCAAGAGAAAGTTATTAGTGATCTGTTGTTAGCAATCTACTATAGTTACTATACTGTATTGTATATTTGAGAGTTGCTAACAGATAAGACCTTAAAAGTACTCATCATAAAAAAAGTATTGTAAGTATGTGATGTGTTCACTATACTTATTGTGGTTAACATAATGTATACGTATATAAAATCATGTTATACACCTGAAACTTATCCATGGTTCTATGTCAACTATACCTCAATAAAGCTGGGGAAAAATGCTACTTCTTGCCAACAACTCCTTGTGGCGGGGAGCTCATGATCAATATACTGTCCAACTACTTTAAATAGACTCTGGTAAATATAAGTTGGATTGAACTTTCTACTTGTTTTATCTTTTTACTGTGAAATATATTTACAGAAGAATACATAAAGCCTTCATAGAGTTTAATCAATAATTATAAAGTGATCACTAGTGTAATAATCAGGTCAGAAAGAGAACATCATTGACCCCCAGATCCCCTCCCCAACCCATGTAGCCTTTTCCAATCACAACTCTTTCTTTCCCATATAGGTAATCATTATCCTGAATTTATAGTACTAACTTCCATGTTATCTTAATCACATTACCTCTGTATACTTTATCTAAACAATATAGTTTAGTTTTGCTTATTTTTGAGATTTGGATAAATGAAATTGTATTTTGTGTTCCTTTGTGTTTTTCAATTTTATTCAGTATAATATTTGGACAATTGAGCCAAAGCAGATGTTTCATTTTAATTGCTGTATAATATTCTACTATATGACTATACCACACTTATTTATCCATTCTACTATTGAGGAACATTCAGGTTGAATCCAGTTTGGGGATATATTAAACAATGACACTGTGAACATATTTTTCCTTGTATCCTGCAGCACAAAGCCACACATTTCTCTGGAATATATATCTAGGAGCAGAATGCAGGGTCATAGGGTATGCATACCTTTAACTTAACTAATAATGCTGCACCATTTTGCAAAGCGGTTTTGCCCATTTCTATACTCATTGGCAGTACATACACATTCCTGAGAGCTTTGTCACTACCTAACAGTATATTACTTAGGCTATTATACTTAAGATTTTCTATGTCCCAGTCAGTTTGCTAGGAACTAGGAACACAAAGGTGAATACAACAGACACTCTTTCACTGTATCCATTATAAACTGAAATAATGCTAAACAAATCCTGCATGCCCCTCAGGATTCAAATTTCTATCTGCACTCCAGTGGGCCCATAAACTATGAACATGATTTTTCAGGAAAGAGTCCTACTGCAGAGGTAAAAAAGTCTAAGGCATCATCCTGGTCATGATTAACACCATATTCAAAAGCAGTTCAAGCTGCTTCACTTCCGTTCTATTGGTTTGGAACGTGCATCTTACATGGGGAATAATATGCTTCTCTCATGTCACAGGAAACAATTCCTGGATTGTTGCTTTGGAGGTTATAGGTTGCATGTCTTACCCCGACAAATTACGGATGGAATGAAGAACACAGGGAGGGGGAAGGGTAAGCTGGGATGAAGTGAGAGAGTGGCACTGACATATATACACTACCAAATGTAAAACAGATAGCTAGTGGGAAGCAGCAGTATAGCACAGGGAGCTCAGCTTGGTGCTTTGTGACCACCTAGAGGGGTGGGATAGGGAGGGTGGGAGGGAGACGCAAGAGGGAAGGGATATGGGGATATATGTATACGTATAGGTGATTCACTCTGTTATACAGCAGAAACTAACACAAAATTGTAAAGCAATTTTGCTCCAGTAAAGATGTTTAAAAAAAAGCAACAAATGGAATATTATGCTTCATGTCAGAATAATATTTAATCAGTTTTTAAATAGGAATTCTGATTTCATTTAAATTCAATGAACACATTTTTCTGAGCACCTCTGTTTTTACACATGCATCTACTGTGCTTGTAATTACAAAATTAGTGCATATAACTCATGTACAAAGGCACTGAATCATTATAGATTTGGTACTCAGATACAAATATACATTTGTGTGCATAAATGCAAAATGAAACATAAAAAAAGAACCTGAGAAAATCTGGTACTGAATATCAAGTAAAATACTGTGCAGCAGAGCAATTCTCTTATTCCCACACTAATTTGCCAGAGGAGTTAATTCTGATAACCCAAGTCTGGCAGTGGTTTGCACAGCATGCAACTGGAAAATTATATATCATCCTAAGATGTATGAAAAAGTGATTTTTCTCAACCATATTACTATACTGTTCTTAATCCTTTAAAACTCATATTATCTGAGATAAATGCTTCTTTTAAACAGGTGGGTTTTTCCCCCTTGGTGGGATTCGTCCTTTAACCGTCCATGGTGGGCATTTAAACCTGTGCAGAATCTCTTGGTTATTCTATGGAACTTGTCACTGCATTACTTCAAGAAAAAAAGAAAAAAGTCTGAATCACATACAAAATAACAACCAAAGCAGTTGTAGCCTTCAAATTATTTTTAAAGTGATAAATGGCAACTGCCAACAGAATGTTTAAAGCCCCCAGTTTTGGATCTGCACTCAATACAGGACACAAACAGCAGGGTTCTGTCTGCCAGGGACAAAGAAGGACTCTTCAGGCTTTGTCAAGTGCCTATCATCCAGAGGGTGCCAGCATTGTTTACAGTCACAAATACAAATTATTTACTGCAGCATATTAAGTAATAGGGTAGATTTATAGCAGCAGGAGAGGCTGATAAAACCACTGGCAAGACGTAGCTTGTAGAAGTAATACAAATTAACCAGAGGAGCAGCTGGGGAAAGAAGTGCAGGCATATGTGTGTGCATTTGGTGAAAATGCAATGTTGACTTCAAAATGATGGGGAAAAGAATTATCTTCCTTCTCCTCTGCTCACCTCAAGGCACAGAATCTAAAAAGGATACTTTCAAATTTCATTGTCTGTCTGCTGTTGGAAATCAGTTGTAGTATATGTAAGTCTCCTATTATTGCTATAAGTCCACAATCCTTCACGACAACCCCCTTAGCTATAAAAGAGAATGGCTGTTAAAAAAGTGTATATTTTCATTGTCAGCTATAGAAAAATGAGCAGGGGATAAAAGAGCCCTAGGACATACAGATTTGCTTGCCTCAATCTAAATATGGCTTGCAAACTATTTTTGCTTCATCATTTTGGAAATCACTACACACATACACACACACACTACTGTAGAGAACACTTCTGAAAGTTTCAAGTTGGAAAAAAAAGACCCTTCCTAGGATTACATAACTTTAATTATGACTTCCTTCTGGCATTTTAGCAGGTGGCATTTCAGTGATCAATGAAGCTCTGGCATCTGCGCTTCCCTGTATATTTTGCTAGTCTGCCAGTCCACTGATCTAGAATTACATTATCGTCAACATCATTTTTAAATGCCTATAAAAACCAGGTCTTCTGGCACCTTTATTCACTTTGTAGCATAAGAGTTATCCAAAATTCTCTCATATTTTTTCCTTAGGGAACAAAATTTCTTTTTCTTTCCCTCTTTGATTCCATATAAGACCCTTTCACTTACGGCATGTGTAGTACTCAAGACAGATTGGAATAGATACATCAAAGCAAAAAGCTGAACGTGTTAGGCACTTAATAAATTGCCACTGAATGATTAGAGATGCCAAATGTGCCTGGGAAAGATGGCATCTTGACATTTCAAATCATTTCCATTCTGCATAATGATACTTTGTGTATACCTTTGGCTTCTGTCGTGCTTATTAAAACATGTTGTCATGTCTACCACCTCATCTGATCTTCGCAGTATTCTTGTGACCTTGGCAGGAAAGCCATTCATTCAATGTTTATTATCTCTTATATGATAGGCACTGTTCTTGGCACTAGGAACAGAGGGGGGAAATAAATGAAACAAACGCTCCTAGTTTAAGGGAGGGGGATTACATTCTAGAAGTTATAACTGCCAACCTACAAATGTGAAAACAGAAGTACCAAGAATTAAAGGTGGGCCCCAAGTAAGCAGTTGCAGGGACACAACTAGTAATCAGGTCTTCTGGGTCCTGCTCGTGGTTCCCAGGTTACTCATAACCCTCTTTGGATTGGGATTAATTGCTGCAAAGAATGACGGTCACAAACCTTGAGCAGAGATATTCAGTTTGTTAATTTGAATGGAAACCCTCAGACTGTGCTTGACAATATATCATGTGCAATTTTAAAGGCTCTTTACACGCAAAGATTTTAAATGACTCCTTGTACCAGGGAGAAACACTTTGGGTATTTGTATCTACTTTATTGCACAAACTGGTCCTGGTCAGTTGTGAGCAGAAAGAAAATAGATTTTCTCACCAAGACCCCTTCAAAGATCTCTACATCTTTCTTCCTTTCTTCTGCTTTTTTACATTGCTTTCCAGTATTTCAAAGATCAGTCTGGTTTAAGGTGATCACTCATCCAATTGAGAATTTCTCCCTTCTCCCAGCTGAAGCCTGGACTCCACACCACCTTATGGGCAGGGGGTACCAACGACTTCTTTACTCTCTGCCCGTGGCTCTTCTAGCCTTTTTACCCATTAACAAAGCTGCCTCTTGATCCCTTAGGTTGGAGTGGGGAGACAAAGGAGAAGCAAAAAACCAACAGATGTCACTTGACTGGTAAGCATATAACCTAATATTGGTGTCCTATGGATTTTGATGTCTGGATGCCGCTTTTCCTCTTCTGGAATGCTTCTGAGGGGTTTTTAGACTGCTGTTGCTGGGGTTTTTCCAGCTGTAATTCTCTGACATAAGTGATGTCTCCTCTGGCTAATGCTTCTGTGTTTTTCCTCAGCCCCGTTTTGCAGTAATTCACCCCACATCGCTTTCTCAGTAAATCACCTCACCCCCAAACTCGTGGCTGGGGTCCACCTCAAGATGACCTAAACCTGGCTCCCTTCTGTAGAGTCCACATGAGGCTCCTGGGAAAAATGCACCTTTGCCCAGCCAATCTCTGGAAGGGGAGGCCATTCCCAGAAGCAGTGCTCTTGGCTCCGCCACGCGTGCCTAGAACCTACCATCTCAGTGCAGTGCTAACACAATTAGGATCTTGATATCTAATTCTTTCCCTTTGCACAACAGTACCCAAAAGGATGTCCTACTTATAGTCCATTATTCTATTCAATCAATAATGAATGACTATTATTTCATCATTTTCACATTAGCAAAGATTAGCACTTAAATGTGTCTAGCAGGTGATACTAGTATAAGCCACTTTTGATAATATTCTAACACCAAATAACATCCCTTTCTATTTTCTACCATAACTATGCCTATGCCCTTCTTCTACTTCATGCAATAAAGTCATTTTGGAAGGTAGGACTTAACAGAGTGGGCATCATTTGTCCTTCAAAGAAGCTTTAGAGCAATGCCTCTATGTGTTCTGAGACTGAGCCTATGTACAACTGCTAGAATGGACACAGATAAGATGTTTCATAGTTTGCAAAGCCAATCACTGTGGAAGATATGGACTGCAATGGCCATGCTGGGCATGAGTTAATTTATATTTATTTCAAAACACTTTAGAGATGCAAAGGACATGCTTGAGTCATGCAGTGCTCATTAGTCTTCTCTGGGGTTAACCCCAGGATGCAGTGAGTTTTTCTAGTTCATGGATCTGTCCTTGCTTTTTGAAATGTACAATATCTTCATACAAACAAACCTGTACCATCTCTGATTAACTCTATGTTGAACTAGATACCCCAGAGCTTTACTAGGAGCCCCACCCATTACTTTTAGCTCATCTAGTAAATTTACAGTATTTCTGCTTTTTGTTAATTTTCGTGGTTACCATTCATTAGTTGGCCAAACCATCCAGGTTCTATCCATTATTCACCAGGTTAAGTGGAATACCATTGACACTGACCTTCAGTGAGTATGCCATGGGCACACTCCAGAATTTCACTGGTTACTAATTCTGTCATTCGAAACAATGGATGGCACAGAAATAATACTGATGTTGATACATAGAAATCTTATGTGAATTCTGAATCAATTCTAAATCTCTAGTGTGTGTGTGTGTGTGTGTGTGTATGTGTGTGTGTGTATAACCTTCAGACTGCTGCAAAAACCTTCAGTTTGCTCTAGAGTTTCACCTGGAGTTACGCTCTAAGGAATAGACAAAAACCAGATATCAGTTTGCTGGGACTAATTTTATAGGAGGTAACCCATTAAGCTGATATTTAATAGTCTTTTAAATCCTCAGAATAAATACCAAAGGAAAAAATACGTTTTGTTTTACTATCCTGATTATAGCAGTGTTTTTAGTCCACTCTGATAACCTCACACGATGTAGCATTGAGGGAATCTGCTGGGAAATAACAATACTGTCAGACACATTGGTTCTGACACAGTCAGGCTCACTGGACTGTTTCTGACTAAAGGTGGTGAATAAAGTCAACAGCCACTGAAAATAGCAAGTACGATCATCCTTGCGTATTTTCAGAGCTGAAGAGGTTATCAGATGCATCTTGGTGCATTACAACAGATTAACTCAGGTACGATTTAAAATTCTTCATCCTTTGAGTGTGAATGATGACATGAATAAAGGTATTCTGTTTCCCTACAGATCATCCCAGATGTTTTACCTCATATCAGTTTTTTACATTTTCTAAATTTCTATGGTACTTGCTATTACACATTTTGACAATTTAATGATATATTTTATTATCACCTCTCACACACAGACTCTGCTTCTAGGCAAGAGAACATGTCTCACACATTATCTGTATTTTTCATAGCGTCTAGTGTAGTGTTAGGCAACTAGAAGGCATCTAATAAATTCTTGCTTATTGGTAGTAAGTATAAGGTCAAACATTCTTGAGAAGAAGAAGTTAGATTTAAATATTGTTGTCTTTTGTGGGCGGAGATTAAACACTGACACCTCATTTACTCAGGTAGGTACTCTACACTTTAAATAACTTTGCAATTGTCTTCTTATGTGATCATATTTGAAAGCACAGTAGCTCCCAATACATTAAATTCTGGGTCTTATTTATTAGTTCTTTATTTGATACGACTATAGATCTCCTTTTCATTTAGATATATTGCCCTGAGCCGTGGTCAAGCTTTCTTTCATTTCATCGGAGTATTCCTAAACCAGAGGCCACAGTGTCATTTTCCTAATGGTATTTTTTTTTCTGGAAAAGTAAGAAAACCATTTAACACATAGAACCCTCTCATTCCTACAGTGGGACATGGACAGAGGCAACCACAGCACCCAGAGGCTGGGTGGTGTCTGCCACTCACCAAAAGCAAACACACAATATTCTCCAATGGAGTAAGAGCCACCATGGCAACTGCTCTCCTCAATCAAAGATCCGGCATCTCCAAGCTCAGATGAGCAGGAAATAGAGAAGGAGGAGGAAGAAAGTGGGAAAGTAGCTTCCTCTGTAGACTCTGGTAAAGTCACAGTCTTGTTCATGAGAGACAGTTGCAGAACCACCACCAAGTACAAACTCCATTCTACAACTGCCTTTAGGGTCATTGGGGTCCATGGAAAAGCTCTGCAGTATCATTTAAGGCAATAGAAAATTGGTTTTCTCTGGCACTGAGGCAATTAGCTTCTCTTCTGGTAAGTTCTTTTTAACCACCATAGAAAAGACATTAGTTTTCCTTCGTCATCATCCTTTCCCCTGACTTATGTCTTACACCTCTACCTTTTGCTCCTCTCAAGGTTTTGCAGACAAGCTTAGACTTTGCATCAAGCTGTCTTCTTCAGTTGAGTCACTGTTTTTACACCCACACTGAAGGAGAGAAAGTAAAAGAAAGTAGGAGTAGTCAGAGAGTTAATTCACAGATTTCTGGAGATCTGAACTTTCCAGAAGCACTTGAAAAGCACAGGGCCTGAGAGCTGTGGACCACTTTGGGAGTCAGTGGCATCACGGAAACAAACGGAAGTCATTCCTGAGAGTGCCTTCAATCAAAACAGCATAGTGGCCACAAGGTGGAGGTCCAAAATGGAAATAAGTCACATATAAACTCTAAGTGAATATTAAACTATGACCAAAATCTGCCATTTTCAAGAGCGAAAAATAAAAACTCTTTTAAACTGCAGAACACATGGGACTTGTGTAACACAATAAATAGTGCTTAACATTAAAAAAGCATCAGAAACTGCTACTGCAATACATTGATCATACCATGAAATTCATATCGTACACTTACTAGACCAAGGTCTGCACAATGCTCGTTATAGTATCTGAGTTACCACTGCAGTAGGAAAACTGTCATTTTGCCAGAGAACTTAGTATTTGTTTAAGCAGTTAACACTTTCAATAATCATGACTATGATAGTCTGTGATTCATTGGGCCCAGTAGGTTAAGTAAAATCATGAAACTATTCACTTTTAGACTAACCATTACTCCTGAGGCCACCTTTCAATGGTGGGCCAATGAGTCCTAGAAATTTCCAGGAAATAGTAATCGTAAATAATACTAGTTTCCTTTAATTACTCTTAAGAGAACACAGATACTGACTTGACAGTTGATTGACTATGTAAGTCTGGCCACGTGATGTAACCACTCTCAGATGCAGTTTCTAATCTGCAAAAGGTGTTGGGGGTGGTGAGTAAAATCTATCTACCTCATTGAGTTGCTATAAAATTAAATAAGATAATGCATTTACGACATGTAAAAAACACTCAGTAAGCGTGGATTTACTTCTCACTAGAAAAGCATTAAATGTATTATAGTACTTTGAAAAATGTCTGTTAAAAAATTAAAACAGGGCTTCCCTGGTGGCGCAGTGGTTGAGAGTCCGCCTGCTGATGCAGGGGACACGGGTTCGTGCCCCGGTTTGGGAAGATCCCACATGCCACAGAGCGGCTGGGCCCGTGAGCCATGGCTGCTGAGCCTGCGTGTCCGGAGCCTGTGCTCCGCAACGGGAGAGGCCACAACAGTGAGAGGCCCGCATACCGCCAAAAAAAAAAAAAAAAAAATTAAACCAGCAATCTGAGCCATGCAGTAAGGGAATATACCTCATACTCCTCACACCCATGGCTGCCAAGACTGTTAATACAATATTTGTGAAAGCCTGGTGAGAGATGAAAGCATATTTGAATGAATCCAAAGCACCACCAACTTACTAGTGGCATTAACATGAGTTGCTGATTGACAGTTTCCAAGTGTTTATAGTGGGCATTACCCTAGGTTCATTAGAGTTAGCATGCATTCATTCAAATGTAATAAATCTTTAATATAACTTATCTTTTTAAGATTCCACAGTTCATATAAATAGCTTTTATGGAGAAAGCCCACTTTGCTTTTCTGCACTGAGATCTACAATTTGGCATTTTTAATTTACTGTGGCTCTTATAAAAAGCACTGAACCAAGAAGAGGACACATGGTTAATTATGTGCCACTTTAGGAGAAATGTAACACACAGGGAACAAAAATGACTTCCATAAAGTGAACATTATAACCTAATTGGTTACTTGGACCTTATAAATTAGAGCTAATTAGCAAAAAGAAATTTTTGCATCTCAGAGTGGTTACGTGGCCTGGCCAGAATTACATGGTCAGTCAATTGCCAAGTAAAGATTTAAGCTCAAGTCTTCTTGATTTGATGTTAATATTCATTCTATTTGCTGTTCTCTCAAGAAGTAGTAAGAAGAAAACTAGTGGTGTTCTGGGTTTTCATGGAAATTGCTAGAACTTAATGACCCAAGACTAGGCAAAAAGAAATTGTCTTCACTGTTTGCATTATCTACAAGAAAAGCAAGGCTGTTTTTTTAAAACTCGAATCTCTCCATTTTTCTTCAGTTCCTTTATTTATAAATGAGTTTTATAGTTTAACCTATATTATGGGGTATTGTGAAATTAATTGTAGAGCCAACTTTGAAAAATTCATGTTAATAAAGATATTTTAAAACATGCACAACAGGAATATTGACCTATCAAAATAGATACTGGCGGTATATAATAAGTACTAGAGTGAACAGCAACGTGATTATCTATCAACAAAAACTTTAGTTGCTCCAATTTTTAATTAGTGTTACCAATTCCTAAAGTCAATGAATCACAGGTAGTGCAATAATCTGTTTCACAGATAAAGATAAGATTTTAAAATCATGTTGCAAAATGGGAAACCGATGTAAGCATAATGCTGAGGTATCAGCAGTAAGTTGTTCTCATTCCTCTTTCATAGAAATTACCCTCTAACCTGAATGGCCTCTTATTTCCATTAACAATTACTGATTAGACACGAAGAGGTTGGCTATATCTTTCCCACTCTATCAGATCATTGATACAGAGATTCTTTCTTCTCAAAAGAAACGTAAGAAGTAAAACCATTTTAATTTTCAATGATTCTTCCTTTCTTTGTCTCTTTTGAAAACATTTCCCAAGATTAAAATAACCTGTCATTATGCTTGGAATGTCTAGAGCAGTTAAAGAAATATAGCAGATTGATGGTTGAGACATTCCTATTGTAAGTTTTATACCTGAATGCTCTTCAATCATTCTGAGAACCACTCCCTGCTGGATGTGTGTGCAGTAAATACCTGAATAAAATGATTTTGGTAACATGCTGGGGCAGAGAAATAAACTGAAGACTTAAAAGAAATATCCCGACCTTTTTCAATAGGTTTACAGAGTAGACTTATGGCTTTCAATGTTTTTGATCATCAGTCACAAAAGAAATACATCTTACATCTTGATCCAACACACACATGCATCAATATTAAATAACCAAACAATACTCTCCTCAACTACTAAAGTGCTTTTCTTATTAGGGGAAAGATATTGCTATGTTAAATGCAACAATAAGGGTAAATAAACTGAATATGGTTCTTAAGTTTTGGCAACTACAATAATAAACCAGAATGAATGACTTTTAAATCATCAATAAGAAAGCAAAAATAAATTTAAATGAAACAAATTAATAGTAGAGAGTTGAAAATATGGACAAGAAGACAAAGCTAAGGCCTAATAAAACAGCAACTACAATATATGTAAATGACATAAAACAGAAAGACATAGGAACTATAGTATTAATAGAATTGAAAAAGATATCAGGCAAATATGAACCCACAGTAATATTACCATTTGAAAATTTAGAATTTAAGGCAAAAAATACAGTACAAAGAAAGATGTTTATGTACTTTAAAAGTGAGCGATAGAAGTGAGAGCGTGACATGGACATATATACACTACCAAATGTAAAACAGATAGCTAGTGGGAAGCAGCCGCATAGCACAGGGAGATCAGCTCGGTGCTTTGTGACCACCTAGAGGGGTGGGATAGGGAGGGTGGGAGGGAGGGAGACGCAAGAGGGAGGAGATATGGGGATATATGTAAATGTATAGCAGATTCACTATGTTATAAAGAAGAAACTAACACACCATTGTAAAGCAATTATACTCCAAAAAAGATGTTTAAAAAAATAAAAAAATGAGCAATAAATAAGATGCATTCATCATAAACACATACGTATCCAACAATACAACTTCAAAATATAAAAGGGTTAACTAACAAAACAAATGAAATGTAGTGATAAATAAAACATTTGGACAGAAAATTTTATCATGCCGCTCTCAGAAAATGTAGGTCATGCAAAAAAATGCAGTGATATAGAAAACCTCAACCAAACAACTTTGCAACCATTGCTAGGTTTAAGCCAGAAGACACATATTAAATTCTGTCTCTCAAATCAGAATACACAATCTGTTAAAGCACACATAAAACATTAACAGTACTGGCCATTTATTAGGCCGAAAAGAAACCTCAGTAAATTCCAAAGGCTGAATATAATGCTAACTATATTCTCCAATTTTTTTTCTATTCCCATCTATTCTCTTTTTCTCCTCTCCCTCTGTCCCTCCATCCATCCTACCCTCACTCTATCTGTAAGTTTTATTCTGGAACAATCTACATATAGAAAAGAGCACAAATCACAATTGTACACTCAATTAAGGTTCACAAAATGAACAAATCAGTGCAACCAGTCTTCCAAACAAAAAATAGAATGTTACCAGAATCCAAAAAGCCCCTTTCTTGCCCTTTTCTAGATCTTACCCTTGTGCAAGGAATATCCTGATTTCTCATACAATACATGGAATCATATAATATGTACCTTTTTGAATGATGTCTTTTGTTCAACATTATGCTATGAGATCCAGCCAGTCTGTAGCTTTCTCATTTTTTTCTTTCATTTTCTTCTCATATTTGTAAAGTACTTCAATATACCACAATATATTCACAGACATTTGAGATCTTTATAGCTATTTCCAGATCCAATGTTTCCACAGAATATATTTTTGTACATGCCTTTTGGTGAGGAGATGTACACATTTCTTTTGGCTATATACTAGGTATGCAATTGCTGGGTTATAAGGTATGCCTATGGTAAAACTTAAGTAAATAAATCTAAACAGTTTTCCAAAGTGGTTGTACCAGTTTACACACTTATTACCGATGTATGAGAGTTTCAGTTGCTTCATAGCCTTGCCAACACTTGGTGTGGTTTTTCTTTTTATAGTAGCCATGTGGTAAGTATGCATGGTATTATGTTGCAAACTCAATTTTTGTTTCTATAATAAAGTTGAACATATTTTCAAATTTTCTATTGTTTACTTGGGATATCCTTTTTTGCAAAGGGCATGTTTAAGACTTTTGCCCACTTCTATATTTGATTGTCAGTGTTCTGATTATCAATTTGCAGAAATTCTTCACATATTCTGGATATAAGTCCCTAACTAGGTAAAGGTATTGCAGATATGTTCTGCAATTCTATGGTTGGGTTTTTTCACTACTTAAAAGATATCATTTGATGATCAAAAATTTGTAGTTAAAATGTAACTTACTTTACTTCTTTATTTTTCATTTTTTTTCTAAATGGTTAGTGCTTTTTATATGCAATTTATCTTTGCCAACAACATGTCATAAAAAGTTTCCCCTATGATTTCTTTTTAAAAGCCTTATTGTTTTGCCTTTCATGTTTATTTCTAAAATCCATCTGGAGTTGCTATTTGTATATGCTATAAGGTAGAGTCAGTCCACCTCTTTTTTTTTAAACTTAAATTTTCTGAAGTTGGGGTACAGCTTTAAGTATCACCTGTAGTTTTGAAGTTTAATAAATACTGCATGATGCCACCAATATAAAATAACTTTAAAAAATAGCTGAAACCTAGAAATGATCTTATAAAATTTAGTATTTTTTGAACAATGACATGCTGTACTGTGTGGGACTGGAAATCAGGTGATCTTTCATCTACCACAGCTGTCAAAATTGAAGCAAATCAATTTCTGGATATCATTCACCTCAGCCAAAAGGTGTGGTTTTTTTCAGTTCACAGTCCCTGCTAAGATCTTTCCTCCTAGTTCTAACCTTTTTCTCCCTTGAATACTTTTATGCCATCCTCCTTAAAGGCACTGGGTGCTCACTTTAAGTAATTATTTTTAAATATTTCAATTATGTTTACACTTAACAAAATAAAAAGATTTCCCCAAATACCATCCTTTCTTACATAACAGCTGCCTTATTTCCCAATATTTATCTCTACTCATTTTCTTTCTTTCTTTTACAGTCATCCCTTGGTATCTACAGGGGATTGGTGCCAGGACTCCATTAGATCAGAAAATCAAAGTATGCTCAAGTCTCATATAAAATGGTGTAGTATTTGCATAATCTATGTACATCCTCCTATATATTTAAATCATCTCTAGATTACTTATAATACCTAATACAGTGTAATGCTATGTAAATACAATGTAAATGCTATGTAAATAGTTGCCTCTGCACCAAATTCAAGTTTTACTTTTTGGAAATTTTCACAATTTTTTTCCCCAAATATTTTCGATCTGAGATTGGTTGAATCTGTGGATGTGAAATCTGCGGACACGAAGGGCCAACTGTACTTATCCATACATGTTTACATACTTCATTTATTCAACGATAAGTTTTGAATATGGGCATACCTTGTTTTATTGCATTTTGCTATTCTGAGCTCTTTACAAACTGAAGGTGATTCACTCTATGTTATATTTATATTTACAAATTTGTGTGACTTGTTTTACCGTGATAGGCCCTTTATTGTGTGAATCAAACTACACAGTATTTTTAATATTGTACATTTCACATAAAAAGGGAAAGCACGAGGAATCTAATAATTATTTCTGTAGCTCTAAATATATATATGTGAAGTAAATCCTTTGATAATGTAACAAAGATGGTCAGATTGTCTTTATCTTGATCTCATCCTGCCTTTAACACGAACTTTTCAATGATTTCCTAATAAGGAATAATACTACCTCTGCCTCTGACCCATTCTGACCCAATAATAACACCCCAGGAAACTGGGCTTATTATAATTTAAAAAATGATTGCCATAATAAGAATAGCATTTAGAAAATAATTATTGCACTGTAATAGTTAACATTAACAACCTTCAGATACTCAATATCCTTTAAGCATTCCTAATGTAATAAATTGGCTATTTATTCCTAATGTAATAAATTGGCTATTTATGTCAGATATTTCAGATCACTAAAGGCATTATTAAAATATAATACTTTTATGTGATAATAATTATTTAACAATACTGAATAGGATAAAATATTTGCTCCTGATGTAATTGAAAGCTACTTTATACTTACAGATATTTTGATATCTGCATTGAAAACTGGTTGCACCTCTAAGTTGTCTGAAGAGTTCTTATTCTATAAAAATTATTATAGTGATAGAATGCTTACTTATCATGGCCAAAGGGACACAGTCATGAAATGCAGTCACTCAAAGGAATCCTTTCTAAGGAGTGGACCAAATGTACCTTTAGTAATAGTGCGCACAAAATGATTAAAACATTGACTGAATATCAAGATTCAGGATGTTTTGATATTGATATTCAGGATGTTTTCCCTGTGCTCATAACAGCAAAAATGAGTTTATAAATTACCTGTGTATGCAACACACATGGTTTGAAATCTGTTCTTTAACTGCCACAAGCCAGTGGAAATAAAAGGACAGCAATTAAACAAGCATCCTAATTATCATAACCTCTGAGGAATACATGAACAGAGTGCCAGGAGGCATTCATTCATTTTCATACCAGGATGTGCTTTATTTAAGCATAGTACAAATCACCAAAGCATTTGAAATCTATGCTACAGTAAGACATTCTTGGTTAATGGAGAGACAGGTCTTTGAACACACTACACTGAGCGAAGGATGGCTGTGCCATCCAACATCAATTTTCACTACAAGAAGAGGACTTACATTACAGTGATCATATTTATATTTACTGTGATGCATCTTCACAATTTCAAAATAATTAGTCAAGTTGGGCAAATCGGCCAAAATTACCAGGCAAACAAGTTGTACTGAACAGCAAAGAAACAAAACAATGAAACAGAACAACCTTTCAACTGAAATTTCTCCAGTTTAATACTTGAACAATCACTGATAGTCTGTTTTATTTTTTTCAACTCCGTGACAAAGTACTTCCTTATGTTATCCTGTAACCTTCTATTTACATCCATCTGTCCTTGCCTCTTGGGATCAAGCAGAAAAAAAATTCTAATCCCTTTTCACGAACAGGCCTTAACCTTTACATACAGAAAACCTCTCATGTCCTCCCTTTTCCTTCCTTTCTTTCTCAGGCAGTAGTCAACTATTCTTTGTCAACCTAGTTTCTGGTTCTTTTCACACTGAGTTGTCTCCCTCATGAACATGTCCAGTTTGTCCATAGTTGTGTGCAGTGTTCTAAATTGTGTGCAGTGTTCTAGTCTGGTCATTCCAGCGCAGACTGGTGGGGGCGGGGGGGGCTCTATTCCCTGGTCCCAGTCACTCTCCCTACAGCCATCATCAGAAGTTCACTGGCCGCATCATAATATTGATCACATAACTCTCTGGCATGACTCAACTGAAGCCGTATTTGTGTAAACAAATCTGAGTCTTCTTTTAAAAAATTATTTTCTATTTAGCCAAATCTCATTCATTACTTAGAGGCAAATGCAATGGGTGGGAGGTCTTGCCATTAAGCCATATCGGGCTTGTTAGAAAATTTTTGAATTTTAAATACACTGTCAGAAATGCACCACTGAATCCGGAGGAAGATGGCGGAAGAGTAAGACGTGGAGATCACCTTCCTCCCCACAGATACATCAGAAATTCATCTACACGTGGAGCAACTCCTACAGAACACCTACTGAACGCTGACAGAAGACCTCAGACCCCCAAAAGGCAAGAAACTCCCCACATACCTGGGTAGGGCAAAAGAAGACAAAAGGATAGGGACGGGACCTGCACCAGTGGGAGGGAGCCGTGAAGGAGGAAAGGTTTCCACACACTAGGAAGCCCCTTCGCGGGCGGAGTCTGCGGGTGGCGGAGGGGGAAAGCTTCGGAGTAGCCGAGGAGAGCACAGCAACAGGGCTGTGGAGGGCAAAGCGGAGAGATTCCCGCACAGAGGATCGGGGCCGACCGGCACTCACCAGCCCGAGAGGCTTGTCTGATCGGCTGCCGGGGCAGGCGGGGCTGGGAGCTGAGGCTCGGGTATCGGGTTTCGGTCAGAGCGCAGGGAGAGGACTGGGGCTGGCGGCAGGAAGAGAGCCTGAAGGGGTTGGTGCGCCGCGGCTAGCCCGGAGGGAGTCCGGGGAGAAAGTCTGGAGCCGCCGAAGAGGCAAGAGACTTTTTCTTCCCTTTTGTTTCCTGGTGCGCGAGGAGAGGGCATTAAGAGCGCTGCTTAAAGAAGCTCCAGAGACGGGCGCAAGCCCCGGCTGGAGGCGCGGACCCCGGAGACGGGCGTGGGACGCTGGGGCTGCTGCTGCCGCCGCCGCAAGGCCTGTGTGCGAGCGCAGGTCACTGACCGCCCCCCCTTCCAGGGAGCCTGTGCAGCCCGCCACTGCCGGGGTCCCGGGACCCAGGGACGGCATCCCCGGGAAAGCGCACGGAGCGTCTCGGGCTGGCGCAACGTCACGCCGGCCTCTGCCGCCGCAGGCCCGCCCCACACTGCGTGCCCCTCCCTCCCCCCGGCCTGAGTGAGCCAGATCCACCGAATCAGCGGCTCCTTTAAGCCCGTCCTGTCTGAGCGAAGAACGGACGCCCTACGGCGACCTACGCGCAGAGGCGGGGCCAGGTCCAAGGCTGAGGTCCGGGAGCTGTGAGAGCAGAGAAGAGACAGGGAAATCTCTCTTTGCAGCCTTGGAGGCAGCGGATTAAAGCTCCACGGTCCGCTTGATGTGCCCTGCGTCTGTGGAGTGCATGAATGGACAGCGAATCATCCCAAATTGAGGAGGTGGACTTTGAGGACAAGATTTAAGACTTTTTCCCCTTTTCCACTTTTTACAACGAATTATCCCAAATTAAGGAGGTGGACTTTGAGAGCAAGATTTCACACTTTTTCCCCTTTTCCTCTTTTTACAACGAATTATCCCAAACTGAGGAGGTGGACTTTGAGAGCAAGATTTTCGATTTTTTCCCCCATGTTCTCTTTTTGTGAATGTGTATGTGTATGCTTCTGTGTGAGATTTTCTCTGTATAGCTTTGCTCCCACCATAGGTCCCAGGGTTCTATCCGTCCGTTTTTTTTTTCAATAATTACTTTATTTTTAATAACGATACTATACTTTATACTTTATTCTATTTTACTTTATCTTCTCTCTTTCTTTTCTTCCTACCTTCCCTTCCTCCCTCCGTCCCTCCGCCCCTTTCTTTCTCGCCTTTCTTTCTTTCTTTCTTTCCTTCCTCCCTCCCTCCTGTCTCTTTCTTTCTTTCTTTCCTTCTTCTCTCCCTCCCTCCCTTCTTCCTTTCACTCTTTCTTTTTCTTTCCTTCCTCCCTCCCTCCTTTCTTTCTTTCCATCCTTCCTCCCTCCCTCCCTCCTTTCTTTCTTTCTTCCTTGCTTCCTTCCTTTCTTTCCTTCTTCCTTTCTTTCTCTCTCTCTTTCTTTCTTCTACTAATTCTTTCTTTCTACTTTTTCTCCCTTTTTTTCTGAGCCGGGTAGAAGAAAGGCTCTTGGTGCTGCAGCCAGGAGTCAGTGCTGTGCCTCTGAAGTGGGAGAGCCAACTTCAGGACACGGGTCCACAAGAGACCTCCCAGCTCCACATAATATCAAGCGGCGAAAAGCTCCCTGAGATCTCCATCTCAACACCAGCACCCAGCTTCACTCAACGACCAGCAAGCTACAGTGCTGGTCACCCTATGCCAAGCAACTAGCAAGGCAGGAACACAACCCCACCCATTAGCAGAGAGGCTGCCTAAAAACATAATAAGGCCACAGGCACCCCAAAACACACCACCAGACGTGGACCTGTCCACCAGAAAGACAAGATCGAGCCTCAACCACCAGAACACAGGCACTAGTCCCCCCCACCAGGAAGCCTACACAACCTACTGGAACAACCTTAGCCACTGGGGACAGACACCAAAAACAACGGAAACTACGAATCTGCAGCCTGCAAAAAGGAGACCCAAACACAGTAAGATAAGCAAAATGAGAAGACAGAAAAACACACAGCAGGTGAAGGAGCAAGATAAAAACCTAACAGACCTAACAAATGAAGAGGGAATAGGCAGTCTACCTGAAAAAGAATTCAGAATAATGATAGTAAAGATGATCCAAGATTCTATTTCCATGATCCAAAATCTTGGAAATAGAATAGACAAAATGCAAGAAACAGTTAACAAGGACCTAGAAGAACTAAAGATGAATCAAGCATCGATTAAAAACACAATAAATGAAATGCAAAATACTCTAGATGGGATCAATAGCAGAATAACTGAGGCAGAAGAACGGATAAGTGAGGTGGAAGATAAAATAGTGGAAATAACTGCTGCAGAGCAAAATAAAGAAAAAAGAATGAAAAGAACAGAGGACAGTCTCAGAGACCTCTGGGACAACATTAAACGCACCAACATTCGAATTATAGGGGTTCCAGAAGAAGAAGAGAAAAAGAAAGGGACTGAGAAAATATTTGAAGAGATTATAGTTGAAAACTTCCCTAATATGGGAAAGGAAATAGTTAATCAAGTCCAGGAGGCACAGAGAGTCCCATACAGAATAAATCCAACGAGAAATATGCCAAGACACATATTAATCAAACTGTCAAAAATTAAACACAAAGAAATCATATTAAAAGCAGCAAGGGAAAAACAACAAATAACACACAAGGGAATCCCCATCAGGTTAACAGCTGATCTCTCAGCAGAAACTCTACAAGCCAGAAGGGAGTGGCAGGACATAATTAAAGTGATGAAGGAGAGAAACCTGCAACCAAGATTACTCTACCCAGCAAGGATCTCATTCAGATTTGATGGAAAAATTAAAACCTTTACAGACAAGCAAAAGCTGAGAGAGTTCAGCACCACCAAACCAGCTTTACAACAAATGCTAAAGGAACTTCTCTAGGCAAGAAACACAACAGAAGGAAAAGACCTACAATAACGAACCCAAAGCAATTAAGGAAATGGGAATAGGAACATACATATCAATAATTACCTTAAATGTAAATGGACTAAATGCTCCCACCAAAAGACACAGATTGGCTGAATGGATACAAAAACAAGACCCATATATATGCTGTCTACAAGAGACCCACTCCAGACCTAGAGACACATACAGATTGAAAGTAAGGGGATGGAAAAAGATACTCCATGCAAATGGAAATCAAAACAAAGCTGGAGTAGCAATTCTTATATCAGACAAAATAGACTTTAAAATAAAGACTATTACAAGAGACAAAGAAAGGCACTACATAATGATAAAGGGATCGATCCAGGAAGAAGATATAACAATTGTAAATATTTATGCACCCAACATAGGAGCACCTCAATACATAAGGCAAATACTAACAGCCATAAAAGGGGAAATCGACAGTAACACACTCATAGTAGGGGACTTTAAAACCCCAATTTCACCAAAGGACAGATCATCCAAAATGAAAATAAATAAGGAAACACAAGTTTTAAATGATACATTAAACAAGATGGACTTAATTGATATTTATAGGACATTCCATCCAAAAACAACAGAATACACTTTTTTCTCAAGTGCTCATGGAACATTCTCCAGGATAAATCGTATCTTGGGTCACAAATCAAGCCTTGGTAAATTTAAGAAAATTGAAATTGTATCAAGTATCTTTTCCGACCACAGTGCTATGAGACTAGACATCAATTACAGGAAAAAGTTCTGTAAAAAATACAAACACATGGAGGCTAAACAATACACTACTCAATAACGAAGTGATCACTGAAGAAATCAAAGAGGAAATAAAAAAATACCTAGAAACAAATGACAATGGAGACACGACGACCCAAAACCTATGGGACGCAGCAAAAGCAGATCTAAGGGGGAAGTTTATAGCAATACAATCCCACCTTAAGAAACAGGAAACATCTCGAGTAAACAACCTGACCCTGCACCTAAAGCAATTAGAGAAAGAAGAACAAATAAACCCCAAAGTAGCGGAAGGAAAGAAATCATAAAGATCAGATCAGAAATAAATGAAAAAGAAATGAAGGAAACGATAGCAAAGATCAATAAAACTAAAAGCTGGTTCTTTGAGAAGATAAACAAAATTGATAAACCATTAGCCAGACTCATCAAGAAAAAAGGGAGAAGACTCAAATCAATAGAACTAGAAATGTAAAAGGAGAAGTAACAACTGACACTGCAGAAATACAAAAGATCATGAGAGATTACTACAAGCAACTCTATGCCAATAAAATGGACAACCTGGAAGAAATGGACAAATTCTTAGAAATGCACAACCTGCCAAGACTGAATCAGGAAGAAATAGAAAATACAAATAGACCAATCACAAGCGCTGAAATTGAAACTGTGATTAACAATCTTCCATCAAACAAAAGCCCAGGACCAGATGGCTTCACAGGCGAATTCTATCAAACATTTAGAGAAGAGCTAACCCCTATCCTTCTCAAACTCTTCCAAAATATAGCAGAGGGAGGAGCACTCCCAAACTCATTCTACGAGGCCACCATCACCTTGATACCAAAACCAGGCAAGGATGTCACAAAGAAAGAAAACTACAGGCCAATATCACTGATGAACATAGATGCAAAAATCCTCAACAAAATACTAGCAAACAGAATCCAACAGCACATTAAAAGGATCATACACCATGATCAAGTGGGGTTTATTCCAGGAATGCAAGGATTCTTCAATATACGCAAATCAATCAATATGATACACCATATTAACAAATTGAAGGAGAAAAACCATATGATCATCTCAATAGATGCAGAGAAAGCTTTCGACAAAATTCAACACCCATTTATGATAAAAACCCTGCAGAAAGTAGGCATAGAGGGAACTTTCCTCAACATAATAAAGGCCATATATGACAAACCCACAGCCAACATTGTCCTCAATGGTGAAAAACTGAAACCATTTCCGCTAAGATCAGGAACAAGACAAGGCTGCCCACTCTCACCACTCTTGTTCAACTTAGTTTTGGAAGTTTTAGCCACAGCAATCAGAGAAGAAAAGGAAATAAAAGGAATCCAAATTGGAAAAGAAGAAGTAAAGCTGTCACTGTTTGCAGATGACATGATACTATACATAGAGTATCCTAAAGATGCTACCAGAAAACTACTAGAGCTAATCAATGAATTTGGTAAAGTAGCAGGATACAAAATTAATGCACAGAAATCTCTGGCATTCCTGTACATTAATGATGAAAAATCTGAAAGTGAAATCAAGAAAACACTCCCATTTACCATTGCACCAAAAAGAATAAAATATTTAGGAATAAACCTACCTAAGGGGACAAAAGACCTGTATGCAGAAAATTATAAGACACTGATGAAAGAAATTAAAGATGATACAAATAGATGGAGAGATATACCATGTTCTTGGATTTGAAGAATCAATATTGTGAAAATGACTCTACTACCCAAAGCAATCTACAGATTCAATGCAATCCCTATCAAACTACCACTGGCATTTTTCACAGAACTAGAACAAAAAATTTCAAAATTTGTTTGGAAAAACAAAAAACCCCGAATAGCCAAAGCAATCTTGAGAATGAAACACGGAGCTGGAGGAATCAGGCTCCCTGACTTCAGACTACACTACAAAGCTACAGTAATCAAGACAGTGTGGTACTGGCACAAAAACAGAAAGATAGATCAATGGAACAGGATAGAAAGCCCAGAGATAAACCCACGCACATATGGTCAACTTATCTTTGATAAAGGAGGCAGGAATGTACAGTGGAGAAAGGACAGTCTCTTCAATAAGTGGTGCTGGGAAAACTGGACAGGGACATGTAAAAGTATGAGATTAGATCACTCCCTAACACCATACACAAAAATAAGCTCAAAATGGATTAAAGACCTAAATGTAAGGCCAGAAACTATCAAACTCTTAGAGGAAAACATAGGCAGAACACTCTATGACATAAATCACAGCAAGATTCTTTTGGACCCACCTCCTAGAGAAATGGAGATAAAAACAAAGATAAACAAATGGGACCTAATGAAACTTCAAAGCTTTTGCACAGCAAAGGAAACCATAAACAAGACCAAAAGACAACCCTCAGAATGGGAGAAAATATTTGCAAATGAAGCAACTGACAAAGGATTAATCTCCAAAATTTATAAACAGCTCATGCAGCTCAATAGCAAAAACACAAACAACCCAATCCAAAAATGGGCAGAAGACTTAAATAGGCATTTCTCCAAAGAAGATATACAGACTGCCAACAGACACATGAAAGAATGCTCAACATCATTAATCATTAGAGAAATGCAAATCAAAACTACATTGAGATATCATCTCACACCAGTCAGAATGGCCATCATCAAGAAATCTAGAAGCAATAAATGCTGGAGAGGGTGTGGAGGAAAGGGAACACTCTTGCACTGCTGGTGGGAATGTGAATTGGTACAGCCACTATGGAGAACAGTATGGAGGTTCCTTAACAAACTACAAATAGAACTACCATATGACCCAGCAATCCCACTACTAGGCATATACCCTGAGAAAACCATAATTCAAAAAGAGACATGTACCAAAATGTTCATTGCAGCTCTATTCACAATAGCCCGGAGATGGAAACAATCCAAGTGTCCATCATCGGATGACTGGATAAAGAAGATGCGGTACATATATACAATGGAATATTACTCAGCCATAAAAAGAAACAAAACTGAGCTATTTGTAATGAGGTGGATAGACCTAGGGTCTGTCATACAGAGTGAAGTAAGTCAGAAAGAGAAAGACAAATACCATATGGTAACACATATATATGGAATTTAAGAAAAAAAATGTCATGAAGAACTTAGGGGTAAAACAGGAATAGAGACACAGACCTACTGGGGGTGGGCTTGGGGATATGGGGGGGCGGCTGTGACTGGGCGGGAGAGAGGCATGGACGTGTATACACTGCTGGGCATGGGGTGGATGGATGGTGGGGGGTGGCCGCGTGGCACGAGGGGATCGGCTCGGTGCTTTGTGGCCGCCTGGAGGGGTGGGATGGGGAGGGTTGGAGGGAGGGAGACACAGGAGGGAGGGGATGTGGGAATAGATGTATATGTATGACTGATTCACTTTGTTGTAAAGCAGAGACTAATAAAAAAAATTTTAAATATATTAAATAATTTAAAAAAATAAAAAAAAAATTTTAAAAAAAAGAATTGCACCACTAAGTGATTCCCAATATCTTCCAATCATCTTCCAAAATCTCATGGCATGGAAATGTGACTAACTCTGGGATTTCGGAAATCTGACTTGATGAACCCTATGTGTTGGCCAACTCAAACATGATGATAACTTCAACTGTTCACAAGGGTCTGGTCACTTCCAGGAGCATAATTATTAAGAGCAGAGCTCTGCCACCAGATGTCCTGACCCGATTCAAGTTGTGTGATCTTGAAGCTACTTAAAGCCCCCATGTCTTATTTCTTTATCGGTACAGTGGAAATGATATAATAATAATAATAATAATAATAATAATAATACCATCTCACAGGTTTTACTTGTGAGGTTTCGTTTAATTAAAATATATTAGTTACTAAGAAAGCATCCAGTACATAGCAAGCCTTAGTAGTTGTTTAGCTATATACTCGCAACCAATCTGTCAGAATTGAGATCAGAATAGTGGTCCAGTTATGTATTCTATCAGACAGATTTTCAGAATTTATTATGCTTATGAATCACTTTGCTTAGATGCATATTTCCAAGTTCCACCTGATTTGTTAGGCCTTTTGACTTTTTTTTTTTGAAAGTAGGGTATACAAGTACATAAGACAATCAACAGAAATTTGTTTGTTACACTTTTGAGTTATTTAAGTCAATAATTTCCATTATTCATAAATATCACAATTGAGCATAATTCTTTATAACGTTTTCCTAGAAATTAAAATTATTTTATCATATTAGTGACAAAATTAATTTGTAGGTATTTTAACAATTCCTTCCATTTAGCTCTCCTAATGAAATTGTTTATATTTTCAACATGCAATTGAACTCTGAGCCAATTCTTACTCAGACATGTGCTGTCTGAATTTCTTAAAAGCCAGTCCATTTTCAGCTTTCACCCAGAGCCTTTTACTTCCAAATTAGTGACAATCTCAAACCATTTATTGGTAAGAACTCATTTGTTTCCACTGAATTTCTTGCTTTTTATGAGATTCTACTCCAGTTACAGAATTCAAGCTTAAGGAGTCTTCCTTAGTTCACAGAGTTTTAAAAAATCATTCAAACTTTTCATCAATAATGTGTTCCAGAAAATATTAACTTGTGCCAAACAGGCTTTTAAAATGTGACTTTTCCTTTCTCAGCTTTGGTTGAGGCATGAAGGCCATAGGTGATGCTGACCAAGGAGAATTCTGAGAGAAAAATTGTTGAAATTTGAGAGGAGGATTTATTTGAAGAGAACTGGTCTGGGAGTCCATCTCCTGAGGCAGAAGGGCCAAGGAGGTGCTGTATTCTAACCCCAAGCAAAAGTAACAGAGAATTCTAAGGGAGCACTCGGAGAAATTGATGCGTATCCCCTGCAGTTGTTGATGCAGTGGATTAGTGAGAAGGCCCTTGTCAAAAGGATCCTGCCAAAGAAGGCAGCCTGCCAAGACAAGAGGACCCCAATTATAAAAGTCTGTGGGTGACACTGTGGGGACTGAAGCTGGGAGCTCAGGAGGAGCCAGGCAAAGGAGGGGCAATGTCCACCTCAAGGCAGTTGCAGAGAAAAGAACCCACTAGCGGATTCTTCACAGAATTCAGAGAAGTTCCCATGAGAGAGTCAGTGTTAAACAACAGCCAAACTCAGAAAACACATGATCATCCTTCCCGTGCTTTCTTCTAACTCCAGTTGGGCTCAAAACTGAAGTTATCCTGCTGAGAATAGAGGGGCAAGAAAGGATGGAAGACTAATTTTACATAAAGTTTGGAATGTTCTACATTATCTGGAACCAAGTAATTTTAATTATTTAACCAAGATTCTTTTGGTAATTTAAAGTGACTTTTAGTTCGGCCTGGGCTTTTCTGTGACAGGAACATACAGTTCCTCACCAAGCAGATTTAAAGAGAGAGTGGAAGACAAAAACAATGAGCTTTTCTAACTATATCCTATGAGACCTGCTTACTTAAACCGACTACACAGATGTACATGAAAAAAAAAGGCAACTAAAAAAGTAGACTGAAGCAGAGTAAAATTCTCACCCTATGTTAGTCACCAGCAACTCTGCTAGAAGTTCCAGTTATTGGATTGAGTATGAGAATTTTCTGTTTAATTCAGTTCTGTGGAAGTTTAGGTTGTAGTTTCTGTATCCTGTCTGTGATGGTGATCTTTTGGGATAGATTTCCTACACAAAGCCAGATTTTCTAGTAGGCTCTTCATCCAATTAAGCTGTTGAAAATGTGTATCCTGTTGAGTTCAAGATGGCCAAACTGCTACACAAGTTTTCCCTCCAGCCCTTTCCAAATCCCACTAAATTGATGGTAAAGATGTGTAAGGAAGAGTGTAAATCTGCAACAGTGATGGAAATAGAATTGAGAGAGAGAGATCTTCAGTGAATGAGTTTATAAGAAATTTCTGAAAATGGTATATCTCTAGGGGCTAGTCAGGGTTCAGGAAACCATAGCTGCCACCCTCTCCTTACCTCAAATGAAAAATCCTAGAAATCTGTTGCATTTCTTTACACCAACAATGAAATATCAGAAAGGGACAGTAAAACAAAAAATCCCTTTTAAAATCACATCAAAATAAATAAATAAATAAAATATTTAGGAATAAACCTGACCAAGGTGAAAGACTTATTTGCTAAGAACTATAAAACATTGATAAAGGATATTAAAGATAATTCAAAGAAATGGAAAGATATCCCATGCTCCTGGATTGGAAGAATTAATATTGTTTAGATGGCCATACTACCCAAAGCAATCTACAGATTTAACACGATCCCCATCAAATTACCCATGACATTTTTTACAGAACTGGAACAAATAATCCTAAAATTTATATGGAACCATAAAAGACCCAGAATTGCCATAGCAGTCCTGAGGGAAAAGAGCAAAGCAGGAGGCAAAACCCTCCCAGACTTCAGATAATACTACAAAGCTACAGTCATCAAAACAGCATGGTATTGGCACAAAAAAGACATCTGGATCAATGGAACAGAATAGAGAGCCCAGAAATAAACGCACACACTTATGGTCAATTAATCTTCAACAATGGAGGCAAGAATATATTGGGTGGGCCAAAAAGTACCTTCAGTTTTATAAGTAAAAATAAAAGACACATTTTTCATTTTCACCAAGAACTTTATTGAACAACGTATTCACCCTTTGTTCCACTACCTTCTGCCATTTTTCAGGCAACTTCATAATTCCATCTTCCCAAAACCTTTTATCTTTTTAAGCAAAGAAGTGTTCCAGGTGCCTTTTACAGTCTTCCAGGGAATTGAAATATATTCCATTAAGAGAACTCTGTAAAAACTGAAATAAATGGAAATCCGAAAGTGCAATGTCTGGTGAATACAGCGGATGAATCAGAACTCCCCAGCCAAGCCGTAACAGTTTTTGCCTGGTCATCAAAGAAACATGCAGTCTTGTGTTACCCTGATGGAAGATTATGCATTTTCGCTTGACTAATTCTGGATGTTTTTCATCGAGTGCCACTTTCCGTTGGTCTAACTGGGAGTTCTTGCTGGAATTAATCATTTGGTTTTCCGGAAGGAGCTCATAATAGAGGACTCCCAATCCCACCAAATACACAACATCACCTTCTTTGGATGAACATCGGCCTTTGGTGTGGTGGGTGGTGGTTCATTTCACTTGCCCCATGATCTCTTCCATTCCACATTGTTGTACAGTATCCACTTTTCATTGACCATCATAATTTGTTTTAAAAACGGGAGATTTTCATTACATTTCAGTAGAGAATCGCATGTGGAAATATGGTCAAGAAGGTTTTTTCACCTAACTTATGTGGAGCCCAAACATCAAAGTGATTCACATAACCAAGCTGGTGTAAATGATTTTCAACACTTGATTTGGATATTTTGAGTATGTCAGCTATCTTCTGCATGGTATAATGTTGATTGTTCTCAATTATTGTTTCGATTTGATTGCTATCAACTTCAACTGGTCTCCCAGACCGTGGAGCATTGTCCAGTGAGAAATCTTCAGCACAAAACTTCGCAAGCCAATTTTGACATGTTCAACAAGTCACAGCACCTTCTCCATACACTGCACAAATCTTCTTTTTGTGTTTCAGTTGTGTTTTTACCTTTCTTGAAAGAATAAAGCATAATATGCCAAAAATGTTGCTTTTTTTCTTCCATCTTTGATATTAAAATGGCTATTCAAAAATTCACCAATCTTGATGTCTTTTTTTAAATGCACGCTGAGATGACAGCTGTCACATACAATCTAACAAAATTGTTTCAAATGAAGCTGAAGACAACTAAGTGCTACTAGAGCCATCTTACGGAAAAAAACGAATGAACTTTTTGACCTACCCAATACAATGAAGAAAAGACAGTCTGTGCAGCAAGTGGTGTTGGGAAAGCTGGACAGCTACATGTAAATCAATGAAGTTAGAACACTTCCTCACACTGTACACAAAAATAAACTCAAAATGGCTTAAAGGCTTAAGTATGAGATATGACACCATAAAACTCCTAGAAGAAAAAATAAGCAAAACATTTTCTGACATAAATCGTACAAATGTTTCCTAAGGCTAGTCTCCCAAGGCAACAGCAATGAAAGCAAAAATAAACAAATGGGACCTAATCAAACTTATAAGCTTTTGTACAGCAAAGGGAACCATAAACAAAAGGAAAAAACCTATGGACTGGGAGAAAATATTTGCAAACCATGCGACCAACACGGGCTTAATTTCCAAAACATACAAACAGCTCATACATCTCAATAACAAAAAACAAACAGCCCAATTAAAAAATGGGCAGAAGACCTAAATAGACATTTCTCCAAAGAAGACATACAGATGGCCAATAGGTACATGAAAAGATGCTCATCATCATTAATTATTAGAGAAATGCAAATCAAAACTACAATGAGGTATCGTCTTATACTGGTCAGAATGACCATCATTCTACAAATAACAAATGCTGGAGAAGATGTGGAGAAGAGGGAACCCTCCTACACTGTTGGTGGGAATGCAAATTGGTGCAACCACTGTGGAGAACAGTATGGAGGTTCCTTTAAAAACTAAAAACAGAGTTGTTATATGATCCAGCAATCCCACTCCTGGGCATATATCCAGAAAAACACATACTTCAAAAACATACATGCACCCCAATATTCATTGCAGCACTATTTACAATAGCCAAGGCATGAAAGCAACCTAAATGGCCATTGACAGATGAAGGAATAAAGATAATGTGGTATATATACACAATGGACTACTATTCAGCCATAAGAGACAATGAAATAATGTCATTTGCAGCAACATGGGTGGACCTAGAGATTATCATACTAAGTGAAGTCAGAAAGAAAAAGAGAAATACCACATGATATCACATACATGTGGAATCTAAAATATGATACAAATGAATTTATTTATGAAACAGAAACAGACTCACAGACATAGAAAACAAACTTATGGTTATGAAAGGGGAAAGACTCACAGACACAGAAAACAAACTTATGGTTATGAAAGGGGAAAGGGGGTGGGGGAGGGTTAAATTAGGAGTTTGGGACTAGCAGATACAAACTACTATAAAATAGATAAACGACAAGGTCCTACTGTATAGCACAGGAAACTATATTCAATATCCTGTAATAAACCATATGGAAAAGAATATGTATGTATATGTATAACTGAATCACTTCGCTATACACCAGAAACTAATACAACATTGTAAATCACTATACTTCAATTAAAAAAAAAATCCTAACAGAGATTCAACTAGAAAAGCAGAGAGGAAGTGGGTAGAAATTTGATGATGGATAAAACATTATAATAAAATTTATATCAAAGTGTAAAAGCAGATTAAAAATGTGAACAAAATATAAAAATAATTTAAGAAAAGAAAGACAGAATAGAGGGGGAAGAAATTATCAAATATGTGACCAAAAAATTGCATAGCACTTATAAGTCCTTAGATTGAAATGACTCACCTACTTCCAAGCAGAATGGATGAGTCAAATTCTGTTCTAACACATATTTATGAAATTTCACAACTTCAAGGAGAAAGGGAAAATCCCCAAAACTTACAGACTTAAAATCAGATCTCCTATAATAGAATAAGAATCTTGTGACCGCCTGGAGGGGTGGGATAGGGAGGGTGGGAGGGAGACGCAAAAAGGAGGGGATATGGAAACATATGTATATGTATAACTGATTAAATTTGTTATAAAGCAAAAAAATTAAAAATAAAAACTTTAATCAAAAAAAAGGCATCTTTTGAGCTATTTACTAATCAAAAAAAAAATAGAATAAGAATCATTCTGCTATCAGATTTCTGATAAGCAAAAATAAACGTTATATAATATTAGAGTGACATGTTCAATTTTTAAAGGAAAGTGATTTTGGATTTGTAGTTTTATGTCCAAATAAGTTATTAATAAAGGTAATATAAAGACACTTTCTGACATGAAACTATCAGACTTTTACTTCTTTACTCTTCCCTTCATGCTTCTGAAAAATCAACTTGAGTACATGTTCTAGCAAAATGAGAGCCAAACAAGATAGAAAAAGGCATAAAATCCCAGAAAACAGTGCCTCTCACACAGAAGTACATCTAAAAGAAATCCCATAATGACAACTATGAAGCACGTCTAGAAAACAAAGAATTCATAGTAAAGCGGTAGATCAAAAACTATGGGAGGGATCTCACTGGGAGGAAAGAGAATTCCTTATATAATTGAAAAGAATAAATAATTTTGAAGAAGAAAGGAATATATTGTTTCTCTGAACCAGCAAAAATAAAGGCAATAAAAAATCTCAGGAAAAACTGAAAGCAAAACAGTGAATGTTAAAATATGAAACAACTATATCACAATTTTAAACAGTTGAAAGTAAAAGAAAAACAGAATGAAAGAGAGAGAAAGAGAATGAGTATGAGACATCTGGTCTTGATGGTAGAAATACAGCACAGGTGTTACCACATTATTTAAACTTTAGAGGAAAAAAAGGTGTTTAAACTTTGTTTTATCCAATTTGTTTCTATCCTTTCTATAAATTAACAACTATTCTGACCTCTAAGTAACAGAAGACATTTGATACATTCTAAGAGTCACCTGTTGCTTGTTTTTTTTTTTGTTTTTTTTTTTGTGGTATGCAGGCCTCTCACTGCTGTGGCCTCTCCTGTTGCGGAGCACAGGCTCCGGACGTGCAGGCCCAGCAGCCATGGCTCACGGGCCCGGACGCTCCACGGCACATGGGATCCTCCCGGACCGGGGCACGAACCCCTGTCCCCTGCACCGGCAGGTGGACTCTCAACCACTGCGCCACCAGGGAAGCCCCCTGTTGCTTGTTTTGAAGATGATTCCCGATGGGGGGGGCGTTCAGCTCAGTTATTAGTGTGTGCTGTTCCTGCTGGCCCATGTGTTTCTAGAATTTCAAAGGGCTGTGGCTGCCTGCATTCTGTAACTCCCCTAATAAGGCCACCTGCACCATACCTGCCCAAGCCATCTCAATTAAATGAGAAGTCTGCCCTTTAATGGCTATAAAGATATTTCTGCCTGACATGGCCATGGCAGCTTGCCACATCAAGAGTAGCTCAAAATTATGGGGAGCTGTGAATCCTGTTGATTGATTGCAGTCACTAGAGTCTTAGCATATGAAGGTCTGTGCTGGCAGATGTCACTTTGGCATTAGAACACAGATCTCTGAGGCAGAGTTCCAGCATGGAAATGCAAAACCCACTAGCGGACACAGGTCGTGGTGGATGAAAACTAAATTCCCTTTGTTTTGTAGCTACAACCATTAGTATAAATCTTGATATGGTAGGCACCTAAGATATGCTTGATGAATGAATAGAGGGAGGGATAAATTAAATGAGCGACTGAGTAAATGATATTCTGACCAGTTAATTTAATCAGACCCATAACCTTAGTGGACATTTCTCTCATTAGTATCCTTAGTGGGTATTCCTCTCATGAATGGTTAATACTTTAAAATGTATATGAAGTTTATTTTTCATAACACTTCAATGTACAACAATTGCTTTGTTCTCCATTTTATCATTCCTTCAAATCTAAATAAAATTCATGTAGATTTATACCTGGAACATATTAAATATTCAGTAAAGATTAACTATTAACTATTATTATTTTTTAAGAGTTGGGGAATAATAGAGAGATAGAGATTGAAATGAAGACAGAGGTAGAGATAGAGAGGTACAGCCCTGGCAATAGATGGAGGAAGGAAGAAGGGAGAGAGAAGAGAGAGACTAGAAAGGCAAAATAAAATCAAATGTTTCTCTCATTACCTAATGGAATTTGTAAGTGCCAAGTCTGCACTAACAGACTGAAGATCTAAGGCTTTTTGGTCATTACTTGGAACCTGATCCATTCAACTGCATAACTGCTAACTTGAACTCACTTTGATTATATCCTCAAAGACTGAACCACAAACTTTTTTCAAATTAGTAAATAAAACACACTATTTTTAGTTATAAACTAGTGGATTAGATTGCAAACACAGGAGTATATCAAAAGGTTCCCTGTTATTATTTTGCATGGGCAATAAAGATTAATTGCTCCATAACACTCAAGGTGCAAGAAATCTCACATTACTTTGCAAATCAAAGCTAGGTCTGAATCCATTCAACCAGTCTAATAAGAAGTCCAATCTCAGAGTCTCTTGTCTTTATTCTTAGATTGTGGCAGAGCAAGGATTACCCTCCCTGAAGAATGGGGGAGAGAATATTTTGCTTATTGATCTGCTGTCTTTAACTGATGAAGATGTTCCCGGATGGAATGAGGGTAAATTCCATCCACCCATGGGACAACAAAATCCAGAAACTGAGAACACAAAGGCACGCAGGGGAAAACAACTTTTCATTTTTTAGGTGGCAAATCTATAATATCAAGAAAATACAACACATCATTTCTTAATAATTCACTTGTTACATATGCAATATGGAATATTTGAGTAGAAAATGATCACTCCCCCTTCATTCTGTTCCATTCTCTTTCTTAACTGTCCAAGAATCTGTTTGCATTGAGGGTTGGTCAGTACAATCAGGGAGCCAGTGAGAATAAGACGTCCTAAGAGGTTTTCAAAGTATAGTAATGACATTTCAATACAGTGCCTTCTGAGTTAAGAAGAAAAATGTTTTCCTCTCACCTCTCCAATAACTTGAGAATTATTTTAAAAGTTTTCTCCATATTTGTCCCAGAAAAAAGGCTTGGCATTTTAGATTCAACTCTGACGGGTTAAGTAGAGCAAAAGGAAAGAGGGATGGAAGAAAGGAAAAAAAGGATGAAGGGAGGGCAGGAGAGAAGGGAAGGACGAAGTAGGAGGAAAAGGAAAAGGGAGGATGGGAAGGAAGGAGGATAAAAGAAGGAAAAAAGGAAGAGAGGGAAGAGAAAGACATGAAAAGAAATGAGGAAGTAAAAATCTTCAATCTAAATAAAAGGTGATTAATAAATCAAAAATCAGATTTCACCTAGGATTTCAACAAATAGAGATCTTATTCTAAACATCATATTGCCTTTAAAGGGGTACAATTCCTTTTAGGAAGTACTGAATTTGAAGACCTGGCAGATTCAGGTTAAGAACATTATTTTATTCAAACTTTACTTTGGCTTTACACCATTAGCCAATATAGCCAATATGAAGGTTCTTTATTTGAAAAGAACCTAAAAAAATCATTGTAGTAATAACCCTAAGGATACTGTTGAGGTCTTTGCTGACTGCATCAGAACATGCCATTTTTATGAAAACCTTCTGAAGGAATTTCATGACTTTGAAGTAACAAGATGTTATATTTTTCCTTTTTGTTCATACATACTAAATCATGTAAGTAATGATATCACCCTTTTTTGCGCTGCTTTTTAGACAGGTCACAGCCATTCCTGTGACCCTCCTTGGGCATGTTCTGGACCTCAGGTACACTCATGTTTTACACATCTCAACAAGCTTATTCTTGTGTTCTTGAGCTTTGGTCCAGGAAAATAGTGCCTTATTGCTAATACAGTATCATTGAGGAAAAGTTCATTTATATTTCATATGTTACTTAAAAATCACAAATAAGTATGATTTACATATTGCAAGAGTTTCCTTACAAAGTGCTAAAATCAAAAAACAGGAATGCAAATATATATAACATTAGGTACATATATATGGCTTTTTGATTAAAAGGAAAAATTCTATCCAAAAAAATGTTTCAGTCTGAAACAACTTATTTTTCTGAGACTTCCAGGTAGTAAAAGCTTTGGTCTTCTTAATGAAGTAAGTACTTTGTTCCTCCAAAGACTAATATTCTATTTAATAAGCATTTCAACACACAGAGTACAGCAAAACAGGAAATGTTCTGCAGAATAAAATTTATAAATGATACATTGGCTTTTAGCATGACTAATCTTCAGATGAAGAAGCTTTTGGATTCATAATAATCAACTCTGTTTCCATTCAACTGTTTTCCATGAGAAATTCAAATCAAATTATGCTAGATAGCAATTAATTAAAAACTCTTCAGAGGAATTATTTGGTTTTATTTCCAGTAAAAGCCAAGTCTTCATAAAAGCCATTAATTAGTGTATCTTTTGTCTCCACAGTGAAACTAAGAGTTGAAGCCCTTGAACTCCATTTAACCTTCAAAAGGGTCTCTGCAGGTCCAACTTGAAATGCTCTGGAGTGGGGGTGAGTGACACAGGAGAGAAAACATCCAGGAAAACCAATATGAAAATGGGTTTTAATGCAGTTTTTTGGATACTAGTTGAAACAGCCTAGTCAAACTGTAAAATTTCTCTTCTTTATTACCCAGTAATGTGTGCAGTGGATGTTCCTGACCTTTACTTCATCTCCAGCTCCCACCCCTGTTACATAGAGTTTTATTGTCTGTATTTGATTTTGTCCAAAAAGTATAAAATAAATATCCAAGAAATCATCAGTTTTCTCTCAGAATCCATTGTTATAAAGCAGTTTCATATGGATCCTCTGTGTTAGTTTCTCATTGCTGTTGTATCAAATTACCATAAACTGGGAGGCTTAAAACAACATGAATTTATTATCTTTGAATTATGGAGGTCAGAAGTGTGAAATCAATTTCACTGGGCTGAAGTTAAGCTGTCAGCAGGGTTACATTCCTTTTGGAGGCTCTAGCGGGTAATTGATTTCCTTGTTTTTTTTCCAGCTTCTGGTTGCCACTTGTATTCCTTGGTTTGTAGCCTCTTCCTCCATCTTCAAAAATGCAAATGGCTGATTCACTTTGTTGTACAACAGAAACTAACACAGCATTGTGAAGCAATTATACTCCAATAAAAATCTATTTAAATAAACAAATAAATAAATAAAATTGACTTGTAATCCCCCCCAAAAACGTATGGTTCTAATTTCTGCCACAACTACCACATCACTTTCTCCTCTAGACTCTGCCTCATCTTGTGTCCTGTGATTACATCAGACCCACCCAGATAATCTAGGATAATCTCTCAATCTCAAAATCCTTAATCTGATTACTTTCAGAAGTTCTTTTTGCCTTATAAACTAACCGTCACAAGTTTCAGGGACTAGGACAGGGGCATATCTGTCAGTATTCAGCCTACTATAGTCCACCTTCTGGGCCCCAAAGATTCACATCCATCTCACATACAAGATACATTCATCCCATCCCAATACCCCTCAGAGTCTCAACTCATTACAGCACCAACTCAAAGTGAAAGCTCATCTAAATATCATCAGCTCAGAAGCCCCAAACCTCATCATCTAAATCAGGTGTGGATGAGACTCTGGGTATGAGCCATTCTGGGGCAAAATTCTACTCTATCTAAGGACTTGTGAAATTAGAGAATAAATGATCTGCTCCCAAAATACAATTGTGGTACAGCATAGGATAACATTTATAGACATTCCCATTCCAAAAGGAAGAAAATGGAAGGAAGAAAGGAATCACTGGTCCTAAGCACTCACATCCAACTGGGCAAAATCCATTAGGTTTCAATGCCTGGGAATAATCCTCTGTGGTTTGCAGTTCTGCCCTCTGGGAGCTTTCTCCACCTCTAAACCACTTCCATTCTCGATTTCCATGGTTGGGGAGTAGGAAGTATTTGGTGATGTGTGTCTCAGAGTTGGAGGGAAAATATCTATACTGCACTTTGTAATGAAATGCTGAAAATAATGTTTTCTTTAAAAAAAATGTATAACATATAAAAATGTCCTCACATCAAATTGCTTCTAGCAAAAAGACCACTTCAAAGCATCCCCAAAATTTAAAAAAAAAAAGTTCTTTCTTCAATAGGCTGCATCAAAGCTGCAGTATCAAAATATCATGTACACATCTGGAGTAACATAAAAAAACCCTGTTGCTACAATTATCTATACTGTTTCAGAAATACAGCAGAGCACATCTTGTGTAATGAAAAATCTGGTTATGGCAGTTTCGTTTCGGAACTAAATGCAATGATTACTTTGGGATAATCTGGCTTTTGTAATGACAAATGAAATTTAGTAGGACTGCCAAATCTATTCTGCACAGATAGAGAAAACAAAGCGTGTTTGACCTGAAACTATGAGTGTTTAAATCAGTAGAAGGAATGGTTAGTTTTAAACTTTTTCCTGATCCCCAATTTTTGTTGGATACAATCTCATCAGAAATCTTTATAATTCAGGGGCAGATGAAGGATTTATTGTTAAAAGGTACACATTAAGGCAGCAATTTATTTTGATGTTCACTTTGGATTAATTTCACAGCTAAACTGAATATGCAGAATGGCTTATTTTAGATAAGAATTCTAACTAGAACAAATCTGTGATGTCTCCGGAATGTTATCTCTATCTGCCTCTAATTTAACAAGCTAGCTCCAGTAAAGGAGGGGGAAATTTAGCTGTATCATTAAGCTATAAAAAGTAAATTATTATATATTTAAATATAATGATAAAGGACAATATTGTTCACTCCATGTCCAATTTAGAATAATTTAGAGCAAAGTCAGACAAGTGGATAAAGGCTCTAGAGCATGATGCATGTCTGGTCCATTTATAGTCTTAAGTTCCTGCCCTATGTAATGAATATTAAGAGTGACATATGTAGGCCTGAAGTTGAAAAAAATACCACATTATGTTGAAAGATTTTTTGAGATGACCTCCAAAATATTACACAGTGGATTGGATGTGTGTCTCATTGAAAGCAGGTCATCTTTACTGAGAGAGAGAGAATAATTCCTAACTTTGAAAAGAGGAATGTAGAAAGTTAAATCATTTTCAAAATCATTTACTTTTTTTAAAAAGTCTTGGTCAATTGCATTTATTTTTAAGAAAAGAAGTTAAAGGCTATGTAGACTGATGTTTGGTTGTTTTGTTTTCTACCATGTCTTTGTTTCATGTTGTGTTTCTGTTAGGAAAGAAACACAGTGTGAAACCAGATCCATGCTGCCTCCAATCCCCGAATCCCCATTCTTAGCATAAAACTCTCCCTGCCCTTGAACATCTTGGTCTTGCCCGTATCTGTTTTAATGAACCTTGGTTCTTCTACCAGATCACAGATATGATTATAAAACAAACAAAACATAAAAAACCAACAACAGAAATATTTATTAATGGCTCATTTTCAGCCCAGAAATGTGTGGATTTTTCAGAAGCGTTCATTCTAAAGGGGAGCGTATTATGGTTTATCCTTCACTATCATATGGGTTATAAATTGTTTTTGGCATGGCTGATTTTTGTTGAATTAATATAAACAATAATACATTGAGTCAAATAAATGTATTAAAATACTGTCTCTGTTGTTATCTTAAGTTTTAATGTTCTTTCGTGCTATTTGATGCTGTCTTCCAAAAAACTAAAGTTGTCTAAGACAGAGCAGCTACTTAAAAATATTTACCGACCAAGTAACTTTAATTATATCTTATTTGATTTTAAAAATAATTCAACTTTAAAATAGCGATGATGCATCTCAAGATAAGTTTCAAAAATTAAAATCTATAATGACTCAACTCTGACCTTTCCTACCATGAATAATACTAAATGCATGACAAGTGAGACTGTACTGTTTTTACCATGAGTTGAGCATCGGATTACCTGAAGCAGTTTGAGGTATAATGGATTACCCAGTGGGCTTACATTCTAAACAAAAGAGATGAAAGAAGCAAATCAGCAAGCTGGGGAAAAAAAAAAGTATATATCCCTAAAGTGAAAGAGCACCGTATTTGGGGAATTTATTTATTTATTATTATTATTTTTTTTTTTTGGTGTGACCTTTTTTCAGATTCTTCCATGTACCCAACCCTTCTGTCCCTGAGAGAAAACTTCCCAGATTAGATAATCTTGCTAAAGGCTTACAGAACTAATGTGAAGGAAGAACTTGCAGAACAGGAAAGAAGAAACATTTCTGGTCTAGTTTACTTGTAGGGCCTGGGAGGAAGGAATAAGATGGTCACAGAAAAGTAACAACAGTGGTCTGCCTGGACAGTGCAAGTGCCACAGAAGAATATTCCTTCCATAGAACTGATGAAAACTCTGGAGCTCCCCAGGGACTAAAAAGTCAAGTCTAAAGAGGCTGTAGGAGAGGGTCAATATTTAGTCACTTTAAAATGTGTGCACTTCCTAATCAGATTCATCCTTACCTCATTCAAAGAGGGATGGTAAAGTTGCATCATTCAGCGGTATTTAATTTAATTCAACAGGTATTTATCACAGGCTTTCCTTGCCTTTGGCTCTGCTCTAGGTGCCAGAGAGCAAAAGTTCAGACACCGTAGACATCCTGCTTTCCTTATAGAAGTTACAGTCCATTTACCACAGGATGGAAAACAAAGCACAAAAACTGGGATTGAAGGGGGGAATGAGAATTAAGTTTCCACAGACAAAGAACCAAAAAATGTAACGGTAGTCAGGAGGACAATGGTCATACATTATTGATCCTCTCAAAACAGGAGACATTGAAAGCTCACATTTGCCATAAAAATCTATTAGCTCAGGTTAATCCAGATTGAGCTTTAGCAAAATTACACCTGCTTAATGAAAGCTACCATTAAAGCAGCCAGCGGTGGGTGTAAGAGCATTCATTATTCTTTCATCAGTTATTCCCATGATTCATGCAAGTGTTCTTCATCAACTGATTTATTAGGCCTAACATTCAGTATTATAAGGTAATTCTAAGTCTTATCAAAGCACAAAGCTGTTATATAAGAGTTTCTGAATAATAAATAAGCTATTATAAAGGAACAAAAAACAAGTTCCAGGGAGCTCACAAAGTCAAAAAATAATCATGATATAGTAACCATGGAACTATAATTAAAATTGCCACATAAATGTACTGTTATCCAGTGCATTCACTCATCCATATAGTACTGCTGTGTTCCGAGGAGACAGAATTTCTCTCATACAATGAAACTAGATGATGGAGGATGATACAACAAAGGGTATAACCTCCATCTTTGCGAAGCCAACAAACCAGATTCCTTCCCATAGTATCCACATTCCTCTCCCTTCAATAATTCAAGGTGACAGATGTGAGAAATTTTATCTCAAAGCAAGTTTCATAGTATATTTCAGAGTAAATATAGACCTGTTCTATCCTTTTACATCTAGAGCCATATAAAATGAGAATGATGAGCAACAGGGAACATAATTTAAAAAAAGAAAATGACTTGAAATGTTCTCTATGTTGTGGTTGTTAAAGCAGGAAGGAAGATCAATGAATGTGTTGAATTAAAAATGGATAGATAAGTAAGTGGATTCACTCACTCCTTCATGTGGATATTGACCAAATGCTTCCTCTACTTCAGACATGGATTCATCCCTCATAGAAATCAGTAGCATGGCTCACAGCCTAGCAGCGAATACATTAAATACATAATTACAAATGTCATGAATAATATGGAAGAAGGATCTTAAATAAGGAAGATTTCTGCATTTTGTCCAGAACGTAGGTAGCGGGGCTGAGGGATGGAGGGAGAGGACATAATCAGAATTTCCAGCAAAATATGGAGATAAAGAGAAGGTAGTGGTATGCTTAGTTTGGAAAAGGTGCAAAGATAATGCTGTTATGTGTACTCCAATTGACAGCCTCCACCCGGAGCCTAGGTCAAAGTCTGAAAACTTTAAAGAGAACCTTCTTCCAATATACCCAGTGTTTAATCTCCATGAGCAATGAAGAGAATAGGAGAGGAAAGAAGCAAATCATTTTGACAGGTGAGAATGAGCTCATTTTCTTTAAAGAAATGTGGTGACCACTGCTGGCAATTTCTGTAAGTGGCAAGATCAGGATCATGTACACAGGGGGCAACCGCATCAGCTCTTACCTCATTTCTTCTACATCTCTGTAGCCCCTCCACCCCCAAACTTGAATCAATTATTTAGTCCCACCTGCACACTGGTCTAGCTCCAGTCCCCAGGATCAATCCTAGCTGGAATGGCAAGTATTTGAACAGCCTTAGTCTCACATTCTATTGGGGCTTGGAGGCTAGCAATGAAGCATAGCAATGATTCATTCGGTCCTGGGGCCTTACATAGCTGTTATTTTACCCTTTCTTGTCCACAGTGGCCTGGTATATAGGTCTGGGCTTCTGCCTTGGTCCCTCCTTAATATGGCTGACGTCCCTCTCAGAATGGGGTCATTACCAGAACCTCTTCTCATGGGGTTGTTCTCTTGATAACTCATCTGGCAATTGCCTTTTCCTGTAGGTGGCTGGACTTTGCTTCTCCTACCCCTGGTTTCTGACTAGGATCCTTTTGTAAGTAAGCAAATTTCCTACAACCACCATGTAACTCTAGTTCACTGTACAACCACCTAGACTTTCCCATTTAAGGGCCCTATTCATGCATGAGACATTCATGCTGCACTCTGTTAGGCCTTGAAGTATTTGGTTGACCCCACTCAAGGTAGTATCAGCAAGCTGATTAATTCACACAATCTAGAGCAAACACTCTTGAATGTGGCTCCTCTGGTCTTAAGGTAGTCGTTTCCTACAGACATGTCAGTTACTCAAACTGACACTGAAGTAATAAAATAGCACCAAGTCTCTGAAAATCACCTGGGTCCCATCAGTGGTTGGTTCATTGACATTTTTATTTTTCTCTGCTTTCTACTGAATGAAACTACTAAGGTGTATACATCTGAATTTTTTCTCTGACTTGCAAACAGAAGAATTAGAATGCTTAACATAGACATAATCTCAAATTCCTCATATCTCATGCTTGTATGCAGGGAAAAAATAACCTAAGACTTGTCTTCCCCATCAAAAATATTCATGGGCACACCAGAATCACAGAATTAAGTCTATGACAAGATGTTCTTCTTATATAACATACTGGCTCTCTCTGTAACCAGACTGTGACTTCTTCTTGCCAGCCAAAAGCTGATATATTCTTGGAAAAGCCTCTGCCAGAATTTTTAAAAAAGATAATTTACACTCTAGGAAATTATTTTGTCCATAAAAGAAACAGATGCATTTGCCTTTAAGGGACAAGACCTCCCTGTCCTTCTGTTGTATTTACAGAAGTCAAATTTGCCAAATATCAGTGTATGGTTTTTATCAAGGAGATGACTCTCCTTGTTTCTATTGCTATTGTCTTCTTACTACAGAACAGAAGTTCTCAAGGCTGGCTGCATGTTAAGTCACCTGCAGGGGTTTTCAACAAATCCCCGTGTTTCATGCCCCAGGGACCTTGATTTAACTGACCCAAGATGGGGCCCAGGCATTGGAATTTCTTTCAAAGGTCCCCAGGCAATTCTGCTGTGCGGCCGGCATGGAGAGCCACAGCTGCAGGGTCAGTGTGCATTTTTCCTTGTTATTGTGCACTGAAATCCTGGGTACCTGGATAGAATGTTGACCTCAGATGTTTTCACTTTTTAATCCCCAGGTATCGTCTTCAAGTCTGGCAAGGTTGGGATCAATAATGAGCCTGAGTGAGACCCCAAGGAGCATAAGCTCCGTGTGAGTTTTCTGCTCCTAAATGCAGGAGCCTTACTGGAGATTTCCCCAGTCTCCTTCTGATGCTTTGGAACAGATGGTTTGTCTTAACAAAACATTTTGCTATTTTTAATTTGTTTGATGATTTAAGGCCAGATCCCTCCGTCAGACTGCACAGAAGCCTTCAGTGGTTGCAAGGCAATCTTAAATCCTACCAGGTAAAGGTTATTCTATCCTCCTGTGTGAATTACACAGCACCAAGTCAACTGTCCCTTTATTTTGTCGTATCTATTTATCTCATCATCTTGCATCTCCCAATAAATGCAGGATTTAGTATTCTAATGCCTCAGTCTCCTCCATCTACAATGTTTCCTTTAAAAATTATACTTAATGCTGACAGGAAAGCTATCTTTCCACCCAATGTCACCTGCTATTCAAAAATATTCAATATTTGTTTTACATTTTTATTCAAGTTTTGCTCTTTAGGAAATGCCACTGGTGATGCAATAGGTGGTATCCTATTAAGTTACATATGTTCCTTTCAAATATGCTTCAATACTATCATGAAATAAAGAAAATTGAATTTTGAAATGCAATATTCTGTATTCTGCCAGCTGCAAAAAAATAAGGCATTATTAGCTTCTGGGGGCAGGGTTGGCAGTGGACATTTATGCTATCTTTCTTTTTCCTTTTCCAAATAAAATATGCCTACAGTATTATACGGTTTATAAATTAAATGCATGCAAATCAACACATTCTATGATTTAACTAGTAAAAAGGTGTACTGAAAAATGAAATGTGCAAGTTTAGTAACAAACTGAATCAGCCGCTTTGGAAGTTTTTAAGGTAAACCTAGTAGTTGCTAAAGTAAGGAGAAAACATTGAGTTACATGGTTTGCTTTTCTTTACCTTCATAATTTTCTTTGGTAATGCCTATTAGTCTTTCTTTGACTGAAGGGAAGGGGACTCAACTAATTTTTACGTTTTTTAGTGGAATGTATACAACAAGAGAAACGCCCACAAGATTTCACATAATGAGATAACATATCACCTCCACTACAGGGCCCTATCCAGATCCAATTTTATGATTCTGCAGCTTCATTTTATATATATACATATATATATATATTTTTTTTTTTTGAAGTACGCGGGCCTCTCACTGTTGTGGCCTCTCCCGTTGCGGAGCACAGGCTCCGGACATGCAGGCTCAGCGGCCATGGCTCACGGGCCCAGCCGCTCCGTGGCATGTGGGATCCTCCCGGACCAGGGCACGAACCCATGTCCCCCCACATCGGCAGGCGGACTCTCAACCACTGCGCCACCAGGGAAGCCCCGCAGCTTCATAATATTACTCGACTTAACTAATATCACATCCCATTTTATTGTATTTTTCCTAACTGACAAAATCAAATGATTCCTTTAATGGGATAAGAAATCTAATTTAACTTTACATACATTTTCCCATTTATTTTAGCAATCATAAATTTGAGTTTAGCAATAGCATGCTGTCGATAAAATGTTAGTAAGGACAACGGCAGCCTACTGTATCTTTCAATGACCTCTCTTGGCAGGAGTCAAGAAAAGTAATAATGTAAAGTGTATTAGAATGACAGTGAGGGCTTTCATGTTCTAACACTGGTTCCCAAGGTAAGTTGCTTCACTAAGCCTCAGTTTCCTTACCTGTGAAATGGGACAGATAGACTACTGGTGGTTAAAACTGTGTCACCCTAAGGGAATCAAGAAGGTCATTCAAGGCCTGGAGGAAAGAGGAGGCAATTATGCAGCCCTCACTTCATCCAGCTGGTCTCTTCATTCATCTATTATATAGTTAGGGCTACTTTTATTAGGGGGAAAAAAAGGTTTCATTTTCTAAAACTAGTCTGAAACACCTTTAAAATAAACATTGGCCAAAGTCTTATCCAATTCCAGAAGTCAAAGAAAACTTTACAGTAGGATTTAAGCTCCTGGGTCATGTGTCCTAAGCCTCCCACTAGAAATTTGAATTTGCATCTCAGTGATATTATACTAGACTCTGATATTAGAGGATGAAACCTCATGGCTGTGTAAGGCTAGTAACATGGTTTGATACTATTGCTCCTGTTTATAGTTCAGAACAGTACATCAGAATTACTCAAAAAGCTTTTGTAAAAAAAAAAAAAAAAAAAATTCAGTATGTGGCAATATCCCAGGTGTACTGAGTCAGAGTCTGGAGACAATGGGAGATGGCTGTGTTGGTATGTATTTTGAAAGCATGTTCCCAAGTTCTTCTGCTGCTCACCCTCAATTAAAAACCATTATTTATACTGCTGTTTTGTGTGTTTTTATTCCATAGTTTTCTATTTGACTTCCCACCATAAAATTAATACCATCATGTGTACCAATCTAATCAACTAGGTTTGGGAAGCAGAATTTTCATTTTACACTAAAGAACTCTCTTAAGAGGAAGCAATGCAATCTTCAAATGGCCTGCCCAGGCACCCAGAGAGCTCTCAAAACCTAACTGAATTTTATTAGCATCTTCTAAGGAACAACAGTGCTAGGGTTCTCCTGAAGAAGAGATAACTGGATTTCCCACTGTGCATCTATTTCAATCTAGACTATGTCACTTAGCAAAAGCCTCTAAAGGCTTAGAGTCTCATAGTAGGGAACCAACCTGCTTTGGCTTAACAGCTGCAGCATGCAAGACAAATAAGAGAGGAAAGAAGAGACCTAAGAAACAGGTTATTTGCTTTACCCGGAATACGTTACCAAGAATATAAATGAAAGTTTATAAACAGTCCTCCTTCCAAACATTACTGTGTTTGCATGATGGAAAATGTGGGAAATGGCCTGATAGAACCTTTTTAATGGTCATCCTCCAAGAAGCCTGAGATTAGGCTGCCAAGTGGAATACTATGGTAGTCAACAAATTGTCTTGAGTAGATTTTCGAACCTGTGCTAGTGGTGTCCATCAAAGTAACTATTTAGACGAATGGAAAGCTGTAATTATGTTGTCTCATAATCTCAGTTATGTTTTTTCCTAGCAGTGTGGCCTTTGGAATCTTTCACAACTCCTCTGCCATGAGGAAGGTGGAATTTGGGCAGTATCTTATAGGGATGAGTTGGAAGTTGACAGGCAGAGGAGAGGAAGCATTTGGGGCAGAAGGAACACCATGGGTGGGCAGTGTGGGGAAAGAGTGCCTGCTTCTTTGGGGAAAATGGCAATGAAGCAGTGGTTTAAAGCTCTGGCTCTGCGGTCTTAGTGGCCCTATATTGGGGTTCTGTTTCCCAGCTTTTACTGAGCTTCCCCAAGCCTCAATTTCCTCCGCCACACCACCACTGCCCTTGTCTGTGGCAAAAAAAGACACGAGATGACTCTGGTCCTCAGCACAGTGCTTGGCATATGGTAAATTGTTACTGTGGTAGGGCGCGGGTGGGGAATGATGATACTGAGGATAATGCTGATGGTCTGCATGAAGACTGGGCTGAAAAAGTGAAAGGGGACCAATTACCTTCTTTGGGAACTTCTGGTCTAGATAGAAAAGAATGGGCTTTTAGCCCACAGAAACTAGTAAGATGGAGGTTTTATACCTGGGGGAGAGGTGAAGCACAGATGATGGTCTAGATGAGAGAAAGGAAAAGCCAGGTGCTTAGAGAAATGCTGAGCAGGGGCTATGGCAATAGTACAGGAAAGAGATGCAGGGGGCTGGCCAGAGGGCAGAGGTAGTGAGTATGGCGAGGGTGAGATAACAAGACAGATATTTTGGAGAAACCAGGTGACTGGCAGCCTATGGGGAGGGAGGAAACACAACTCAGAGGTTTCTAGATTGGGCAGCTAACTGGATAATGAGTTCTGACAAGTAAATCAGGGAATATAGCAGTGTGTATGAGGGAATGAATGGGTGGGGGTCCAGAGAGGGTTTCAAAAGTAAGAGTCTAAAATTTAAAGTGCCCAAGGCTGCCATAGGACCCCCAGAGCATCCCCTGAGCACACCATATATGTTAGCTTCTTCGAGGAAAACTGCAGTGTGTCAGTCAACAAGCTTATCGAGCATGTATTTGCACCATCCAGGGAGGGAGATGCTTTCTAGTTCTGTTCCAGATCTCTAAGGATCTGGAAAAGATAATCAGCTCCATTTTACCAACATGGTATGGTCTTCATGGTTTTCAAATTCATCCAGATTCACTGTCTCATTCAAGGTGCACCACTTCCCATTTTTAAAGGGATCAGATTTTGTTGCTACTATTTCAAAACTAAAATGGAAAGGTTGGCTAGAGCCCCAGTAGCTAGTTACCCAAGAGCTGGTCCTCTTTACACTAATCCTTACTAACCATAGCTCTATGTTTAACATATATGTAAGGATGTATATATAAATATTGTGCATTTTGAAAGTATGATATCTATGTTAAAAAGTGTTATAGTTAATGTTATACTACATTTCAAAATGCACAATAAAAACTTTAGCCATAAAATGTAAAACTTTAATCATAAAACTTGAAACCAGAGAGGTTTGCATTAGAAAAATGTTAAGAAAAACTTTGCCAATGTCAGTGACTGAAGGCTTATATTGCAAAGGGCTGTGGAGTGCTTGGTGCACTAGTACTGAAGTGGCCACCAGCAGAAGGGAACTGTGGACAGTTCTACCACCAGACAGAATACCTGGATACTCATGCATGTGCTTTAAAAAAAAAAATTATTTTGCATTTACAATGTGTTTCATAGTATATTACATGCTGGTGTTTCAGCACTGAAAAATATGATCCCTAATCCCATTCAGTGGAGCAGTCACAAAAGTACAGAGAAATTATTATTGTAATACCATGTGTTACAGAGGAGTGGTTCCTAACCTAGGCTCTGGAGCTAAGGCAGGCCCTGAATTAAAAGATATGTAGAAGCTAACCAGGATAAAAGCTGGGCAAGCGTATTGTCAAACTGTGGGAACTGTTTAGGCCTCCTTCCCATTCTTTGGAAACTTCCTGCTTCCCAGAAAGATCTCTGATTTGGACCCCACATACTGACTTACTTTGGAGCTCCTTTTTTGAACAGTTGTTTCTCCTATGATTAGAAATTACTCAGAATTGAATCATAGTTGTAGTAAACGTGCGTTTGTAGTAAACGTGCGTTTGTAGTAAACGTGCATTAAGAGAGTACCCTAGGGCTTCCCTGGTGGCGCAGTGGTTGAGAGTCCGCCTGCCGATGCAGGGGACACGGGTTCGTGCCCCGGTCCGGAAAGATCCCACATGCCGCGGAGCAGCTGGGCCCGTGAGCCATGGCCGCTGAGCCTGCGCGTCTGGAGCCTGTGCTCCGCAACGGGATAGGCCACAACAGTGAGAGGCCCGTGTACTGGAAAAAAAAAAAAAAAAAAAAAAAAAAAAGAGAGTACCCTATAAATTCTGTTCAAAATAAGGCACTGCTGGAACTATGGAGACAGTAAAAAAAGATCAGTGGTTGCCTGATGGGGGAGGGATGACCAGGCGGAGCACAGAGGATTTTTAGGGCAGTGAAACTACACTCTATGATACTATAAGGATGGATACATGTCGTTATACATTTGTCCAAACACACATAATGTACAACACCAAGAGTGAACCCTAATGTAAACCGTGGATTCTGGGTGGTGATGTTGCATCCATGCAGGTTCATCGACTGTAACAAATGTACCATCTGGCATGGGGGAGGGGCGTGATCATAATGTGGGAGGCTGGGGCAGGGGTATATTTATCTTCCTCTCAATTTTGTTATGAACCTAAAACTGCTCCAAAAAATAAATTCTTAAAAGAAAAAAAAAAGGCACTGCTCATTGTAGAATTACAAAATGCTAGAGCTGGAAGGGAATCGACTCCAACTCTTTTAGTGTATATATAAGGAATCTAGGAATGTAAAGGCATTTATAAATAAGGTATAGAGTACAGCATCTAATTGAAGGGAGATGCAGTCCTCCCTGGTGATTTATAAAGTAACATTTGGCGCATATGCAAATTCAGATGCGACTTACTCCCCACCTCCACCTGCCATCCCCATTCTTCCTTCATTTCACCTGCAGAGAAGGTTGGGTAGGCTTCCACATACCATATTCACCAAGTTTAATTTCTAGGTATGTAGTTTACTGCAGTGTCTTCTGCCTATTGTATTCCTGGCACTGATTGTCTTTAAAACTACTGGTTTCCATTCTAAGGTGAAACACTTACCACTCCTTGAATGATTCTCATAAAGGAGTTCTTGATAATATACCCAGGGATGGAGAGAAGAAAGAAAGGAGGGAGGACAAGACAGAGGAAGGGAGAGGCAGGAACTCAGCTCAAATACAATTTTTAACCATAAGTGGCATCCTTAACTAAAGAAAAAAGTAATGCAAAGGTAGTGAAGAGAATAAGAGAGAATTCATTAAAAACTTTTAGGGAAATAAAAACACAGAAGGGAGAAAAAACTCATGCAACTGGGTAGAATGAAAACGTGAAGAGCTTTCATGGCAAAATTATCATTGGAACACCAAACCTAAATAACACCAATGAAGTTTTACCATGTGAGAGAAAAGTATTAAATGGCGGAATCAGTGACATTATATAACTGGGACTTAAAGGCGACTTGATAATGGAGATATGGAAAAATGACATCCTGCAACTATAAAATGAATAGCCTCAATTTAAGCCCGATAACTTATTCCTGCTACTGTTGTTACAACCAGCCACCTTTGGCTCACACCATCAACCTCAAATAAAACACAGATGGCAGCACTGGTTACTCAGGTAATAGGCTATGCCCAACATATCAGATCCAAATTTAAAAGGATCCCGCTGTCTACATCATCAGGGTAAGAAAAATAAACTGATCAAAATTGTAGGTAAATAAACCATTAAATGAGATGTTGGTTGTCAATTCTGCAGCCTCAACACCACAAAGCCTTTTATATGGTCCTTAAAACAACAGTCCTTCTCTGGTTAACAGTTGGTATTACCTGCTCCCCGTAGGTTCCTGTTGTATAATGTTCAATATATCTTCATAAAGTTGGCAATGGTAAATCAGATTTTCATGGTACAAATGCAGAATAGCTTATGTAAGCTTCCCTCAATCCTACAGTCAGCAGCATACATCATATAAGTATTAGTTAGAGCACTAGTTCTCTACTCCGACTACATATTACAATCACCAAAAGCTTCCAAATAATATCAATATCCCCAGCATCTTCACCCCAATGATTCTGGTCTGGGATGGAGCCACAGCATTGGTGCTTTCAAGGCTACCAGGTGATTCTAATACGTAGCCAGAATTGAAAATCACTGGCTTAAATATTTATGATAAGTCAGAGTATAATTTGGAAAAAAAAATACATTAAAACAAAAGCATTTACAAGTCAACACTTGAATGCTAATTTTATCATCATTTTCCTTTCTCAAATCATGATATTAAGCTTCTCCTTTTATGAGGTATCTGTTCAAGTCTTCCCTTTTTTTGCCTGTTTGTTTTTCCTAGTGATTTATAGGAATTATTTGTTAATTATAAATACCAGACATTTGGGCTTCCCTGGTGGTGCAGTGGTTGAGAGTCCTGCCGATGCAGTGGACACGGGTTCATTCCCCGGTCCGGGAGTATCCCACATGCCGCAGAGCGGCTGGGCCCGTGAGCCATGGCCACTGAGCGTGCGCGTCCGGAGCCTGTGCTCCGCAACAGGAGAGGCCGCAACAGTGAGAGGCCCACATACCGCAAAAACAAAACAAAACAAAAACAGACCTTTCTCTGATGTATATACTGAGTTCATGTCTGAGAGTATTTTTCTCCCAGTCTGTGGCTTATTTTTTCATTTTTTCTTAATGGTATCTTTCAAAGAGCAGACATTTTAAATTTAGATGCAGTTCATTTTATTAATTATGTTCTTGTATAGTTTGGGCTTTGTGTCCTGTCTATCCCAAAGGTTTTAAATATATTCTTCTATATTTTCTTCTAGAAGCTTCAAATTAGCTTTTAAATTTAGGTTTATCATCCATCTTGAATTAGTTTTTGCATATGATGTGTAGCAGAGTTGAAGCTCATATTTTTCCCCATAAACTTATCGAATTGTTCCAAAACTATTTCTTGAAAAGATGTTCTTTTCTCAATGGAATTACCTTAGAACCTTATCAACTGGCCATGTATGAATAGGTATGTATTTCTGGGCTCATATTATATTCAGATGATGTATTTGTTTATCTTTATGCTAATGCCACTCTGTTTTTATTATCGTACCTTTAAATAAATCTTGAAATCAGGTAGTATGAGTCTCATAACTTCTTTTGCAAAATTGTTTTGGCTATTTTAGATCAGGTCATTTATATTTCATTTGTATTTGTAACAAATTTTAGATATCTTATAAATTTCTACAAACAAACCTGCTGGGATTATGGTTGGGATTGTGTTGAATCTGTAAATCAATTTAGAGAGAATTGACATCTTAACAATATTGAGTATTCTAATTCCTGAACATGACATAGCTCTCCATTTACTCAGGGCTTCCATAATTTCTTTCAGCAATGTTTTATAGTTTTTAGTTTACAGGCCTATGTCTTTTTAAAAATGTTTTCTAAGTATGTTTTTGCTTTGGTATTATTGTAAAGGACTTTTTAAAATTTCATTTTCTCATTGCTTGCTTTTGATGTATAAAAATATAACTGATATTCATATATTTACTTGTTAAACTGTGATCTTGCTAAATCTATTAATTTTAGAAGTTACTTTTTAGATTCTTTAGGATATTCTAAATAAACAATTATGTTTTTGTTACTTTTTTATTTCCAATCTGCAGAACTTTTATTATTATTTCTCCCCTTATTGTATTGGCTTGAGCCTCCACAAAAGTTAGAACAGAGGAAAGAGTGAGCTTCTTTGCTTTGTCCCCAATCTTAGGAAAATCATTTAATATTTCACCATTTGGAATAATGTTAGTTATAGGTTTTTAATAGATCCCATTTATAAATTGAGGACACATCTACATTCAGTTTTCTGACAGTTTCTTTTTTAAACCATAAATAGGTGTTAAATTTGGTCAAATGCTTTTTCTGCATTTATTGAAATAATCATACATTTTTCTCTTTTATTCTGTAAAGATAGTAAACTATAGAAGTTATTTTTGAATGTTAAATTAGCTTTTCATTTCTAGGATAAATCCCACTTGGTCATGATGTTTTACCATTTTACACATTGCTGGATTCAATTTGCTAACATTTTGTTATGGATTTTTCCATCTATGCTCATGAGAAATAATGGTTTATAATTTTACTTGTTTTTAATGACTTGGTCATGGCTTGTTATGAGACTTATGCTGTCCTCATTAAAGAGTGAAAGACTTTGTGTAAAATTAGTATTATTTCTTCTCTAAGTATGTGCAGAATTACCAATGAAACTATCCAGACTATATGGGAATATTTTTTATTATAAAATTAGTTTCTTTAATAGATATAGTTCTATTCAATGCTTTTCTGAAATTTTACTTTATAATTTTAATCATATCTTTTAACCATTTTAATAGTAGACTACCAATTTTGAAGAAATATTGTAAGTATATATCTAAAAGTTAGATAATCAAATCTACTTTATGTTAGCAAATGCTTTAAAGTCTCCAATTCCCCCCAAATTTTCATCTCATTAAAAATTTTAGAACTGATATAGTAATACTATTGTTTAAGTATTTCTTCTCTTATTAGAGATTCAGAATTAAGCCATAAGAACTTATGAAAAGCAATTAATTTATTTCTCCTCTTAAGAGTATATGTAATTTGAACAATTTATAATTTCTACCCTCATTTTCAGTTTCCTAGTTTATGAAATGAAGGAATTGGATTAGATATTTTCTAAGAATTCACCCAGCTACAATAGCCTATTAATTCCAATTTATGCTATTACCTTCTTCAGATAAAGTATTAAGTGTTTTACCTAAAGTTTTTATAAATTTAGCCTGCCAATAATCTTAATTAAATCTATTTTTGAGAGTTTTGAAAGTATTCCACAGGAACATTTTTTAACTATATGGGGTGGAGTATCAGTATTATCTATTTAAACACATTGTTATTAAAAGCCAAACAAGATCTTTACCATCTAAATGTTGCTCTTTTAGAAATATGCATTCTTTGTTATGAAAATATGTATTAATTTTTGAAAATAAAAAGATGTTTGACTTATAAAGACTAAAAAATTTTATGACATACTGTGTAAACCTTCAAGAAATATTTTTGAGTACATACTATGTGCAAAGCACCAAAGATATAGCAGTAATCAAAAATACACCAAAAAACTCTGCCCTCATAGAGTGAATATTCCTGTAATACAAATGAGAAGAACACCACCACTGAATTAGCTTGGACATTCTAGACTCACAGGTGAAATTTTATATAGTTCCTGGTATTGACTGCTGCTATACCTTCTTTTTCCTTCTACTTTTACTGCATCACTGATGCCCTGCTTCCTGATGAGGAAATTTGGTGCACAGAATTGAAATTTTGTAAATCATGGTTGATGATACCATTTCATCATTGTTTCATGCAATTGATCAATTAGGTATTTTATTTTAACAAATAATGAATAGTTTGGAGATAACCCAAATAATTAGAATATTGCCAGTTATATCTACCTAAGTTTCCCACCGCCTTACCCCACCTCAATGCAGCTCCACCAGAAGTAGCCATCCTTTAACTCTCTAATTCCTCCAGCACACTAATCTTCCCATCTTAGAAGCACCAAAACCTGAATGTGTGTGTATGCTCTACTGAAGAAAAGGCTGTATCTTCTTTATTTTCTTCCCACAGGGCCTAGCACTAAGCCGGTCAAGACTATGTGCTTAGTTAATGTTTGTTGAGTGAAAGCACTATAGGAACTCCTGGTTCTGTCATTCAGTGCCTGCAGACATTGCCATTAGGTATAATATATGCCTCTGCAGGAAATATGTTTAACAAAATGAAGCATCATGTGCACAGACTTAGCAGTTAAAGGGATACAGTCGTGGCCTTTTAAGAGACTGGATTCTAAACTAAACATCTATGTATATACAGTAATGAGGTATTCGCATAATCACTGTAAAGTATATTAAAACCTCATAATACAAGCAATGGAAATTTGCTAACATTTGTATAGCGATAGAAACTTTGGCTGAAGAAAAAAAAACTAATACTAACCTGCTCTGCATTTAATTACAGTTAATTTCAACCATCACTGCTTCCATTATTAAAAAACAACAGACAAACAAACAGAAACCCATAGAGGATTACCAAGAGGATTACCAAGTGTCAGTAGTGGAACTGAGGCTTCTGGTTTGTTTTGTTAATTGAACCAGTGCAAAAAAAAAAAAAAAAAAAAAATCACCACCTCCCAAAAATAAATAAAATTTAAAAACGGCTAAGAAGGATAATATTTTTTATCTGCACTATGCTGAATTTCACTTTGTTCCTTGGTCCAGTGTGATCCTGCTATAATACTTTCTGAAACGTGGCTTTTATTTAATCATAACCACTATTATCCTTAATATCACATGTTCCATTTCTTGTTGGCTGCTGCACATACAGTATTGAAGCTAAAAGCAATCCTGTTCCAGACCTATGAAATCATCCTAGCCTCATATCCTCCACTTAATGTACTTCAATCTACGCTTGGATGGTTAAAATAAAATCGAGTATTACTATCACTACCTGTGTAAGGTATATATTTTTACTCAACTGTTTCACAGCTCAGTCAATTTGGTAGTGAGTTGATGTCAAATATTTTCCAGTCCCTAGTTTACTCAATGCAATACTTCAAACTTTAATCTTGTCTGATACCATTCAAAAGAAAACATCTACACTATAACCCTTTCTTGAAAAATCTCTTCCATCTTTTAGCAATTAGTATATACAAAATACTGCAAACACTACCATTCTTAGCAACTTTTGATGTGATTTCGCCACACTATGGTTCGAATTCATAGAATCCTACCCCTCACTCTTTCCCACTATTCTGAATACGGAGATAGTAAAAGGCAAGGCCTCCAAAACAACTTCACTATATTGTGTCACACACATAACAGCACAGAGGCCCCACTGAGTGCAAAGCTAGGCACATCCAAAAATAGACTAGTCTCTCCCCTGTTCAAAGACACTCAATACACAAACACACACACACACACAAGATATGAATAGTATCTATTCAATACAAAAACATCTTACTACTTTGGATTGAAAAAGTAAATTTTATAAGACAAAACAGTCAAGCTAATTCCTTATAAATAATTCCTTTGATGATTAAATTCCTCATTTTAAACTGGCTGCTTTACATCCCCATCTACTATCTTAGGAATACCAACATAATACTGTAAAATGTATATACAACTTATAAAAAATAAAAACATTTACTGGTAGTTTGCATAATCAAATATGTACAGCACAGTTGTAACATAAATAGTTTGGAAAGCCACATGAGTAATTTACTAATAATGCAGCACAAAACTGAATAGATGGAAAATATGACTGAAAAGCTACAGAATTTAGAGAATCAATGAATAAATCTAGACCTTTATAATAGGAGTTTAAGCAGAAAGAATAGAAAAAGTGAAAGGGTATGAACAATTCTAAGAAATGCTAATGGAAAATACTACATAATTGAGGAAAAATATCTATCAAAAATTAAGAGTTCACTAAGTGAACAAACAACTAACAGACTAAGCAAACTAAACAGTCCCCATTGACAGAGAAAAGAAATGTGCAAATAAGAATTGCACATCTAATTATTAAATTCAGATGCTAAAAATCAGTAGAATATCTCTGCTAAGGGAAAATAACTCTAAAGTAAGATATGTCCACACGGTGTAAGACTTACAGAAATTTGAAGTGAGTTAAAGATATTCTCAATCATTCTCAAACTCAGAAATTTCACAGAAACTTTACAAAAAGAATTGTTTGCATATATATTGCATCAAGAAGGAAAAAAAAAAGGATACTGATTAGCGTGGGGTCGGGGAGAGAAGCAATAACTAAGGAGCACACTAAAATACCCTAGCATCTTGCACTGCCGCAGAAGGAGACGCAGGGTTCCTAAGATTCAAAAGAGCACGGATTCACAGCAGACCTATCAATAGTAAGGCAAGACAGTAAGGATAACGTTTATTGAGACATACACGAGGTTAAATTTAGAGACTTAATTGTGAGTCACATAAAGCCTTAATTAACACTTCCTATGTTTCAGGTGAATGTGATTCCTCTCTGCAAACTGCCTAAATAACAAAAGTGCCAGACCTTCACAGACCTGGAAAATGAGGGTTGTCTGAGTAATATGCAGCAAACAGTGGCTGAGAATTTTATTTCATTTACATAATTTCTGTATAACTATGAAGTGGTCATAGTACCTACTCCTGTCACTGGGGAACCAGGTAAAGGGCATAGGGACAAGGCACAATGGAAATCACGAGGCAGGGACAGCAGGATTTAAGGCTTCTCAAATGTAAGTGCAACCCTCAGGAGTTCTACATCAGCACAAGTAACAACTCAGAAGAATTTCTCTTTTTTTCTAATAGCTTCCGGACTTAAACTACACAGCTCTTATATTGCTAAGTAAAGCAATAAAAGAAAAAAGTTGGGACAAAACTTCAAGACACTCAAGGATGAAATTTATGTGAACCTGAGCACTCTGGTCACACACTCCAGAAGACAATTTTTCCCTCAAATTAGTTTTTTCTTTGCTCCCATTTAACTGCTTCCAGAATCTTCATATTTCCTGGTCTATAGATTACTTGAGATGAAGGTGTCATACTTTTCTCATTCTTAAAGTGTTGCTTAGAGCTATTTGGTCCTCTTGCTTTTTTAGCCTGGCTGCTAAAGGAAGGAGCATTTACAGCAGAGGGCTACCATTTAGTGTCAACTGACAGAAAATCCTATTTCCTGCTCACAAGATTGGTAGAAAAATAAATGGGAAAATTCCTGCTTTTGAAGTCCTGCTATATTTGATTTGCTATATGCCTTGAAACACTCCAGAGATTCTTATTTACGATTTAAAGAATGACTAGAGGGGCTTCTCTGGTGGCATAGTGGTTAAGAATCCACCTGCCAATGCAGGGGACACGGGTTCGAGCCCTGATCTGGGAAGATCCCATGTGCCATGGAGCAACTACGCCCGTGCGCCACAACTACTGAGCCTGAACCTGAACTCTAGAGCCCGCGAGCCACAACTACTGAAGCCCGCATGCCTAGAACCTGTGCTCCACAACAAGAGAAGCCACCGCAATGAGAAGCCCGTGCACCACAGCAAAGAGTGGCCCCCGCTTGCCACAACTAGAGAAAAGCCCGTGTGCAGCAACGAAGACCCAACTCAGCCAGAAATTTTAAAAAATTTAAAAAAAAATAAGAATGACTAGACCACTGTAAGGAGATGTTGGCGAGGGAACCACAGCATTTGATACACACCCCACGAGGGAGGCCCGTCTTACTCAGCAGCGAGTAGGGTGGTTTATCATTTAGTTGGCAAATAAATGTTCAAACTCTTGATCAAACTCCTGCGGGAGCAGTCTATATGTTTAACTGGAGAGAACTTCATTGCCTTTCCCAGATGTAAAGGTGATGACAATAGTTGAGCTTTCCATTCTTAACAGAACCGGAGGCTTCTCCTGGTGAATAGAGTTATATACATAACCCGCAAACCTACATCTCATCCTTAAGATATCTTATTAGCTTACTCTTCAAAAACGTGTCCTCTGAAAAATAAGTGATTTCTTCAAGGTCACACAGAAAAAGGAATGAGAGGCTATTCCTGTGGCTCCATGTCCAGCAGAGAATGCTGGAAAACATTGGGCATGCTCGCAAAGAAGATCCAACACTAAGTAATGGATAATCCATCACATCCTCACTGAAAAGATCTATTTGAAGTCAGATTACTAAGTTGCTAAAAGGAAAAAAAAATAGTTAAGATAGATTATTTTCAATTTATTTATTTATTTACTTACTTACTTACTTATTATCCTTTTCAAACCACAGTGGATTCTTTTACCTGGCTTATTGGAGGAAGTAACGAACATTTCCCATTAACTAAAGTTTATTTTTTTAAATACCCGACTTGTTAGAAACCTTTCAAAAATATATACTATGTCTCTGTCTTTCTTAATCAGAATATTCTAAACTGTATGTGACGTAACAGTCAGTTGCATCAGTGGCCCCCACTAGGCTGTACCCACCATGATTTATTTGTGCACTTGCATAGTCTCTTCCCTGAGTCTGGACTAGCACTATGATGACTGGCTTTAACCAGCAGAATGTGGCAAACATTATACTGTGCTAGTTCTAGGCCTAATACTTAAGAAGGCCTGGCAGCTTCTGCTTTTGTGCCCTAGAGGAAGTCAGGCACCCCCATAAGACGCCCAATCACCCTGAGCCTCACGGGGAGCCCACAAAGAAGAGGTCTGATGTCCCTGATAGTCCAGATGAGCTTCCAGCCAAAAGCCAAAACCAACTTGTCAGACCTAAGAATAGGGCACCTTCTGAATGGATCTTCCAGCCTCAGTTGAGTGGAGCCACCTGACATCTGTGGAGCAAAGATGATGTCCCCCCTTGGGTCATGCCCAAATTGCACACATAAGAAAACCAACTGACTGTTGTTGTTCTAAGCCACTATGTTTTGGGATAACAGACAACTGAAACACTGTTCTTCATCTTTTCCTGATGGCTCATGGTCATCATATTTTTTGAAGAGCACAAAAGCAGACATCAGAGGATCTGGATTCTTGTCCAGGTCCACCATCTATGGTCTGGTCATTTGACTATTCATACTCGCAATTTCCACATGTATAAATCCTGATTATTCCATAGGATTGTCGTACAAAGTGACATAAAACACATTACAGTGCTTTCAAAATTATTCTATATATCTGAATCTATTCAGTGTTAGCATATTACCTTTAACTCTCAATTCTAATTTTTTATCTATTACTCCCAACGTAAAAATAAAGTTTTGGAGCCAAAGAGGTAGCTCAAATTTTTTGCAGCAAAATATGTGATTTTGTACGTGATTTCAAGTTGCTGAGCCCCAGTTGCCAGCAGTTTGAATACTTCATAAACAAGATGTTGCCTTGCTTGTACACACAGTGGTCCAATTTTCATTGTAGACAAGTTAGAGTGTTTCAATATTATTATTGGTCTCTCAAATTTTTTTTCACGAACTTTATGATGTGCCTTTGATAAGACATTTCCCAATATTGTTCTCTGCAAGCAATTCTGCTCTTTCTTCTGATGTTTTCCAAATTGCTAGACAAAAGGAACACAGGAATCTTACATGCGTGCAGCCTTCAGCCAGTCACTTAATCATTTGGAGATGCAGTTTCATTCTACATAAATTCAGGATAACTATTTCTGCGTTGCTGTTCTGTGTGAGTACTTATTGTTAGAGGCATTACAAAAACATTCAATAAATTCTGGTCGATAATTATTGTCACTATTATCACCCTGATTTCTTTTGTGTGCCATAGTAGTATATATGCCTTCATTTTTAGGGTTTAGAGATTTTAGGACAATCTACTTTTATATCCTCACTCAGAAGAAAGAAAACAAAAGAAAACAAGCATTCAAAAATAACAAAAATAAAGTTTTTTTTTCTCTTTGAGAATTTGGCAAAAGGCATTTTACGTGTGAGTATGTATGTGTGTGTGTGTGTGTATGTGTGTGTGTGTGTTTATCTCATATTATGAATATGAGCTCTCTAAGGAAAGACATATGATTTTCTTATATCTTCTGTTCAGCATCTTGCAATCTAGGGGTGATTAAGAAAGATGTCATTATAAAAAAAAAAAAGAAAGATGTCATTATGACAGCAGCAGCAGCAAAAGCAAGAACAGATACAAGAGCCAGTATGTCTGATCCTTTCACAGTGGAATAAGTCCGTGATAATTTAGTGAGAACAAATGAAACATAACCTGAAGACTTCTGCCTAGTTTTGGAAGCCAGGTTTCCAGGCAGCTTTACCAAATGCTCCAAACTGAAAGGGCGGGAAGAACATCATAATTCTTTCTGATCCTACTCGGAGACTGTTCTTAGACTCCAGTTCCTGCTCTGTGAAGGGAGGTGGGCAAAGAAATAGGTATCCTGGATGCAAGTCTCTCGTTTTAATTCCTCAACTGTAACGCATTCTTTGAAGCCCTGGAAACTACCTGTAGTCAAGCAATTCCAAAACTGTTTTGGAATCTATTCTTGAGCTAATACCAAGAACCAGAGTATAATGCCCATCAGGAAAGCACTCCCATAATTCACATTTTACTGCTGCTGTTACATTTCAGGCATTTAAAGCCAAAAGAAACATTTCCACCTACGTAAGGCATTCATAAAAAGTAATTTAAGGCCATCTAAATTGTTCATCGAATAATACCCAGTGCTCCCAGAAATAATAGTGGGTTTTAAGAGGATCTCATGCTTTTTTTTTTTTTTTTTGCAGTACTAGGTCCTCTCACTGCTGTGGCCTCTCCGGTTGCGGAGCACAGGCTCCGGACGCGCAGGCTCAGCGGCCATGGCTCACGGGCCCAGCCGCTCCGCGGCATGTGGGATCCTCCCAGACCGGGGCACGAACCCGCATCCCCTCCATCGGCAGGCGGACTCTCAACCACTGCGCCACCAGGGAAGCCCTCATGCGTATTTTGATCCTGCCTCGTCTAACAATATATGGGATGCAAACTGGAAAGGACAAAGTAAAGAAAATGAAGATATGAGCTAACATCAACATTTATGCTAAATATAAAGCACAGGGCTGTCGAAGTGTACGTGTCTACATGAGAACAGGAAGAGAACACCTAGGTATAAATGGATTCCAGTCTTCTGGCTGATGCAAACTACACCTCAGCATCCCTCCCAGGTCCCTTGGTGAAAACGTGTAGAATGGCGGAAGTGCCAGAGGTGGAGGTAGGTAGATATTCAGTTTTCACAGCAGGCAAAATAATGGATTCACTCAATGTTTATTCCCTCATTTAGCAAAACTGTTTGAGAACGTCTGTTACCTACTAGGTACTAAGATGTTGGGAGTCAGAGATGGAAAGCCTGCCCTCAACGACTGAGGGAAACAACAGTCGAGTAAACAAAAACTCGGCAATAACACGTGAGGAGAGCATACAGGATCGGGGGAAATGGTACGGAGAGTATGGACAAGAAAAATGTACTTTAATCTGGTTCCACAAACATGTATTAAATTCCCCTTGTGAGCCGGGCACTGGGCATAAAAAAAAAAAAAAAAAGTCTGACCCAGGAAAGCAGGTAGCTCACTCCTGGCATAACAATAGAAAATGGAGTAGGAGTGCATCCAGCTTTCAATGGACTTGAAGGTTTACCAGCTGAAGGGTAGGGCTCGAAGAGTTGAAAAATTGAGAAAATGTATGACCAGTAGTGTCTCTTTTTTTGTGAATCTGGAGGCAAGGCTATCTTCCAATACTAGAAAGCAACGAGACAGGGCTTAAGGGAAGATGAGAAAATGAGGCAAGTTTGAAAGTGCCACAAGTAAGAATGAGAAAAATCATTAACACCAAGTATCGAGGGACCGGCGGACAATGCATAGGACACCTTTAGAGGCCTGAGTCAAAAGCCACTGTGAATGCTGCCTTCTTTGTGAGCAACAGCCATGACTATTCATCTTGCTGCGATGCATATACATTTCAAGCTTTGCAGACAGTATGCATTTTTATCAGATCATTAACTATTTTATTGAAAAAGAGTGAAGGAGAAGAAAGTGAAAAAAAGTTAAAATATAGAAGGTGATGAGAAGGGCAAGATCAAAAGACAGTTAAGTAAGGCCCAGCTGAAAGAGGACAGATGACCAGCAGGGAGAAACAGAGGCATGAGGATGAAGGAACGGGGACGTGAAGAAATAATGAATATGTGAATGAGTGAATGTGACAATGCAGCAAAAAAGAATGGGGGAAAAAATGGTCATTTTAAAAAAGAAAAGTTGGAAAAGGGGGAACAAAGGACATGGGATAATGATGTGAAAGCGAAAGGTAACACCCTAGAATTACAAGTAGTAAATGTGTATGCACAGGCAGAAATGAAGAAATGTGAGAAAAGAGAATAAAGGCAAGCATAGAAAAAGAGGGGGAAATATCGACCTGTTTCATGGCACTAACTACATTTTATTCAGTCTCATGTATCACTACATCTTCGTCAGTTATGCAATGTCTAAAGACTTTTTAAAGTCAAAAGTGGAAAAACAATAGTTGATTCAGAGGATTTGCAATATATCATATAGCGTTGAACTGCGGAATATGTATTTATTTTTAAAAACATCTCTGCTACAGTGATAGGTAATTTTCTTAGACTCTGAAACTCTGATTTGGGATGAAGAAGGTTTTAGAATGAAAAACAAAGGAGGGAGAAAAACAAGGAAACAGGAGTAGATGTTGATTGGTGCTGGTTGTCAGCATGTTGACAAGGAGGAAACAGATGAATAGTTACCAAGAATGCTAAGCAGTAAGACGCTCTGACAAAGGAAAAGCAGAGAGATATTTTTTCTTTCGATTTGCCCTTTTGGATTTTGTTCATGGATCACAATCTGCTGTATGTACAGAAGCACTAAATCTGTCAGTTCCCTGCTCACCACCTGACTTGAATCTCTGCTCTTTTTGCCTCCTGTGGTTTCCACACTGCCACATGGAACCCTTCATGTTCCCAATTCCTTTCTTCAGTTTTTGTTGGATCACTCGATTTTTTTCCTTAATGAAGAATTTTCTCTGTATCATTTAGGAGGGATGAGTCATTGAGAATTTTCTTATTTTCTTATGGCACAACTGGTTCTACACGCCCCTTCGTAAATGATGTTTCCATTTATGCAGATCAATGGTTCATAGACTTAAATGTGCATCAGAGTCACCAGGCCTCACCTGCAGTTACTGACTCAGTAGGTCCGAAGTGAGGTCTAGGAATCTGCCCTTCTAAGAAGTTCCAAGGTGATGTTGATGCTGCTAGTCTAGGGGACCACATTGTGGGAACCATTGATAAAGATCATTCCTACTCGATTTTCTCAAAAGACTTAGTCTTATATCTTGAATGACAGCAAGTGAACTTAAGGTCCTTGATTAGCCATGATGCTCTCTGCTCATAACATTAATTGAACAGAATGCTTAGAATACTCCGCACCACTAATGATAGCAAAATAGTTGCTTACATACCTGTTTGTATCTGGCAGAAATAACAGTTCCTAACCTACAAATTCGATACATCAAAGTGTGTAAAAATCGACCTGTAGAGTTAAAATTTATTAAAATCCTATCACATAATAGTGTACAGTGTTAATGATTCAGATATCACATCAAAATAAAGGATTGTGAATGCATTACTTAATGAGTATAAAGTTTGACAACTTCAAATTGAGCCTTTCGTAAAATTCTCAAGTTATCACTGAAAAGACATTTACCAACAGGCTCTACAAAATTGAATAGTTTTTCTTAGTTTTATTCATAATTAGAAAACTGTAATTTAAAAAAATCTTTGTGTATACTGTCTCCAACAAAACAAAACCTACCAAACAGAATGTGCCTGAGGTTTTTACCATTATGGCAACTTAATCCATCCATGTACCTCTAAAAAATAGCCCACAAAGGTAAGTCCTAAACTTTGATGCCATTCTTTAAAAATAACCCAGAACCTTCTTCCTTCACTCCTTTTTCAAACTGTACCTACTCCTCACCCATACTTTTATCTCTAGGACTTTGCGTTTGTGAACTTATCTTGGCTCCCCTGCCTTGACCTCTTTCTAAAGTAATGGTTCAGACTCAATTTATGACCATCTTTGCTCGGGTTCCCAGCAATCATCCAAGTCATCAGCACATCTATAGGTTTTGCTCCATCCCTTGTAAAAAAAAAAAAAAAAAAAAAAAAGTACGTAGTAATTTTGGTATCAAATAAGTGCCTTTTTTAAAACAGGCATCTACACTTTAAATCTTATTCAAAATACCCAAAGTTTGAAGATATAACCAAACCAAACAAAAATTCACTTTATCATACATTCAAAATGCTTTTATTTTGATATCCTATGATTTCTGCAAATGTTAAAGTGAATCTTGAATTCAAATTAGTTAATGGTTTTACCTATCATTTATATTACAGTTTAAAAAGAGGAATGGGCAATGTTTTATTAAAAAGCTATGAACTGTGTCCAAACAGATATAAAGAAATGTTGAAATAGGTTCCATGTAGAAGAAAGTATAACTTTTATTTTCCAAACAGCAACTTCAATAAATTAAAGTGCCCAATACTGTATCAGCCAGGTGTCAGAAATGAATAGTGAACCTGCCAGCAGAAATGTTTTCAATTTCTTAAGCACCAACCTGGTCCCTGACCGAATTGATTGGCTTTTTGACACAAAGTTGCTGTGGCAGGGATTAAAAAAGAAGAAAATTTGCCTTAACAAACTATCTGGGTAATGAACTGTATCCAAATGTAACTCAATACACCAAACGCTCTATTTTAGGGTGAAGCTAAGATAAATACCAGCACTATTATATTTTGGCATTTAAAATAATAATAACATTGAAGTGAATTTCCAAGAGAAAAATACGTTTAAAAGTTAATTAAATGTTTTTTTAATATGTACATTGTCATTTCCTCCACTGTTTTTCTGTATATCTTTTCTTTCTTTTTTTTTTACATAGATCTTTATTGGAGTATAATTGCTTCACAATACCATGTTAGTTTCTGTTGCACAACAAAGTGAATCAGCCATATGCATACACATGTCACCGTATCTCCTCCCTCTTGCGTCTCCCTCCCATCCTCCCTATCCCACCCCTCTAGGTCATCACAAAGCACCGAGCTGATCTCCCTGTACTGTGCTGCTGCTTCCCACGAGCTATCTATTTTACATTCAGTAGTGTATATATATATATGGAAGTTACTCTCACTTTGCCCCAGCTTCACCATCCCACCCCAGTCCTCAAGCCCATTCTCTGTGTCTACCTCTTTATTCCTGCCCTGCAACTAAGTTCATCTGTACCCTTTTTTTTTAGATTCCATATATATGCATTAGCATATAGTATTATTGGTTTTTCTCTTTCTGACTTACTTCACTCTGTATGACAGACTCTAGGTCCATCTACCTCACTACAAATAACTCAATTTCGTTTCTTTTTATGGCTGAGTAATATTCCATTGTATATATGTGCCACATCTTCTTTATCCATTCATCTGTCGATGGACACTTAGGTTGCTTCCATGTCCTGGCTATTGCAAATAGTGCTGCAATGAACACTGTGGTGCATGTCTCTTTTTGAATTATGGTTTTGTCAGGGTATATGCCCAATAGTGGGATTGCTAGGTCATATGGTAGTCCTATTTTTAGTTTTTTAAGGAACCTCCATACTGTCTTCCATAGTAGTTGTATTAATTTACATTCCCACCAACAGTGCAGGAGGGTTCCCTTTTCACCACACCCTTTCCAGCATTTATTGTTTCCAGCTTTTTTGATAATGGCCATTCTGACTGGTGTGAGGTGATACCTCACTGCAGTTTTGATTTGCATTTCTCTAATAATTAGTGACGTTGAGCATCTTTTCATGTGCCTCTTGGCCATCTGTATGTCCTACTTGATGAAATGTCTATTTAGGTCTTCTGCCTATTTTTTAACTGCATTGTTTATTTTTTTGATATTGAGCTCCATGAGCTGTTTATATATTTTGGAGATTAATCCTTTGTCCATTGATTTGTTTGCAAATATTTTCTCCCATTCTGAGGGTTGTCTTTTTGTCTTGTTTATGGTTTCCTTTGTTGTGCAAAAGCTTTTCAGTTTAATTAAGTCCCGTTTGTTTATTTTTGTTTTTATTTCTGTTACTCTAGGAGGTGGGTCACAAAATTCTTGCTGTGTTTTATGTCCAAGAGTGTTCTTCCTATGTTTTCCTCTAAAAGTTTTTTTTTTAATATATTTATTTATTTATTTATGGCTGCGTTGGGTCTTCGTTGCTGTGTGCAGGCTTTCTCTAGTTGGCGGCGAGCAGGGGCTACCCTTCGTTGTGGTGCCCAAGCTTCTCATTGCGGTGGCTTTTTTTTTTTTTTTTTTTTTTTTTTTTTGCAGTACGCGACCTCTCCCGTAGCAGAGCACAGGCTCCGGACACGCAGGCTCGGTGGCCATGGCTCACAGGCCTAGCCGCTCCACAGCATGTGGGATCTTCCCGAACCGGGGCACGAACCCATGTCCCCTGCATCGGCAGGCGGACTCTCAACCACTGCGCCACCACGGAAGCCCCCTTCTAAAAGTTTTATAGTGTCTAGTCTTACATTTAAGTCTTTAATCCATTAGGAGTTTATTTTTGTGTATGGTGTTAGGAAGTGTTCTAATTTCATTCTTTTACATGCAGTTGTCCAGTTTTCCCAGCACCACTTATTGAAGAGGCTGTCTTTTCTCCACTGTCTGCTCTTGCCTCCTTTGTCGTAAATTAGGTGTCCATATGTGTGTTTGTTTATCTCTGGGCATTCTATCCTGTACCACTGATCTATATTTCTGTTTTTGGGCCAGTACCATATTGTCTTGATTACTGTAGCTTTGTGGTATAGTTTGAAGCCAGGGAGTCTGATTCCTCCAACTCCGTTTTTCTTTCTCAAGATTGCTTTGGCTATTCGGGGTCTTTTGTGTTTCCATACAAATTGTAAGATTTTTTGTTCTAATTCTGTGAAGGATGCCATTGGTAGTTTGACAGGGACTGCACTGACTCTGTAGATTGCTTTGGGTAGTAGTGTCATTTTCACAATATTGATTCTTCTAATCCAAGAACATGGCATATTTCTCCATCTGTTTGACTGTTTATGTATTCTTTGATTTCTTTCATCAGTGTCTTATAGTTTTCTGAGTACAAGTCTTTTGCCTCCTTAGGCAGGTTTATTCCTGGGTATTTTATTCTTTTTGTTGCATTGGTAAATGGGAGTGTTTCCTTAATTTCTCCTTCTGCTTTTTCATTGTTGATGTATAGGAATGCCAGAGATTTCTGTGCATTAATTTTGTATCCTGAAACCTTACTAAATTCATTGATTAGTTGTAGTAGTTGGGTTTTTTTTAAAACAATTTTTCTCCTGGATTTGCAACATGAATTCATTAAACATTCTGTACCTATTCTACTTCAAAAAAAAATTTTATCACAAAAGAAATGCAATTGCAGAAACTTGCAAAATACATTGAACTCAAGATAAATACTAAAATCCATATTTTAAATGGTATTAAATATAAATACACTTGTGTATTTATTATACACTTTTTATATAACTTGTCTGTAAGGCAAAGTTCTAGAAAACACTAGAAAAGTAATTCTGTATACATGTATATTCACAGGTATATGTTTATGGCCACACATATGTGTATATATGCACACAACTTAAACTGGGGAAATTATTTACAACAGTCACGTTAAGGTTAATGGTGTATCTATTCTTTGTTTAGTATTTTTATGATTTCTTTACTTAAAATTATGAATCCATTTGAGAATCCATTTGAGAGTATTATCAGTGCATTGAAATGCCACCCTAATGATGCTAGACTCATATAAGTTATTTTTTGGAAACTAGGCTGTCTCATTATATATATATGACTATGTAAATTTTATTAAAACCAACCTTTAGCAATTACTGTAGAGCCAAGGTTTATGCAAATCTATTAGAGAAGTATGAAATTCTAGGACATAGTAAATACAATTTTATTTTTTAGATTACCAAAAATTTCACTTTATAAAAGGATTCACAGCTAGCTTTCTTTAAATGTAAAACTCCCAACAGTATGTAGTATTTGTTTATACACCACTACCTATTCACAGTGTTGCAGACAGAGAAATTTACAATTAGAATGACAGAAGCAAGGAATGTAATTTAGCACATTTATATTAATACATTATCTACTACAACAAATAGTACACCTTAGGCTACAGTATAACAACAACAGTACTTAGAAATAAACCAAATGCATATAATCTACATCCAACCTTCATTCTCCAAATTTTGGCCAAGGACATATGTGTGTGTTGAGGGTCTATTTCACTTTCATTAGTTGCTATAGTCTGTATTAAAGCAAAGTAACAACAGGTACAGAAATACGTGCACATTATCCCCATTTCAGACACCACAGTTCATAATGTATTATAAATGGAGGTATTGACCTTACCACCAAATGGAGAGCAATTTCTGCAGTGAGCAGGGGAGAGGAGTTAGGGTAGTAACTCTCTTGCCGGAGGAGATTTAACCAATCTTGGGCTTCACACTCCACCAGTTGTGCTTAGTTTCTCATTTTCCTTGGAAAACTTGATATACTCAGTTGCTATAAACATTACTGGGTCACGCTTGGCAACTCTGTACTATATAAATCATTCTTAGTACTAATCATTCTTAGATCTCTTCCTTTCACATTGAAAACAAAAATACTTTCCTACCCTTATCACCCCAGCTGCATGTTTCAATCTATTTACCATGAATTATCCTTTTTTTTTTTTTTTTTTTTTTATGGTACGCGGGCCTCTCACTGCCGCGGCCTCTCCCGTCGTGGAGCACAGGCTCCGGACGCGCAGGCCCAGCAGCCACGGCTCACGGGCCCAGCCGCTCCGCGGCACGCAGGATCCTCCCGGACCAGGGCACGAACCCGCGCCCCCCGCATCGGCAGGCGGACTCTCAACCACTGTGCCACCAGGGAAGCCCGAATTATCCTTTTTAAAAAATTTATTTTTATTTATTCATTTTTGGCTGCATTGGGTCTTTGTTGCTGCGCATGGGCTTTCTCTAGCTGTGGCAAGTGGGGACTACTCTTCGTTGGGTGCGCGGGCTCCTCATTCTGGTGGCTTCTCTTGCGGAGCACGGGATCCAGGCACGTGGGCTTCAGTAGTTGTGGCTCGCGGGCTCTAGAGTGCAGGCTCAGTAGTTGCAGCGCATGGGCTTAGTTGCCCCATGGCATATGCGATCTTCCCAGACCAGGGATCGAACCCGTGTCCCCTGCATTGGCAGGCAGATTCTTAACCACTGCGCCACCAGGGAAGTCCCTGAGTTATCCTTTTTGAAGAAAAGGAAAACTATGAATGTTCATCTTTCTACATTTTATTACATTAAAAATGTCCATCATTGATATCTGGGATTTCAGTACAATGTTCAAACTAACTGCACACATTTTAAACTTAGTCGTTGACAAAAATCTCTTGTTCTAAAAAACACAATCAAAAAATTCATTATAAAGAAAAACTGTTCTGAATTTCAGAAATATTAAAAACCAGGACAGGGACTAGTTTTAATAGACATTTTTCATGAAAGACAAACTAATACTAGACTAATGCTGAACAAAACTAGGAGTGTATATATAATGGCATCCTGTTTAAATATCATTTATAGCTCAGATTGTTTGAAAGCAAAAGACTGATATTTCTAGGCAATATTCTGTATTTATTGACCCTGTAAAGTTGTTAAGTATAACACATAGGTATGTATTTGGCAGTCACTCATCAAATTCAACTTTATAAGTTAGGGTCACCCAGCATACCCCATGAGTCCACTCAGCCCTCACTTCCTCATCCGTATAATGCAATTTTAATCAATTAAGTTTCCACTTTTAGACTAACTATAATTTGCAAATTACTTCTAGGTCTCTGAGCCTTCAAAAGTCCTTGAGATAGTTACCTACAAGGTAAAGCTGGAAAACCCTTATCATCCTGAGACATATGTTGGAAAGAGGGGAGTAAAGAAATGCATGTTTATTGGTCACTCTCCATGTAACAAACTCACAGTAAAGCCTACTATGAATGAAGCTTTTGTTGAGCTAACACTGATGGATTTAGCAAGATTTTATGGAGGAGATAAGACCTGAGGTTAGCAATGGAAGACAGGGAAAATTAAGATATAATTTAGGAAGAACAGAGGAGGTATTGAATGAGCAAAAGCATGGTGACAGTCTAGACTCCACAAGGCGCGTTCTAGAAATCAATGTGCTGGTAATCAATGGTTGATGTAATGACGTTATGAGAGATAAAGATGGAAAAATAAGTTAGACTGGGCAACCAGATCATAAATGTGGTACAGGCAATGTAAGACAATTGAAGGACTGTGAAGCAGGGAGTAACTTGCATGGAGTACTGTCATAGACTGAAGCATAAAGGCCTGTTAATGGGCTCTTAATGAAATGAGTACGAGGTTATAAGGATCTTAGCCTAAGCCGTGGCAAAGAAGAAAGAAAAGAGATGACACAAAAGATTTAACAAAGGAAGAAACAACTATCCATGTGGATGTACTACTATGAGAGGGAAGGAAATAAGAAAAGTTGGCGATAACTTGAAGAGGCTTTAGCTGTTTTAGAAAGAGGATGGCACTATGGCTTGATGATAAGTCAGGAAAAAATATATACAAAACTGAGAACTATTATACAATATGGCAACTTGGAAAGGCCATTGTTCTAGAACATGCCTATCAGACAAAGAAGCTGACATACCATAGGTGGTGGAAGATTCCTCATGACTTATGGCATCCTCAGACAAAATGGTACCATCTTTCCAGAGGAAGAAAAATACTAAAATCTGAATTAGTATCCATATTGCATGCTTTAATGAATTCAATTAGTTCTGTAAGATTTCAGTTGTTTTTGATGAAACATATTTATGATTATATCATCCTTTATTATCACAAGAAATAAAAGGAAGCTTGAAATTTCATCCTTCAGAACTGCAACACTAAATTCCTTTCCCCAACTTCTAGGAGGTATCAGATAACCAACAAACACAGCACCTATTAGGCAGGTATTAGGTACTGCAAGTGACTCAGTCAGCTACAATATAGTGAAAACACAAGGAACTGAAAAATCATGCAAGTCTCCTAAACTGATATATTTCAGTAAGATTTCAGAATTTAATAAAGATTTTATACTGGTAATTATTTATCTGATGTACTTGGATTTTGCAATGATACAAGCTACACTAATAAAAAATAGTATCCTTCATGACAGTCATATTTGCTCTGTTAGCTGCATTGGATATATACATTGACTGGATAAGACCTATATGTTACTAATTACACATGCAGAATTCAAAAATACAAAAATATTCCTGAACATTAAACAAACCTTGCATCTGACCATTCCTCCACATATACTCATATCCTTTGGTTTGCCACACCAAACCTTTTTTTCACAAAGCCAAGTCTGCTTTCAACAGCAAAATTGCTTTTTATCTTTCATGTCATCAGTAGGAATTAATGCAAAACTACAAAGGCTGATTTTTCTTGTCATGAGATATATTTTATTTTTGCTCCAGAAAAAACTACTCAAATACCTACTTTATCTGCAACAACATGGAGAAGTCATGACACAGACTGTACAAAAACACCTCCGGAATGACAATAAATAAAATGCTACAGTTTCACAAAGTGGTCAGTTGTGCCCCAGGATAGAATATAACAAGTGCAGCCAAGGTTACAAGGCAGGTAAGTGCCACCTGGGGAAGAGACAAGTGCATGAGGTTCCTGAGATAACACAGCACGCACACCAGGCCCCAGTACGTCAGTGTTTATTTGCAGAAAGAGAAGAGAGAAAATACACAAGATCCAGCCCCTTGCAAAGCATTGGTCCCCCAAGGCCACCAGCTCCACTCTGTAGCCAATGTGGGCAGTGAGGCTGCATGAACCTTACTTCATGCTACAGTAAAATAACTCCAACCTTGGGACTTCCCTGGTGGCCCAGTAGTAAAGAATCCGCCTTCCAATGCAGGGGATGCAGGTTAGATCCCTGTTCGAGGAACTAAGATCCCACATGCCGTGGGGCAACTAAGCCCGCGCGCCACAACTACAGAGCTCACACACCCTAGAGCCTGCACCACAACGAGAGAGAGAAAACCCACATGCCACAACTAGAGAGAAGCCCGCACACCACAACAAAAGATTCCACACGCCTCAACAAAGACCCCACGTGTCATAACTAAGACCCAACGCAGCCAAAAAAATAAAGGAAAAAAAAGTCCAATCTTGGAGGTGTGACCAAGGGCCATAGAAGTATGCATAGCTAAACAGTTCCAAGAAAAGTTTGCTTGTGCCGGATACAGACGGACCAGGAATATATGTACTGGCTGAGCTCTTTGCATGAAATGCAGTTTGCGAGCTTGCCAGCATGTCATTTATTGAGTACAAGTTTCACAGAACCTTAGGAACACAAGAGGTGTCCAGCTGCACTGGGACCCTTCCCACACTGATATAAACCTTTCTTTCAAAAGACTGAAAACATGTATTCTAATCAATGATACTATTTATATATCATAAGCAATTCAGAGATTAAAAATTCCTTTGCTTATATAATCATAGTTGATCTTCTCAACAACCCACAGAGTAGGCAGGCCATGTGCTATTATCCTTGTTTTCAAATGAAAAATAAATTGTAATTCAAAGAGATTTAGGAATCTAACCAAAAGCCCACTGTAACAATGAGTGGTGGAATTACTTAGAGTTATGATTCTGATCAGTTTACATACATTTAAAATCTTTTTTCAATTACCATGTTTTCCTTAAGGTTTAAAAGATTGGAAACAATAATGCTTTGCTATCCCTGTGAAAATGCTGATTAGTCCTTATTGGCAATTACAAGTGTGAAGATACATTTAAAGTTCTTTGTATTGATATCAGATCTTTTATAAAAAGCATTTTATAAATGGAGTTCTATTTTTGTATTCCAAATATGGAATACATTGATTGAAATTATGGTTTAATTGTAAACTTCAAGTTCTTCAATATTATTTGTAGAGGAACATAAAAAGAGTTAGTTTTAAAGATAAGCTGTTATAGATATGGGTATGCTCCATTAAAAATTCACACAAGTTACAGTCTGTGTCTTTATAGAATCCTGAGTATAGTTAGTTATCTATCTCATCACTTAACAATTAATATGACATTTCAATACCTATATCCTGACCTGGAAAATCTGAATTAAGACCAATTCAACAAACATGTATGGTTGGCCTACTAAGTATAGAACCCTCTCCTCACTACTGCAGGGACACAAAGATTAATTGATCATGGATCCTACTTTCAAGGAACTTTTAAAATAACAGGAAAGATATGATGTAGGGAATATGATTATATTACAAAGCAGAAAGACAGATACTATAAACCCTCTATAGAAAAATAATAATGGGGGTTAGAGAAACAGTGCATACTTTTAGTAAGTGAATCTGGGAAGGCTTCCTGGAACAGGTGACTTTGAGAGAAGTCTTTTAGAATAAATGAAATGTGAACATATTGAATATGGTGGAAAGGCTTTATATTCCGAGTGAATAAAAAATAATTTATAGTTCCAGAAAGTGAAATTCAGCTTACATAATAATAAGTGGATAAGGAGAAGATAAGTTTGGAGAAGTAGGGACCAATTCATAGTAGGCTTTGAACAACTGACCAAGAAGTTTGGATTTAGGTCATTTTATGTGGTTAAGCATACCAGGTTTTATCAATTGCTTCAATTCTCTGGCAAATATTAAGCCCTAAGGCCTTCATCAAATAAAATTTGTTTTATTGAGTTCTATCTATTCAGGAAGATATTCTATGCAATTAAAGGTAGTAGTGTCCATCAAGAATATAAAGAAATGAATTTATTGCCAAAACACTGCCTCAATGCAATCTCATTTCATATAACATAGAAGAAATACTTTAAAATTTATTGAAAAGGCACCAGGAAGAAAACTGGTTAAATGTATGAACTCATGCCAATATGACTTAAAACTTCTATTAAATTTACTGAAATTTTTCCTTAAAAAATCCATCACTTTTTCTAATAATAATAAGAGTCAACCTCTTCTAAATATATATTACATGCCAGTTGCTAGGCAATATTTGGGTTTTCACACACTATCTTTGATCATCACACAGCAGTTCTGTAATTTGGAGATTACTAATGCTAATTTATAGAAGACGAAATTAAGGTTCAGAAATGCCCAAGATCACGCAGTAAAATAAGTTTTGGACATGGGATGATTACCCAGGTCAGCCAAGCTACAAAACTAGTATCACTTCTTTTTGCTATCCGAAACACCAAGCTAGTACCTCTAAAGGTAAACCTGATTTCTGAAGATATTAATACATATAGGTTTTCCAGATACGAATACAACCCTTCCATGATAAAAAAAAAAAATAAGTGAATTATTTTCTATTTTCTTTTTCTACCTAATCACAGGAAACAAATGTTATCTTTAAAAAATAGCAGGAAGTCCATGGATACTAAAGCAAAGACAAGACAGAATTACAGATTCTGTAAGAAACCATTCTATCCACACTTTTATATAAACTCTACTGGTACTGATACTGATGTTAAACAATGTCAAGCCAGTTTCAAGTATAATCAGTTCTTGTGTATCCCAAGTCACATGGAGCTTGAAGAGTGATACAGTACACATAAAATTTAATTTTCCTATATTAAAAAATCCTGCCAATGCAGAACTTCAAATATAATCCTAGAACACAGTTGGGAAGATGACCTGATAATCAGAGAGAGAACACTGGTGAGAAGGCCCCCTTGGCAAAGGACATTTCTTGAAGAACTGAACTTGCTTTAGGGATTCCAAATGGTCATGAGGTAAAAGAGATTTCATATAATTTCACCCAGTCAGGCTCACCTTTTCATTTCTAAGCTCCTAATCTATTAGTGATGGTATTTGGAGGTGGGACCTTTGGAAGTTACTTAGGTTATGAGGGTGGATACCTCCTGAATGGGGTTAGTGCCCTTATAAGAAGAGACCCTAGAGAGCTCCCTCACCCCTTCCACCTCATGAGGATACAGCAAGAGGATGGCTGTCTAGGAACCAGGAAATAGGCTCTCACTAGACACTGAATCCGTCAGCACCTTGATTTTGGACTTCTCAGTCTCTAGAACTGTGAGAAATAAATTTCTGCTGTTCATAAGCCACTCAGCCTATGGTATTTTTGTTTATAGCAGCCCAAAGGAACTAAAGACATAGGACAAATCACAGTCAGGGTGGCTACATTATTTAAATTACAACTGGAGGATCTCAAAGGACTTTGATTTAATGACTTACTCTTGGCTGGGATTTAAATATGAAGACATCCCTCAACTAGCATTTTTACTGCAAAAATTGCATAATTAACAATACTTGTGTCTATAATATATTTTTTTTACAACAGAAGACAGTAACTTGGAATTTTATTTTAGATAACTTAGAAGGTTCATTTTAAACTGTCTCAATGTTTCAGGAAAGGTCTTTTGGTTAAATCCTAAGACATGATGGGAAATTTGTATTTTTTAACTATGTTATATTATTATTTTCTTATAAAAATTGACAACTACCTTATTATTTAAGTTGATGTAGATATTTCACGGAAGTTAAGCTTCAAATTATAGCTCAATCTTTTCAGGATCTTCCAAGTAAAATACTGAGGTTTTCATTCCTTCTCCACTCACATTTATCAGATAATTTTCTAGATAATTCTATAAAGTTATTTAATAAATCTTTAACTTATCATGTGTTCTTTTTAGTCAATTTTATATGGTATTTCTATGTCCCCTACTGAGGTTTCACTACAAAGCTTATATCTAATCTAGTTAAGATTTGATTCCACTTAAAAGGAAATAATAATAACTCCACCTAACACAGTTAAAGAGTCAAGCATTTAATGTGACCCAGAAGTCTTCTTTCACTTAATACCAGGGCCCATTTTTGTTGTTTTTTTAGATTTGGTATAATATCCATGAGGACCAAAAATATTTCTCTCTTTTTTCTATTTAGAATTTTGCTCTACACCTAGATAGATTAATATCCCCAAGGAGAGTTTGTTAATTGTCATTCATTTACCCAAAGCCCCAAGTTTACTTTCAGAGTGTTTGATCAGTATGAGGAGGGAGAAAAGAGATGTTGCTTATAAGCACATGATTGAAATGAAATGTCAGCACAATAGGATGTTAAATGTATTTAACACAAAATAGACATAAAATAGTTTCTCAATTATGCTGCTTTTCTTGTCTATCCTCTTCACTTTTGGAAGTGAAAGTGAGTTTGTTTTGGGGGTAAGTGGACAAGGCTCTTTTTTCCCAGCTTTATTCAGATATAATTGACAAATAACATTGTGTAAGTTTAAGGTGTTACAACATGCTGATTTGATATTTATATATTACAAAATGATTACCATCAAGGTTCTTTCTGATGATATAGGAGCAAACTGTGGGTCAACAGATTGTCTTATTTTTATACGTTAAACTCTTGCTTTATTTCAATTATATTCACAGATCACATTCTCTGTTACCTTGTTATTTTATTTATTTATTCATCATATTCATCAATTTTATGTATAATGGTTGTAATGATTTTTAAAAATCAAGAAATAGATGTAAATAACTATAAACTGACTACCCAAAAGCCATCCAAGGGCTTCCCTGGCGCCATAGTGGTTAAGAATCCGCCTGCCAATGCAGGGGACATGGGTTCGAGCCTCGGTCTGGAAAGATCGCATATGCCGAGGACCAACTAAGCCCGTGCACCACAGCTACTGGGCCTGTGCTCTACAGTCCACGTGCCACAACTATGGAAGCCTGCACGCCTAGAGCCCGTGCTCCACAACAAGAGAAGTCACCACAATAAGCCCGTGCACCACAACGAAGAGTAACCCCCGCTCACCGCAACGAGAGAAAGCCCGTGCACAGCAATGAAGACCCAACACAGCCAAAAATAAATAAAATAAATAAATAAATAAGCCATCCAATACTCTCTTCTCCCTCATCTTCCTCTAGTACAGAGGTGAGATTTAGAAATGTGATCCAGTTTTGGCCAATGCTACACACGTAGAAATCATGGGGTGTATGAGAAGGGAGGACTTGGGCAAGCACTTTTTAAAGCATATCCTCTTTCATCCTCTACCTTTTAGCTTCTTCCACCTGCCCCTTCTAATCCAGCCTGAAAAAGAGAACTGAAACCTGAAAACACAGAAATCATCTTGCAATCATAATGATGCAGGCCAGAAGGGGGACCATAAACTCATAAATCCATGCCTTTTTTTCTCCCTCCTTTCACTACTGATAAAGTGCACTGAAATTAAAAGTTGGGGTTCTGGGGAGATAACTGGGGTAACAATTGACAAACTTTCTTTTGTGTGATGCCATATAGCAAGTTTGCTCTTTGCCTCCTTCCCTGGATACTGATTTTATTTTTCACTCAACCTGCCTCACATTTAGGGTGTTATGATTCAAACATTATCAGAGAAAAGATGGAACAAAAATATGAAGCTACTTCTTACCACTACAGAATTTTCCAGTTTTATATAATTCATAGACACTCAATCCAGTGGGCAGGGTAAGGAATTTCTTTCAAGAAGAAAAAATGAATAAATCCTGAATGCCCCCTTGAGGTGACACGTGTGTGGACCACCTTAAGAGCTCATTTGCTTTGGTTATTCTTTCTCCTTTGAGCAAACTCTTAGGAGCCCAGAAGCATAATTTTCAAGATGATGAAAAAGAAAGCAGTGAAAACAGGTGTTAAACACTGCGACAACTGCCACAGGAAAAGGTGTCCCCATGACCAGTCAAACCTTTTATGTTCAGTATACATAGCGGGCTACGTACTAGAATTAGAATTGCAGTTAAGGGAGCCTGAAATTCAAAACAGGGATTACAAGGGGAGGAAAATTTTTTTCAAGTACTAAATAATCAGAGAAGTGATATAGACTCATTTCCAGTATTTTACAAGTTATTTTTCTGTTGATAAACTCCATCTCATATTAAGAAATATTGATCCCAAGACCTTTTGTCTCAGACATTTTCAAAATGTGTCTCTTTTTGTTGCTGTCAGTATTTATTTTATGTTGTTCACTTTTTATTTCCCCTTGAGTCTTATATTTTAAAACCTTACAATTCTCTATTACTTACAGCAATATCTTTCAGATACTTTCAATGAATTTATGACTTTGATGATTTTAGTTATTTCTGGTAAGGTTCAATATAATTTTTATGTGACTTGACTATATATCACTGAGTTCAAGAAAAACTGGACTAAGAGGTGATGATTCAACCAGGCAAGTGGCATCCATCAATTTATGAAAAAAAAAAACAAAAACAAAAAAACTCCAAATGTATTAGAAAGTTAATAAGGTGAAGAAAATTCTAATATTTCACAACTCCTCTCTGAAAAAATACTCCATGTGATTAGAATGAATTTTTTTTTATTTTTTATTGGAGTATAGTTGCTTTACAATGTTGTGTTAGTTTCTACTGTACAGCAAAGTGAATCAGCTATACGTATACATATATCCCCTCTTTTTTGGATTTCCCTCCCATTTAGGTCACCACAGAGCACTGAGTAGAGTTCCCTGTTCTGTATTAGAATGAATATTTTTATAAGCTCCTTGGATAAGTCCTGATATTACAAAAGTCATGCTCAAGGAACAACAGGGTTGGCTGATATCCTTCTAAGAAAAGTGAGTCTGATGAAGGACATTTTTTTTTTGAAGGCTCAATGCTACCTTTTATTTGACAATGCTTCCTGTGTAATATAATATACCAAATATGCATCATTAAGTATCTCTCTTTGAGATGCTTCAGGACAATATGACGAAGGACATTTACAGGGTTGAGTGAAGAATGCATATTTAGAACCGGAGCTGAATTGTTCACTACAAGAGAGAAAAAGCTGGGCTCTAATCCTCATGTTTGCCTTTTTCAGATATCAGCCTCTCTTCTAAATAAATGGTGAAGTAATACATGAAGTGAACCAGACTTCAAACAATTATTTAGTCAGAATATCCTCACATCTCAGTGAAGCCCTGGAGTAAAGCACTCAACCAACCAACCAACCAACCAACCAAACAAACAAACAAACAAACTACTATTCCTTTACCCTAGCTGGATTATTTTGGGGTCTTTTATTTGTCTCCATATTCCAGAATTGCCTTTCCTGTTTATCCATATTATTTTATCTGTTATTCGGTTTATATATTTTCTAATGTCCTAAGTACTGTGATCCTATCATCTGTTACTTGCTGTTAAATCCATCGAGTTCTTAATGTCAGTTTTCAGTTGTTGAGTTTCTGTCTGCTGTTACTGATAGATTCCTGTTTTGTTATAGTTCTCCATATTTTTATTTTACTCTGATTTTCCTTTGCTATCTTGAACATATTAAACATAGTGATTTTCAAGTGAATACCTGCCAACACAAATAATTGACTTGTCTATTGTCTGTTTCTTTTCATGATCAATTTCATGGTTCTATCTTTTCTCTCCACGCCCAAGTAATTTTTGTTTGAATGCAAGATATTGTATATTTTCAAAAAATGATAGAGAGTCCAGATGATGATATCTTCAATTAGAGAAGATTTACTCTTTCTTCTGCTAGGCAGGTAGAGTGGGGTGGGTGTGGCGGTGATGCTATTAACCTTAATGCAGCCATGCAAAGTTATGTCAAGGTGAGGAGGCTCCTTTGCTAAGACCCAGGCTCCACTCTGGTTTCCTTTGTTCTTACTGGATGGTCCTTCACGACTCTCCTTGGAAATCCTTGTGAATCTTTGTCTCCTCAGCACTAAAACCCAGCAAAAATTTCACTTTTTAAAAAGATTTTTATGACTTAGCTTTTTGGCTCCTGCCTGTGCAGCTTCAGATTTTGACACATGTCCTGAGGTGAAGACTGCATGTTGTTTTGAGGCCTCTTAAGTCCGGGATTTTGTAACATCAGCCCTGCTCCATTGTCATTGTGTTTTTGTTCCCACTTCAGCAGTCCTCCCTTAAGGGTGAAACCTAGATTATCAACCTCTATGTCAGGATTTTTAAGAGACCCTAGGCATTAAGAGGTTGAGGAGATCACCAAAGTCAATTTGGCACTCCTTCAAGTCCTTTCGGCTCTCACCTGTTGTTCTCACACACCTCTCCTTGCTTCCACCCACAGCAGGTCTTTATTTCCCAAACATGAATGCAAGGAACTCATGCTGCTTTTACAAAGATTTTGCTCAAAGCTTATGCAGCTTCAGAACTCACCAAATGTCAGAGTTGGAAACTACACACGTTTGAGACTTCTCAAGTTCCATTTTTGTTAGTTTAGCCCAGTGAGGATGTAAAAAGTTCTGCTAGATTCTTTGTTTCTAGCAGAAACCTTCTGTCCAGGTCTAGCTAATATCTGCAATTTGGAGCCTGTGTGTTGATTCAGTAACTGCCCCGGGGACCACGGCAGAGCCTCAGTTCACTTCTGAAAGGTTCTCCCTGTCTGCAGTTTTACTCCTTTTAGTTCTAATTGCTCTCACTGCTCTTTAATGCCTTTACATATATCATTTTCATAATTCATTGGCTTCTTTGTTTTTAGTGAGAGTCTTGGCCCACTGTGAACTATTTCATCCTTCTTGGAAATGGAAAACTCCTACTGTTTGAATTTCCATTCCTCAACTGAAACCCTCATTCAATTATAAAGTATTTTAAGACTAGCAAAAGACACAGAGAATAATGTATATCAAATACCAGTGTATCCTCCACCCAGCTTAAGAAGTAAATGTTTGCAAAGCAGCCACTTCCCAACATAATAAATAAACCACTGCAAGTACACTAGAAAGTCCCTGTATATAATTCCCTCCCGCAAACTATTCATTATCCTGAATTTAATATTTATCATTCTTATACACATCTTCGTGCTCTTTATTTACACCCACCTATAACCACACCCACACACTCCCAACCCTCCACACACACATTCAAATTCATAATGTACTACTTAGTATTTTTTGTACGTTTCTAAACTTTATATCACGGTATCATACATTATATTCTCTTGTCCAACTTGCTTTTTAAAAATTCAACTTTCTTGGGCTTCCCTGGTGGCGCAGTGGTTGAGAGTCCACCTGCCGATGCAGCAGGGAACACGGGTTCGTGCCCCGGTCCGGGAAGATCCCACATGCCATGGAGCGGCTGGGCCCATGAGCCATGGCCGCTGAGCCTGTGCGTCCGGAGCCTATGCTCCACAGCAGGAGAGGCCACAACAGTGAGAGGACCGCGTACCGCAAAAAAAAAAAAAAAAAAAAAAGAATTCAACTTTCTTTTAAATTTGTGTTGATACATGTAGTTCTTGTTACATACTTTCATCGAGCATTTGAATTTTTTCTGTTCTTTTGCCACTGCAATTGATATAGCTATGAATATCCTTATAGTTTCTCCTTTCACAGGTATAAGAATTATCTGTAGAGTATACACCTAGAAGGAGAATTGCTGGGTCATAGATTATGCACATCTTCAAAGTGAGCAAATTGCTCTCCAATGTGATAATACCAATTTAAATGCCATCCACATTTTACGGGAGTTTCTGTGCCTCTACATTCTCACTAATATTTAGATTACTTAGCCTTTATAGTTCTGAAAATCTGATGGTATGAACTGGTATCTCATTTTGTTATTTTTTAAATTTATGTTTTCTTATTTATTGAAGGAATTTTTATATATGCTAAATATTAATGCTTCTTTATTATTTGTTTTGAAAAATCTTTTCTCAGTCTGTGGTTTTTCTTTTTCACTTTGTTTTGGGTCTTTTAATGTACAGACACAAAACTTCAAGGTATTCATTTATATCATTTCTTTTTCTTTATAGCTTATATATTTTTTTGCCTTGACTAAGAAAGAAGTTCCTTCTCTAAACTTTCTCCTAAATGTCTTAAGTGCTTACTGTGCACATTTTGGGTTAAAATCCATCTACAATTAATATCTGAATAAGGTATGAGATAAGTATCGAATTTTTTTTTCATATCTGTAGCCAATGGACTATTGCAATGCTACCTATATCATCTACTAAGTTTTCAGGTATGCTTATGTTGTTTTTTCGAATACCTATTCAATTCCATTCATCTATTTGTTCTCTCACCTTATATTTATTTGTAAATAATTTACAAATATTATATATTTGTAAATACATATTTCAAAATTAGCTACCTATTCCTGGCATTTTTCTGCTTCATATAAATTTTTATTATTAGTTTTATTAATCTAGATAGGTGAGAATATGCGTTATAAGCAAATAAATCCCCACAAAATTCTAGTGGCTTAAAAAATTGTGGCTCTCCTCCAAATGGTGAATGAGAGATTTAGGGCATTTCATCTGTGGCCTCATGTCCAATCTCAGTGGCCTGAAGCTCACACATGATGCATATCATTCCCTATCATGTTCTGTTGGTTAGTGCTAATTGCCCGGCCAAACTAATTACATGAGAAGTTGGAAAATGTAGAGGTGTACAGCTTCTGCTATACATATAAACATTCATGCAAAACCCACTGTAACTTTAATTCTATTTCACTGAATTCAGAGATAAATTTTGAGAGTACTGATTTTTTTAAATTACAACTTTAATTATTTAGAGTGGTTTTAGGTGCACAGCAAAACTGAGGGGAAGGTATAAAGATTTTCCCTAAACCTCCTGCCCCCCCTCATTTATTGCCTCCACCATGATAATTAAGATTATCAACATCCCCTATCAGAGTAGTACATTTGTTACAATTGATGAACCTGCATGGACACATCATAATCATCCTAAGTCCATAGTTTACATTATAGTTCACTCTTGGTGTTACACATTCTATGGGTTTGGACAAATGTATTATGACATATATCAATCAATATGGTATCATACAGAATCTGTTCACTGTTCTAAAAATCCTCTGTGCTCTGCCTGTTTATCCCTCCCAACCACCTAGTCCCTAGAAACCACTGATATTTTTATTGTCTCCATAGTTTTGCCTTTTTTAGAATGGCATATAATTGAATTCAAACAGAATGCAGCTTCTTTCAGATTGGTTTCTTTCACCTAGTAATATGCATTTAAGATCCTTCTATGTCTTTTCATGGCTTAAAAGCTTATTTCTTTTCAGTGCTTAATAATATTCCATTATCTGGATGTACCACAGTTCATTTATCCATTCACCCACTGAAGGACATCTTGGTAGCGTCCATGTCTTGGCAATTACGAATTAGCTGCTGTAAACACTGGTATGCAGACTTCTGTGTGCATATACGTTTTCAACTCTTTTGAGTAAATACTAAGAAGTGTGATTGCTGGATTGTATGCTAAGAATATGTTTAGTTTTGTTAGAAACCACCAAATTTTATTTCAAAATAGTTTCACCATTTTTCATTCCCACCAGCAATGAATGAGAGTTCCTGTTGCTACACATTCTCATCAGCATTTAGTGTTATAAGTGTTTTTGATTTTTATTATTCTATTAAATGTGTAGTACTATCTCATTGTTGCTTTCATTTGCATTTCCCTAATGACATATGATGTGGAACATCTTCTCACATGTTCATTTGCAATCTGTAAATTTTCTTTGGTGAGGTAACTGTTAAGGTCTTTGGTACATTTTTAATCAGGTTGTTTGTTTCCTTATTGTTGACTTTTAAGAGTTCTTTATATGTTTTGGATAACTGACCTTTATCAGATATATCTTTTATACACATTTTCTCCCAGTCTGTGGCTGGTCTTCTCATTCCCTTGACATTGTCTTTCTTATAGCAGATGCTTTTAATTTTAACGAAGTATACGTTATTATTTCTTTCATAATCATGTCTTTGGAGCTAAGAAGTCATCACCATACCCAATGTCAATCTATGTTTTCTCCTCCATTAACTTCTGGGAGTTTTATGGTTTTGTGTTTTATATTTACTTCTGTAATCCATTTTGAGTTAATTTTTGTGAAGGGTATAAGGTCTGTGTCTAGACTCATTCTAGCACCATTTTCTCTGTCAAAGGTCCATTGGCCATATTTATGTGGGGCTACTTCTAGGCTTTCTATTTTGTCCAATTATCTATTTGTCTATTCTTTTGCTAACGGCACACTGTCTGAACTATTGCAGCTTTATAGTAAGTCTTGAAGTCAGGTAGTCTTCCAACTTTGTTCTTATCCTTCAATATTATGTTGACTGTTCTGGGTCTTTTGCCTCTCCGTGTAAACTTCAGAATGTTTGTTGATGTTCATAAGATAACTTGCTGGGATTTTGATTGGAATTGTATTGAATCTATAGATCATGTTTGGTATAACTGAATATAATATTGAGTCTTCCTACCTGAGAACATGAATTATCTCTCCATTTATTTAGCTCTTTGATTTCATGTATCAGTGTTTTATAGTTTTCCTCATATAGAGATTGTACACATTTTGTTAGATTTATATCGAAGTGTTTCATTTGGGGTATTTACTATACATGATATAGTGTTTTTAATTTCAAAATTCATTTGTTCATTGCTGGTATATAGGAAAGCAATTGACTTTTGTATATTAACCTTGTATCCTGCAACCTTGCTATAATCCTTATTAGTTCCAGGAGCTTTTGGTCAATTCTTTTGGCTTTTCTACATAGGTTATCATGTCATCTGTGAACACAGACAGTCTTATCTCTTCCTTCCCAAGATGTATACCTTTTATTTCCTTTTCTTGTCTTACTGCCTTAGCCAGAACTTCCAGTATAATTTTGAAAAAGAGTGGTGAAAGGGGACTTAACTGATATCTTTCTAATATTGAATATTTATGCTTACAAATGTAGTATACCTTTCTAAAACCCCTCACTTAAGAGAAACAGAACTGATTACAGAGCTGTAGAGCCATGTGAGGGTGGGATGATTTAATTTTGCACATTGATACATTCACTCCACAAAATTCCAAGCATCTGCTAAGCTGTGTGTGCCAAGACCAAAAACTAGGATGACTAAAATTCTGTTTACTTTAGCTTAACACTTTGATAACTCCTGTACACTTTAACATATGATCTAAGAAATAATACATTCTGTCCCCCATGTATAACCATTTTGACTTATTAATTTTTCCTAAAATGGGAAATTAGGTCACTTCCTTCAAAAATATCTTGAAAATATGCAATCTTATCACCTTTTCAGTCCAAAACATTCATTGTTTACCTTATTCACACAGGAGAATGCAACAAAAGTTGCTAGACCCACTGTCTCTTGGGTTTCAAAATTTTTCCCATTTAGTAGTGAAAAGAAGGCAGAATACACTTAAAACTTCTCTAATTAGTTTTTGGGAATACAGAGAATTTGTCCAATGAGAGTAGTAACATTGATAATCGTTCATTATTAGCAACCTGAGAAAACAAATGCATATCAATGATTACTTCTTTAACAGACTACTTTTCATGCTATTTACATAGTGAGTGCTAAAAAGCCATCAAATACAAAGGCATATTAGTTTTACATGGCTATTAGTACCTAAAGGTCAAATTTAAATACAGATATCGGATGCAACAACTATGCAACTAATAACATTGTTTCTAGTAATAAATTACTTAAATAGAGGACATTTGAAACTAAAGGAAGTACATTCTTTGTCATTTTTTAAATTGTTAGGATGACAGCTACCAAATGAATACTCAAGTTTATTGCAGCAGCCTGAAAGAATTAATTATATACCCCAAATGCTAAAGTTATCACTAGAAAATAAATTATACAGGAAAGCCAGCTGGTCAGATATTTCTTCACAAAGGAAATGTATTTTGGGAAAGATTTTATTGTGCTGTGTGTGTATGTATGTGTGCATACGTGTGTGCATGTATGTGTTTGAAGAGTGTAGCAAAGGAATGGATGAGAGATGGATACTCTCCAGAAATGACTTTACATACTGCAATCCTTACAGCATATTACCTATATCCCCTGGTAAGCACCTGAATTATAGGAAGCCACAAAAATGATATCCTATGACCTACTTGAGAATGGACTTGAGGATATGGGGAGGGGGAAGGGTAAGCTGTGACAAAGCGAAAGAGAGGCATGGACATATATACACTACCAAACGTAAGGTAGATAGATAGTGGGAAGCAGCCACAGAGCACAGGGAGATCAGCTCGGTGCTTTGTGACCGCCTGGAGGGGTGGGATGGGGAGGGTGGGAGGGAGGGAGATGCATGAGGGAAGGGATGTGGGAACAGATGTATATGTATGACTGATTCACTTTGTTATAAAGCAGAAACTAATTAAAAAATTTAAAAAAAAAATGAAAAAAAAAAAAAAGATATCCTATGACTTTCCTGTAGTGGAGGGTATTTTTCAGTTAAAATTAAACGAGAAGTTCACCTCCAACAATAGTTTTAAACCAGCCCTCATGTAATGCTGGTATTCTTCAACATTCTGATTGTGTTCTAACCAGCCCTAGCTTCTCTACATCCTAATCCTACCATAGGAAGAGAGAGAGGAAGTTAAGGAGTGAAGTAAACCTGAAAATCTGGAGGGGAACTGTGAATTCTGCTGTTCCCACCTAGCCCTACTGGATGAGGAAGGGACTTCCAGGTAGAAATCTATGCTCATTTGTGGCTACAAGCTGAGGTTACAATTGGCTGGGATTTCTGGGCCAAATTCAGGACAAAATTTAAGATATGGACCCTAAATGGAAAATGTTTAAAACTTTTAAAATTATTGTACCTCATTTATTGATTAAAGAAAAATGAAAATTAGTACATAACCTGTATCTTCCAGGTTAGAGACTGTACGGTAGACTTGTAAAGAGCTAAAAAAAATTTTTTTAAGAGGAATTAATTACTAAAAAGTATCTGTTTTAAAGGAGACAAGAGTGGACCTAGGAAATGGAGACATCTAGCTTAACTTCTACACCTGTAACAAGGACCGGACAAAATAATCCCCAATCAATTGTCAAGTACCTAAAAAAGAATGGAATGGAGAATAATCATCAGCCTGCCTTGCTACACTAAATTAACCTGCTTTTATGTAAGAATGCCCTAGCTGACCGAACACTGTGCTCATAATACCACAGCAGCAACATCTTTCAGAGATTAATTTGAATGCCAAATAATTATTTAGTCTGATAAGCACCACTGTTGATGATCATTAGAGCAAGTGCCTTCTGCGTGGTAAACTTGCCTTTCTGGATAAATCCTAACAGGCTTACCAAGCATGAACCCCAATTCCCACCCTTTGAAAGGATGGGGGAAATGTATGTTATTTTTAAGGACTCCACTTCAAGATGCTTGCTTGAATAGATCTCAGATGGCCTAAAACAGTCGATCCGAGCTGACATGTAGAAAACTACTTCAATCTTCAAGTCACTATAGCAGTAAATTTGTGGAAGCAGAATAAACGCCATCAGGTTTTCCTCTGGAGTTCCTATCAACAAGATATAGTAGGCCCTCCGTATCTGTGGGTTCCACATCTGTGGATTAAAGCAATGGCTGAGAGAAAATATTTGAAAAAAAAGTCCAGAAAATTTCAAAAAGCAAAACTTGAATTTGCCACATGCCGGCAACTACATACATAGCATTTTCACTGTATTAGCTATTATAAGTCATCTAGAGGTGGTCTTAAAGTATATGGGAGAATGTGCATAGGTTATATGCAAATACTACTGCATCTTATATAAGGGGCTAAGGATCTGTGGATCTTGGTATCCCTCAGGAAGGGGTGGGGGTGGCCCTGGAACCAATCCTTTTGCAGCTACCAAGGGATGACTGTATTAGCAAACGGTCCATTGCCTGGCAAATATAATTGAGATAAGGCAAGAACTAACAATAACGCATGCAGAATATCTAGGCTCTTGTTTTTAACCAAAGCTTTTTATTTTCTCCCAAAAACGTAATCACCAATAAACTAACAAATAAATTAGAATTTGCAATAATTTAGCTGGGGAACTCTGGCTAAAATTCCAAACTACCCTAAGTCTCCATTTGCTCATCTCTAAAATGAAAGGGTTACATGATTAGATGATTTCTAAAAATCAATGCAGCACTAAACTATGGTTCTTGAAGATAAACTGGAATTATATGCTTCCTATTATGCCTATCTTTTCAAAATGTAAGTAACTGCAGGCTAAGCACAGAATGTTTATCAGTGGATACTTCCAAGATATCAAGCTAGGGAAGGTGGATAGTGTATTAAGAAGTGGTTATCCTTATACAAACAAGACTTCTTAATTAAATGAATAGATGGTCAAAAATATTCTTGTGTTCATTAGAAGGATAGATAAGCCAGTACACTTTTTTTTTTTTTTTGCGGTACGCGGGCCTCTCACTGTTGTGGCCTCTCCCGTTGCGGAGCACAGGCTCCGGACACACAGGCTCAGCAGCCATGGCTCACGGGCGCAGCCGCTCCGCGGCATGTGGGATCTTCCCAGACTGGGGCATGAACCCGTGTCCCCTGCATCGGCAGGCGGACTCTCAACCACTGCGCCACCAGGGAAGCCCTAGTACACTTTTTAGAATAAACTAAGCTGTACTGCTATTTTTTCCTTCTGAGAAGTTTTGAAGAAAACAGGCCAAGAACTAAGAGGTAAAAAGAAGTATTTTAGGCTTCTTAAGAAAATGGATCTTAACCTAGAGACCCAGCCATGTAAGCAAAGCCAAAAATTATACCTCAAGTTGAAATATAAAAGAGGAAATAAAAAGCTTAAGTATTCTAGCAAGAGAGCAACAGTAGCAGAGCTTCAGCAGAAAATCTGAGAAATGAAGCAAGAATATGAATGAAGGACAAAGAAGAAAGGAAGAAAGGAAGAAAGAAAGGAAGGAAGGAAGGAAGGGAAAATAACAGAATACAGTCACTCGGAAATTAAGAGAAAACAGCCCTCAGAAAATTATTTTGCCACAATCAAAGAAAAGCAATCTTATATCTATGACATATAATTCTTAAGCGATGATTACAGAATGAGCCTGTACAAATAAACTTTTGGTTATGTTAAAGTATTCTCAATTGTTAAAATATCTCTGTATTCACCTTATTCACCATATTTTATCTGTACTGTAAATAAAATTTAAAATTCCTTATAAAGAATAGCACCCTAGGGCTTCCCTGGTGGCGCAGTGGTTGACAGTCCACCTGCCGATGCAGAGGACATAGGTTCGTGCCCCGGTCCGGGAGGATCCCACATGCCGCGGAGCGGCTGGGCCCATGAGCCATGGCCGCTGAGCCTGCACGTCGGGAGCCTGTGCTCCGCAACGGGAGAGGCCCGCGTACCACAAAAAAAAAAAAAAAAAAAAAAAGAAGAGCACCCTAAAATACTATCCTTTTCATTAAGGAAGAGAAGCTATACTATCATCTTTAACTAAAAGACTGCAAACCGATTTTTATTGCCCGTTTTACCATCCTCTTGCTTCAATAAGTACCCAAGTAACAGTAGAAAATGATTCTATGTTAGTATGTGTGTGTGTGTGTACTCCAAATATCTATGGTTTCAGAGGGAATTACAAACCTGAATGAATCAGCTCATGACCTCCTTTAAAACTAACTTCAGAAATGACTGCTTCATGCTTCATCAACTGTCTTTAACATAATGAATTATAAAGCATGGTTAAATCACCTGGCAGGGACTATTTAAAAGTGAATAGAGTCCCTTTACTTTCCAATGTATTATTCCTCTTTGAGGAAGATTAGGAGGAGACACCGGATGGTTAGCTGTCCATCCACATTAATCTTAAAGGCAGTCGATATCAAATGATCCATACTATCATTAAGTTCTGTAGTGCATAGTGTCACTAGTAGTCTAATCATAGTAAGTAGCTAAAATACTTGTTGAATTGTACTGTATCATGTTTATTTTCCAATATAAATAGGGTCATGTCCTGAACTGTACTCAATTATAATATAATAACTAATGCTAATGGACATAGTAATAAAGTTAAAATAAGCACCTGAATAAAAGTTTTAGTAAGCTGATGATAAGTAAGAAGATGATAAGATAAAATAAAAAGCTCCTTAAACCTAAATAGGAAGATTTCCCAGAGTCGTGAAATACAACTCTGAGAAGAGAGGTTGTGTTTTTGTTTGTTTGTTTGTTTGTTTTTTGCGGTATGCGGGCCTCTCGCTGTTGTGGCCTCTCCCATTGTAGAGCACAGGCTCCAGACACGCAGGCTCAGCGGCCATGGCTCACGGGCCCAGCCGCTCCTCGGCATGTGGGATCTTCCCGGACCGAGGCACAAACCCGTGTCCCCTGCATCAGCAGGCGGACTCTCAACCACTGCGCCACCAGGGAAGCCCTGTTTTAGTCTTTTAAATACGTCCTCATCCTTCCATTCCCAGTAACTTCACCACAGTTTAGGTTAACCTAGTCCATTTCCTCTGTGAACTATTGCAATAACTTAAATTATCTCTGTTCTTGCCATCTAAATCTCATCTAGTGCATTTTACAAACCACCAACTGATTATTTCTCACGAAATATCTAGTTCCAAATCTTGAGTTGTATATCCTGTTACTGATTGGTCCAAAGCATTCCCCTGCAGGATCATTCTGGGTTAGCAGGTAGTTTCAACGTAGATAGAAAGAAATTCAGAACCTAGTTCTAATAAAGCCACAGTCACTAACTAGCTGTCTGAGCTTGAGGAAGGCCCCTTAGGCTCAAGATTCAAACACCAATGTAACACTGACTTTCAGATTATAAAATTCTACATCTGTACAACACTGTGGCAGGCAGAAAGCAGTAGTGGATCTGAGGACTTAACTTATTCTTAAACAGAATTGTGACCAATTCTCCTGTGTTTAGCTCTGCTTTACAGTTATTTCCAGTGGCTCCAAGGAATTTTGTGCACATGTCTGTGTTTCCTTATCTGAGAGAGAAAGTGAATCTAGCATGGCCATTATTAAGGAGGGCAATCTAAGCTTGTACCTGCCCTTTCTTGAGACCTTGCTGTGAAACAGCCTTTGGATGTGATGTGTATCCTTAATTAAATCCTGTTGCAATATTTCATCATTTTTCCTACCATAAATTGTAGGTTTGCATGCATGCATTGCCATTTTGGGTCTCATGACTCTTCTTAAGCAATTTAACACTTTTTAACTGCCCTTGTTCATGCAGTAGGTAAGCATATAATTTTACATTTTAATAAGATCGCTTCAGTAATTTCTGTGCAACAAATTAGTGTATTATATGTACTAGGTAAAAATCATTCTCCTTCGCTTTAGGTCCTCATAAAATAAAACCCTCAGGTATGAGTAAATTAAAATATGCCATTGGGGATCTCAAAACAAACAGAAACTTTGTAAACAAAAACAAACACATGCCAGCACCAGGCAGCAAAGTTAGGCATGTGTTTTGGTGCCACGTGGACAAAAGACAAACAATTGATAACTCATAATTATCATCCTGATACTCCATCATCCATTATAAAGTAATGTGCCTCAAACCGTAAGCTGAATGTCATGAACTGAAGCAGTCAAAACAGAGAATCCCAGAGACACAGATTTTCCATCTATACACCTAGAAATTTTTTATAGAACTACTGCTGTTAATTTCATCTACTAAGCGCACAAAAAGGAAAAAGAATCATAAGTATGGTCATTCTGGCCCATATCCGGTAGGAATTTCAAAACCCATAGTGATCACTTGAATTCAAAATGTACTTGAATTGCATTTTGAATCAACATTAGTGCTCACTCTGAAGCAGGGTACTAGTGTGTTTCCAGCCAAAATAGTGTAGCCAATTCCTGCACCTGCTGAAACTGCACTCATCAATCACAGCTACATGTGAGCCAAGGAGCAGTAAGACACCATGGAGATTGTTGGTGGCCTGGATTGTTTCTATCAAGCTCCCACTAGCAAGACAATATCATTGGCCATATTTCAAAAAGGAATCAGGAAACTGAGCCAATGTGTAATTCTGGACTTGCAGCGTGACTTGGGAGTACTAGGTCCCAGATGTCAGAAGGAAAAAAGAAGTACAACTTCTTAAATGAAATTTTTATTAAAAAACAGAATATTTTTAATAGCTACCAAATGTGAACCACTGAGCTAAGGGTTTTTATACACAAAACCTGGTGAGAAAAACATAACTATTCCCACTTTATGAATGAGAAAATTAAGGCTCAGTTTGATGAATGAGAAAACAGAGTGTAAGTAATTGTCTGACACTCTCATGTTTGAAATGTCATAAAGCAGACTCTGAACACAGATGTGCATCGCTGCAACGTGCTCTTTCTGCGACATCACATTCTCTCCTAAAAAACCTCTATTACTCTCCTATCCTCTGTCTGTACATGCTCACAGTTAATATCCCCTTTCTACGTTTAACATGGCTACTTATGTTGCTCAGTTACTGAGTTTCCTAATAATTTGGCATTTCAGCTAAGTAGCCACCCATTCATTCATACATTTGCTCATTCATTTAATTATACGTGCATTAAATAAACATTTTCTGAGCACCAATCTACTCAAAGTCTTATGTACAGATAAGAATACAGAAGCTTTGACCAAGGATTTTCTAAAATAGAAAACAACTTGCATTTAGGATATTCTTTACCACCTAAAATGAACCTTTCACTTGTGCGACATGCATGCCACATACAACTTTACACCTTATATACTCACACTCTTAAGTTTTCTGTCCTTTGCTAAATTATGACCTATATAACACCAGCTGGTGAACAAATACTTCGAGCTATTGAACAGTGGGGCTACCTGCCTGCCTGCTTTGCGTGGCTATGTTCTCACACACAATACACTTTTGTCTATGCAGCAATGATTGTTTGAGCAATCATAATAATGTTTGATTGTGCTTTGCCTTTATTTCATAAAAAAATGACCAGAAAATAGAAAATGAAGGCATTGTTTTGGAGATAACACAACTGAGACAAAATGGAAATGGTGAGTCATGCCAAAAGTGATGAATCCTAAGCCGATAGGCTGTGTTTTCAATTGTGAGGAAAAAATAACACAATCCAAAATCATGGAAAAGAACTGCCTGCTTTCTATCAGTGACGATTTTGTCTGAAAGCCTCCATTTAGTGATAGATTAAATAAATAAGCGTTTTAGATTATAAGTTTAAAAATCAAGGTTCAAGAGCTCGCCAGTAATTTGGATTCAGAGAGGGTTTCACCACCCTTGCACAGCTGTTACAGGCCACTTAAACAAAAGAGGAAAACTTGGAATTCATATTTCTTTTGAGAAATTCTTCAAGGAAGTTGATAAGAAGCCACCGAAGTGGGACTTCCCTGGCAATCCAGTGGTTAAGACTTCGCCTTCCAATGCAGGGGGTGTGGGTTTGATCCCTGGTCAGGAAGCTAGGATCCCACATGCCTTGCAGCCAAAAAACCAAAACATAAAACAGAAGCAATATTGTAACAAATTAAATAAAGACTTTAAAAATGGTCCACATCAAAAAAAATCTTAAAACAAAAAAGAAGCCACCAAAGTGAATGGCAGAATCTCTTATTCCTTTCCTTGCAAAAGCATCATCAAATACTTCTCAATAACCAAATCACTTATTTTAATTTTCCTAAATGTCATGCAAGTAATGTGAAATTATCTAGTATGTTATAGGAAAAATATGGCACATTCATGCATTTAGAGAAGTAGATCAGGTAAATTTTTATACTTAGTGCTTAACTTTTTTAAATATTACAAACTATAAATCATAAAATTTCACTATTTATAGACTAACTATGGGTTTTATCTCTTTTTAACTTCCAGGGAGTTGAATCTCATTAGTGAGATTCTACTGTTTTTCTTTAAGACATTCAACTATTAAATATATTTTCAGGAATGTTTTAATTGGAAAGTAGGGGACAGCCTGTATCTGGACAATCCCTTTAAAAATATGTTGGGGGGGCTTCCCTGGTGGCACAGTGGTTGAGAGTCCGCCTGCCGATGCAGGGGACATGGGTTCGTGCCCCGGTCTGGGAAGATCCCACATGCTGCGGAGCGGCTGGGCCCGTGAGCCATGGCCGCTGAGCCTGCATGTCTGGAGCCTGTGCTCCACAACAGGAGAGGCCACAACAGTGAGAGGCCCGTGTACCACACACACACACACACACAAATATATATATATATATATATGTATATATATATGTATATATTGGGGAAGAACTTTTCATAGAAATTAGGTAATAATTTGATAATAAGTACTTCTCTTCATAAAAATTAAACAATACATTTAACCACTATATTAATTTTTTTAGATGTTCAAAATAACCAGATTCTAACTTTCCAGAGAATATGTGTCTTTATTTCACATGGGTAATACACAAGAGGAGAAACTCTCACCTTTAGTACCTCACCAGGAGCAATGAGATCATTGTCTGGATTCTTGGAGCCATTCAAAATTTTAATATTTTAAAAATCAGACTCCCCTGTCTCAGAAATAGTTCATTTCCCAAATGAAATATCCCTGTAATTTTTCTCTCAATATTAGTGTTCTCCTTTTTATTAAAAAGCTTATAAATATTAGATAGCACATATTTTTGAACTTGTTAAATATATTATGTTATTTCCAGGTAGCTCACTCTAATGGAATCTATTATAGATCTTTGTTACATTGGAGTCTTTGAAAGACATGGTTAGGCCTTTATGAATTGTTTTACGTAACCACCTGTTTTTAAGAGCAAACATCTCAAGATGCTGAGTGTTTTTCTGCTCATGGTGGGGGGTGGTGTGGAGACAGTTAATAATTAGACAATTTTTTTAGTACATGAAAAAAATTAATTTGAAACAATTCACTTGTATTTTTGAAAACTAAGATAGAAGTAACAAATTCCTCGATATTTTATTCTAACAGTGTTCTGCTTCTATTGTTTTTAAGACTATTACAATAAAATAGCTTAATGGCTTTGCATGCCAGTCCTCTTGTAGAAAATGCCATCTTACAAAATAGCATTTTATAATCTTTTAACAATGTAAATGCCTGCCATAAAACTATGGAAGGAGAAAAAAGTCACCATGTCCTTAGAAGCACAAGGATATCACTTTATTTTATTTATTTATTTATTTTTATTTTTATTTTTTTGCTGTACACGGGCTTCTCACTGTTGTGGCCTCTCCCGTTGCAGAGCACAGGCTCCGGACACGCAGGCTCAGCGGCCATGGCTCACGGGCCCAGCCGCTCCGCGGCATGTGGGATCTTCCCGGACCGGGGCACGAACCCATGTCCCCTGCATCGGCAGGTGGACTCTCAACCACTGCGCCACCAGGGAAGCCCAGGATATCACTTTAGATTCTCCACATTTGACCTCTTCTTTCTTCGATCATCTACCACCTAGTCAATGTTAATGTGTATATAACAGCTGTGAAATTATCCATCATGTTACAGGAAAAATATAGCACAATGATGTATTTACATAATTCCTGACTGTCAGATTTTGAGTCAGATACTTTAGGTAAGATATGGGTGGAGAGGGGAAGTGAAGGGAGAGAGGAAGAAAGAAAGAGAGAAAGAAAGAAAAGGAATGGAAAGGAAAGGAAAGAGGGAGGGAAGGAGGGAGGGAGAGAAGAAGAAAGGAAGGAAGAAAAGGAATAGGGAGGAAGGGAGATGGGGGGGAGGGAGGGATAAATTGTCCTGACACTTCGAGGAATTTATACACCACATAGCCATGGAAAATTGGTTATGAGGTAGATACTTAAATATTAGTAGAAAGAAAGAATGAATCAATAATGAAAATATCACTTCAGTCATTTAAAGAATTGACAGTAGAAGAGAAAAGAGACTGAGATTGAGTAACCAAGTCCCAGGAGGATTGCCAAGATATTGTGGTGTCTTAAACACTAAGAAGGAGTTCCTAGGGTAAGGAAGGAGTGGCCAAAGGTACTGGATGATGCTGAGATTTTAAGCAAGAAATGAACCAACAACTGCTCTGTATATTTTGCTTTTGGACATTAATTGTTAAAGGTTTTCAAATGACTGGTAACTACAGAAGTTGGATTAAAATCGGCTGAGGGGTAAATGGGAATTGGGAAAACAGACCCAAGTTGAGATTACCACTTCCACACATTTATAAGTGGAAGTAAGCAGTTAAAATAGGATGTGGGATAGACAGGCACTTTGTTTCTGTTGTTGTTTTCAAGATAGAAAAAATTTAAATGTACATTGAGAGGTATCAATAGAAAAGAAGGTAAGATTCCTGAGAAAATATGAAGAAAAAATCTTGAGAGTCAAGTGGATGGATGCTTCTTCCACCTTGACCTGGTTAAAGGATCAATGAATTGGTGTGAATGCAGGTGTCTCACTAGATATGGTGTTTGAATATTGAGGGTTTGGAAATTGAGGGTTTACATATCAGTCTGTTCCTGACTTTGATTTTCTCTGTGCATTGACATATATTAGAGGCTGAGAATAGTGGGAAGGTGGAGTTCAAAGCTGTGTAAGTAGGTGGTACAAGATAAAAAATAAACATTACATATAGTAAATATTAGCTTAGTGGTTTAAGATAATGAATCTAATAGTTGATATGCTAAAACTAATAACTTTATATATACTGGGTCAATTTTTTCTAAGACTATTTTCTGTAAAATGAAAATGCTTAGAGATGTATTTTCCTTAATAGATTTATAAGTATTAAATTTTCAGCATTTATTCACTTCACTTCAATAAATATCCTCTTAGTTTTTTTTTCTTTAACTTTATGAGTATAGTATACATTAATAGATTTTGAGGGTTATATTACATTATGTTAACACAAGGAATCCAATATTTAAAAAGGAAGCATCAAAAAGCAATACTTAGGATAAGTTTAACCAAGGAGGGGAAGATCTGTACACTGAAAATTACAAGACTCTGATAAAAGAAATTGAAGAGAAACAAACAAATGGAAAGATATCCCATACTCATGGGTCAGTAGAATTATTATTGTTAAAATATCCATATTACCCAAAGTCATCTATAGATTTAATGCAATCCTTATTAAAATTCCAACAGCATTTTCCACAGAAACAGAAAAAAATCCTAAAACTTATATGGAACCATACACTTGAACACCTAAAGCAATCCTAAGAAAGAAGAACAAAGCTGGAGACATCACATTTTCTGATTTGAAACCATACTATGAAGCTATAGTAACCAGAGCAGTATGGTACTGGCATTAAAATAGACATAGGGACTAATGGAACAGAATTAAGAGCACAGAAATAAATACCCACATATATGGTCAAGTAATATTTGACAAGGGAACTCATTATATTCAAGATATTGAATATAACATATAATGTCTCTTCAATAAACGGTGTTGGGAAACTGGATAATACATGTAGAAAAATGAAATTGGACCCTATCATACAACTCTCAGAATGAATTAAAGGCTTAAATGAGAAGCCATAAAACTCCTAGAAGAAAACATAGGGAAAAATCTCCTTGACATAGGTTTTGGCAATGACTTTTTAGATATGACACCAAAAGCACAAGCAACAAAGGCAACAAGTGGGACTACATTGAACTAGAAAGCTTGTGCACAGCAAAAGAAACAATCAACAAAATGAAAAGCCAACCAAAGGGATCGGAGAAAAATTTGACAACCATAAGTGTGATAAGGGGCTAATATACGAAATACATAAAGAACTCATATAAACCCATAACAGAAAACCAAACAATCTTATTTTTAAATGGGCAGAGGAACTGAATAGATATTTTAACAAAGAAGACATACAAATGGTCAATAGGTACATGAAAAGATGCTCAACATCACTAATCATCAAGGAAATGCAAACGAAAACTACAAGGAGATATCACCTCATATCTGTGTGAAGGTTCCTGAAATAATTAAAAATAGAACTATCATATTACATATTATCCAGCAATCCCACTTCTGGGTAGATATCCAAAGGAAGTGAATATACTATAAAATAGCAAAGAGTTGGGCTTCCCTGGTGGCGCAGTGGTTGAGAGTCCGCCTGCTGATGCAGGGGACACGGGTTCGTGCCCCAGTCTGGGAAGATCCCATATGCCGCGGAGCGGCTAGGCCCGTGAGCCATGGCCACTGAGCCTGCGCGTCCGGAGCCTGTGCTCCGCAACGGGAGAGGCCACAACAGTGAGAGGCCCGCATACCGCAAAAAAAAAAAAAAAATAGCAAAGAGTTACCTGAACTCTCATGTTTATGCAGCATTATCCACAATAGCTAAGATATGGATACGACCTAAGTGTTTGTCAATGAATGAATGGATTAAAAAAAGATGTGATATGATATATATCATATAACATAATATAATAATGGAATATTATTCAGCCATGAGAAAGATGGAATTTGTGACAATATGGATAGTCCTTGAGGATATTACCCTAAATAAAGTAAGTCAGACAAAGACAAATACTGTTTGTTATCACTTATATGTGGAATCTACAAAAAGCCAAATTCATAGAAACAGAAAGAATGGTGGTTTCCAGGGGCAGGGGTGGGAAAAATTGGGAGATGTTGGTCAAAGGGTACAAACTTCCAGTGAGAAGATGAATAACTTTTGATGTACAGCATTGTGATTATAGATAACAATACTGTGCTATATACTTGAGAGTTGCTAAGAAACTGGATCTTCAATGTTCTTACCACAAAAAAGAAGTGATAATTATGTGATATGATGGAGATTTTAGCTAACACTCTGGTGGTAGTCATATTGCAATATATAAGTGTATCAAATTAACATGTTGTACACCTTAAAGTTACACAATGTTATATGTCAATTGTATCTCAATAAAGTTGGAAAGAAAAAAAAATAATGATCAAGTGAATTAAAAGACAAGCCACAGACCGGGAGAAAATAAATATTTGCAAAAGACACATCCAACAGAGTAGTTACCCAAAATAAACAAAGAGCTCATAACTCAACAATCAGAAAACAAACAACTCAATTAAAAAATGACCCAAAGACCTTAACAGATATCTCGCCAGAGAAGATATACACATGGCAAATAAGCCAAAAGATGCCCCACATCATATGCCATCAGGGAAAATTCAAGTTAAAATATCATCAGGGAAATGTAAATTAAAACAACAATGTGGTTCCACTACATACCTATCTGAACAGCCAAAATCCAGAACACTGACACCAAATGCTGACAAGGATGTAGAGTAACAGGAACTCTCATTCATTGCTGGTGGGAATGTAAAAATGTACAGCCAATTGGGAAGACAATTTAGCAGTTTCTTACAAAACTAAACATCTATCAATCATGCTCCTTGGTATTTACCCAAAGAAGTTGAAAACTTATGTCCAAAAAGAAAAGGCCTTCATATGGATGTTTATGGCAGCTTTTCTTCCTAGTTGCCCAAACTTGGAAGTAAACCAAGATATCCTTCAGTAGGTGAACAGATAAACTGTGGTACATGCAGATGATGGGATATTATTCGGTATGGAAAAGAAATGGACTATTAAGCCATGAAAAGACACAGAAGAACCTTAAATGCATATTACTAAGTGAAAGAAGCTAATCTGAAAAGGCTACATACTGTATGATTTTGACTATATGCCATTTTGGAAAAGACAAAACTACGGAGACATTAAAAAGGTCAGTGGGGTTAAGAGATGAATAGGCGGAGCACAGAGGATTTTTAGGGCAGAGAAAATATTCTTCATGATATTATAATGATGGATATATGTCTTTAGGAGTGAACCATAATATATACTATGAACTTTGGATGATTATGATGTGGCAATGTAGTTTCATCCTTGGTAAAAAAAAAAAAAAAAAAAAAAGTACCGTTTTGGTTAATGATGTTGATAATGGAGGAGGGGTGCATGTGTGAGGGCAGGAATATATGGGAAATCTCTGTACCATCCTCTCAATTTTGTTGTAGACCTAAAACTGCTCTAAAAAATTAAGTCTTTAAAAAAAAGTGACATGAAGGCCTTGGCTTAATTTTATTCTTATATTTTAGGTTTTTCTCTATTTTTAATGCATACTAGATTTTCAGCCTAGGTTCATTTTTCTTTTCAATCTTTTAATGATTTTCTTTTTGCTCCAATTACCAAAACTCTTTAAAAAGGTGTGACTCCATTTTTTTTTTATTGTTTAGAGTATTTGACAGTAGGGGATTTGTTTTATGGTGATTGATTCAAACTTGGAAATCTTCCCTTTAACCTAAAATGCAGACCTTAGGTGAACATTTTTCTTCAAGAGCCATTATATGATTACAATGCCCACTCCTGAACTGCTTGATTCCCATTTGGCCAACTAAATGTTTTCAATCGATTTTTTTAAAACATGTTGTTTTCTAAAAATATATCTAAATAATATCAGTTTATAATCTATACAGGAAACATTACTTAAAGTGCCTTGAAAATGTTTTTATGCCTGTATATATGTACTTGGGGTGAGGACACTTTGAAGAGAGGAAGAACAGAGATAAGAGTGGAAATGGATTTTACTGTTTAACACAAACATGGCAATATCCAACTCTATGATGGACTTTGAAACCTAGATGTAGAGGCAGAGTCTTAAAAAATAGTCCAGGATGTTGAATTCCAAAAATAGAGAAACACTTAAAGATTCTTAAAATCAAAACATTCTTTAACCTAACTGGAAAAGGCAGGTTTTATTGCATTTCCAAAAGAAGCCAAAGGTTACAAACTTATAGTTCTAAGATGAGTAAGTTCTGGGGATCTAATGTATACCACGGTGACTATAGTTAATAATACGGTATTATATACTTGAAATTTGCTAAGAGAGTAGATCTCAAGTGTTCTCACCACACACACAAAAATGGTATCAATGTGAGGTGATGGATGTATTAATTATCTTGATTGTGGTAACCATTTCACAATGTGTGTGTATGTGTATAAAATCATCAAGTTGTATACCTTTAAAAAGAGAAGGCAAGAAATATGATAGTGATTAATCACACCAACAAAGGATTCAAATAGACTGGGTTCAAGTCATAACTTGATCACTTCTAAGTTGTGGAACTTAAGGTGTGTGAGTAACCAAGTCACTTAACTACTGGGCCAAAGTGTTTTCATCTGAAAATGGAGCTAATGCACCCTCATCCTAGCCTGCTGGGATCCAATGCGTACCCATAACAAAGGGCTTAGCATAGGGCCTTGGCACACAGTAAATACTCGGTGACACTAGCCATTATTATTAATCATTAATAGATTTTTTGTGTGTCTAGGTACCTATATCTGAGGAATTACAAAAATCACATGTATTACAACATTGTATGTCCCTCTTTTAAAGAAGGAGATAAGTTTCTTCATCTGAGTTCAAACAAAGGAGAGTGTGCTCTTCTTTTTGTCCTTCATGTCAAAAAGTAATTGGGGCAATGCTGTTATTCTTGTAAGACAATTCTTAGAAAGTCCAACATGTGACTTCTAGAGATTCTCCATGCTCTTCTGCTTTCTGTCTAATTACAGTGGCTGCAGTTATCACTTGCATCTTTGCACAGGTATTTGATAACTGAAAACCATTTCCAGCTTTTGCTGCATTTGTGCATGAGTACCATCTTCAGACCAACAGGTCAGAAGCTACCATCTTAGGCTCCCTGGAAGGGAACTTTGGCTTCAGGGAAGAAAGTTACAAAAGGTAAACAAAGTAGAGTGAGGGAAAGATGAAAGGTTTAGAAAAGCCCTCTCAAAAGTTCAGAGATGTCTGAATGCAGACTTGCCCATTGTAGAAATGTGATCAAAGGCATTGAGATTAACGGCAGCTTCGCTCCTAGTGTGCTCCAGACATCATGAGCAAAAAGAGGTCACCTTCCAGTTTGCCCTAACCATTATTATTCCTTACAAAGAGTCCTAAAACCCATCACAAGCAAGGCAATGCCGTCTTATGCTGAACTCTCTAAGGCCAGTTTGACCCATCTAAGTCATCCTTCTTCACAGCTATAAACAGAAGTGGCTCAAACTCCTCTGAGAGCAAAGGTGATGAGAAAGGTGTTCTTGACAGCGAATGGCACCCTGCAGGTTCCAAAAGGCCAAACCCTCCCAGGGATCCCACTGTCCCGTTTGCAGCTGGCATTCTGTGGCTGATTTTCAGCCTGTCAGAGAGACTTTTTGCAGCCTCTGTGTAGACAGGAGTCTGTAGGCCAGAGCAGCTGAGTACAAGGAGGCTGGCCAGAAGCCCAGGCACCTCAGGGAATCCAGGAGGTTGGAGAAGGAATTTTTTCTTCTCCTTAGCCAAGGAGTGCAGTTGGCTTGCGTTTCTGAACCCAATTTGGCTAATTAAGATCAACAAATGTTGAACTTAAATAGCTATGAAATCTTAATGAACTTTTTTTAAAAATAAGCTTTTACAGAAAGTAACTACAGAAAACAGAAGTTGGATTTCTTTTTTTTCTTTTTTTTTTTTTTTTTGCCTCTTCTAAACATCAAATTTCTTAATAGGATAAGGGCACAGTCGCAAAGAGGAACCAAGGGTAGAAACCTGAGTCACTCGTTTGTCTCATAAAAATAATCATAAGGAAGCCCTATTTTATATCTAGACTTGCTTAGGGAATGAAACTTGGGTAAACGTCTGCTACTATTTGGATTTCACAGCATTTTTAAAAATGTAACCATCAGAATATTGAAGTTACAAAAAGGTCAAAAACATAAGATAATAATTTTGGTGTTGGGTATAGCTAATCAACTGCTTTTGAGTATATATGCTCACAAAACTTGTATCAACGTTTGATTCAGATTCTAATAATGAAGTTTAGGTCTTTATGTTGGAATTGGGTCTATTTGCAATGGGAAAACTCACCTTCCAGAAATTCTGAAAAGAAATCTGTCATTTTTAAATGAAATAATCTCAGGATTTAAAGTCTGCTATTTGTTTAGAAAACAAATCCTATCATTCTCTTTATGCACAAGCAGCAGCCAACCTTTTGCATAAAAATCATATCATGCAGTGATTTCTTTTAATATAATTGCTGTGAGGAAAGTTATTAATTAACTGACTTTTGATTTTTTTAAGGAAATTCGCAAATATGCTGGATTGCAAATATAAAATGCATATCCATCCAAATTTGTGATGTCATCACTTAAGGAGAACATAAAAGTTTCTTTGTTTTTTCAAACATAAACGTTTGGAAATTCAAAGAAGAGGGTAGGCTTCTTTACCACAGCTGTAAGAAATCTGCCAGATGATCTTGGTCTGGGTATTCATGAGGTTCACATGCTTTTAAATGTGTCCTCAAGTCACTCCCAGGAACAATGTGACTGTACTGTGTTGGCAGAGCTGAAGCACCCTGGCTTTTCCTTCTCCACACCTGGAGGGCTCTGGAGGCGGGTTAAGTCCTATTAGCACATGCTTCCCTTTAAAGTGTGATTTGTCCACTCATTGTGTGTTCCATTGCCATCCCACGTAGCTGATTATCTGGATTCTCTAACATCGTCTGCAGTGTTCATTTATGTTTTGATCAATGCTGGAACAGCCTACATGTTTCAGTCTATCCTCTGACACACATTATTTATTTATTTTTTTAAGGAAATAAAAAAATGGCCCACTGGGATTGTATTACTAGCTTGGGGTTCTTTGTTTTTTACTCTTTTTTTTTTTTTTTTTAAAGAAGATGTTGGGGGTAGGAGTTTATTAGTTTATTAATTTATTTTGGCTGTGTTGGGTCTTCGTTTCTGTGCGAGGGCTTTCTCTAGTTGTGGCAAGCGGGGGCCACTCTTCATCGCGGTGCCCAGGCCTCTCACTATCGCGGCCTCTCTTGTTGCGGAGCACAGGCTCCAGACGCGCAGGCTCAGTAGTTGTGGCTCACGGGCCTAGTTGCTCTGTGGCATGTGGGATCCTCCCAGACCAGGGCTCGAACCCGTGTCCCCTGTATTAGCAGGCAGATTCTCAACCACTGCGCAACCTGGGAAGCCCAACACACATTATTTAAGTAGCCCTCTAATGCCTATAGCACTTCACACTGAAATAATTACAGCTGTTTCCTTATTTCTTTATTCCTCTCATCCTAAAATATCCACCCCACTTAATCTTAGGAGCCTGGGAAAATGGAATTGTTACATTACCAAGTCTCAGAGGATTGACACAACCTGAAAATTGGTAAAAGAAACAAACAAAAAACTTAACTAGTGTATGCCTTCAGTCTCTGTGCTATGACATTTACCTTGTTAGTGTCCTCAGAATTTTGTGGTAAGTGCTTTTGTTAGTTTGGATGCCCCTAGGAAGATTTGAGTGCAAGTAGTTTATTTGGGAGCTGACCTCAGGAAGTATCAATAAGGGAAGACAGATGCCAGATAAAGAAGGGACAGAAGCCGATAAAGGGTGTGTGGTTCAGATGTAGAAAACGAACCTATGGTTACCAAGGGGGGACGGGGTGGGGGGAGGGATAAACTGGGAGATTGGGATTGATATATACACACTACTGTATATAAAACAGATGACTAATAAGAACCTACTGTATAGCACAGGGAACTCTACTCAATACTCTGTATTGACCGGTATGGGAATAGAATCTAACAAAGAGTGGATATATGTATATGTATAACTGATTCTCTTTGCTGTATAGCAGAAACTGTAAAACAACTATAAATCACTGTAAATCAACTATACTCCAATAAAAATTATTTTTTTATAAAAGGGTTTGTGGTTGAGTAGGTTACAGCTTTAGGCAACTGTGCTGCTAGGGAATGCTAGGAGACAAGACAGAATATACCTCAGACTTAGCCCACTTGGGGAGCAAATAGATGTGTATCTACCTCCAACTTCAAGATGTTATTAGCTAAGGATGTTCTTGGGGGCAATAGCCTCTGGGCTTGTCCATCCAGCCCTGCCTGGGATCTGAAAGCCCTCAGCTGGAGAGCAGCAAGACTTGCAGCAATGGCGCACACCAGTATATTGATGCTGAAGACCCTATGGTCCTCTCCCACCGTGTCCTCTGCCTACCTTTTGTCTGTAGAAAAAACTTTATCCAAAGAATAAGTTTTACCAGAGAAGTGAGAAAATGCAGAAGCAAAGGAAAGCAGTCAACAGGACAAAATAATAATAGTTTAGTCATTAAACAAAGTCAAGGACTTTTAGCTCCTCCTCAAGGGCTATAGATAATTTTCTGAGCCACATCCTTTGAGCTGTCTTGTGGATCTGAAATCCCCACCATGTGGAAGAAGTTAACTACAGGATAACCAGACTGTAGCCATGACATAAGCAGCCACAATTTCAAGAACTGGCCTCAAAGAAATGAGAACAAATCAACCCTGGAACCTAAGATTAACCGTACTCAAAACAATCAAGATGACGCTGATCAGACCACTGCATGACTAATTCCAAGAAGACTGTCAGAGCTGACTCTGTTGTTTACACATGTAGCCCCCTCCCTCTACCTAGACACCCCTAAAACTCCCCTTTAAAAGCTCTTGCCCATTGACTGTCAGTGGGGAGTTGGCCTTTGGACATGAGTCCACCCTCTCCCCTGGTTGCCAGCCTCTGACATAAAGCAAATTTTCCTTTCCACCAATCTTGCCTCTTCAGTACTGACTTCCTAGCAGTCAACAGCTGGACCCAACTTTCGGTAATGAGGTTACAAGCAGAAATAAAATAAAGGGTGGATACCAATTTTCTTTACATAGCAGGTGTGATGCTGAAATATTTTGTCATACTTTAAATGATATTAGCAAGACTGCTAGTTATCCAATAATTATCTTTCAACTGTGTACTATGGGGCAGGAAGCACTGTGCTATGCAAGAATCCTAAGGTAAAGGTTTTTATGAATCAGATGCCCATCCCCATTTATTTTTTGTTGCACTTGTTATACATGCACTTTCATATTTTCACTGTGCATAAAGCATTCCTTATCATTTCCTCCCAATAAATAAAAAAACTTCTAAGAGGTTGGTATGGCACCTTCTGCACCAAATACCGTAGCTTCCCCACTCTCCCATTCATGTCTAGCAGTTCTCACAGTCTCGGTAGAAGCACAACTATGCCAGAAATTCAGCAGTAGCTTTTATTTCTATTTCCAAGGCCTGAACAAATGTGAAAGAAAATCTGGGTCACTTGTCTAATATTTCTTCTCATGCTATGAGGAATTATGTAACTATGTAAAGGACTGGGTATTGAAAAACACTTGCATTTTATTAATATGTGAAATACACAAAATATACTTGTCAATTTGATAAAATGGACAGAAATGCTTCAAAACATATCCTATCATATTAAGCGAACTGGAACACTTTCTCTACTTCTGTGGAAACAAAACTCGTGTCACGTGCAAAACATCGTCTCTCAGCATAAACCTGTTGCCTTAGAAGTAAACAGAAAAACTGTGAAGTCAGGTCTGCAGAGAGGAGTTAATTCTGCTCAAAACTTACTGAGCTAAAATGGGATTATGTTTTGCAGTGGAGGGGAAGGCAGGGGAGAAAAGACATTTTGAATTTCATAGTAATTACAAAGTATTACATCAGCCTAAGCTTTCAAGATACAAATATCTCATTTTATTCTCATAAAACTTTTCTGACATAGGTAAGGTGCTACTTCCCTCTGTTTTCCAGATAGAAAATCTGATGAGCCGTGAAGAACTCCCTGACAGCCCTGAAAATAGGAACCAGAAGATAGGGAATGATGAAGGAGGTAGTAGCTGCCATTGCTCCCAGTATCTCTGTCACAAAAAAAAAGAATATCATGCCATAGCCCACTGGGTAATGCACTATGAAAAAATCCCATCCGAGACTGAGAAAAGTTCAGACTTTCCTTCTGCCATATAAACAGAGCATAAAAAGTCTTTATGAAAATAAATTATCTCTTCATTTTGTATCTAGATTGGGAAATACTCTACGAGCCTCTTCATAGTATGTGGACTTATACATAGTCAGTATGATATTAAACAGGGATTTTATTTATTTTTTTAATTTAATTTTATTTACTTTTTTATACAGCAGGTTCTTAATAGTCATCCATTTTATACACATCAGTGTATACATGTCAATCCCAATCTCCCAATTCATCACACCCCCACCACACCCCCCCCGCCACTTTCCCACCTTGCTGTCCATACATTTGATCTCTACATCTGTGTCTCTATTTCTGCCCTGCAAACTGATTCATCTGTACCATTTTTCTAGGTTCCACATATATGCGTTGATATACGACATTTGTTTTTCTCTTTCTGATTGACTTCACTCTGTATGACAGTCTCTAGATCCATCCATGTCTCAACAAATGACCCAATTTCGTTCCCTTTTATGGCTGAGTAATATTCCATTGTATATATGTACCACTTCTTTATCCATTCGTCTCTTGATGGGGATTTAGGTTGCTTCCATGACCTGGCTATTGTAAATAGTGCTGCAATGAACATTTGGGTGCATGTGTCTTTTTGAATTATGGTTTTCTCTGGGTATATGTCCAGCAGTGGGATTGCTAGATCATATGGTAATTCTACTTTTAGCTTTTTAGGAACCTCCATACTGTTCTCCATAGTGGCTGTATCAATTTACATTCCCACCAACAGTGCAAGAGGGTTCCCTTTTCTCCACACCCTCTCCAGCATTTGTTGTTTGTAGATTTTCTGATGATGCCCACTGAAACTGATGTGAGGTGATACCTCATTGTAGCTTTGATTTGCATTTCTCTAATAATTAGTGATGTTGAGCAGCTTTTCATGTGCTTTTTGGCCATCTGTATGTCTTCTTTGGAGAAATGTCTATTTAGATCTTCTGCCCATTTTTGGATTGGGTTGTTTGTTTCTTTAATATTGAGCTGCATGAGCTGTTTATATATTTTGGAGATCAATCCTTTGTCCGTTGATTCATTTGCAAATATTTTCTCCCGTTCTGAGGCTTGTCTTTTCATTTGTTTATGGTTTCCTTTGTTGTGCAACAGCTTTGAAGTTTCATTAGGTCCCATTTGTTTTTTTTTGTTTTTATTTCCATTACTCTAGGAGGTGGATCAAAAAAGATCTTGCTGTAATTTGTCAAAGAGTGTTCTTCCTATGTCTTCCTCTAAGAGATTTATAGTGTCCTGTCTTACATTTAGGTCTCGAATCCATTTTGAGTTCATTTTTGTGTATGGTGTTAGGGAGTGTTCTAATTTCATTCTTTTACATGTAGCTGTCCAGTTTTCCCAGCACCATTTATTGAACAGACTGTCTTTAATCCATTGTATATCCTTGCCTCCTTTGTCATAGATTAGTTGACCATAGGTGCATGAGTTTACCTCTGGGCTTTCTATCTTGTTCCATTGATCTATGCTTCTTTTTTTGTGCCAGTACCATATTGTCTTGATTACTGTAGCTTTGTAGTATAGCCTGAAGTCAGGAAGTCTGATTCCTCCAGCTCCGTTTTTTTCCCTCAAGTCTGTTTTGGCCATTCGGCGTCTTTTTTGTCTCCATGCAAATGTGAAGAATTTTTGTTCTATTTCCGTAAAAAATGCCATTGGTAATTTGGTAAGGACTGCATTGAATCTGTAGATTGCTTTGGGTAGTCATTTTATAGTATAGTCATTTTCACAGTATTGATTCTTCCAATCCAAGAACATGGTATATCTCTCCATCTGTTGGTATCATCTTTAATTTCTTTCATCAGTGTCTTATAGTTTTTCTGCATCCAGGTCTTTGGTCTCCTAGGTAGGTTTATTCCTAGGTATTTTATTCTTTTTGTTGCAATGGTAAATGGGAATGTGTCCTTAATTTCTCTTTCAGATTTTTCATCATTAGCGTATAGTATCATGTCATCTGCAAACAGTGACAGTTTTACTTCTTCTTTACCTATTTGTATTCCTTTTATTTCTTTTTCTTCTCTGAATGCCGTGGCTAGGACTTCCAAAACTACGTTGAATAATAGTGGTGAGAGTGGACATCCTTGTCTTGTTCCTGATCTTACAGGAAATGCTTTCAGTTTTTCACAATTGAGAATGAAGTTTGCAGTGGTTTGTCGTATATGGCCTTTATTACGTTGAGGTAGGTTCCCTTTATACCCACTTTCTGGAGAGTTTTTATCATAAATGGGTGTTGAATTCTGTCAAATGCTTTTTCTGCATCTATTGAGATGACCATATGGTTTTTATTCTTCAATTTGTTAATATGGTGTATCACATTAATTGATTTGCATATATTGAAGAATCCTTGCATCCCTGGGATATATCCCACTTGATCATGGTGTATGATCCTTTTAAAGTGTTGTTGGATTCCGTTGGCCAGGATTTTGTTGAGGATTTTTGCATCTATATTCATCAGTGATATTGGTCTGTAATTTTCTTTTTTTTGTGGTATCTTTGACTGGTTTTTGTATCAGGGTGATGGTGGCCTCATAGAATTAGTTTCGAAGTTTTCCTTCCTCTGCAATTTTTTGGGAAGAGTTTGAGAAGTATGGATGATAGCTCTTCTCTAAATGTTTGATAGAATTCACCTGTGAAGCCATCTGGTCCCGGACTTTTGTTTGCTGGAAGATTTTTAATCACAGTTTAAATTTCATTACTTGTGATTGGTCTGTTCATATTTTCTGTTTCTTCCTGGTTTAGTCTTGGAAGGCTATACCTTTCTAACAATTTGTCCATTTCTTCCAGCTTGTCTATTTTATTGGCATAGAGTTGCTTGTAGTAGTCTCTTAGGATGCTTTGTATTCCTGCAGTGTCTGTTGTAACTTCTCCTTTTTCATTTCTAATTTTATTGATTTGAGTCCTCTCCCTCTTTTTCTTGATGAGTCTGGCTAATGGTTTATCAATTTTGTTTATCTTCTCAAAGAACCAGCTTTTAGTTTAATTGATCTTTGCTACTGTTTTCTTTGTTTCAATTTCATTTATTTCTTCTCTGATCTTTATGATTTCCTTCCTTCTGCTAACATTAGGTTTTGTTCTTCTTTCCTTTAGGTGTAAGGTTAGATTGTTCATTTGAGATTTTTCTTGTTTCTTGAGGTAGGCTTGTATAGCTATCAACTTCCCTCTTAACTGCTTTTGCTGCATCCCATAGGTTTTGGATCGTCGTGTTTTCATTGTCATTTGTCTGTAGGTATTTTTTTATTTCCTCTGATTTCTTCAGTGATTTCTTGGTTATCTAGTAACGTACTGCTTAGCCTCCATGTGTTTGTGTTTTTTACGTTTTTTTTCCCTGTAATTGATTTCTAATCTCATAGCATTGTGGTCAGAAAAGATGCTTGATATGATTTCAATTTTCTTAAATTTACTGAGGCTTGATTTGTGACCCAAGATGTGATCCATCCTGGAGAATGTTCTGTACGCACTTGAGAAGAAAGTGTAATCTGCGGTTTTTGGATGGAATGTCCTATAAATATCAATTAAATCCCGCCTGCCGATGCAGGGGACACGGGTTCGTGCCCCGATCCCGGAAGATCCCACATGCCGCGGAGCGGCTGGGCCCGCGAGCCATGGCCGCGGAGCCTGTGTGTCCGGAGCCTGTGCTCCGCAACGGGAGAGGCCACAGCAGTGAGAGGCCCGCGTACCGCAAAAAAAAAAAAAAAAAAAAAATCAATTAAATCTATCTGGTCTATTATGTCATTTAAAGCTACTGTTTCCTTATTTATTTTCATTTTGTATGATCTGTCTTGGTGTAAGTGAGGTGTTCAAGTCCCCCACTCTTATTGTGTTACTGTAGATTTCCTCTTTTATAGCTGTTAGCAGTTGCCTTATGTATTGAGGTGCTCCTATGTTGGGTGCATATATATTTATAATTCTTATATCTTCTTCTTGGATTGATCCCTTGATCATTATGTAGTGTCCTTCCTTGTCTCTGGCAACATTCTTTATTTTAAAGTCTATTTCACCTGATATGAGTACTGCTACTCCAGCTTTCTTTTGATTTCCATTTGCATGGAATATCTTTTTCCATCCCCTCACTTTCAGTCTGTATGTGTCCCTAGGTCTGAAGTGGGTCTCTTATAGACAGCATATATATGGGTCTTGTTTTTGTATCCATTCAGCAAGCCTGTGTCTTTTGGTTGCAGCATTTAATCCATTCACGTTTAAGGTAATTATCGATATGTATGTTCCTATGACCATTTTCTTAATTGTTCTGGGTTTGTTTTTGTAGGTCCTTTTCTTCTCTTGTGTTTCCCACTTAGAGAAGTTCCTTTAGCATTTCTTGTAGAGCTGGTTTGGTGGTGCTGAATTCTCTTAGCTTTTGCTTGTCAGTAAAGCTTTTGATTCCTCCATCGAATCTGAATGAGATCCTTGCCGGGTAATCTTGGTTGTAGGTTCTTCCCTTTCATCACTTTAAGTATATCATGCCACTCCCTTCTGGCTTGTAGAGTTTCTGCTGAGAAATCAGCTGTTAACCTTATGGGACTTCCCTTGTATGTTATTGGTCGCTTTTCCCTTGCTTCTTTCAATAATTTTTCTTTGTGTTTAATTTTTGCAATTTGATTACTATGTGTCTCGGCACGTTTCTCCTTGGGTTTATCCTGTATGGGATTTGCTGTGCTTCCTGGACTTGGGTACCTATTTCCTTTCCCATGTTAGGGAAGTTTCCGACTGTAATCTCTTCAAATATTTTCTCTGGTCCTTTCTCTCTCTCTTCTCCTTCTGGGACCCCTATATTGCGAATGTTGTTGCGTTTATTGTTGTTCCAGAGGTCTCTTAGGCTGTCTTCATTTCTTGTCATTCTTTTTTCTTTAGTCTGTTCCGCAGCAGTGAATTCCACCATTCTGTCTTCCAGGTCACTTACCTGTTCTTCTGCCTCACTTATTCTGCTATTGATTCCTTCTAGTGTAGTTTTCATTTCAGTTATTGCATTGTTCAACTCTGTGTGTTCGTTCTTTAATTCTTCTAGGCCTTTGTTAAACATTTCTTCCATCTTCTCGGTCTTTGCCTCCATTCTTTTTCCGAGGTCCCGGATCATCTTCACTATCATTATTCTGAATTCTTTTTCCGGAAGGTTGCCTATCTCCACTTCATTTAGTTGTTTTTCTGGGGTTTTACCTCGTTCCGTCATCCGGTACGTAGCCCTCTGCCTTTTCATCTTCTCCTTCTTTCTGTGAATGTGGTTTTTGTTCCACAGACTGCAGGATTGTAGTTCTTCTTGATTCTGCTGTCTGCCCTGTGGTGGATGAGGCTATCTAAGAGGTTTGTGCAAGTTTCCTGAATGGAGGGACTGGTGGTGGGTAGAGCTGACTGTTGCGTAAACAGGGATTTTAAATATGGGTTGGCATGGAGCAAAAAACAAGTCTTGTTAGTCTCTGCCTTTCAGTTTATTATGTAGAAACAGCTCTTCATTTTTGAAACGTTTAACTAATAATTCAATTAAATTTCAAGATTCAGTGGATGTATATCACTACCACCACTTTTACAGAGTTTTTACTAAATATGCATGATTTGTTTTAATAATGCTTAAGAGACATAATTTATTAAGTATTCCTGTTCTGGAGATATTTGGCAATCTAATGGACACACTGAACTGAATCATGAAACAGCTCTCTAATTAGAAATGGATAGTCAATATGTAACAATCCATTTATGTAAATTTGAGAATTTTACTAGGATATAAGATTATACATCCATATAATTTATGCAAAGTATAACTTATGACCTTTATTTGTGAGAAATGGGAGGTCCAGAATCTTGAAGGGCTTTAAAATACAAAATAGAAGCATTATTTTAGTCAATATAAATATACCCAAACTTTTCAGCAGCCCACATTAACAGTATTATCACACTCAGAAAAAAAAATCTGTTCATATAAAAATGTGTCCTGTTCGCATGCCAGCCAGGAAAAAATATGGATTCTTAATGAAAATGATAATTTAAAATGATACATATTCACTATTAGTAGTTTTGAATATTTTGCATTTAACAACAACAAAATAAACCTATATTTTAATTCCACACAAACAATTAATCTGGTAAAACCACAAATGACACATCAACCTTTGACACAAATTATATCTTTACTAGAGGAGCTGGTGGACTTACAGGACCAGAGGAACACTTGTTAAAGAACACATTGGCAGCACGTCAATTAGCCTACAATGTTCGTACAATTGAAGTAAAATTGTACATGCTAGTCCCAGTGACAGACCGATTCTGGTGCTGGTAGGTAGCCAGTTTACATTATTATAGGGCAAGGACAACATCTGAACAATTTTCTCTCCCCTCCCAAGGGACTCAGGTTCCTCAGAATCTCGGCCAGTTTTCCCCAATCTTCGTTTTAAAAAATTTTATTGTTCCTCATTTAAAATCTGGAAGCCAATGCCAAGCAGCATTTATACACTCATGAGTAGGGAGTATTTTTAAGTGCTCACTGCTAAGCTCAGTTCAAAAGCACATCAGGCTAATATTGTTGACAACCATTTTGGGGGGAATGATTAAGACCCTTCAATCTCCCAGCCAGTGATGCTTACAACAGGATACGGTCTTAATCAGGATTTTAGCCTAATGGCAAAGCCATGTTACTCCTTGTGGGTGCAGCATGAGAAGAGATACTCTTAATATACTTCAGGACTGAAGAAATGCAATTTAAAAATATAAGGGCACTTTCCTTTGGTCAAAGGGAAACAATGGTAAAGAAACTCTAAGTGACTACAAGTGACATGGACTTTACAAGTCTGAAAAGAAAGCATATTTTTGTTAGGTGTACTAAATTGCTGTGCATCCATCAGATGCACAATTATCATCTGATAATTATCAATAAATCAATATCTTCTCAATAACTGATTGACAGAAATAGGACTAGAGACCACATTTACAGACAGTCCCAAACCAAGAAGTTCCCTATGATAGCATCTAAATGCTGAGCTATACAGGGAAATGTTTTCTCTCCTTGCCTTAACCAGGTCAAAAAACAAATTGAATGCTTTGCATTTGAGAGGAGTTTTATCTGACCTGTTGCATTACGGTCATTAAAGGACCAGAGTGCTTAAAATCCCTTGGATTGGGAGATACAGCCTGGATTTGGATCCTAAAAATACTCTTATTAATCTTTCTATATACAGGCAACTATTTGTGTTTAAATTAATGTTGTTATATTCAGTCATTTAACATGTTGATCATAGTCAAGAATAATCTGTCAATTTTTTAGGTAAGGTTGTTTAAATCACACTGAGTCATTTACCAAAAGATGGTTTAGGAATTGGGATATGGGCTTCAAAATCTTCCCTTATTCCTTGCTTTATAAAAAGTAGAGAACAGGCAGGCAAAAATATACAGTTAAGTTATCCTGAGAGGAGAGTTAGTTTACTAAGATCCCCACAGAACAATGACAAAAGTGATGGTACACTGGTTTTTCCATGAATGAAGAAGAAAATTGGGACTTAATAAAGCCAAGATATTGTAGCATTATATTGGGACATTGCTTGACTTAACTCACTATGCTTTGTTTGAGGGAGTGAGGGAGAAAGAAAAAACATCCCAGACAAAACTACAACAGAACTACAGTAGTAGTTTAATGGTACATTTTTATGTATGTCTGTTCTTTGTAGTGTTTTTAAACTAACCAATTAATATATATATATATATATAATGTGAATGCAATCTTATATTTTATTACAAGTAATTTTTCCAGCTTGAGGTTTAATTGACATATAATATTGTGTAAATTTGAGGTGTACAGTGTGATGATTTGATACGGGTATGTATTACAAAATGATTACAACAATAAGGTTAGTTAACACCTTCATCACCTTACATAATTACATTCTTTGTGTGTGGTGAGAACATTTAACTCTATTCTCTAAGCAACTTTCAAGTACACAATACAGTATTGTTAACTGTAGTCACCATGCTGTACATTACATCCCCAGAACTTATTCATCTTATAAATGGAAGTTTGCACCCTTTGACCAACATCTCCTCATTTCCCCGAACCCCCAGGCCCTAGCAACCAGCATTCTACTTTGTTTTTATGAGTTCAGTTATTTTTAGATTCCACATATAAGTAAGGTCATACAGTATTTGTCTGTCTCTGTCTGACATATTTCACTTAGCATAATGCCTTCAAGATCCATCCATGTTGTTGAAAATGGTAGCACTTCCTTCCTTTTATGGATGAATAAGATTCCATTGTGTATACACCACATGTCCTTTATCCATTCATCTATTGATGGACACTTAGGTTGTTTCCTAATATCTTGGCTATTGTCAGTAATACTGCAATGAACATGGGGGTGCAGATATCTCTTCAATAGCCTGTTTGCATTTCCTTTGGATATATATCCAGCATTGGCATTGTCAGATCATATGGTACTTCTATTTTTAATTTTTTTGAATACTCTCCATACTGTTTTCCATGGTGACTGTACCAACACATTCCCACCAATAGTGCACTAGGGTTCCCTTTTGTCCACATCCTCACCAACACTCGTTATGTCTCATATAGCCATTCTAACAGGTCTGAGGTGGGATCTTATTGTGGTTTTGATGTGCATTTCCCTGATAATTATATCACAAATATTCTTCTAAATTAATACTGGTGTTATATGTCTCTCTGACATATATTTACAACCCTTACAATTAACCATGCCTAAATTGTTGTGCTGTCTTGAAAAAAGTCATCACTACCCACACAGAAACAGTGAGTAGTGATAACTTTTTCCAAGCCTTTGAACTTCAAACTTTCCACATCCTAATGTTATAGATACTCCTTTGAAAACAGTACATAGTTAAAATTTTTTAATACAGTCCAACAATCTTTGAGATTGAGATCATTTAATCGATTTACATTTTATGTCATTACAAAATATTGGTTATGGCTTCACCATCTTATATTTTCTATTGGTCCCAGTTGTGCTTTTACAATTTCTCTCATTTTTTTGATTGCCTTTTAGACTGAATGTTCTTTTAATTAGAATTTCACTTTTCCCTCCATTACAGTATACTTTTCTATCCTCCCAGATTTACCCTAGAATTTATAGCACACATCCTCAATTTATTAGTCTTATGTCCCTCTTCAGATAACTCAAGGACCAAAAGAACCTATTTAACTTCATTTAACTTCCCCTTGATTCATGATTTTGTTGTGTTGTGTATTTTAATTCTCTCAATTCAATTTATTCAATTTCATAATTATTTTATAAGGTCAAATTTCATTTAGATTTATCTATACATTTAACATCCTCCTTGTTTCCTGCACCTATGGGATCACTTTCCTTATACACAGAAAAACTGGTTTAATGCAGGTTTGCCAGCGAGAAACGCAGTTTTTGTCTTTTTTTCTGAAAATCTAGTTTTACTCCATTTTTTTAGGGCTTTAAGAATATTTCCACTGAGTATAAATTTATAGGTAAGCAGTTATTTTTATTCAATATATTGACTATAATATTTTACTGTCTTCTGCCTTCCATTGGTGTTCTGAACGTTGTTCTAATCTATTGAAAGATATGTCTTTCTCTTCTATGTTACTATTTTTGCAATTTCATTATGAAGTGTCTTAGTACGGTTTATGTTTGTTTTTTTTTGAAAAACTTACTTGGGACTCCATGGACTCCTTAAATCTTTGGATTAAATTTTTTAATCAGTTCTGGAAAACTTTCAGGCATTGTGTTGTCGAATATTGCTTCTGTCTCTTTCTTTCCTTTCTTTCTGGAACTCCATCTAGATGCATGTAAGGTCCGCCCACTGCCCTTCTATTACCTCCTTTTATATCTTCATCTTACAATTATCACTGTTCTGCCCCATCTTCCAGCTTGCTAAGTCCCTCTTTTTTTAGGTCTCATTTACTGTTAAACTTATTCCAGTAAATTCTTAGTTTCAATTATTGTTATTTTCAATAATAATTTCAGTATGATTCTTTTTCAAAGCTGCTATGTCACCTTTGCCTAAATTTTCAAGTTTGGCTTTTTATATCAATGAAAATAATAAATGTATATTGATTTTTTTTAGTAAGGTATTATAGGTTGTGCTGATAACTTAAATATCTTAGGTCCTGGTGGGCTTAATTTTTCTTTTTAACTTTTCATTTGGAAATAATCTCAAAATCACAGGAAATTTTTTTTTTTTTTTTTTTTTTTTTGCGGTACGTGGGCCTCTCACTGTTGTGGCCTCTCCCATTGCAGAGCACAGGCTCCGGACGCGCAGGCTCAGCGGCCATGGCTCACGGGCCTAGCCGCTCCGCGGCATGTGGGATCTTCCCAGACCGGGGCACGAACCCGTGTCCCCTGCATCGGCAGGCGGACTCTCAACCACTGCGCCACCAGGGAAGCCCCGAAATTTTTAAGAATAAAAGCAGTACATAACACATCCATGTAACCTTTTCTTGATTCAAATATTGTTAACATTTTGCCCCTTTGCTTTACCATTTTATCTGTCTGGCTATCTACCTAATTCTCTCCCTACATATAATTCTATATATATAATATATGTATATAAGTCTTCTCTGAACCATTTGAGGATAAGTTGCATACATGACTGTTTACTCATAAAACCTTTTGTGTTTAGTTTCTAAGATAAGGCTATTACCTTATATGACTACAAGACAGTTACCAACTTCAGTTATTTTAACACTGTTATAACACTGAATGTGTCCCCCCTAAAATTCATTATGTTGAAACCCTAATCCCAATGTCATGGCATTTGTGGGGCCTTAGTGAATGGAGTTAGTGCCCTTACAAGGCTTGAGAACTAGCTAGCTCTTTCTACCATGTGAGGACACAAGGAGAAGTTAGCCATCTGCAATCCAGAAGAGGTCTCTCACCAGAACCTAACCATGCTGGCACCCTGATCTCAGACTTCTGGCCACTACAACTGTGAGAAATAAATTTCTGTTCTTTATAAACCACCCAGACTATGGTACTTTGTTGTAGCAGCACAAACTAAAGACAAATATTTTCATCTAGTCTTCCATCCAATATACTATTTTATGAATTGAGCCAGTAATGTCATTTTTTAGCATATTTTCCCCTTCAATATAGGATAATGTATAGCATTTAGTTGTCATGTCTCTCTGATCTCCTTTAATTTGGAACATTTCTACCCGCTTTCTTTGTCTTTTATGACATTGACATATTTAAACAACACAGTCTTGCTTTCCCTGTGCAGTATGCGGGATCCTAATGACCTCATTAAGGCTAATCTGTTATTTCCCAATGATTAGATTCAAGTTATATATTCTCAGTCATAATACTACATAAATGATACTGTCTCCACCTCAGGATATCATACCTAGAGGCATATGATGACCATCCGCCCTGCATTGATAGTGTTAATTTTGATTCCTTGGTCAATGTATGTCTGGTTTAAATGTATACTGGCTATTATATATGAACATTTATTTGCTAAAGCATTTCAAACCTAGAATGATAATATTTCTTCTAGACAGGCTTTTCATTTTCTTCTGCCAAGTACTTGATATACTAGCTAGCTTGACCCAGTTTAATCTGATTTCAAGGCTTGTGGTTTTCTAGGCCAACCATATAACATGGAGGTAGGCTGTAAGTTGTGCAAAAACAGGTTTGCTTCCAATAAATTTACTCCTAAACTGCAGCTCTTTATAAATCCATCCCCAGATGGAGGATGGTTAGCTAGTGAATCCCCCTAGGGAAGTTCTAGGGATTCCACCCAGACCCATGAGAGCACCAAAAGTGCAACTCACCCCTCAGACATTTCTTCCTAATGATAAAAATATTCTGGAACACTGAACTCACTTCTATGGGTTCTTCCTTCTCCCAGATTTCAGCACTGTAATTCTTTACAAACTTTGTTGCATTGAAGAAAGTTTTATTTTTCTTTTAAGTTCCATCCAACAACTTTTCTTGCTGCTCTTGGTGGAAAGTTTGTTCAAATGAATGTGTGTATCACAACTGGAAGCAATGTGTTAACAGGCGATGATCCAACCATTGTTATCTCATGGCCACTGGGTAATTTTTACATTCACCCAAATGACAATGAAGTTTGTTCTGTTATGTCAGACTCTAAAAACCTCTCCTCACATAAATTAACCCCAAAATAGAGTGGCAGCTTCCAAGGAATCCAGAAAACCTGAAATGTATTTGAAGTAAGTCAACTGAAGTAGATGTCATTATTTTTTGTCTCCCCATCAACTTTCCTTAGGATCATGATTAGGCCTTATAAGGAGTTCCAGAAAAGCAAGGTGTAGACATATGTGTCAGCATTCGTTTCTCCTGGTCACACGTATTAGGTCACATGACCTAATCATGACTTTCCCCAGAAAAGAACCCCACTCCTTCTTTTCTGGCATCTTTAATTTGGAGATGACTAGTTTAGGGACGAAGGGTGGGATGGGAGGGAAGGCGAGGTTGGAGAAAGAGAGAAAAAGAAAGAAATCGCCTGAGAATGAAGCCAAGCAGAAGCTAGCAGAATACAAAGATGCTGGGTTAGAGAATGTCCCCATATCATTGGCTGAAGACTTTGATCCTGATATACCTGAAAATACCCCTTGGATTGTTCAGTTACATAAGCCAATAAATTATCCTGAGTTGTTTTGAATTGGGTTTCTGTCTTGCACTAGAGTCTAGACTGGTTAAAAAGTTTTAAAAGCTATGTACCCAATAAAATTATGTGTATAACTATAGAGTGTCTCTCCTCTCATCCAGGTCAGTGAGCAATAACCAAACAAGAAGGAGAAGGCATGTAAAATGATAAACAGTGTAGTAGGAATTAAATCTAAAGAGGAGAGAAGATGGAAATGCTAATTAGCACATTTAATTTTCATGTAGCCAAATCTTTTAGTGTTTTTATTATTGATAAGTTGCCTTAGGAAAAATAAAATGCACACACATGATAAGTGTAGAATGCTGCTCCCAAATGAGTCTGCAGCACCTTGGTTTCTGCCATTATCCTTACATAATGTGTAGAATCAAAAGTGAGACATTAGCAAACAAGATAAATCATTTTCAGACATACTTGGATAAAGCTGAGGAGTTTCTATTCCATGACTCCAAGACCACCATTGTTTCTCAACTATATCTCTGAAATAGCCTCTAGCTCATTTCCTAGCAGGCTGTTTCTCCCCCTGCTGTCAATTCTACACATGGTAGCCAGAAAACCCATCACACTACCTTCCCAATCAAAACCCTGCAATCCTTGACATTTCAAACATACTCTATGATCTTTCCTGCAAGCCTACAAAGGGATTGCTGGCAGGCCCTGGCTAGCTCTCCAACCTCACCTCCTGTCCTATTCCTCACTCATTCCTTGCAGTAGTGCTGGGTTGCTTGACGTGTCTCTAACACACATGGTTCAATCCCCCTGCAGCGCCTCTGCCTGAAGAATTCTTCCCCAGGTAGCGTCAAATGGCATGGTCCTTCCTTAATTCTCTGCTCAAATATCACATCTTCTGAGAAATTGTTCTTAACTACCCTACCGAAAGCACACCACCCACTCTTGCATCAGACTTTATGTCCTCTGCCTTGTTTTTATTCGCAGCACTCACACTACCTGACATGCTATCTTGTTATATTATCTGGTTTTTGCCTCTTTCCCCCTCCTCTACTCTCACCCCTCCCCCTTTCCTACTGCCTATTAACTCATTCTCTTTCTTTTACAAATTATTTTTATTATTTCACCCTTTATTATCAATGAATTGGGCTCTTGGAGTTATAATGTGATTTGATAGGCATAAGAAAATATGGATACTAAGTATTTTCTAAATCACTGGATGACAGATTACAAAACAGCCTAAAACTTTTATGAGGCAAGTCAACGTAGCTATGGAGTCCTACTAGAACAAATAATCATAGGTACCTCATACACTAATTCTTCCACACAAAAAAAGTGGTTCATGAATATGAAGTAATACCAAAGAAGTGGGTATACAATTTTAAGGTACATAGACTCTACATTTCCATCTTTCCAACATTCATGTATTATCTATTTCTTCATTTGCAGAAATTCTGGAATTCTGCTGTTAATTTGGGATTTTACAGTACATTAGTTTTGAGCTAGCATAGGATGTATAAAAGGTAACCAAAAAGAAAGCAAAGCAAATGTGAGAAAAAGAAAAACCAAGTAATAGGGATTAATGCCAGATCTAACCCTTCTGCTCTGGAGCATCTAGCATCAAATATAGACCAAGGTACATTTAATAGTTTTCTTCAACCATAATCTATGAGAAGTCAGTTTCTTGAAATACAATATTAATATATTTAATGAAAAAAATCTCATGATTGTGATTTATGGCCCCTTGGATGTTAAGCCAGATCCTGCTGGGTAAATTACTTTTGCAACTGGTAAAGTTATAGATAGAAATATGACAATGAATATGACTTTAAAACAGCTAGGAAACAAGGCTTCAGGTGTTTAAGTCCCCAGTTCAAACAGGAGTTAATCACTGAGTTTCTGTATAGTGAAATCATTGCTTTAGATATTTTTAGTTATTTTTTAGGATTTTATATAGATGAAAAAGATCAGCCATCATAAATATTTGTCAGGCCACTGATGGCATAATATAGTTCTCACATCCTATCTGAGCTACAGGGGGAAATTAAGTATAGGATGTCGTTTTCCCATCACCAACTAAAAAAGAGAAATAAACTCTATCAACTTAAAATAAGCCTTAAAAAAAATCTGATAGAAATGTACTCAACTCTCAACTCCCATCCCCATCTCACAAAAAAAGCTTTGATTAGAAGCCAAATATCTTGATTTAATTTTTAAACTGACTACATGGAGGGAATCTTACTGCAAGGCCTTTCAAATTTGATTTTAAAATATCACTTACTGCATTTCCCAACTTTAAATTGAAATTTGAAGTAATAAAACAGCATAGTAAATATATGACAGAGGATATGAATAATATAGACAGAAATTATAGCCAATGTCTGAGGAAGATGGGATTGTTTGCCCGGTTATTAGACTACCCTCGGCCTGTTCCTTCCTAGTAATAAATATAAACATATACATATGCACATATGCATATGTGTGTACATGTATAGATGTATGTATATTTGAAATTTCACCTCCTTTATTGAGTTTGTTCGTCAGAGGGGGAAAAGCTGAAAATTCACTATGCACCAAAAGCCAATAAACAAAAGTAGTTCCCTTTTTGCTTGAGGTTTCAGAGTTAGATTCTTGACTCCATCAAAAACCCATTTTTGAGTCTTGGAAATGTTACTTAATCAATATCTTGTTCTTAGTTTCAGCATCTATAAAATAAAATGATTAATGACAACTACCTCCTAAGGTTTTGCTAAGTATTAAATTATATAATTCCTATAAAAGGGTAAGCAATTCTATATCTAACACATAGTAACACTCTAAAAATTATATACTATTATTATTCTCAATAAAAAGCTTAATGAGATAGTAACTAGGGTCCCATTTACTAAGATGATATTTTAACTCCATTTTCAAATTTCATTATATCATCACTACTCCTAATCATGGGATGAACATTTTAACTATGAATGCAATTTTAAATGGATATGTTTGTAGAGCTTGAGAATTTGTTGAAGTTGTTGAAGGTCTTTTTTTTTTAATAAATTATTTATTTATTTATTTATTTATTTATTTATGGCTGTGTTGGGTCTTCGTTTCTGTGCGAGGGCTTTCTCTAGTTGCGGCGAGCGGGGGCCACTCTTCATCGCGGTGCGCGGGCCTCTCACTGTCGCGGCCTCTCCCGTTGCGGAGCGCAGGCTCCAGATGCGCAGGCTCAGTAGTTGTGGCGCACGGGCTTAGTTGCTCCGCGGCATGTGGGATCCTCCCAGACCAGGGCTCGAACCCGTGTCCCCTGAATTGGCAGGCAGATTCTTAACCACTGCATCACCAGGGAAGCCCCAGTTGAAGGTCTTTTTAATGGAGATACCCACAATTTTTTTAACTATCAACTGGTGGGGCAGTGGGGGACTTCGGAATAGCTAAGAGTAAAATCTCTGAGTTTAACTAGGAAAAGATAAAGGAAGGGATGATCTTGGCAGTGATATCCCTAAAGGGTATAGTGAAAGGAGAAAGAGGAATTTTAGTATTCCATAAGCAAAAACAGAGGATTCTTTAAAATCTGCCCCAGTCTCAGATGACAGTCCTGGCAGACCACTGATAGGGCATGTCCTAAGCAAGCTCTTTAGACAGCTACACTACTGCCTTCCACTGTAACTTCAAAATGATCCCGTCTACTCACTGGTTCACTGTCTCAGAAATTAACATCTTTACAATGGAGTATTCAAAATCAGTTCACTTGACAGGAAAGATAAGTAGATAGAACTGTAAAATATAGTGCTTCAAACTTGAGATGACACTCTTCTCATTGCCATCTCTTTGAAATTAGCTGTGAGCTTAATACTTTGAGAATAATGTGATAATCAACTGGGCAAAGATAACAAGATAGGCTATGATATAAAACGCATTTCAGTAAAGAGAGAGAATGCCACTGCATTCATTTCCCAAAGAGTTGGTGAGGGAAAAACGCATACTTCACATTGCTCTTTCCTACTTCAAGTTAACAAATTAACTCATATGTTAAAAGGGTATTTTTCTCATTATATTTTAGTTATTTGCTTTTTCATAAAGATATATAAATATCATGGGCAATCTTATCTAGTGTCCACCTATTTCATGGGGTAAGTATATTGATAGCATGATATATGTGCTATGCTATTAACTGTCTCTTAGTATATTTTAATGAAATTTAGTATATTTTAATGAAAAATTAGGGGACAGTCTGATTTGGCTTATAGTAAAACAGAGAAAGATCGGCATGGTAAGAGCTTAGTGAGCACAGGAGGGGACGGTAGGAGGTTAAAAAGGCTAAAAAGAAAGTAAGAGGCAAGTTCAGTACTGTTCAAAATATTTGAATTTGTCCTTCCAGAGAGAAAAAATTTCTGTCATGAGAAATGAGAGTGAAAGGAGGTTGAGTGATTAAGATGTCTTTTGATACATAGAAGGGGGTGAGAGAGAACTTTTGAAGGCAACAGGCATTGCATTGCAAACCCTAGGACTACAAACACTCATCTCTACAAAAAAGAGAAGATGAAAAATCTCACATCACTGAATAGTAGAAAAGAATCATCCAAAGCTGTAACTTATATTCAGTACAAAATAGTAAAAACAAAAGGGAAAATCTAGTGCTTTTTCAGTTTTAAATTTAAAATGTCGTAAAACATTCTAGATAAATGTTATCTAGATAAATGAGACAAAAAGATAAGAAAGGGATTACCTCTTTTCCCACCATTTTATAACACATTTATAATTTCAGTGTTCATAGGTGTATGTTTTATCTAGCTATAGTTGAACTTGTATATAATTCTGCACACTGTTTCCTCCAAGAAACAATATAGCATATGTATTTTTATTTTATTATAATCCTATTTACCTTTAATGGTTGCATATTATCCTCAAATATATGTGCCTAAGTGTATTATTGACCATTTGAGTTGCTTCTGAGTTTATTTCACAAAATATATCCATCAACATCTTCAAACATATGACCTTTTCCATATTTTGTACTATTTTCTTAGGATAGATTCCCAGATTTTGTACTATTTTCTTAGGATAGATTCCCAGAAGTAATAGTAATAGATAAGACAGCATGAATATTTTCATAGTCCCCCCCATATGCTGCCAAATTGTTTTTCAAAAGGGCTATGCCAATCTTAATTGCAACGAAAGGTTTCTGAAAGCACTGGATTCACTGCATCCTTGCCAACAGGGGGCATGATTATTTTTAATATGATCATTTAGTAGATGAATAACAAGTCCTCCTATTGCTCATATAACTGATTTAGTCTAGTAGATCAAAGGATAGGAAAGGAGAATATCTGAAATTAAGGAACAATTTGACAAAATCTGCCTATTCTACTGACTATTATTGTGGTCAAGATGGTTAAGCAGATGCTGGAAGCTCACTAAGCAAGCTAAGCTCACAATAAGTTGCATAAACACAAAGCATGCTGATAGATAAGTGTAAACCTGGACAGGGGTCTCTAGAGTAATGTCAGGAATCCTAGTTTTAGGTCCAGTTCAATTCAGCACTATTAATCATGCAACTAAAGACAAGGAAAGCAAGATAATCAAATGTGAAAATAAACAAAGACCCATACATTCTCAAAGTAAACAAGCACACATACATTTTAATCCAGAGACTCCACTTCTAGGTCTTAAAGACTTGCACACATGAAATAATGTGTACAAGATTATTCATGACAGTATTGGTTGTGTTGGCCAGAAGATTAGAAAAACACAATCGCTCATCAGGAGGGGACTATCTAATAATAAATAAATTATGGTACTTTCAACAAATGTAATACCACAAAGCTTAAAAATGAATGAGGAAACTACTGACAGTCCTTCCAACAGTGCTGAGTTTAAAAAGCAGGAAGCAAAACATATATACATACATACACACACACACACACACACACACAGAATGTTAGCATCTGTATAAAAATTGCGGGAAAAAAGAAAAAGTTGAAAAGTTTACTGTTTGTTTGCATGTGCTAGGCTATCTCTGAAAAGATACCAAGAAACTAGTAAGAATGGTTACCTATTTGGGGAAGATGCGCACTGGGTATATGGGGAAGGGATATGAGAGGGAGAATTTTTACCGTGTGTTTTCTGAACCATGTGTATATTATCCATTCAAAAAGTATATACATTGCGGGCTTCCCTGGTGGCGCAGTGGTGGAGAGTCCGCCTGCCGATGCAGGGGACACGGGTTCGTGCCCCGGTCTGGGAAGATCCCACGTGCCGCGGAGCGGCTGGGTCCGTGAGCCATGGCCGCTGAGCCTGAGCGTCCGGAGCCTATGCTCCGCAGCGGAAGAGGCCACAACAGTGAGAGGCCCGTGTACCGCAAAAAAAAAAAAAAAAGTATATACATTAATTTAACAAAATAACAACGGAATGATCCTTTCCTGTGCCTTGGAATGGTACTAGCTGTCAGACTGCACATCCCCACAAGCTACAAGGAGGCAGTGGTTATTGGAAGGAACAATGATCAACCGATTTTCTTTTTCTTCTGTTTTTCTCCAGTAATTGCATTATTTGTTCAAGTATAATTCACAAGATCATCAAAATCATCCCATACAGAGCTCAGCCAATACACCAGAGTAAACTGCTATGGAAAATTGCATTACAATAGTAATGCATTATTCTTTTAGGAAAATTCCACCATTCTTATATCCAGACCCCTTTGTCCTTCTTTGGAAATTATAGTTTCTGAGCTGTAGGTATGAGCAACAGGAAAATAATATTCAAAATATTCAGCTATATTTGCTTTCTGATTTATATGAGGCGGCATGGTTTCCTGCTTTTTTATAATCAAATTTTATAGTATCTTTAATTTTATTTAATAAATAGCTGGGCCAGACTATAGTTTATCTTAAGATAGAATATCTTATATTGTCTCAATTTAAGCATGAGCCTATGGGAATGTGAAGGGTAAATGATGAGATACACACATATCAATACATGTAATTATTTTTATTCTTTTTGAACTTCCTTTGCGAGAAAGAATTCTTCATTTGAACCATAAAATGAGAACACGTTTTAAATCCTATTACATTGAGATTAAAGAGTTAAAAAGCAAAGTCCAAGATGGCTCCTGAAAAGTTATCCAAGTAGGAAACCAGCCAAATTTCACTTGATATATAGTAACTATCTTAATGTGGAAAAGGGAATATTGTACAATTAGCTCCTTTCCTTACAAAATTAAGTATATCAGTCCAATGTTCTGCTTCTAATATAGTTGTCTAGAAGCTCAAAGCCACTATCATTTCTCCAATGATTCTTTTGCTTTTATGTTTTAGTATTGATTTTTGTATGATTATTGAAGTAGTGCCTGTTCCTGCCAAAAAATACTTTTATAGGCTTAAACATAAAATCCCCATAATCCTACTGGCCCCCAAAACAAACGTTAATATTTTATTTAAGCCATTTTGTGAATGTGAATGCAAGCTTCTCCTTCATATTAAATTTTGTATTCTTTTTCCACTATGATTTAATCAGCATTTTCCAATGTTATTACCAAGCTTTCAAAATCATGCTTTAATGATACATACCATAATTTCATTATTCCCATATTACTGGCCAAATAGATTATTTTTACTACCAAACTACTACAAATGCCATTTTAATGAAACTGTGTGTTATTTCTGACTAATTACATGGAATTAATTTCTAGAAGTGGAATTACTGAAACAAAGGCAATACTTTTAAGGCTTTTGATACACACAGTGGATGTCTGTTGTTTTTACCTGTCCAGCATCCATTTTCCCTCCTCAGTAACAGTCCCTTTTTTTTCCTTTGAATGTGGTCTTGATAGGACCAGAAATCAAGGTGCCCAGTGATCCACTGACCAAAGCCTAGGCATGAAACTTGAGCTAGGTCAATAATACTTCTCATTCTAGGAATTTGGGCCTGCAGGAAATTGACACATAGAAAAGGACTGATACTGATTCATCCCAGTGATGGTACCTGGCAAAGATTTCATCAGTTTCTCCCATGATCTCTGTAGTTATTCTATTTCCTCTCCTTGTCTTTTGATTCTGTAAGCTACAAACTACCTTTCTTCCGTTGTGGATCTTATTTATTCCTTGAGTTAGTCATAATTAATACCTGCAGCATGCAACAAAGGAATTCTGTAAACACCAATGAAAAGCCTTGCCAGAAGTTTAGGGGAATCTGCAGTTTGCCCCATCTTCACCATCTCCATCACCTTTTGTAAATGAATCAACCTTTACTGACAGTCTTAACGACTTTGATAAGCGAAAGAGTGCTATCATTTAATTTTTTCCTTTACATTTTATCATTAAGTTAAAATTTTAGCTGCTTATTGGCCTTATATATTTCCAGCTTTCATAGATTATCAGTTTATTTCTTAGTCCATTTTTCTATTGGTATACTTGGAAATTTTTTGGTAGCCAATGACAATGCCTATTGTCTCCAATTATGTTCAAGGCACTAGGGATAAAATGATGATGATCAGTTTCTCTCTTTAAGAGGTTTTCAATCTAGTGAAGAGGATGGATATAAGCTGTGAATCACAATATTTTGGGATAAGTTCTCTAATAGGAGAAAATGCTGAAAGGTTTTTGTAAGAGTAATATTAAACTGTTATTCACAATTTGGATTGAAAATATTTTCTTGATTTACTTATGGGATTTTTGACTTAAAACTGTTAAAATTTATGAGGTCAAATCTTTATATTTTCCCTTTATATTTGTGTTTATGAAGTCTCTATTTTCTTCTAACTTGATTTAGAGTTTCTTTATATTAACTCTTCATACCATCTGACATTTAATTTTGAAATGTAATGTGAGATAGGGAGTGTCACTTTTTTGCAAATAATTACTCAATTTTCCCAGCACAATATATTGATCATTTTTTGTTTTCACACAGGTTTGTGATTACTGCATATCATGCTTTATTTTCCATATTTTAGAGTTCGTGTCTGAGGTTTTTTAAATTTCTTCTTCATGTTTGTCTGCATGTTAATATACTGTATTAATTACCACCATTTTTAATATCTTTAGTTGATAGTACAACTTTGTCTCAATGCTTTTTTTATTTAAACATCCTTTTGCTATCAAAATTTATTTGCTATTCCATATGAACTTCAGAATCTCTAAATTTTGCAACAATCTCTGGATTTTTATTTGGATTGTCTATATATATGTATGTATGTATATACACATACGTAAACATTCAGTATTTCTATTTTGAAAAAGTCTCTACTTTTTCACAGTTATTGTCAATATCCATTAGTAAAAGTTTGCGTTTTAGTATCTTCTGAGTTTGAGTTACTTTAACAAAAAGTCAGGAGAAAATTTCAGGCAGCTTTGAAATAACTCCTTATAACACTTAAAGTATAAAATATCTATCTATCTATTTATCTATCTGCCTATCTATCAAGAGACAGACAGACAAAGGGACAGAGAGACAGAAAGAGAGAGAGAAGGAACCAATAAAGATGGAGAAAAAAATGACTATTTTAGCTGCCTTCAAGAAATTGCAGGATTTGGCCTACTTTTTATTTTAGTCAGCATGGTTAGAAACTAAAGATTATCTTTTATTTATTTGAATAAAGGGAATTAGGCCAACATAATCACTAAAATAACTTTATCAGTATACTTCATTATTTTTTAGTTTTTGCCTATCAAATATAGCCACTCTCCTGTCTCTAACTGGATGGATGTGTTCACTCAGAGAAATCAATATGTATTACTCACATTCAATTCATCTAACCCCTCAAAAATTGGAATTCAAGTAATCAGTAATGCCGCTGTCATTTAACAGACATAGAAACTAAAGTAGCGATGGACTGTGGTGGGAACTCACCAGCAACGGAAGGAGTCTAACTATTAGTTCATGTGCCCTATTCATGCAGCCACAGTGTGTGTGTGCACATTGAGTGCAGTTTTTCTTGTCTAGTAGCATTTAAATTTATAACCAATTGTATACACCAAAGTATACCTCTGGCAATTGTCTTTGATTGAGTGCTAGGGCCCTGGGGAAGTCACCGATAAATTTTGTTGTTCAGTGAGGAATTGATTCAGCCCTGATGTCACCTATATATCTCATGAAAACATTTCATAGTCAAACACCAAACAAAATGCTAACTGCAGAAACTCAGAACGAAGTGCAGTATATCAGCTATAAACCATCTCTTCAGTTGCAAATTTGCATCTTAGGACAATGAAGTGTCTCTTCAAACCACTGTCTGACAGAATCTAGCAATAGGTTTGTTTGTTTTCTTTTTCTTTTTCCTTTCCTTGAGTCATAAGAGAGCTCCTAGTTCTTTACAATCCTCTCCTTATCCCCACATGTCCCCTCACTCTGCTGTATTTTGTTTTGTTTTTGTTTTATGATAACTTAAAGCAGTAGCTTTTAAGGTTTTCTTCACCATTTTCCCTTGCTATGGAACGTTCAAGAACGAAAAAATTTGGAAACAGTTGGTATTTCCTGAAGTCCCTGAATTCACCTATTGATCACTTTGAAGCCCGTAGACCTCTGGAAGTAAGAAATCTCTTTTTTAGAGATACTAGTAAATATTTTAAAGGAATATTATAGACAAAATGACTGAATTAAATACAAATATTTTACATGCAAACACACCTCTAGCCCTATAAACCTTAGATGACATCTCTGAATGCCTCTCAATTTATCATTTTCTTGATCCCAACATAATATTAATGTGATGTATTATTATTTCAGATATTAAAATATTTAGATGCACAAATTGGTGGATGTTGTCATTTCTTCTTATACCTCCATTTTAAAAAATGTAGGGCTGTATAATGGGCAATTGGTATGGAGTTAACTTATACAAATAGTAGTTGGCAAACAATGTTTCTAGACCTGGTTCTACTTTCAATTGACTTTGGGTATTATTAACTTCCTGGAGTGAAATTCTTCCTTATACACAGGAGAGGTTAGACTAATGACCTGGGTTTTTCCCAGGTCCAAATATCTGATTTCTGCTTAGCTTTCATCTAACTATTTAATAATCAGCCAAAGCTGACTTTGTGTGCTAGGTATGGTAACTGTTGATTGGTTTACTTGCTTTTTAAAAAACACTGTTTTCCTAAAGTTTTGTATATGGGGCAGAAAGGAGAAAAGCCAGGGCAAAAAAAGGTAAAGGCTTAAGTGGGTGGTATATGCATCTCTGAATCTAGATAAATATTGAAACAGCATTATCAGAAGACTTTTCCTCATCTCCTAAAACTGGATTGTAGAGCAGCAATCTTGAAGATTTTTCTTGAATGATGGAAATACATTCAGAAATGACTATTAGCATCGTGTGCCCTGCACTAATACCTTGTCATAATAGAACTAGTAAGTTGGCACTAATTCATTATATGATCTGGCTTCTTGGGAGTACAACTTCAGTTTTCCTCTAATATGAAAATACTGTTCACAAACCAACTTTTGAAAGCCAAGCTAGGTTCCATTCTTTACACGAAGGTAAACACACACACACACACAACTATTTTGAGACTTAAGCTAAAGACCCTAAAGAAAATAATGAAATGGAAAGCACAGAAAGTGAAACTGCAATCATAATTGCACACTGTTTTACGCCCAAGAGAACAGAATCTGGGAAAATACAGCAAGGTTTTATCTGTAATTGGACAGGATAACCAAATCAATTCTGAATTAAAGACAAACTTATTTTGAAATTTTTGAAGTGTTTTGGCATTTCTTATTAGACGATCAGATGGTGAGTTTTTTTTTTTTTTTTGATGAATAAAATTTAGGAACACCTTAACCTCTAACTCCAGGATTTTTTTTTTTTTTTCTTTTTGCGGTATGCGGGCCTCTCACTGTTGTGGCCTCTCCCGTTGCGGAGCACAGGCTCCGGACGCGCAGGCCCAGCGGCCATGGCTCACGGGCCCAGCCGCTCCGCGGCACGTGGGACCCTCCCGGACCGGGGCACGAACCCGCGTCCCCCGCGTCAACAGGCGGACTCCCAACCACTGCGCCACCAGGGAAGCCCTAAAATGTTGCTAGTTTGAATGCAATATGTTAAAGGATAATGTTTCCCACTCTAGTTTCTCTGTAAAATATTATTATTTGATTTTAAAGAATTTTTAAAGGGCAGATATCCTGTCATTTTATTGCTTAATCATCTTTGAATCCCTCTCTTACCTTTAACCTTCATCATATGCACTGCTGTTTTTGGATACATAGCTTCAGAAGTAACATGTATCAGATATTTATCATGATTACTTTCCAGTTCTTAGATTAATTTGAGTATATTTGTGTGGGTGAGCGGGTAGATGTGTATTAACTGGAGAGAAAATGAGATGGAAAGAGACTGAGCCATGGGATACAGGGTAGGTTGGTAGGAGATAAATCTTCTATATGTTACCTACTTACATTTTTTGTTTATGATCTATTTTACCTCAAGAAAATATAAGCCTTATGAGGGCAAGGTTCTTTGATTTATTCTCTGATATGGTCAAAGCAACTAGAACAGTGTTTTGCACACAGTTGGAACACAGTTCAACTTGTTAAATTTTACTTGCATAAACCAGTACCATAATTAATTAGTAAAAGATTACCTAAGAGGATGAGAATTTTGCCTTATGAAGTATACTGATCATTTAGGATGGGTTGGTGAACTTGTTTCAAATGCAGGGGTGGTTATATTCTTCCTGAGAAGCTTTCCAGTACGTGTGCGTGTGTGTGTGTGTGTGTGCGCGCGCGCGTGTGTGTCTCTGAGAGAGAGAGAGAGAGAGAGAGAGAGAAAGAGAGACAGGGACAGAGACTTCGAGAAAATGCAAATGAATTTCTGATTTACTGAACTGGTTGAGGATTTTAATTCCCTGAAACATGTTAGTTTTCAAAAACCAAAATGATCTCATCATTAATTAAATGAATACAAATTATTATTAAATAAAATAAAATAGACTTCACTGTCTTAATGTAGAAACTCTAGTCATGACTCTTTGACAAAACAAATATGTTTTATTTAATAAGATCATGGTATTTATTGCATTGCTATTCACAGTAAATGTGATCTTTTTAGAAAAGTTATGCAGTATTAAAATTAAAATCCGGTATAGGTCAAAAAGTGAACTTAGTGGCCTAGAGTCTTGACAAGTTGACATTTACTTGAGTTACTAAAATCCATCTAGAAAATATGGCAGTCTGAGCTCATGGATTGCCCTGCAGCAAAGCAAGTCAAAACTGAAGTGGATCTGCAGAACGGGCAGAACTTGAATTGCTTGTATAAGCTACGTGGCTAGCACTATTACAGCCCCTATGCCTGAGCACTCCCCCTCCCACCCAACCCTGCCACGTTTCTGCTCTCTGTCACACACAGACACTGCTGCTTTATCCTAACATTTCTGCTCATTGACACATTTCTCCGCACTTTACTACATTTGGGTGTGGTGGCTTTGAAAATGTATTTAATTATCTGAAAAATAATCCCAAAGTAAAAGTCCCCCTCCAAAAAAAACCTCAAAACACCTGAAAATGAATACAAAAGTTCTGTTTAAAAACTTGTGACTTACCCCAATATATAATGCAGTGGATTTACAAGATATTACTTGTTAGCAATGTGAAAACCACATTCTTAGCCAAGTAGTTGAAAATTTCCTTAAAAGTTCCACTTTGATTACTGGATGTTATTGGTAACTTGGTTTTAATTTAAGCTTACTTTTAAAGTATTGATTAGTAATGCATAATATAATGTAAGCCTATTTCTCCCATATCCGCTAATAGGGGAAAACAATTTTATCAGCTCATAGCACTGCATAAATGAAACACAAAACAAAAATCAACTGCCTAATGTGTTTACTCATCTTAATAAAGTCCTAAAAGTTACAACTAAATATTGCAACATTAGAATAATCACCTGGCAACAGGTCAATTGTGTATTGAAATGTAACAACCACAAGCCATACACTCTCTTTAATGATATCAGAAAATTATCCTTTTAAACCAGATGCGATGACTACTACAGGGAAAATATTTGCTACCAATTTCGTACTACCCCAAACGCAATGTGTGTGTTCAACTAAAATAGTACGAAAAATTCCATTTACAGTTCATGAATTAAATGATGAAAAAATGTGCAACCATTCTCGGACATAAAACTAACATCACTCCTAGTTCACCAGTAAGTTACTCATCTGCTTCAGAATTATTTTATATTACTAAATTGGGGGTAAATACTACTTCTACAATTAAAAAAAAAAAACTTACAAAAAATGCTGACATTTTGGACAGCTCCCTCCTGGTTTATCTACAGTATTTCTATTAGGTGTCTTACTTTCATTTTTTTCAGCTTTGCCAAATCAGAAATGAGTCCAACCAAAGTCGTTTCTGCCGCTTGGGTTTGGGTTTTGTTTGCTGTGTTGCGTTGTGTTTGGGGGCCAAAGATTCCTCCAGTGAAAGGGATTAAAGATCTACATAACTGGGAAAGTGCTGTTCTCAGCTCAAGAACCGGCTCCCTGTACTGAGCCAATTTTTAACATTTTCCAAAAGATTCTAGCTGGTAAGAACGGAGCTGCCCTCTCCAGTCCCATTCCCCGCTGCAATTCCAGCGCCTCTGTAAAGGACCACAGCCTCTCCATCTGTGCCAGGGCAGGGGCATTTTGTTACTGCCGAGTTATTTCAAGAACTTTCCAAGCAAAGACTCCTAGGAGACAAAGAGCCACATACAAAACAATCGCCAAGAATAAGTTTGTGCGTCCTGAAGAGGGGTGGAGAAACCACTGCACTGAGCTACGGAGACTCGGACTTAGCCCGGCAGCACCATCCATTTGCAGCAACGCAAAAATCCGCCTTCTGCGGAAAGGTTTGCAGCGCGGGTGGGACTCCCAGTGGCTTTACAAAATAAACTACTTTAATATAAAGTAAAAACAGTGTAAGTACTGGAAGAAGCTGGGTTCTAAACCTTGGCGGTTAACGTGCTCTAGGTCTGGCTGCCCAGACCCCAGTGGGCCGGAACTTTCTCGGAGGGCGGGGCCACCCGGCAGAACGCAGCTGCCGCTAGCGCGCCCGGCCGAGTTCCGACCCCGAAGGTACCGGGCCAAGGTAGCCTGATGAGGCAGGGGCTGCATCTGAACGTGCACTCGAGCCCCGCCCCGTTTCAGCCGCCAAGTCTCTGATACCCGTGCCCCACGGTGGCGCGGGCCAGGAACAACCTCCATCAGGCCCTCAGAGCGGGACTCTCTCCATCCCCAAATCTGCGTTCCCGAAAAGTGTAGCGAGCTTCCTACGTGGGGCGTCAGACACACAAAAATGCCGCCACTCTCCAAGCCTAGTTCCACTCCCCGCCCTCTGTCCTCCTTTTCTCCAGCGAGGCGGACCAACCGTTACTTTCCTCTCCCATCCCCTCCCCTCCAAAGTCCCCGGCGCAGTGGGACTTTGGGGAGCCTCGGTGAATGCGCCTGTCCCCTGGCGTGCTGTATCCACAGCTCCCTCTTTTCATTAAGGCAATAAAGTTCAATTTTCCCGGCTCTTAACGAGCCACGGAGGACTTTCCCGTGCGTTGCGTGCGCTCTCCCTCCCGCTGAGCCAGGTGCAACCTATTCACTCCATCCCAGCCTGGATCCCTGAAGGACGTCGGTTCACGCAAGAGGGGACCCACCGCGCTCCCCGCAAAGTGCCCCAAACCGCGCACCCACACACGCAGAGGCACACACAATGCCATCCCCGCGCTATCAAAGTCTGTCAGCGCGGAGGGGAGAACACACGAGCAGGAGTGGCGCCGGAGCGAGTATCAGCCTAGCCGTGCGTCCGGACTCTCTGTCCGGGTCCCAAACACCCTTGTCTGAATGCCCGGGCACAATGAGCCTCGTAACCACTAAAGATAACCCCGGTGGTCCCCGAGCCGGCGCGCGTACCGCCGGGCCGGACCTTACCCGTGGGGCGCGTGGTCTCCCGCCGCTCGGCTGGCCCTCGGGCCACAGGGACGCTGCAGCCTGGGTCCCGCAGATGCTGCTGCTCCGCTGCCGCTGCCCCATCCCCGGCGCCAGCATCACTTCTCCGCCGCCTCCACCTCCTCGTGCTCCGTTCTCTCGGCCGCCCCTCCCCGGCGTCCGCCTGCAAGACCGGCAGCGCCGGCGGCGCGGCAGGGTGGGCAGCCGCGGAGGCGGCGGCGCCCGCTCGAGCTCGCCCAGCTGCACCGGCTTGAGCGGCCGCGGCGGCAGCCGAAGCACCCGAGCCCGGCTGCGCTTCCCCGGCGAAGGCTTTGGCCTCGGCGACTGACAACGCCCGGCAGCCAATCGCTGCCTCGCCCTGCGAGGCGGGGGGAGACCAATCAGAGCGGAAGGCCCAAGGTTTTCCTCCGCCTTTGCTCAGCAAGCTCGTTTCCGGGAGAAGCGGCGAAGCTCGAGGCGTTTGGGATGGGGGGAGGTGCGGGAGGGCTTCGCGGTGGGGGACTCCTGGCTCCCGAGCCTTAGGTGTGGCCGGACGGCCGGGCCCACCGAGGTGGGCCTGGGGCGTTTTGTGATGGCTCGGAGCCCGTGGCTTGGCAGAAAAGGGCGCCCCGGGGTGACTCTGTCCCCAGAGCCTCGGCCCGGAGGTTCACCGTCTTGGCATCCCTGTGTAGCGGTCGTGGGACCCTAGTACGAACGGCATTGCAGGAGAGCGTTATCCCTGGAGGTGGTGGCGCCCTGGAAGGAATCACGCGAACAGCCACTAGACAGCGCCCCCGTCCTTCTCCCTTTGGCAGCTTTGGCATTTTAGAAGAGTGGTACTTCTGAGCCTCCGAACCACTCCATCTCCTAGCAATCAGCCCAGAAGTGTGCCCGAGCTATGAAAGAGGCACCTGGAGAAATGTTCTCAGAGTTGTAGGTGGAGGGACCTTCTAGACCTTCCTTCCAAATAAACTTCCCCACCTTCACCCCGTCTCAATAAAACAAAACAAAACACAACAAAACACCTCAAGTAGCAATAAGAAAGATAGTTTAAACAGGCAACCTAGCTGGTTTGCCTTTTTTTTCCCTTTGGAGAGTCACTTCTGAATGATAAAATAGGTTTTTGTTTGTTTTTCGTGTGTGTGTGTGTGTGTGTGTGTGTGCGCTTGACACAAACACCAGAGAAGTTATGTTATTTAACAAGAAAAGAAAAAGCGAAAATGGCAAACTTTCCCCTCATCATTCTCTCCCAGAAACTTGTGATGATCTTTCCTTGTGCAGCATTTTAAGTCCCTTCAGTGCAAATACGTTTGAAAGGTCTAGAATTCTAATAAGGCTGTAATCCATGTTGCAGTAAAAAAAAAAAGTAAACGAAGTTCTACGTGAAGAACTTAATTTGTGGGTCATTCTTCAAGCAACCTTCTCTATCTTACAACTTTGTTGTGAAGGTCAAAAATCAAGGGTATAGGGCTTCCCTGGTGGCGCAGTGGTTGGGAGTCTGCCTGCCGATTCAGGGGACACGGGTTTATGCCCCGGTCCGGGAGGATCCCACATGCCGCGGAGCGGCTGGGCCCGTGAGCCATGGCCGCTGAGCCTGCGCGTCTGGAGCCTGTGCTCCGCAACGGGAGAGGCCACAACAGTGAGAGGCCCGCGTACCGAAAAAAAAAAAAAAAAAATCAAGGGTATAAATTAGCTACATAGTTGTCTGACAAATAGTTGGAATTCGGTATGTGTTAGCTATGCTGCTGCTGCTATTTCTAATTATATTTAAGTAATCTTTATTTTTGCAGTAATCACCCCTTCCTTCATTTACCTTCCTTCCGAGATAATTCCATGTGACCTGTGATAATCAAAATAAACCCTGCCGAAATTTTATGAGCACTCTAAGGAAAATTTAAGTGCACTTGTGTTGTTGCCATCTTCTAGTACTATAGGAAATGTATGCATATCAGTACCATTCTTCCCAATTTTCTTGTACTCCTTTCCCCCCTCATCAGTCATTTGACCAATCTAGTTTGGGAGGTAGACCATCTCTGATTAAAGAGACAACTATGCAAATGAAACAGATGTTATTTACTTTTAAGTCTAAAAACAGACATGTACCACATCACTTTGAATTTTTAATCTAGAGGTTTCTGTTGCTATTGTTTGTTTAGTTTTTTAAATTATTTATTGTTCATTATTTTTTGTGGTTATTGTGTAGCTGAAAATCAACACCCTCAGGTGATCAGTAGAGGAATGGAGTTTCAGTCTGAGAGAGAAAAAAATAGGTGTTTTATTCAAACTTCATGGGGGGAAAGGGGAGCTGTTATTTGCAATAAGTAGAAATATTAAAAAGTATATCTTAAAATTGGAAAATTTAAGTGCAATGACAATTTAGAAATATCTCTGCTAAAAGATGTTTTGAATGACCTTCAATCAAGAGTAATCCTGACTAAAGAAAGCGTATAAAATATGAAAATGTTACAAAACTTCAGCATACTAAAAACTTTCAGAGATGTGCACACAAATATCTACATAATTTTTCTAACCACCCCTCCATGCCCTGCCAAACATATTCTTTTCCAGTATCATGTAATATTTTTTCATGATATCTGGTATTTTGCAACAGTTAATCCTGAAAATATATGGGTCCTATGTTCCATGGGTTGTTAGTGATTCAGATAATCAAATGACTGTCTGACAAGCAAAAAAGTTAAAATTAACAGCACACATACAGCTATAAAGTAATATCTCCCATCACTAGTGCTATGCATAAACAGCTTTGAGCAAAACAAACCTGCACAATTAACAACCTACTAAGAATGAAAACCATGAAATATTTAACATCAACAAAGATGGAAAAGTAAGAAAAAAAATTTTAAGTAGCTGAAAAGATTGCATGCTGATGCTAAGTTTTATGCATTGCTGTGAATTTCATGGGATGTATTGGGCAGAAAGCCCAGTGTTATTTAAATATATGACTATTTAATGAGCTAATTATATTTAAGTAAATAACTGTTTGATGTTTCCTTTTTTTTTATTGTTCCTGCCTTCTTGAGTATGTCTGTTTTTCTCCCCATGCAATGAGAGAAGTCACTCAACTTGTTAGTGGAGGAAGAAGTTTGCTTAGGCACTACTTAAATCAATAACCACTTGTCTAACCTTGAAAACATATAAACTCATTGTATATTAATTGATGCAAAAAATCTGTGTTTATCAAGAATAGAAACTGAATACTTCACTAGAGTCAGTTCTGAGAAAAGCTACATCTAGCAGACAGAAAACTGAGTAAAAAGGAAAGAAATCGGTCTAGTTCCAGCTCTGTTTATGACTGGGTGAGTAATTGCAGGTGAGTCACTTAAACTTGCCCAGCATTCCTTGTCTGTAACATAGAGATTAAAACCGAAGTAAACCTGTAGCTGCCTTTCTCAGGTGTGAGGATTAACTTATAATTGGAACTGCAAGCTACAACGGTCTTTTTGCAGAGAAGACTTTCCAGAAAGGTACAGCACTGGAATTTAATGATAATATTACCCTCTTTTGAGTGTGAGTTAGGTTAATTCTCACAACAGCCCTGTTCATTGTGGATATGTCATACCTATTTCTACAAATGAATATATTAAGTTCCAAAGAGGCTCTTTTACCAATTTTTTGTTAAATTGACTATCAGGTGCATTTTATTTGTGGATGTAATCCAGAGAGAGTGTTTTTCCCATGGTTCCTGCACTCTGCCATTTCCAGTATGGTTGAAATATGCAAGTTTAAAGGCTGGCTCCTTAATTTAAATGAAGCTCAACCCATTTTGTTTAATATTGGATGTAAGTTGCACCTGGAATAAAGCTATTGCCCCCCCCAATAATGTAATTAATTAGATAACTTCAAATACATAAAGCTTCTATTTTCATATTTAAAACTCTGAGACATCTGTAACGATGATGTAATGCTCATGTTAAAAGATTACTATGTAAGTTTCTTGTGTTAAAAGATTAAAGAAAAATCGACGAGAAAACAAAACCACCAGAATGGAATTGTATTCTATTCAGGTCATCATAACTAGTATTTTTTTTAAATACACTTTATACCAGGACCAATGATCTTCCCCCACCCCAGCATACACAGGAACACAATAAAGTCACTCATCAAAATTTTATAAGGGGACAGGACTCCAAACTAAGCAAATGTTCCAACTCCTAGCCTTATACTATTCCCCCCTCATCATACTTTTCTCCTGAGATTTGGGAGTTGTCAGTAGAGAGGGAATCACTGAAACTAAGAGAATGTAAAAGATATCCACGGACAAAATGTAGACACAGCAGCAAGCCTAGGAGATCACCTGCAGTTAAGAGAAAATAAGGATGGTGGGGTCATTTTGCAGGGGAGGGGATTTAATCTGAAACCTGGGAAGAGAAAAGTAATTGGGTACTGTGGAATCCAAGGAAGGATAAGGTAGTTAAAGGACTGGAAGGTGAAATATACCAACTCTTGACTCTAAGTGTTGATGAGAGATTGTGGATTAAGAGAGATCTTTGGTTTCTCTTGAAAGGACAGTTATGGTAGGCTGATTAGAGTGAAAATCATTTGATCCACACAGAATGGGAAAAAGATAGTTCAAGTGGGTATGTTTCTATTATATTAGAAAAGAGTTATGTTATTCTGGGTTCAGTATTTTGAAATAAAGGTGGAATTATGATTTATGCAGAAGGCTGTATAAAGAACTTTAATTGAGACAAGGTCTCACAAATTCTTAAAGTATTGAGAATATTTATTGTTATTATCGAAGCAAAATCATTTGCAAAGATATGCAGTCCTTCAATGAGTGTGTATGTTATAGAAATCAAACTATTATCAACATTGAAGAAAAAATCTTTCTTGAACTATCCTATAGATTATCTTCAATTTTTATAATCTAGAATTAGGTTATTTGCTTGAATAAGAAAATCCAATCGGTTTTAATAATGTTTCTTTTTTTTTTTCCTGTAGCTTTAATCACTAAAGAGAGCTGCATATTGCATTGGTCCAGCATGAAGTAGGAAAGTGGAAAGGAAATGTGTGTGTGTGTGTTTGTGTGTGTGTGTGTACTTGTGGGGTTGGGGCATTGGGGGGAGGCTAGGCAGGTGAAGGAGAAGCAGGGAGGGATGGGAAGGGTAGGAAGGAGAGGAATAGAGCTTTTTTAGTAATTTGCAAAGCAGTTTTCCATGGCTTCATTAATCAATACTTCTTTCAGAAGCCACGTAAAGCAGAGGACACTAAAAAATTAATTTAAAAAAATTAATGACTTCTATATTACCACAACAGAATGTTAAGTGCCTAACAGAGTGCTAGGAGTTCAATAAATGTTTGATCAAGAAAAAATGAATTTATAAATATTGCATGAAGTTTTTTTGGGGGGAAGGAGAGGGCTGCTGCTGAAAGTTGAAATCAACTGATAATATTTAACATATGTCCTGCAATTAGGATTATTTTAAATTTACGTAAACGAAATCTTAACATGTAATTTTACTTCACAGGTTTTCCCCAGATTGCTGGGCAGATCACACATGCCATGGGATGCATTCTCTCCTCAGACTAAATCTTTTCCCTTAGCTTCCCAGCCCCTCTCCCAGTCAGCCTTTTAACTCATTCTCCTGGTGTTTTTAGGTGATTAGGAAGTATGCCTGGAGAATGATCCTACTTACTTGGGAGAAAAGTGCTAATAAAAGGTCAAAGTTGAGTTCCTAGGGACTGGGGCTGCTGAATCTAATAGCATGAATCATCATTAGCTTTTACTGATGCCAAGTCTTGCAAGTCTGTGGAGTTCACACAGAAAGAGAAATTTGGATCAATAAGGCTTTATGGTACCATGCAGCTTGATAATTACTTTCTAGAAATTAAGTTTGTAAGGCTTTTTTCTTCCTTAAAAAAAAAGTTGTTTTCTGTTCTGAGATCCTGCCTTAGTTTCTGTACCTATAGATAAACCTGTAGTATTTTCCTTTAGCAACCTTTTTAAAAAATTCTTCTTTGATGTTGCATTACTTTGGACGTTGGCTGGATGCTTCCTTTATATTCAGTAACCTTTGGTGTCTATTTAACAGTGGCCTGATATTTCAGAGCAGGATTGATTTTAAAAAATCCACTTCTCCAAATGTCTACAACACCAAGTCACAAACATATTCAGTCCTTGGTTTGTAATCGGCTAGTGTTCTGGCTGTTGACCTGGCAATGTTAGGGGTAGATGGGTTATGTTGTTTAGTTGGTAAGTGAAGTGTGCAAGCCATTGCTGCTTCTGTTTTATTGCATATTGACTGCACAGAGACCCAGTGAGCACCATGAAATGCTTTTACATTCACAGGGAAAAATATAATAGACTTGCACATCTCAGTGTTGAAGGCCTTAAACAGAAATAGCCAACAAAATATTTTATGCCCTTGCAATGTCAAGAATTTTTAAAGCTTTAACATAAACCAGGGACCTGAGAGTTGTTTATGGCCTTAATACCATAGAATGTGAGTTACCTTGCACGTAGACTCAGTCATGCCCACTTGTGTTTAGCTGCTAGTGGACAGGACTTTTAGATGTGGTTAGAGAGAGAAAGTGGAAGTAAATGTTTTTAAAGAGGTAGAAAGACCTACCTTTCTTATTAGCATTATTTTAATCACAAAGTGAAAATCTGGTTTCACATTTCAGAATTTTCTTAAAATGCAGCTTATGTAAACTAGAATATTAGAAATCTTATAGTCTACATCTTTACGTCCCTGGCTTACAATCTTTTCTAAAATCTTATAACTCTATTCCTGTACTGATGAGTTTTCTCTCCCAAAAGATGTGAATTCCTGACATTTTATGTAAATGTCTCTGAAAGAAAAAACCTCATTATTTGAATTTTAAAAACTTGCAGTGGGGCCCCGGAGGAAGATGGCGGAAGAGTACGACGCGGAGATCACCTTCCTCCCCACAGATACATCAGAAATTCATCTACACGTGGAACAACTCCTACAGAACACCTACTGAACGCTGACAGAAGACCTCAGACCCCCCAAAAGGCAAGAAGCTCCCCACATACCTGGGTAGGGCAAAAGAAAAAAAGAATAAACAGAGACAATAGGATAGGGACGGGACCTGCACCAGTGGGAGGGAGCCGTGAAGGGGGGAAGGTTTCTACACACTACAAGCCCCTTCGCGGGCGGAGACTGCAGGTGGCGGAGGGGGAAAGCTTCGGAGTAGCGGAGGAGAGCACAGCAACAGGGGTGCGGAGGGCAAAGCGGAGAGATTCTGGCACAGAGGACCGGTGCCCTCAGGCACACACCAGCCCGAGAGGCTTGTCTGCTCGGCCGCCGTGGCGGGCGGGGCTGGGAGCTGAGGCTCGGGTATCGGCTTTCAGTCGGAGCGCAGGGAGAGGACTGGGGCTGGCGGCAGGAAGAGAGCCTGAAGGGGTTAGTGCACCACGGCTAGCCCGGAGGGAGTCCGGGGAAAGGGTCGGGAGCTGCCGAAGAGGCAAGAGACTTTTTTCCCTTTTGTTTCCTAGTGCGCGAGGAGAGGGCATTAAGAGGGCTGCTTGGGGAAGCGCCGGAGACAGGCACGAGCCGCGGGTAAGGCACGGACCTCGGAGACGGGCGTGGGCCGCCGCCGCCGCCACCCGCCGCCGCCCGCCGCCGCGGCCCGCCGCCGCCGCCGCCGCCGCCACCGCCGCCCGCCGCGGCCCGCCGCCGCCGCCGCCGCGGCCCGCCGCCGCCGCCGCTGCCGCCGCCGCCGCGGGGCCTGTGTGCGAGCGCGGGTCACTGTCCGCCCCGCCTTCCGGGGGGCCTGTGCACCCCGCCACTGCCGGGGTCCCCGAGACCCGGGGACGGCTTTCCCGGGAAAGCGCACGGAGCGCCACGGGCTGCTGCAACGTCACGCCGGCCTCTGCCGCCGCAGGCCCGCCCCACACTGCGCGCCCCTCCCTCCCCTCTGCCTGAGTGAGCCAGAGCCCCCGAATCAGCGGCTCCTTTAAACCCGTCCTGTCTGAGCGAAGAACGGACGCCCTCCGGCGACCTACGCGCAGAGGCGGGGCCAGGTCCAAGGCTGAGACCCGGGAGCTGTGAGAGCAGAGGCAGGGAAATCTCTCTGTGCAGCCTCGGAGGCAGCGGATTAAAGCTCCACGGTCCATTTGATGTGCCCTGCGTCTGTGGAGTGCATGAATGGACAGCGAATCATCCCAAATTGAGGAAGTGGACTTTGAGGACAAGATTTAAGACTTTCCCCCCTTTTCCTCTTTTTACAACGAATTATTCCAAATTAAGGAGGTGGACTTAGAGAGCAAGATTTCAGACTTCTCGCCCTTTTCCTCTTCTTACAACGAATTATCCCAAATTGAGGAGGTGGACTTGGAGAGCAAGATTTTTGATTTTTCCCCCTGCTCTCTTTTTGTGAATGTGTATGTGTAATCTTCTGTGTAAGATTCTCTCTGTATAGCTTTGCTTCCACCATATGTCCCAGGGTTCTATCGGTCCGGTTTTTTTTTTTTCAATAATTACTTTCTAATTTTAATAACGCTACTATATTTCATACTTTATTCTATTTTACTTTACCTGCTCTTTCTTTTTTTCCTACTCTCCCTTCCTCCCTCCCTCCCTCCGCTCCTCCTTTCCTTCTTTCTTTTTCTTTCCTCCCTCCCACCCTTCTTCTTTCCACTTTCTTTTTCTTTCCTTCCTCCCTCCCTCCTGTCTTTCTTCCTTTCCTTCCAACCTCCCTCCCTCCTTTCTTTCCTTCTTTCTTTCCATCCTTCCTCCCTCCCTCCCTCCTTTCTTTCTTCCTTCCTTCCTTCCTTCCTTTCTTCCCTTCTTCCTTTCTTTCCCTCTCTCTTTCTTTCTTCTACTAATTCTTTCTTTCTACTTTTTCTCCCTGTTATTCTGAGCCGGGTGGATGAAAGGCTCTTGGTGCTGCAGCCAGGAGCCAGTGCTGTGCCTCTGAAGTGGGAGAGCCAACTTCAGGACACGGGTCCACAAGAGACCTCCCAGCTCCACATAATATCAAGCAGCGAAAATCTCCCAGAGATCTCCATCCCAACACCAGCACCCAGCTTCAGTCAACGACCAGCAAGCTACAGTGCGGGTCACCCTATGCCAAGCAACTAGCAAGGCAGGAACACAACCCCACCCATTAGCAGAGAGGCTACCTAAAAACATAATAAGGCCATAGGCACCCCAAAACACACCACCAGACGTGAACCTGTCCACCAGAAAGACAAGATCGAGCCTCAACCACCAGAGCACAGGAATTAGTCCCCCCCACCAGGAAGCCTACACAACCTACTGAAACAACCTTAGCCACTGGGGTCAGACACCAAAAACAACGGGAACTACGAATCTGCAGCCGGCAAAAAGGAGACCCCAAACACAGTAACATAAGCAAAATGAGAAGGCAGAAAAACACACAGCAGGTGAAGGAGCAAGATAAACACCTACCAGACCTAACAAATGAAGAGGTAATAGGCAGTCTACCTGAAAAAGAATTCAGAATAATGATAGTAAAGCTGATCCAAGATTCTATTTCCAAGATCCATAATCTTGGAAATAGAATAGACAACATGCAAGAAACAGTTAACAAGGACCTAGAAGAACTAAAGATGAATCAAGCATCGATTAAAAACACAATAAATGAAATGAAAAATACTCTAGATGGGATCAATAGCAGAATAACTGAGGCAGAAGAACGGATAAGTGAGGTGGAAGATAAAATAGTGGAAATAACTGATGCAGAGCAAAATAAAGAAAAAAGAATGAAAAGAACAGAGGACAGTCTCAGAGACCTCTGGGACAACATTAAACGCACCAACATTCGAATTATAGGGGTTCCAGAAGAAGAAGAGAAAAAGAAAGGGACTGAGAAAATATTTGAAGAGATTATAGTTGAAAACTTCCCCAATATGGGAAAGGAAATAGTTAATCAAGTCCAGGAGGCACAGAGAGTCCCATAAAGAATAAATCCAAGGAGAAATACGCCAAGACACATATTAATCAAACTGTCAAAAATTAAACACAAAGAAATCATATTAAAAGCAGCAAGGCAAAAACAACAAATAACACACAAGGGAATCCCCATCAGGTTAACAGCTGATCTCTCAGCAGAAACCCTACAAGCCAGAAGGGAGTGGCAGGACATAATTAAAGTGATGAAGGAGAGAAACCTGCAACCTAGATTACTCTACCCAGCAAGGATCTCATTCAGATTTGATGGAGAAATTAAAACCTTTACAGACAAGCAAAAGCTGAGAGAGTTCAGCACCACCAAACCAGCTTTACAACAAATGCTAAAGGAACTTCTCTAGGCAAGAAACACAACAGAAGGAAAAGACCTACAATAACGAACCCAAAGCAATTAAGGAAATGGGAATAGGAACATACATATCAATAATTACCTTAAATGTAAATGGACTAAATGCTCCCACCAAAAGACACAGAGTGGCTGAATGGATACAAAAACAAGACCCATATATATGCTGTCTACAAGAGACACACTTCAGACCTAGAGACACATACAGATTGAAAGTAAAGGGATGGAAAAAGATATTCCATGCAAATGGAAATCAAAAGAAAGCTGGAGTAGCAATTCTTATATCAGACAAAATAGACTTTAAAATAAAGACTATTAGAAGAGACAAGGAAGGACACTACATAACGATAAAGGGATCGATCCAAGAAGAAGATATAACAATTGTAAATATTTATGCACCCAACATAGGAGCACCTCAATACATAAGGCAAATACTAACAGCCATAAAAGGGGAAATCGACAGTAACACACTCATAGTAGGGGACTTTAACACCCCACTTTCACCAATGGACAGATCATCCAAAATGAAAATAAATAAGGAAACACAAGCTTTAAATGATACATTAAACGAGATGGACTTAGTTGATATTTATAGGACATTCCATCCAAAAACAACAGAATACACATTTTTCTCAAGTGCTCATGGAACATTCTCCAGGATAGATCATATCTTGGGTCACAAATCAAGCCTCGGTAATTTTAAGAAAATTGAAATTGTATCAAGTATCTTCTCCGACCACAATGCTATGAGACTAGACATCAATTAGAGGAAAAGATGTGTAAAAAATACAAACACATGGAGGCTAAACAATACACTACTCAATAACGAAGTGATCACTGAAGAAATCAAAGAGGAAATTAAAAAATACCTAGAAACAAATGACAATGGAGACACGACGACCCAAAACCTATGGGACGCAGCAAAAGCAGTTCTAAGGGGGAAGTTTATAGCAATACAATCCCACCTTAAGAAACAGGAAGGATTTCGAGTAAACAACCTGACCCTGCACCTAAAGCAATTAGAGAAAGAAGAACAAAAATACCCCAAAGCTAGCAGAAGGAAAGAAATCATAAAGATCAGATCAGAAATAAATGAAAAAGAAATGAAGGAAAGGATAGCAAAGATCAACCAAACTAAAAGCTGGTTCTTTGAGAAGATAAACAAAATTGACAAACCATTAGCCAGACTCATCAAGAAAAAAAGGGAGAAAACTCAAATCAATAGAATTAGAAATGAAAAAGGAGAAGTAACAACTGACACTGCAGAAATACAAAAGATTATGAGAGATTACTATAAGCAACTCTATTCCAATAAAATGGACAACCTGGAAGAAATGGACACATTCTTAGAAATGCACAACCTGCCAAGACTGACTCAGGAAGAAATAGAAAATATGAATAGACCAATCACAAGCACTGAAATTGAAACTGTGATTAAAAATCTTCCATCAAACAAAAGCCCAGGACCAGATGGCTTCACAGGTGAATTCTATCAAACATTTAGAGAAGAGCTAACACCTATCCTTCTCAAACTCTTCCAAAATATAGCAGAGGGAGGAACACTCCCAAACTCATTCTACGAGGTCGACATCACCTTGATACCAAAACCAGGCAAGGATGTCACAAAGAAAGAAAACTACAGGCCAATATCACTGATGAACATAGATGCAAAAATCCTCAACAAAATACTAGCAAACAGAATCCAACAGCACATTAAAAGGATCATACACCATGATCAAGTGGGGTTTATCCCAGGAATGCAAGGATTCTTCAATATACGCAAATCAATCAATGTAATACACCATATTAACAAGTTGAAGGAGAAAAACCATATGATCATCTCAATAGATGCAGAGAAAGCTTTCGACAAAATTCAACACCCATTTATGATAAAAACCCTGCAGAAAGTAGGTATAGAGGGATCTTTCCTCAACATAATAAAGGCCATATATGACAAACCCACAGCCAACATTGTCCTCAATGGTGAAAAACTGAAACCATTTCCACTAAGATCAGGAACAAGACAAGGCTGCCCACTCTCACCACTCTTATTCAACATAGTTTTGGAAGTTTTAGCCACAGCAATCAGAGAAGAAAAGGAAATAAAAGGAATCCAAATTGGAAAAGAAGAAGTAAAGCTGTCACTGTTTGCAGATGACATGATACTATACATAGAGAATCCTAAAGATGCTACCGAAAAACTACTAGAGCTAATCAATGAATTTGGTAAAGTAGCAGGATATAAAATTAATGTACAGAAATCTCTGGCATTCCTGTACACTAATGATGAAAAATCTGAAAATGAAATCAAGAAAACACTCCCATTTACCATTGCAACAAAAAGAATAAAATATCTAGGAATAAACCTACCTAAGGAGACAAAAGACCTGTATGCAGAAAACTATAAGACACTGATGAAAGAAATTAAAGATGATACAAATAGATGGAGAGATATACCATGCTCCTGGATTGGAAGAATCAATATTGTGAAAATGACTCTACTACCGAAAGCAATCTACAGATTCAATGCAATCCCTATCAAACTACCAATGGCATTTTTCACAGAACTAGAACAAAAAATTTCAAAATTTGTTTGGAAAAACAAAAGGCCCCGAATAGCTAAAGCAATCTTGAGAACGAAAAACGGAGCTGGAGGAATCAGGCTCCCTGACTTCAGACTATACTACAAAGCTACAGTAATTAAGACAGTCTGGTACTGGCATAAAAACAGAAAGATAGATCAGTGGATCAGGATAGAAAGCCCAGAGATAAACCCACGCACATATGGTCAACTTATCTTTGATAAAGGAGGCAGGAATGTACAGTGGAGAAAGGACAGCCTCTTCAATAAGTGGTGCTGGGAAAACTGGACAGGGACATGTAAAAGTTTGAGATTAGATCATTCCCTAGCGCCATACACAAAAATAAGCTCAAAATGGATTAAAGACTTAAATGTAAGGCCAGAAACTATCCAACTCTTAGAGGAAAACATAGGTAGAACACTCTATGACATAAATCACAGCAAGATCCTTTTGGACCCACCTCCTAGAGAAATGGAAATAAAAACAAAGATAAACAAATGGGACCTAATGAAACTTCAAAGCTTTTGCACAGCAAAGGAAACCATAAAGAAGACCAAAAGACAACCCTCAGAATGGGAGAAAATATTTGCAAATGAAGCAACTGACAAAGGATTAATCTCCAAAATTTATAAACAGCTCATGCAGCTCAATAGCAAAAAAACAAACAACCCAATCCAAAAATGGGCAGAAGACTTAAATAGGCATTTCTCCAAAGAAGATATACAGACTGCCAACAAACACATGAAAGAATGCTCAACATCATTAATCATTAGAGAAATGCAAATCAAAACTACAATGAGATATCATCTCACACCAGTCAGAATGGCCATCATCAAGAAATCTAGAAACAATAAATGCTGGAGAGGGTGTGGAGAAAAGGGAATACTCTTGCACTGCTGGTGGGAATGTGAATTGGTACAGCCACTATGGAGAACGGTATGGAGGTTCCTTAAAAAACTACAAATAGAACTACCATATGACCCAGCAATCCCACTACTGGGCATATACCCTGAGAAAACCATAATTCAAAAAGAGACATGTACCAAAATGTTCATTGCAGCTCTATTCACAATAGCCCGGAGCTGGAAACAACCTAAGTGTCCATCATCGGATGAATGGATAAAGAAGATGTGGCACATATATACAATGGAATATTACTCAGCCATAAAAAGAAACGAAACTGAGCTATTTGTAATGAGGTGGATAGACCTAGAGTCTGTCATACAGAGTGAAGTTAGTCAGAAAGAGAAAGACAAATACCGTATGCTAACACATATATACGGAATTTAAAAAAAAAAATGTCATGAAGAACCTAGGGGCAAAACGGGAATAAAGACACAGACCTACTTGAGAATGGACTTGAGGATATGGGGAGGGGGAAGGGTAAGCTGTGACAAAGCAAAAGAGAGGCATGGACATATATACACTACCAAACGTAAGGTAGATAGATAGTGGGAAGCAGCCGCAGAGCACAGGGAGATCAGCTCTGTGCTTTGTGACCGCCTGGAGGGGTGGGATGGGGAGGGTGGGAGGGAGGGAGATGCATGAGGGAAGGGATGTGGGAACAGATGTATATGTATGACTGATTCACTTTGTTATAAAGCAGAAACTAATTTAAAAAATAAATAAATAAATAAATTAAAAAAAAAAACTTGCAGTAATAATGGCTTCCATTTTTTATATCCTTCAGTGTTTTAATTGAGATTTTATGTGTATATACTGCATTCAGGTTTTTTTTTTCCTTAATTATACTCACTGGTTAGACCTATACAGTACTTGACTGAGTAGTTCATTCTTAGAGAAGCAATTCTGATTATTATCAAGCACTTTTCAATTGAGACATTAATTATAAATATTTTTAACAAGGACATTGCAAAACATAGCTGCACAGGATAAAATAAGTCAGATTCCCAACATGATACACTTGTAACATCTCTACCAGGTTTTAGGTACTCTATAAATATGTTATATTAGAATTAATGTTAATATGTATAAGAAAGGTAGATGACAAGGTATTTTACCTTGCTGGTGTTTATCTCCCCTATGGCCTCTTGGATGGTCAGCTCTCATAAAGCCACTGCCCTGTGGATTTTAAGTCTTTGGTGTAAATCTTCCTGAATTAATCCAGTCCTCAGCCACATGCCATCTCAAGCCCTTCTAACCGCACCCCAGGGTTACATCCCCTAGTCCAGTATACCAAAAATGTTCTAACAGTACAACCCATTAGACATTATATAAAGTCTCAAGCTGTTGTAGCAACTTGGAAATCCCTTAACAGAATATTTAAATCAGTTACTTTAATGTAACTAATTAGCGTCTTTTTAGTCTTTGAAAAACTTGTTGTTTCTGGGGATTGAACAGGAGACCCTAGAATCTAAAAGCAATAGATCGAATCTGAGCGGGAAGATAATTTCCAACAGCTGGTATTGGCACTAGAACATAGATCCTCTTTGGGGGACTTTCGCCTCTGGGGTCAAGAACAACATTGTTTTCCGAAGAGTAATAAGATAATTGCATGAAGCACAATAGCAAATCAGCCACAAGAAGCAAATAAATGAAAGACCCCAAAATGTACAAGTATTCTTTTTTGCTTGACTTTTAATGAGAAAGTAATGAAAATTAACCACTAAGTCATTAATGTGTAATGTCTATTTTCATTGGAATGGAGTGGCTACTATTCAGTGACATAAACACAAGTAAGGTATATATTTTATGGGATTTTCTGGACATTTACTGAGTGACAGTGGTACAATAAGATAAGCGCTGGTTTAGATGATCAACTGAAAAATGTGTTTAAGAGAAGCGTGGTTCAATTCATTTTGGAAAACCCCACCACAAAACCTCAATCATCCCAGGCACATTTTCATTTACATCGAACGGGTAAAGCAGGGACATTTTAAAGTGCTTTGCTTTCTAAGGAATAGAATGAAGTGATTAAGAATGGGGAGTGTGGGGACAGACCAATCTGAGCTAAAATTCTAGGTCTACCTTTTATGAGATGTGTGACCAGGCCCACTGAGTTTATAACTCAGTGCCTCAGTTTCCTCACTGGTGTAAAATAGGAATAATAATAATAATACCTAGTTCTCAGAAGGACTTTGAAATTTAAATGAGATAATATGCTCTATGTGCTTAGTTTAGTACCTGGAAGGTAACTGCTCAATATATATTAGCTATGTAGAGAATTTTCATTATTATTGATCAATATATTAGAGCAGGAGTAATCAAAGTTGGGGTGGTTGACGTGTTTCAACTTTCAATCATTCTTTTAAAGATCCATCTAGTCCTATAGTTTTTGCTCATGCTTTTCCCACTAAAGAGATATGTTTCTTCATTACAAGTAAATTTCAGGAGCTATTTCACTTTTGCTTTTTTTTCTGGGAAATCTTCCCTAAAGTAGTTGTTGGGATAGCTACCCTGCAACAGATAAACCCCAATATATCAATGGCTTAACACGATAGACATTTCTTTCTTCCTCATTCTTGTTCTATTGGTATAGTGAAGAGGAGAAGCAAAGGGATTTGCTCCACAGGGTCATTCAGGCTCCTTCATAGTCAACATATAGCTTTCAAAATGATTCTGGGAATCAACATCCAGATGAAGATGGCATATGAGACAAGAAGCATTGTTCAGGTGCGACATGTCATTTCTGCTGACATGTTATTGGTCAAAACTTAATGACATGGCCACATCAGCTGCAAGGGGTCTGGGAATGCCAGTCTAACTGTTCACCAGGAGGAAAGAGAAATGCTTTTAATGAACAGTTCACCTGCTTCTACCACAGGCTACCCTTTTAAATTTTCTCTTGACCTCCACTATGGTTACAAAGATAAACCAATTCCCAACTAGTTGCTGCATCTGGCTCAATACTAAGATATTTGTGTGCTGTACCTTCTTCTCCATCTGGCATGCTTCCTCATAAACTATAAACTAAAATACTAGTTATCTTACCCCAGCCCGCCACTGCCCCAGTGAACAACGGTAAATAGAGAATGGAGTAGCAATTAAAAACCATCTTCTTAGGAATGAGAGTAGTGGGACATGTCAAGGAGACACTGGTCCATAACAATTAAGAAAACTTTACTGTGGGCTTTGTCAAAGCCCCCAGTCTGGGTGAGGGAAAGTTCCTTAGTGAGGCCCTGATTCTAATTTCCAGGAGGAAGACTCTTGTGCATGTTTCTCTCTGGCCCCGCTTTTACCTGCAGGAAGGATTTTCTCTAGTACATTATTCTTCATGATCACATTTGAAGTGGTGATGGGCATATGCTCTTTTTGCAGCCTGCTTCTTGCTGGTTCAAGCTTGGAAACTCAGTGGCTTTTTTATACCCTGAAGAATCCAAGTTTTGTTGTTGTTTTTAAAGCCTGGACTTCCGATGTCTTTGATAATACATCAAAAACTTAATAGGCTCCCATCCTACTTGTTTCCAGATAGTAATGTATGCTAGTATTCACATATTCACAAGTTCCTTCTTAGACATAATTCTCAAGCCTAATTTATTTGTTTTTATCCTTGCTCTTCTGTCTCTTGCCCTTCAACTCAGTGAAAGTTTCTTTGAGATCAATCAACAGAAATGGGTGGGGTGGATACACTCTTAAACCAACTTAATGGATCAAGTTGCTCAATCTATTTCTAAATTGTCTTTCCTAATATGAGAGGACCAGAATCAAATTTGTCAAAACTTTAAGTCACCAACTTTTGGGTCTTTCACTATTCCTTTTCATTTCTACTTGTAAAACAATCAATTCTTGATTTACCTCATGTGTCTTTATTTTTAGTACTTTGCTAAGTTTAGCTATTAGCAAATGATACACACTGTTACAATTGCATTTTCCAACTTCTCCTAGTTCTAAAGAAAGGCTCAGTGGATACTTGGTATTATTCACTTTATTGCCGACAACAATTTTTCCAAACAACAATTTTTCCAAACATTTTGCTTGCATGTGGCATCGTTCTACATCTTCAAACTCATAATATTAATTTTCTTGTAGCCTACTGCCCAACTACTAAGCCAGTGCCACATATTTTAAGTTTTAGTTTTGTAGCATTCCCCTTCTAATACCAATTTATGTGTTAGTAGATGTATCATTAGTTGCTATGACAGATAAATCTAGAAATATTATTGGCTTATTAGTGGATGTTCATTTCTTGCTCACATAAAGTCCAGCTAGGGGTGGGTAGTACTGAATCCATTCAAGAATTCAGGCTGAGGGAAGCCCAGGGAAAGAAAGAGAGGAAGATTACACAGGTGATGTTTATGGGCGAGGCCTGGAAGTGATATATACAGTCATGGCCAGACTAACTGTAAAGTAGGCTGAGAAACGTAGTCTGTCCAGAAGGAAAGGGAGATGGGTTTGTTGAACAGCTTACTAGTTCCTCACCTATTTACTTCAGTTCTTACTGATCTTTCCTTATACTAACTGTGACACCATAGGAAATTATTTTTCACCAGGAGCTATATTTAGGTCAATTCTTCCTCATCTCCATCCAAATGAGAAGTATATATACAAACATAAGACACACACTTGGTTCTTATTTCTGTATTGGTAGTTGAGAAAGCTTAGGCTTTTGAATCAGTCAATCCTGGGTTCAGAATCCAGCTCCACCACAAATTAGCTGTGTGCTATTGGGTTACTGCACTTCCCAGAGAACCAGTTTTCTCATTATAAAATAGGAATAATAATAGCTACTTTGTAGGGAAATTGGGAAGATTAAAGGATACAGTGGCAAAAGATAAGGTGTCTTTTCTCCTAGGTACAGATTAAGTACTAATTTACTTGATTAACATTATGACAATTGTAAGGGAGTCTGTGTACCCAATCTATAATGGAATAATAAATGCAAGCCTTTAATTCATAGTTTATTTTTGTCCTGATTATTATCAATCAAGTGTGATTCAAGGGACTCAAAAGACCCCTAACCTTGATCTTGCTTGTAAATTTTATCTTTTAAAGATAAAAATGAGGGCTTCCCTGGTGGTGCAGTGGTTGAGAGTCCGCCTGCCGATGCAGGGGACATGGGTTCATGCCCCCATCTGGGAGGATCCCGCATGCCGCAGAGCGGCTGGGCCCGTGAGCCATGGCCGCTGAGCCTGCGCGTCCAGAGCCTGTGCTCCACAATGGGAGAGGCCACAACAGTGAGAGGCCCGCATACCAAAAACAAAACAAAACAAAACAAAACAAAAAAACAAAAAAAAAAAAAGGAAAAGATAAAAATGATTCAGTGATTCTATGATTCAAATTCCCTTCCAAGTTTTTCCTCTCTGAAGTCCTATTCTTAGATTTTAAAACATTTTATATCACAAAAAACTAGGTTATACTCTTAGTAGCACAACCAAAGGCATGTTGACATTCTGATATCTTTAAGCATCTACCTTGACAGTGCAACAGTGGTAGCAGAAAAACAGAAATTAAATTAAGAAGAAATAACAGAAAAATACAGAGAATATAAAAGGAGTTGTGTTTCAGATAACAAGTTCATTTATTCATAAAACCAAAAACAATTTTTGTGCTAATTTTCCACTTAATGAACTTAGAAAACATTTCTTTCACACTCTTCTCTGTCTAAAGTGTTGTCTGCTTTTTGAAACTATAAGGGTATATTTATTAGCAAGGAATATGCTCAAAACATATGGTTAAGTGGAAACAGCAGGTCAAAAACAACAAGCTTGATCCATGAAAGAGAAAAATTGATGTTGGACTTCATTAAAATTAAAAACTCTGCTCTGTGAAAGACCCAGTAAAGAGAATGAAAAGACAAAGCCATACACTGGGAGAAAATATTTGTCAAACCCATATCTGATAAAAGACTTGTATGCAAGATATACAAAGTACTCTTAAACCTCAACAATAAGAATGATTGAAAGTTGAAACAAGTCAACCACCCCAACTTTGATTACCCCTGCTCTAATATATTGATCAATAATAATGAAAATTCTCTACATAGCTAATATATATTGAGCAGTTACCTTCCAGGTACTAAACTAAGCACTTAGAGCATATTATCTCATTTAAATTTCAAAGTCCCTCTGAGAACTAGGTATTATTATTATTATTCCTATTTTACACCAGTGAGGAAACTGGGGACCTGTATATTGTAAATACAGTTTAATAAAAACATTCAGTTGTGAATTTAATGATAGAAGCTCAACAAAACCTCTTCCTTACTGAAAAAGTAGGTAAGAACTGCTAATTCCTGCCTCCATATACAAAAATCTGGCTTTTTCAAACTTTTAAGGATAGGAATAATCCTTTGGTCTTAGGAACCAAAAAACTGGTGCAACTCCAAATAAAAGTAACAAATCTACACTAAGTACACTGTTCAGACTAATTTTGCCAATTCTAATAACCACCTTTGATATCTACAAAAGCAACCTGTACGCATTTTGTGTAAAAAACGTGATCTCATATGCCTTTATGAGAAGCTTAATGCCCACAGTAACGTTCATCCATTCAGACCAATAAATAATGAATGACTTCAAGCTGACCCCAGTTTGCCGCAGGCCGTACTGCTCCCCTTTGTCCCTGCCATGGGAGGTGAGTGATAGTTACTGTTCATGACTGAGCTCGCTTTCTGTACCCAATGTGCTTGTCATATTTAGAAGTCCTGCTTGGCTCCACGGGCATTTGTGCGTGCTACCCTTTACTGTGTGTCCTTAGACCTGGAAGAGAGAGACAAGCAGTGGACTAAGTCTGTACAGTTTCTACATCCTGTGCCTCTAAACCACTTTTTGCTTCAGTCTTAAATCCAAAATTTGAAAGGAGTAGAAATGTGTTCAACTTCTTCACTGTCATTCAAAATGATGAATGTATTTAGGAAAGATGATAATGATGGATCAACATCTAAATTGCCGTTTTGTTTGTTTCCTTCTGCTGTGAAATGTCTGGTGAATCCAGGAATTTTTCTTTATTGTTTTACTCACAAGGAAAAGTTAGAGAGCAGTGGAGAGAAAGATTTATAATTAGAAGACATGGTATTGTATTTTAAATCTGGAATTCACTAGCTGTGTACCTTGGGGCAAGCCACTAAACTTTTATGAACACATGCATAAACTAATCTATAAAATGGATATAATATCTCCCCTATCTCTTTCACAGGACTATTTTAAGGCTCAAGTATGATTATGAGTATGAAATGCTTTAGAGAGCATGAAACTGTTAATATAAGGGATTGTTTTTAAATGGAAAATAGACTCTCATACATTAATAACAGAATGAAATTCAGATATTTGCCTGATTTTTATATTATTTTGACTATGTATGTTAGACAGAATAATGTCCCCCCAAAGACATACACGTCTTCATCCTCAGACCCTTTGAATATATTATTTACATGGCTAAAGGGACTTTGCAAGTGAGATGAAGTTAAAGGTATTGCAATGGTGTGCTTATCCTGGATTGCTACTATGCTGGCATACATGAGCCAACAATTGCAGGAGGGCTCCAGAAGCTGGAAAAGGATAGGAAACTGATTTTCCCCTAGAGCCACTGGAAGGAACACAATCCTGTTGATATCTTGATTTGGGGACTTCTGACCTCCAGAAAGAAAAGATTATAAGTTTGTGTTGTTTTAAGTCACTAAGTTTGTGGTTATTTGTTATAGCAGCAATAGGAAACTCACATATCCTCGTAGCATACAGGTACAAATTTTAAAGAGTAATACTTAGTACAAAGGTAATGAAAAATAGATGTGGTTGGGTGTCTGAAAGTCTGGACTTCATTTTATCTCATTATGGCAGAGGTTCAGATATATGCATGTTTTTATTTTCTTCCTGGGCCCAAAGTTTCCTACATTTCCCAGGCTCCCTTAGGTAGGTTTGGCTATATCATTGAGTTCTGGACAATGACATGCAGGCAAAAGTGATGTGCCCCATTTCCAGGCCTGGCCCATAGAAACCTCCTACTGGCGAGCCTCGTTCCCCTTTACCTCTCTGTCTGCCAATTCAGGATACTCCAGGGCCTCAGAGGAGTGTAGAGCCACAACGTGGGAAGACTGAGTTCCTGAAGACCTTTTTGGAGCAGAGTTTCTTCCTCGCCAACTCAAAGTGGCTTGTGATACGAGCAAGGATTAAACCACTCTTATCTTAAACCACTGAGATTTCAGGGTCTGTCTGTTACACCTGGAGTTAATGTTGGTAACCAGTATGTTCCTCTAACTGCCTTCTTTGCTTCTGGGGTTTCAATCCTAGAATCTGAACCAGTCTGTTTTCACTGATGGAACGAACCCCAGTTATACTACTAAACCCTTTGCTTTTCCTTCATCTGTTCATTATCACTCACATTTAAGTGAAAAGCATAAATAAAAACAAAAAACAAAAACATACTTCTAAGCTGTTTCCCTGGATAATTTTCTCTTTTACTATTTCCCACATACCTCTACCTCTCAGATCTCCCAGATTAGGTTTAAGCATACTAATTTTTGGCCAGTGTTCCCATGGTCTCTCATAATTTATTGTGATCTGCCACTTTCTAGATGGGTGACCTTGGGAAAGAAGTTTAACGTCTTCAAGACTTAAGTTCTTTACATAGAGATAATAATACCTTATCTCAGAAGTATGTTATTAAAACTAAATGAACCTCAATCAGTTACCTCAATTATAAAAGCATGATACTTAAATATATGCCCTATATTTTAAGTATCAAATGGATATTAATAGATCTTTATTTTGAAAGATCTATTTACTTTGGCAAAATATAGGCATCCCCATAAGTTTCTTCCCTCCTTTCCTTCTTCCTGCTCTCCTTACTCTCTATTATCAGCTATATTTGGGGACAAAGATCTGAAGGTGCTTCTGCAACGTGCTACCATTCGCTGTCCACGGGAACCTATGCCATTCATTGGTCCATTTATTCATTCGTTCATCTATCAAGAATTAACTGAGCACTCATCGTGTGCTGGCATTAAGGGAGACAGAGGCAAGATGCCACAGCTAATGAAAAAGGCTGGAAAAGGCGGTGGTGTGGGAATAAGTGGCTGCCTACCCTGAGGGCAGGAAAGAGATGAAAAGGAAGACCACGGGGAATGTCTTTAGCAGGATCTTGTAGAAGATTGCCATTTAAAGCAGAAGCAGCAGAAATCCAGGCTATGTCATTTATGCTCACAATTCCCTTCCTTCTGCCTTGGAATAAAAATATCAGAGGAAATTACTCTGTAAACGTGGCCATTATGTTCTACTTCTGCTGATATTGAAGTTCGTTCTTATTCACCGAGGACACAAGTGAAGGTGGAAGGGAGCTAGTGGTCTGGGTAGGTTGGAGACGCCGAGCCTGGAACTGAACATTTTCTGTAGACAATCTCTTCATGGGTAATTGAAAGTGGGCTCTTTGAAATGCTAGTGATTTAATAACTTTCTTATGAATTAAAAAATAGGCACATGCTCTTCCTTTCTTCTTTATAACGTAGCCATTTACACATCTTCCAGTCTTGGAAGTATTTCTAGCTTAAACATTTCAGAACTTTGAAACTTAAAAGGTTTGGTATTTAGGGTGAATAGTCCTTGTCCTGTTTCACATAACCAAGGCTGAACATTTCACGTCCTGACATTTCCAGGCACAGGGACAAATGCTGCCATGTTTTACAGCCACATGGAGAGTGAGGTAATTACTAGCAGCAGAGGCGTTGATGTCTTTCTCTAAGTTATTCACAGTCTTCAGGTCCCACATGTGCTGATTCCTACCTGATATCTCCTCTCTGCCACATTCAATTGCTTTTGTTAATTTCATCGATTTAAAAAGAGCAGTTCTGCTTGCTGCTTGCCTTTAAGGTAGGCGTGAGGATTGATATATTTCCTTCACTTCCACTCCTTGAGGTTGATGACATTTTCGATAAGCAATCTTATTTTTTTTCTCCACTTTGCATTATAAATGTGTCTTTGGAATGTACAGGCGTAAGTACCTGGTTGTAGTCATGTAATAATATACGTGTGTGTATGTGTGTATACAAATGCACATAGAAACACACATAAAATGTGATCTGCATATACATTGTACATGTGTATATTCTTTGTATTATATAAATTTATATAGTTATAGGCACATTACTGGTGCATACCTGTGTTCATATGTATATATGTGATCATTTCATGTATATATTTTTACACACACAATGAAGGGTTGAGAGGCCAGATGGAGGTGGAAAAGCCATAGTTAATGGACTTTTTAGTGAGTTAGGTCTAATTTCAGTCTGTGCTTCGGCACTCACAAGCTGGATAACTTGGTTAAACTCAGTCAAGAAACTTAACCTCCCTAATCCACAGGCCCTTCAGCAGGAATAGTGAAACTTTATCTCATGTTATACCCATGGAACACTTGTGAGGAATAAATGAGATCAGGAACCACAGTGCTGTCCTTGCTGTGAGCTTGGAACACAGCAAAAGATGAATGCTATCTGCTACTAATTTATATTATTTTTGTATGGACATGCATAGCTGTTTTCTCTAATAAATGGCAATTAGTTCCCTGCCTATCTGTAATTTCTGGTTAAATAATGGTTAATCCAGACCTTTTTTTTTCTTTTCAATTCTTGTTAAAATCTTCCAAAACCAATGGACTCCATAGGTTATCTAAGTTCATTAAAATCATCAACACACTAAATTTCTAAACATATTGAAATTATGTGTTTATGTAAAAGCTAATAAATTGTTTTTTCAGCCAAATCATGTGTAGGACCTTGATTGAGCAATAGATGTTTCATGTAGTGCTAGAACATTAGAACATTAGTGTGTGTGCATACATATGTATATGCACACATAGATGTACATGTATGCACAAGTGATATATACACACATACACACACACATATATATATATCACAATTATATACAATGATAAATGCAGGAGCAAAAAATAAAGTCAGAAAATGAAATTTAAATTCTTGGTAGCAAAATCACAACAAACTTTTCACAGAGACTGTTTGGATGGAGGAAAGGGTATGGGACTTCAAATAATAACTCTTTTTCATGTCTTTGTGTCACAGTATTAAATGTGTGATCTTGGGCAACTCAAAATCTCTAAATCTTGTTTTCCTCAAATATAAACTAGGAATTCTAAGATCTCTTTCATTTCTAATTTACTGGGTTGTCTTGGGATAAATATGTATCCTCTCTGAGCCCCAGTTTCTTTATATGTCAGATGAAGTAAAGATTTACATACAGTATAGGGTTTTTGTGAAGACTGAGATAAATCATATTGACATGCTTTATGAATTACAAGAGAACCACATAAACTTCTATAGCTAGTAAAAATAATAGAGGTATTACCATATGAATTCTTATACTTTAAATAAGTTCCTTTAAAATTCCATCTTTAACATCATTTTATTTATATGTGGGTATACTTTTTGAAATGTGACCTCCAAAATCAAAGATTTATCATCATTCCAGACTTTAACTATCCAACCAAAATGTTCTATACAAGTTATTGTACAGAAAAATGTAACTACTAATACATGGGAAAATATACACTTTAAAGCTGTTGTAATGTCTATTAATACAGATTTCACATATATGTACGAGTGTATTTGTATGAATGAATTTGTCTATCCTTAGGTGCTGGATTAATTTTGTCAGTCTTTAAGAAAATAAACATGTTTTCCTGTAAAAATCTGTCTAGCACTATTTGTAATAATGAAGTCTACCCATTCAGCCATTGTTCTAGAAAAATGCCCAGTGGTGCCATTGACATTTAGATTGGCAATCTGGGAGTACAACTGCAGTTCTCTTGAAAGTATTGCTTTTAAATATTATCAACATGGTCTGCAGTTGAAACTTTGTGTATAATGCAAAAATCATTCCAGTAGATATCCTTATCCATTTCCATATGTAATTCTAATACAGTGTGTACAGTGGCTCAAGTTTTAGATTTAAATAGTGATTGGCTCTTTCAATTTTTTCAAAATTTATTAAATGCCTACCATATGCCAAACTTTTTGCTGGGACTTGAGGAAATGTGGAGAGTAAAATCAGACCCAGTTCTGTCTTTATAAAGCTTTCAGTCAGTATGGGAGGGATGGGGTTGAGTGCTGATTGCACTCAACAAATAATCTATAAAAAACACATAAAACTACAAACGTGATTTGTGCTAGGAAGAAAAGATAAGAGAATTATTTAAGCTGTAAAAATCAATTGGATTTGGTGAAAGATTTTAATTGTGAATGGATGAAAAAGTAAGAGTATAAAATATGAGTCCTAGTTTTTTAGCAACTGGATGGCTAATGGAGTCTGAGATAGGAAATAGAGGAAGAGACCCAAATTTGAGGCTGGAGGTAGGGAGTGGGTGATGCTTTGATTTGGACATGCTGGATTTAAGGTGCCATTGAAACACCCAAGAGAAACTGTCAAACAGGCAGTTGTCTATATGATTCTAGTGTTCAGGGGAGAGCTCAGGGAAGGTGATATAAATTTGGGAGTTATTGATATTAAAGAGGTAATTGAAGCCTTGGGCATGGGTAAAATTGCTAGGAATCATATAGATGAGGAAATAAAAGAGATTAGTATAATGTTTTGAGTAGCTATAATATGGTTACAAGAATTATGTTAATGGACGTGCATTTGCTTACAAGTACTATATCTACGTTGTCAACAACAAACCAATGAAGGTATTAACAAAAAAGAGAGTAAAATGTATAACCTGAATATTACAGTTGGTACCATAAATGTTATCCATTTGATAATAAATATCCAAATCATGTTGTTATTAACTTATAACAAGTACGTATTCAGTGTTGGTGATTTTGACAGCAGTAAGATTAAATGTGTTGGCTTGCTAAAAACAGGCTAAACAGCATTGAAAAGTGCTGATATTGATATTTTTTAAAATAATTTGGATATTAGCTATAAACACATACTCATACATTCACATTCACACATACAAACATGTACACTTACAGTATGAAATTCAGGGATTAAGATTTTTTTAAGACTTTAAATAGAACTAGGGTATGGCATTTAATAATTTTCCCCCATTATTTGTTCTTAGACATTGCCAGCTTAATTGTGTTTTATGTATCATCTCAGTTACAAAATACCTGAAACTTTTATCGAACAAGAAATATTTTAGGTTAGATAGAGTTCAGGAAATAACGAATTATTTTGGAATTGGCTTTTTAACTAATTTGTTCAAGGAAATTTCTATATAGGAAATATAGAAAGGTTTGTTCACCAGAAATATCCGTTAACCAGTTTGTCCTGCTCCTAAAAGAAAGAGTTTAATGGAGATGAAAGGAATGCCATGAGAATTAATAAATAAACATCTGCCACCATCTTACAAAACATGTGGTAAATGACAACTGTAGTTGTCGTTACCAATTATTGTCTCTATGAAATTTTTAAATCTTCATTCATCAGGAATCATGTGTGGGATGGGTCCAAGTGCAGTGGGGCTCTTCTTTTTTACCCCAAAGAACCCTGTGCTCCTAAAGGACATGTTGGAAAGGTCACAAATCACACTGCACGCAGTGCTAAGAGCACAGCCTGTACCTACAAGCCTGTTCCCTCCGTATCAGTGTACATGCAAACTTTTGTTGGAACTGCTTAGCTTTGGTGTGTCAATGGCTCTTGGGAACACCCTCAGCTTCCTGTATTTCAGACTCCATGGGGCAAGGGTCAGGGTCCTTCTACTGTAGCATGAAGTGAGTTGACACTGCCCATGTTGGCTATGGAGTGGATCCACCAGCCATGGGGGACCAACGCATTGTAAGGGGCTGGATCTTGCACACACTCTCTCCCCTCTTGCTGTAAGTAAACACTATACAACTAGAGGCTTGCAGTGCTCTCACTCTGACTCTGAATATAAGACTTGCTTCGGCCATTAGAATGAGGCAGAAGTAAATGGTGTGCCAGTGTTTCTCCTTCTTCTCTTTTACTTCTGCCATCACTGTGACAAGGGCATGCTCAGAATCACATGCTCAGGTCACAGGAGAAGGATGAATCACCTACAACAGAGCTGTCTCAGCTAAGCACAACCTAGAATACAGCTCCCAGAAGACTTGCTGATACTTGAGTGAGGTCAGCCAAGACCAGCAGAAGCACCCAGTTGAGTTGGGGAGAGGCATCCGCATCATCTTTGAGTAAGAGTTTGTTAACCTTTAATAGGGAGGAATGGGCCACTTCCATAGGCTCAGGTTGTTCAGAGGAATCTGGGGTTTCAACATTTTTGGTTGCATCAGCCAATTTATCTCCATCCATGTTCTGGATCCCATTCTTTTTCAAACAAGTCCCTGACCTTGGCAAAAACTTTAACCTTCCATGGGGCTCAGCTACTCTTACAATTAAACCACATTTAGCCTTTTATTGTTAATTAATACTTTCAGTGTTCTGTTAATTTTTCCCCACAGAGTGACAGGGCTTAACAATGGCCACTCAGTTCCATTTTCATTGCAGTAATTGCTATTTCTCCTACACATCTGATATATGGTACCAGCTAGGGATTTGCTTCAATCAGTATAGCCATTCTAGTCCAACAATGCTGGGATTTTTAACAATTGCACTGCCATCTTGTGCCCAGTGTCAGGCAGCAAATATTTTAGCTCCAAAATACCATGCCAGTGTCTGCTTTCTTGGGCCACTCCTAGCACCAGCTGGTCCAGGTTGGGTTCTCAAAGACATTGATTCTGAGACAGAGATTAATGTTGGGGATGTTTTATCAGGGTGTGCTCTTGGTTCCAAGGGCAGGGAAGGGGTGGGGAAGAAGGCAGATTGGGCAGAAGTTGAGTTGTGTTGTAGGCTCAGTAGAGACCTCAGCCAACCTTACAGGGAGATTGACATTGGAGTGACCCTTCAGATTTGTGCCAGGTTGTCCTTTCATTGATCATTACTGAATACAGTCCATGTTGAGGGAAGTGGCTCTCTTTTGCTAGACCAATCCTGGCAGGGGTCTGAAAGAGGTTTCTGTGGGCAGTACTTTCAGCATCTGGGGAAGTAAATCCTTCATTCCTGCAGGGGGGAATCTTGGCTGTGCATAGTAGAATCCACAGCCACATAATTACATCGAAGTAAATTATGATTATGGCAAAATGAAGACAGTTTAGCTTTCAAATCCCCAAGTTTCCTACCTGTTTATTTACTACTACTTTGAAGTCTTCCAGTTTAAGAGAACTCTTTGTGGTTATACATTTTCCTGGGTTGGTTCCCTCTACATCCATAAGCATCAGCTATAATTAGTGTTTTTTTTAATGTTTTTTATTCCAGTCTGAGAGCTTATATGGAAGGTACCATGATTTATTCTTAAAAAGAAAAATCACTGTGCTAACACATACCAAGGGTTCCATAATATTTGTGGAATGGCTGTCGACTAGGGCACCACAGTCTATATTTGTCAGGCTTTCTATCCATCAGTTTACTTTCTACAAAGAGGTACTATATTAAAAGATAATGATAATGATCCCATTGTAGACAATCTACAACTATTACTTTCCCTCTATCACTTCATTTGCATACAAATACCTAAAGTTTTAAAATTTCTCATAATATTTTAGGGGGGAAATATCCATGGTAAATGAACCTTGTTAGGTAGCTTAAATTAGCCTTTCCAAAAGACTCCATCAAATCTGAGATTAAATTACTTTTAGATTATATTTATCCAAAAATATTTCTTGTCTTTTATTAGAGATAATTTCCATGGGACTGAGACTCCAAATTCTTCAGTACCTCTCATATGCTTTCATGGCTCTTATTTTGAATCTGAGTATTACGTTCATTGCCTATTTCTGAACTCCATGTAAATTCAATTTTTCGAAAGTAAGATTTTATATTATTGTTAATACCTACAGATTTTTAAACTTTTACATTAGATATGGAAATCACCCTTGGTTCTCAATAGCATTTCCAGAGAGGAGAAAATGTATTGCACTTCTCTTTCACTGCAACATCTGTGATTGTCTTTCTATAAGTTCATTTTCTTAGCAATGGGAAAACTTTTCTCCTCCTCAGTTGGATAGTAACTAGTAGGCAGTTACTAAAACATAGCAGAGAAAGTATTTTTCTATCTTCCAGTTCCTTAAAAAATTAATGTGCCTTTAGAAATTACTCTAGAGATGTTTTTAGAGAACTGTTAGTCTGGGGGAAAATATGGCAGCTGCACATGTTGTTTGTACATTAGGGACTGGGTAGTAGGTGTGCATTCTGCAGTATTATTGCACTGTGGGAAAACCATTGTCCTAAACCAAAGAATGTGCTGCCTAGAGTTCCAAATCTCTCACAAGGGTTGATTGTGTGGAAGCTGAAAAAGATAATTCAGCATAGTTTTCTGGGTAACAGAACATTTTTATAAGATTCATTGGAAGGTCCAGTCTTGAAAAAATAATGCAAAACCCCATACATGCTAAGCTCTGCCATCATACAGCCTCCTCTGGTAAAGCACTTGGTGTATCATGAGCCCATTTTGATTCCTTTGAAAGAGAATTATTTTCCTGGAAATATTAATTTTTATAGCATAAATCTATATATGACATAGTTCTGTGATATAAATCCCAAGTGAAAAATTATTGGGAAGTTTTTTCATAATATTAATAGATGTATTTTAAAAAGACTCAAGGTGGAAGGTGATTACTGCTGTTATGGACTGAATTGTGTCCCCCTAAAATTAATATGTTGAAGTCCTAACCCCCAGTATCTGGAAAAGTGACTACATTTGGAGGTTGGGTCTTTGAAGTGATAATTAATGTAAAATGAGGTCATTAAGGTAGGCCCTAATCCAATATAACTGATGTCATTATAAGAGGAAGAAATTTGGACACAGACCCATACAAAAGAAAGACCATGACAGAAAGAAGATGACCATTTGTAAGCCAAGTAGAGAGTCATCGGAAGAAACCAACTTGCCAACTTGATCTTGGACTTCAGCCTCCAGAATTGTGTGAAAATAAATTTCTGGTTGTTTAAGCTATTCAGTCTGTAGTACTTAGCTATGGCAGCCCCAGCAAACTGAGACCCTATCTGCAACAATAAGAAAACTTGCTGTATTTTGGATTTGTGTGTTTATCTGTACTTTAGTTCCTAAAGCTTGCTATTTATTTAGCTGAAAGATTTTGTCATAGAGTGAAACAATACTCATTACTAAATAAAACAATATTTGGACTTCTAAGTATATCTGAATTTTAAAAAAGTTTTACATGTCATCTAAGGAAGGTGATGAAGTCAATAATTAAGATATTTCTGATAAAGAAGATTTTAAAACAATATGTTGTTGATTGAATGAAGGGTAAACAGAAGAACAATTCATATTTTTCTGTTGTTTTCCCTGATATGTACCTTAGCTTATTTTAATCCCAAGTTTTAACATAACTGAACAGTGGACTGGGCTACAAAGATTAAGTGGGCAGAGTCCCAAGGTAGAATTTTTATAAAGAAAGGCAATTTAGTAAAAGCACAGCTGACATTAAGAAACTATATCTTAGGATACTATGTCATGATCATTCATAAATTATTTTTTCTCTATGGAAACATTTGTGTAATTTCAGCATATATGATTGTAGGTATAATGCTGTGTCTTTAAGAATATATGAAGGGCTTCCCTGGTGGCGCAGTGGTTGAGAGTCTACCTGCCGATGCAGGGGACACGGGTTTGAGCCCTGGTCTGGGAAGATCCCACATGTCGCGGAGCGGCTAGACTGCTGAGCCTGCACGTCCGGAGCCTGTGCTCCGCAACGGGAGAGGCCACAACAGTGAGAGGCCCGCGTACCGCAAAAAAAAAAAAAAAAAAAAAAAAAGAATAGATGAAGAGCAGTGCAAAAGTGCACTAATTCAATTTAAACAATACTTTTGCTACTGTAGCCCCACAGCTTACTATTTTCTTGGCAGACTCTCACAGTATTCAATTAAATTGAGTAAATATGTCCCCACAAAAGGTATATGTTGAAGCCCTATCCCCCAATGTGACTGTATTTAGAGGTAGGGCCATTATAGAGATAATTAAGGTTAAATGAGGTCCTCGGAGAGGGGCCCTAACCCAATAGGACTAGTGTCTTTACAGGAAGAGGAAGAGACATCAGCAGTGCACCTGCACAGAGGAGAGGCCATATGAGGACAGAGTGAGAGGGCAGCCGTCTGTAAGTCAAGGAGAGACGCCTTAGGAGAAACCAATCCTGCTGACACCTTGGTCTTGAACATCCAACCTCTAAAACTGTGAGAGTAAATTTCTCTTGTTTAAGCCATCCACTATGTGGTACTTTGTATGGCAGCCCTAGCAAACTAATAATGTCTCAGGTATCTGTTGAGAACATACTAACAAGAGAGAATCGTTATAATTTCTAAAAAGAGCGAGTTTTCAACACTGCATTTTGGTTTGGACAGGCAATGGTTTGTGCTTATGTAGGAAAATATGGGATAGGGCCTGTTTCATATACGTACATTCTATATCATCAGGAAGCAGCGCATTTATATTCATGTTAGCTTTCTTCTTAGAATCATCAAAAGTATTTGAGGTAAGGCAAATTCAGCAGGAAATTCAGAAGCCAAATCTTCTGTTTTCCTAACAGAAAAAATTAATATCCATTAATTAGGATAAGAAAAAAATCTGACAAAATGTAGTGATATCACTTGTATGTTTATCAATAGTAAGCAATTAAAAATGCAATTGGCATAATTTATTTAAGTAACTTCTAAAACCTTTCCAGTTCATTTGATTGCTGAGTATGGACTCCACATTAATTTGAAGAAAACTGATATTTTTCATTACATGTTTATAGACATGTTCCATGATAGTTTAATGTAGGTAATTAATTAAAGAACTACAGTAGTCTTTGTATCTTTACAAAAAGAGCAAAAAAGAGAAAGAATATTTTATATTTTCTAATGATACTGTGGCTTTGGTTTAGTATTTAATTTTTCCAGGAGTGTGTGTGTGTGTGTGTGTGTGTGTGTGTGTGTGTATTAAATACTTGGCCCAAGACAAATACTTCCTAAATCATGGAAAACATACATACTTAGAATGACAATATATATGGAAAAAAGAAACACAAGTGTTTGGGTTTGCACCCCAGGTGATTTAATTTTATTTCAGCAGAAATTATAGAGGAAGTTTAAGAACAGTGATAAATATCAGCAGTATAGAATGTCACCAGTGATGTTATCTGGCATGTTGAAAAACAGAGCAATATACTTAAGTGCCATTTGACAGGAAAACAGAGCCATGTTGTTTCATCTCTTCGTTGCATTCAGATTCAAACCAATTATGAAAAACAACATATAGTGTAATACAAGGAATATTCCATTGTGATACACATGAGATTTCTGAACGTTTACAAGTTCAACAAAAGGTTATCAGAATCCCCAAAGTCCTATTTCAGGGCACTGATATTTCTTGGTGCCTGAGTGCAGACTGCAAGTGGCCAGAGATGTTTCACTCAGTGTCACTGTAGCACCTGTTCCTTTTAATTTGCTCTTCCACCGTGAGTTGTTCAAACTGGACCTCCACTGTGGGAAATGGAGGCTCAGTTGTAAATTCACTGTTTGAAGCATCAAAACTTGTGTTTCCATTAATATGTGCTGCTCCTATTGTTTCACCATGCCAATGTCTGATGTCCTTCTCCAATTCTCTTAAATACAAACATGGCATATTTTTAATTTGATCTACAGAATCTATTAAATTACTCTTAAAAATGTTCTCATTCTTCTTGGAAAAAGCAGCAATTTTCACAGTGTTAGAAAAGAAGAACTGTAGGTTTTTGTTATTTGAGTGGTTTCCTTTGATATTTAAGATATTTGTATCAGAAGAGGGCATTGACCTTTTCCCCTTTACTATGATCCTGTCACTGAGGCCTGACTTGGGGACAGACTGCATAGGACTGCCAGCAGTAGCTCTGTCAGTCTGTTTATCAAGAGCCATAGCCAGTACATTCCCCGAGTAAGTCTTTTCAGATTCAAATACACCAAGTAACTCTGAGATTCTAGAAGCATTTTCTAAGTTTTCAGTTTGATATTCATTTGCAGTGTAGTGTGCTTCACTTGACAGTGGCAATAGATTAGGAAATTCTAAAATAGATGTCTTCTGCCTGCAATTATTCAGATATGACGCTGCTACATAATTGTTATTATTATTCTTATTCAAATTCTCTTTACGATTTTCTGGCTCCACCTCATCATCAGTGTTAGTAACCTGTAAAACTTCTGTACCATCAGGTTCATTAGTTTTTTCATTTTTCTCCTTCTCAGCACTCTGCACAACCACATTACTGTTGTCATGAAGATCCATTTCACTTTTCCTCTTATTCTTTGTATCTTTGGGCTCATTCAGCTTATCTTGCACATTCTTATTTCCTTCCTTCTTTCCATCTTTTCTTGCTTCATACATTTCCATTTCTTTGATTCCTGTAACATCCTCTTTCTGACACATGTGGATGGGCTGCAGACATGGCTGCAGGAAAGAAATGTTATCTTGTTCTTGTCCTTTATTTTCCACAGTTTTCATGTGTCCTATTAGCGACTCACTTTTAAATTCAGTAGATGTAGAGGTTGTCATTTCTGGTGGCCATTTAGGTTTACTCATTTTGAGCTCCTCCTCAAGGGGGAAGGTTTTCTTAGGCATCTCCCTGGAAGGGGGCCAAATGATTTTTAATTTTCCCCTCTCCCCACATTTTCTCAAGTCATCCCTTTGCCCTTCACTGTTACCAGCATCTAAATGTTTATTAAGCTCTCCAAGCATGGGGGTATTTTCTGCATTGTTTTTACACATATTTCGTTCTTCACTGGGAGTAAAGTCAGCTGAGCTGCTTTGATTTTTGCAATTCCATCGATCTTTATGCTGTTTGTGTCCAAAACCTTCATCATAATTTCCTTTAGATTTGAAAAGTTGTTTAAAGTGAGGTTTACAATATATTTGTCCATGAAGCGATGCATAATTTCCCAAACTGTCAAAAAGAAAAAAAAATTTAACATTCTAAATATACACTGCAAATTCATAAGGAATTAGGGAATTGATTATTTCAAGAATGAGTCAGAGATTCAGCACAATTAACTTACTGACAATAGGAATGTGCTTATTAATTGAACATTCCTGTTAGATAATAGTCACCACTAATGTCCTACATGATACTTGTCTCGGAGTATTTAGAATTTCATGCTGTATGTCAGGTATTGGTATAATAGGTATTATAGTGTAATGCATATGTAGTTATAGATGGTGTAAAATGATAGGACTAAGTCTTTGCTAACTCAGTGAATTGTGTGAGGGGTTTCAGTTTTCAATAAATCCTGAAGAGCATACATGCAAAAATCAACTATTTGAGCTTCCTTGTTAACTGGATTTTGAATGAATTGGAAAGCTTGCCTATGCAATTTTTTATCTTGTCTCTTTGGAGAGATTAACAAATAGAATGCTTGTTAAAATTAAAATCAAATTTAGTCAAAGGCAGCAGCGTCAGTTTTTGAATATTTCTGAACCTCCACATAAAAACAGAAAGCAAAACTTAAAACACATGGATAAAATTACAACAAAACTAAGTGACAAGGTATCCTCACCAGCCCCAAAATACAAGGAGGTAAGGACAAACCAACAACAGCTACAAGACTAGCATAATAGTTGCATCTGTATGGGTGACAGTAGAGGGAGAAATGAAGGTGTCTAATGGACCTGACAATATGAGACCACAAAATAGGCAATCAATATTTCCTGGAAAGTGTCATATGCCAATCAGAGAGCAGCAGGTGAAATTGGGAGGGGTTTTGCCCATTTCAATAGCCAGTGAGTGCAAAGGCCCTGTGGTAGGAAAGACTGAAGAGGCTAGAGAAATCAAACTCAAAACTGACCCACTGAGATTCCCTCTTAGAACAAGACTCTACCCTGAGAAAAACAATTATGGGAGTGGAATCAAAACTGAGTTGGATAATGATGACAGAAATGAAAAGAAGGTCCCAATCAACATGGGGGAGAGGATCCAAGGCAGGAAATCCAAGAAGTCAAGCCACCATACTTTTTTGAACAGTATATGAAAACCAGAAGAGGCAGTTCTGTGAAGGTGGGAAAACCATCCTGAATTTTTCTTCCTTCCAAGATTTGGATAAACGAATTCCATATAAAAATGAGCAACAGGAAAGTATCAAGGCCAAATAGTATATGAAGTTATTATAAGAAATGAAAGAATAAACAGTGTTATAATATCATTGCAAACAATGAAAACATGCTAGAAAAATGTGTTCTCAAAACATCAAAATTTTAACCTAATATTTCAAAATGAGCTAAAAGACATTAAGAAAATGATAAAAGACCTGAAAGAACAGCATGATTTGTAATTAGAAAAAAGTCAGAAACAAGGTATCAGATATCAGGAAGAAAACAGAAGAAAAAGGAAAAAAATCAAGTGTGTCAGCAATTAAAACTAAATTAAAAGACATACAAGGGCAAATCCATAGAAAGCATCTTAAGAAAAATAGGAAAATCAAAAGCTGAAAATTTATAATCATAAATGAAAAAAGAGATAAGGATTTGAGAGATAATAGGAGCTCCTGAAGAAGAAAATAATGAAACAAGTTAAATACTAAAAAGCTATAATTTAAGGAAACTTTCCCAATATAAAAAAGTATGAAACTACATATTGAAAGAGCACACTAAATAACTGACACTATTGATCCAGAATGACCAATACGAAGAGGTATTCTAATAAAATGACTAGGCTTAAGAAAAAATCCTTTGTGTATCTAAAAAGAAGAAAAGACCGTATTACTTATTAAGGGTAAGAAAATTAGATTATTATCAGACCTTTCCAACACTCATGCCAGAAAAAAAAGAAATAATGCATATAAGATACTCAATGAAAGAAAATGTAAGCCAAAAATTTTACTCTCAGCAAAACTTACCTTCCATTGTAATGATCACAAATTGTTATCAATATGTGAGAACTCAAGGAATAAAGTTTCTATGAGCCTTTTCAGAGGACTCTACTTGAAAATAATCTGGAACAACCAGAATGACTATGGAAATGTCAACATAAGGACAGGTGACAAGCATTAAATAAATTGTTATCTATAAACTGAGATTAAATGAGGGCAAAGAGGGAGATAATATGACATGCATTGGCTACATACTATGACACCAAAGACATAGTACGACAATTTAAAAAAATGGGGTGTGGGTGATCAGAGGGGCAAATGCAATTTTTTAATGCTTTGATAATCAAATTAGTGGTGCTGATAATTTTGTGATTCCAAAACTTGTTGTCCAAATGAATATGGGAGAGTCTAATTCTGTTATCTCCTTTTCCTTTGAGAACTGGAAGGCCTGAAGTGGAAGAAAGGAGGTCCAGATGTAATAGAGGAGAGGCTAAGCAAAAGGAATGCAATTTTGAATTCAATTTGGAAATATCACTATGAATTCATGATATATTTTTTCTTTATATATAAATACTTACTAGCTCTTAACACTAAAAAAGTTTAGAAATAGTGATCAATCCCGTAGAAAGAACATCAAGATTGTAGTCTTGAAATATCATTTCTCACTAAAGGAAATCAAGGCTTGGAGAAATAACTGGTTCCAGTAAATGGAACAGTAAATGCACAAGAGGAACATGGGACATCTAGTCCTATCAGATAATGAGGAAGCTATCACAGACTACTAAGGTCCTGTCAAAAGGACTCAGGAGACAACTTGAAGTGGCTTCCACTGGCCAGGGATAGAATAACTGTGGAGTTACAGTCATGATGATATTTGCATCTGATTGAAACCAATTGAATATGTGTAACTCTGTGAGTTTATAAAGACATTAAAATATTTTAAAAGTGGTTATCTCTAGGTGGTAAGAAACCATTACATTAAATGGTTAAATAAATAACTGATACATTGACAAAACTGGTAAATAAAGGGAAAGAATTACTTATTCTGCCTTTCCTTTATCAGTTGTACCGCTGTGTAACCAAATAGCAAATGAGGGGAAGCATCTTCCATAAAAGTATTCTCATAATGAAAAAGGAAGAACAAAATTAGAGTATCAGCATTTTGCAAACATCAATTAATAGATATAGGTATTAAGCTTCAATACCTGCTATGATCACAAAATGAGAAAAGCAGACTCCCTATGTTCTTTCAAAAGGAATCAAATCTTAGTTTAAACTAGAACCTAGATTCAGCTGACAGTTCGTTGAAAATACAAAGGATAAAGGAGCTTGTGAACTGCACTGTGAGTGTGCAATCAGCAATTCCAGAGTGTGGAAAACTCTACCAGTCAAATATCCTGGGTCCTTCACAAATAGATTGTAAGAAATGAAAGGAATGGATGGAAAGTCTATAGATTAAAAAGACGTGAAAGACATATCAGAGTTTTAAAAAAGGACAAAACTAGAGTATAGAATCTAGAAAAGCACATTTGGATAAATAAAACTATAAAAATGCAAGGAAACAATTACTACAAAGGACACCATTTACTCACACGCAAGAGATAGGTCGTGTTTGGGTGGGGCCCAGGGAGGAAGGAGCTTCTGGAATGACTAGCAATGTCATATTTCTTGACCTTGATAGTGGTTACAATATGTTCACTTTATAATAATTTAGTGAGCCACATACTTGCTTTGTTTGTTTTTTTTTGTATTTGTGGGTTTTTATATAATGATTTTTAAAAATAGCAGTCATTAAATAAATATTTTTGAGTCCTTACTGTATATCTGCATTTACTAGGTGTTGGCAAGACAAACATTAATACATTTCCTACAGCCAGTGACAACTACATTAGATTGTGTTAAGAACGGGGCAAGCACAGGGGATGCTGTGATCCACATAGGGGAGTTAAAGCAGGTTTCGTCAAAGACATAAAGTCTCAGTTGAGATCTGAAGAATGAGTGGTTATTAGCTGGGTGGAGAGCTGGGAGAGAGGCATGGGAAAACTCCTCCAAGGAGCAGCAGTAACATTTGGAACCAGCTAGATGTGACAGAGAAAAATAATGATTTTGAGGAACTGAAAGAAATTCATGGAAAGTAACATGCAACAGGAGGAAGGGGTGTTGGGAGATGAGAAGGGACAAGATCTTGATGTGCCTTTTAATTCATATTTAGATGTTAATTTTGGGGAGAGAGGAAGCCATTATATGTTTTAAACTGAGAAGGGCTCTCAGATTTGCATTTTAGAAAGATCATTCCCCCTGCACTATGGAGCATGCCACTGGGGCAGGTTGTTGGTGGTGAGAGTAACACTTGATTTTTCTTATTTATGTGATCTCCATGCTGGGACAAAAGGGACTCTTCTGGATTTGATTAAGAAAGCAGAATGCCAAAAGGAAAAAGGTCACAGCCATCCTGAGCAACACATAACAGAACATGACCACATTCCTGTTTGTTGTTGTTTTAACTGACGGTAACAGGATCTGGAAAAGTTGACATCTTTCTAGAGACATGATGTTATAAGTATACTGCAGACTCTTCAAATATTTGTGCCCCAGACCACAAAACATTTTACCTCAGTTTACTGTTGCAGTGGTGGCAGCGGAAACAGGATTTATGAAAACTCTGCCTGTCTGCTACTAGGCACTCCATTGGATAAACCGTCTTCTGACAAAGTATACATATTTCCTTGTCTTGGAGTTGCAGTTTCTAAAAATAAAAATTTATAAAAGCTTATGTAATATTGTCTTCAGTCACATTGTAAAAACAAAACAAACAGCAACAGCATGTTAACTGGACATGCAGTTAGAGTAGAAAGCGCTAACACTACTGCCCTGGATGTTGTGCCTCTGGATGCAGGGAATCCCACCATCAGGTTTAAGGTCCTGGTACAATCAACCTTATTCTGGTGTCTCTATTATTTATACATTGTAAAAGTGGATTTATTATTTAAGGAAATATACATGAGTATAACGTGTTCATTAACTTTAATACATTAAAAAGAATATATAGGGAACTCAGCCATGAGGAGCCCTGAGAGCACTTATCATTCTAAATAACTCGGCTTTCCATATATATAAAGGTTTACACCTAACTTGGTCCAAAGTGTTTGTTTTTAAAGCATTCTGAAGAGATTTTTCCAAAATATATACATATCTTTTTCAGCTGATACTGTATTTGTTTAGATAGTTTCTTGATGACTTAGTGTTGACTCTCTAACACCAATTCTTAACTTTAAGACGAGCCTCCTAATACACTGAAATGTTCAGGGCCATTTGTCCTCAATCTAAACGGCTTAAGATTTTATGGCTCTGGGGATTCTTTTTTTTTTTTTTTGCGGTACACAGGCCTCTCACTGTTGTGGCCTCTCCCGTTGCGGAGCACAGGCTCCGGACGCGCAGGCTCAGCGGCCATGGCTCACGGGCCCAGCCGCTCCGTGGCATGTGGGATCTTCCCGGACCGGGGCACGAACCCGTGTCCCCTGCATCGGCAGGTGGACTCTCAACCACTGCGCCACCAGGAAAGCCCGGCTCTGGGGATTCTTATATCTGCCTCTTATGATTTTCCTACCTCTACCTACAGTCACATGCTGCTGCTCGCATGTGAATGCCAGCTCCTATGAATAATAGTAGTTATATTACTAACCAGTGTTTGTATAATGGTTCAAAGCTGACACAGAACTTTCACTGGAGTATTGTTTTGATCTTCACAACAATCCTGTGAGAATAAGTAAGCTTTCATAGTAGTTATATACAAGAGCATATATGCTCAATGTTCTTTATATAAAAAAATACATACACTTTAATGCTTTGATGCTCAATTTGGGCTACTGAGAAATTGCCTTTGTTTATTTTGTTCTACTAGGAGACACACTTCTATATTTAATACCATTTTCCTTGTGTTTTTTGTTTGTAGTTATCTTAGAAACTGAGCATTTGAAATTAATTAGAGAGCTTTGCTTAATTATGCCAGAAGCAAGTACATTAAGAAATCATATTAACCTATAAATTAGACACATATGTTGCAAATATGATAGAGGCAGAATTATTAGTTTCAGCAGTTTTTATTCTTAAACTTGCTATTTCAATCTGTCCAAAAGAATGCACTACATTAATTATGTCAAGTATTTTTATTGTAAAGCCTCATTAATTGTAAAAAGCAGGATAATATAAAGAAATGAGCTGTTCTCTGAAGTTAAAAATTTTGTACTAAGTTCATATGTTTTAAATCTCCCTCCTTCCAAATATAATCATATTTTAAAATTATTGTCCATGTTCATCTGTGAATGAGGCCAACTGAGCTATAATTTGGGGTTTAAAAAAGGTGAAAAAAATCATTTATAGAAAAAAAACAGTGGCAGTAGAGAAAGCTAATTCCATCCAACTCAGTAACAATAATTTATATACAAAAGGTCTAATTCCATATCTACACTTTTGTCAGAGATCCCAATCAATAAAAATCCTTAAAACACATATGAAGAGTGTAAATTGTTTCTTGGATTATTAACAGGCTTTGTTGAATTCAAGCTCAAACACCACTTAAGTCTGACAGTTAAAAATCCGTCAATAGTAGGTCAAGGAATATTATTTAATATTGTCTTCAACAAGTGGTTGAAATAATAACTTTTCATAAGAAATATTCATAATGTGCTAATGGTATACAATGATTAATAAATATATAGTTCCATATAATAGTTAATACTATCACAATAACAAATATTATTATACCTGCTGCTTTATCCAAAGCCTTATTTACGTTGACAAACACAGGTCTCAATAATCTATATAGTAGTATTTGTTACTCTCACACAGTGCTGGTGAATCATATTAAATTCCTTTGCAAAGAGAAAGTAGTAAAAGCAAGCATTGTAAAGGGAAGGATATCAACAACCAGGGAAAGTTGTTAGTTTTAGGTTATGTTGTTTAGTACTTTCCAGGTACTCTTTTATCTGCAAATCGTCTTAGTTATGGAATAGGTGCCTTTAAATGGGTTAATCTTACTTCACTCTTTGCAAGCTCATTTACCACTTATAAATGCAGATTCCTCTTGGAAGGTGGTTTTCATCTCAGTTGCAGAAGCATCTGAGGTTGCATATCCCAGGTTTTTAAAAACTCTTTCACTCTCCTGCCATGTCTGTTGAAAATTCCTCCTGAGTTCTTTAGGTGAATCAGAAACATCTAAAATATGGCCAGCGATGACATCCTCATAGGTTGGTGGGGCGTGCTTGAAGTCAAAGCCGGATCTGCCAGCTTCTGAGCCTTGTGATGAAGAGACCATCATCTTCGACCCAACAACTTGACTCTCAAATGCATCCACACCTGAGAAAACCTCACTTAGAGATCTTGTTTCAGAGCAGATGCTGGGCGGCTTAACAGGCATCGTTTCTTGCAGCTCTCTAGGATGACTGTGAGAAAAGCCGGTAAAGCTAGCGCTTTCTAAAGATGTTAATCCAAATTCCTCCTTACAAAATGTACGACTTTCTTGTTTTATATTATGGTTTGCTTCTCCATTTGCATAAACTCTTCTATTTGACTTTGCGTCAAAACCTAGGCCATCCTCAAATCCCCTGAACCATCTGTTTATTTTATTTTCATGGTCATTCATGACATTTTCAGCCATTTGAGCAGTCCGGTTGTTGGCTTCATACCTCTGCATGTGCTCTGATAGGTGAGGTTTTTCGACTTTGCGGATGATTTCGACTGCGTCAAAACTCACAGTATCTGGCACTAGGCGCTTAGTGGAATTTACTCCATCTTTGTGAACGTAAGTCGCCCTTTTCCCTACTTTCCTTTCTTCCTCTTGAGCTTCCACGGATTCTTTGAAGGAACCACTATCAGCGTGATTTACACTTATAGGTATTGTGATTGTAGGTGGAGAGTCCCTACCACGAGCCTCTATCTTAATTTGACGACGAAGTGTTGCAGGAGATGTGATGATCTCAGACCTCTTCTCTACAATGGGAACCGGGGTTATGGATGAACCTGGGATGGTCCCCCTGGATAGCTTCGCAGTGGTGTCTTTGAGTTTGACAAGCTGTTCAGAGTGACTCTTGGGTGGAGACGGGGAGGTATTTGCTCTGAGAATTCTAGATGGTTGTGACACAGGTCTTGGTGATGGTTCAGCAAAACTGTCCTTTTGAAGGGACTGGGAAAGCTCATCCTTAGCAGAGGTTTCTGTTTGCCGTGCAGTACACTCGATTGTTATAAAAGTTGGTGATGGCGGGCGTGTTTTTAAAGAGGGAGGAGAAGCCTTGGCATCAACTAGTTTAATTTCCTGATGGGTTTTCACATGATGCTGAGCAGTTCCTTCCTGATGAGTTGCTACTTGGTGGTGCTCTGTTTTTTCTACAATTGTATTTTCTTTCCGCTCAGTGTTTTTATTATAGCTGACATCAGCATTAGACACTTTAGATAATGTTTCATTAACATTAGTAGCTTTATTTCTCTGCTTTCCTGCTTTAGAGGATATCATGGCTGTTTGAATTATATTTTCACAGGACACGAGCATATCCTCTGCCTGAGTTTTAATGTGCATTATTTCTTCTTTGATTTTTTCTATGTTATTCTCCATAGCAATGCGAACTCCATATTCTCTTTTTTCTTCACTTAGTAGCCATACTGGAATAATATTTAAGAGCATCTGAAATGTTTTAAGGCCATTTTTATCTGGCTCTGCTTCAAACTCTTTTACCCTAGACAAAATCTGTTGTAGTTCTTCACGTTTTCTCAAGAATCCCAATATATTTACAGCACCTTTTCCATCATCCTGCTGGGATTCTCTCATAGAGGAAAATAAAGATTTGTCCTGTGTAATCTCTTGCTTTGAATCTTTAGTGTTAGAAAAGACTTGTTTCTGTTGTATGCCCTTGACGCCAAGACATTTTTCTTCCTGCAGATTATTACATGCCTGGGGCAATTTTTTATGTTCACCTTGACTTTCAGAAGTCTGTATATATGTTTGCTGAAAATTCTGGGTCTGTGAATCAAGATGAGCATCAGTAACCTTTTGTTTGACTACCTTCTGGGCTGATTTATTCAAATGTTCTTGTTTTCTTTCAACTACTAGTTTTTCTTTCTTTGGACCAATCATTGGTGGTCCCTGAATTGTTTCTTCACTTCCTGGAAGTTTCCCACTCTCAGATTCTCCAAATTCTTTTTGCTTCTCATGAACTATATTGAGCTTACTTTCATGGCTTTTCTCTGTGGATTCTGTAGGCAGTTTTACTGTTACTGTCTTCTCCTTCGTAGGTAACTGATAATATTTGTCAGCCACCAATTGCTTATTGCTACATTCAGTCCTTGCTTCTGTTTTCTCGGTTTCCTGGTACTGTTGTTTGGTAATGGTTTGAACATCAACTTCAGCTTGCTTTTCATGGCTTTCATAGCTGTGGTTTGTTTCATTTAACTTATGGTCTAGAGTTGGAAGCTTGATGGTTTTAACTTTGAAACTGGGGGAAACTGGTTTGCTTTGGGGCAAGTGCAACTGCTCCAGATACTTCTTCTGTTGTGTTTGCTCTGTCCTACATTCTTGGTGACTCTGTTTAATTTCACGAGCTGATTTAGATTGGCTCATGTCCCTTGAGCTCTGCAAAACTTCCTTTTTCACGGTATCTTTGTCTTCTGAGGCTGCTGGAACACGTTGGAGCCTCTTGGCAGTGAATGTCACTGCTGGTGTTGTGGAAAGCTGGTTATCAGTACACACTCCTAGTACTTGAGAAAGACTTTGAGAGACTGGGTTGGTTTGGGTCACAGTGACCCCTGAATCCATTCCAGCTAGGGGGACCTCCTCCTTTGTTTTTTGTAACAACACTTCCTTTTTCAACTCTGATACATTTTGATTTTGGCTTTCTGTTTTGATTAGGTTGTAGCAAGAACTCTCCTGTTTTTTCTGTTTTTCAAGTTCTTCTCTTTGTTGTCTGTATTTTTCTTCAGCAATCATTAAAGGCGTCTTAAATTTTCTCATATAAGGTTTTGGACTTTGCTGTCCTGAACCTGCTGGAAATGAATGAGATTTTATGAGAGGTGCTATCAGTTTTTCCTTGGGTGGTGAAGTTTCTGGAACTGTTTGTGAGAGAGACCTTGTAGAGTCCATAGATAATTGTTTTCTTTTATCAAGACTTTTTCTAGATACGTTCTGCTTTGTCTCTATGTGTTCACTGCTACTTGCCATTATTACTCTTTTCTGATCCTTTGAGGGAGTAAGTTTACATTCTATATCTGGCGGTGAATTTTCCAATTCAACTTTTGGGGAACTATGATTCTTCTTATCTTCTATCTGCTTGGGAAATTTGGGTTTGGGGAGTGTGGGAGGTGGCAAACGTCCTCCAGATTTTCCTGTTATGATTTTAGCCTGAGAGCTTGAGGCTTCTTCTTGGGAATATTGTATGAATGCCCCACTGTGCTTTTCTTGAACAGATGAGGAAAGGAGATGTGCTGGTTTTAGAGATGGAGCTGGCGGAGGGGGAGGTGGTGGAAACATTGCTAGACATTCTCTTTCAAATTTCTCATCTTCTGGTGGTGGAGGAAGAGGGAGGCCTGGGAAATTCTCAAATTCAGCCTTTATCTTCTCTGTGGACAGTGAGGGAAGAAACGCATTTTTTTCAGGCAACATCATGAAAGGAGGTGGAGGAGGAAGAGGAAATTCAATTTCAGCTGATGAATTGGAAGGTAGAGGAGGAGGTGGAGATGGAGGTGGAAGAGGGAACTCACTTTCTTTTGCATTATTTTCAGGGTTACAGTTGATTGGATTAAAGGACATTTCCATTGCCATTTTTAAGTCTTTGGAAGTATTTGTCTTCATTAGAAAGTCCTGGCTTCTCAGATGAATATCAGTCTGCTTTTTGTCAGTTGCCTTAAATTTACTGTGGCTTTTTGGGGAGACTTTCACTTCTGTTACATTTGACATGTCTTGATCCACAGGCAAAGTCTGCCACACTGGTTGAGGGGTCACGTTCTTTTTCTTTATATCTTTATTAGAATATTGCATTTCTTGCTTTAACAGAGTCTGCTTCTGAAAGTCCTCTGAAACTTCACATGTTTCTTTAGCCATCTTGTTGACTGGACCCTGGGTTAAACTGGGCTTAGAGCTTTGTGTATCTGTTGATGTTTTAGTGTTTTTGGTATTTTTAGGACTCTTGTCAGGGAAAGCCTCAATCTTCTGGTGGTCATTCCTCAATTCACAAGTTTCAGTCTGTTGCTTTCCAATTGTTTTATCAATAGATTGGGTAAAGACAGCATCCTTCTTCTGTTCTCTCACTGTCTCTGATTCCTTGGTTTTTAGATGTTCCCTAACTGACACAGTTGAAGTCAGTTGTCCACTCACATGTTCATGTCTAAGATGTTGCTCTGTTGTGTTATCAGTCCAGATACCCATTCTGTCTCCTGATTCCAACACATTTTTAATAGCTTTGTGGTGTGAATTAGATAGCCTTCTAAGGTTTTTCTCAAGAGCATCATTGTTTTGTTCACGATCTATGACAATCTTTACAGTGCCCTTGGGGGCTTTTGGAAGATTAACCTCAGTTCTTTCTTCTCTTAAATCCCCATGACAAGATTTGTCTATAGTTTGATTAAGAACGTCTGTTCCCCCCTGCCACCTGGCTGCCGGCTCAAATGGTCCTGGTCTTGGCTGAAGAACGCTTTTTTTGTCCCTCTTGACAGCCACCTGATGATTCTCGGTTTTCTGCTCTTTCTCAGATCCTACCATCACATATTGCACATCTTCTTTGATTACACTTTTTTTATTTACCTCTTTGAAAGCTCTTTGTGCTTCTTTTAGATTCCTTAATGATGCTTCAAGGTCATCTCGGATAAGCTCCTTTTTCAGGATTTCCATCCTTGTGTTTGCAGTCTTTTCAAGGCATTCAGTAGCTTTCTCTATATCCCCAGGGATGACATCAGGCTGTTTAGATTCTTTCCATTTTTGACTTGATTCCTTAAGTGACTTGAGTGTGGCCAGCATGTCACCTTTTATAATTTCTTCTGTTTTAGCCACTGTTTTCTGACTTATGGCCTGGCTCAGGGAATTTAGGGTTGACTTCAAATCACCTTTTATGATTTCTTCTTTGGGTAACTTACAAGATGTACTCTGAGGCTCTGTCAGAAAAACCTTAACTGTATTATGCACATCTCCTGGGATGATGTCAGTTTCATTAACAGTACGTTCAACCTGAGATTGCCTTTTCTTTAATAACAGTTTTGTTCCTTCTACATCGCCACCAATTATATCTTCCTCTTTTTCTTGTTTCCTAGCTGTTAGTGTTTCATTTGACCATGTCTGGAGCTGTCTGAGATAATCCAAAGCTCCAGTTTCTATGCATGTTGTAAAAAACTGAACACTTCCCCTCTCAGAGGCATCGATTTTAGCCCTTTCAGATGTTTTATTGTTTGATATGGAAGATAGCAAATTATGAATGGTACGTTTTACATCACCCCCTATTACTTCTTCACGCTTAATTGTGTCACCAGCATTTTCATGAAGAAGACAATAGATAGTCATGTGAACATCTCCTCTTTCATCTTCCTGAATCAAAATGCCTTTCTTTACAGATCCTTCCTCAGAGAACAGGTTTTTTATTGCTTGTTGGACATCACCACTCACTATCTCTTCTTTTTCAGCATGAAATTCTGTTGATCTGTTTAATAATTGAGTTTTGGTCAAATTAACGTTTCCCTTCTCTTCTTCACTAACCCAAATCTCTCTTTTCTTACAGTCTCTTTTGGAAAGTAGCTTCACCATTATACTTCTGAGATCAACCCTGAGGATTTCTTCTTTCTGTATCTCAGGAGAGGCTTGATTCAGGAGCTTGTATTTTGCCATTCGAACATCCCCAACTTCATCAGCTTCAATGATGATTCCAGGAGCCTCAATAACTTTTTGAGAGTAGAGTTCTTCTAAGGTTTCTTTAATGCTCTTGCCAATAACTTCCACCTTTTCTACCCTATTTTCAGTAAATTCATGAAGGGGTGTAGTTTCAAAGAGCCATGTAGTTGTCTTGACATCAGAAGGAGGGATTTCTTCCTTGGTGATTTTTGTGATGCTTTCATCTGCTTCCTTAATAGAATCTAAAGTTTGATTTTCAAAAAGCCATACTGCCTGCTTCACATCACCTTTCTGCATATCTTCCTGGGTGACTGTTTTGATATTTTCATATCCTGACCCTTCTCCTCTCAGCTCATCTAGAGTGTGGCTCTCAAATAGCCAAGTAGATGTTTTAACATTGCCCTTTTGTATTTCATTGACACTTACTGTTCTTACATAAGTCTTCTTATCCAAATTTTCAGACTCAAAGAATTGTTTACTTGTCTTTACATCCCCACCTTGAATACAGTCTACAGTGGGCACAATATCATGTGGTTCTTTTGCAATCTGATCCAGTGGCTGGGTTTCAAATCTGTATCTGACAGAACTAACATCTCCCTTCTGAATGTCTTCTTGTGTGACAGATTTAATAACATACACAGTCTCTGATTCATTAATGGAGTCTAATGGTTTCGTTTCAAAAAGCCACCTTGTTCCTCGTACATCTCCATGAATTACCTCTTCCTTTTTAACTGTTGTCACTTCATGATAAAACCCTTCTCCATCTTGAATTGCATAGAGTGGCTGGGTTTCAAAGAGCATTCTGTAGCTTTTTACATCACCCTTTATTGCTTCTTCAGTCATTGCTTTCTTGGTGCTAATATAGTCAGATTCTTCTTTAATCTCATCTAAAGAAAAAGTCTCAAAAATAAAGCACCCCTTTCTTACATCTCCACCTTGTATGTCTGTCACTGTCTTAACTAATTTATCACCTTCTTGGCTTTCTTTTATCATATCAATTGGTTGGTTTTCAAAAAGCCACCTGCAATTTAAAACATTGCCTTTCTGAATATCTTCAGTCTTTAGGGTTTTGATCTTTTTCAAAACTTCCTCTGAACTGGAACTTATAGAATCTAAGGACTGACTTTCAAATTTATGCCGCAGGCTGGAGACATCCCCAGCTTGGATATCCATTTCCACGGCCTTGATTTCCTTTCCTTCTTCTCCTTTTATGCTGTCCAAATTTTCTGTCTCAAAAAGAAAGCATGCTGTACGAACATCCCCACCATGGATTTCCTCCTGTTTTACAGTTTGCAATTTGACTGTTGCTTCGGAGTCATCTTTTATGGAATCAAGTGACTGAGTTTCAAAGAGCCAAGTACAGGCTTTGACATCTCCCTTATGAATTTCTTCACTGTCAGTCATTAATGAAACTTTTTCATAAAGAGACTCCATTGGCTGGGTTTCAAAAAGCCATCTACAGGTTTTGACATCCCCTTTAATAATATCTGTAGCCTGTTCAGATTTACTTTCTACTTCTTCCATATTACTAAAATATTTAATCGAATCAAGAGGTTGGGTTTCAAACAGCCATTTAGCAGATTTCACGTTCCCAGTCTGTATTTCTTGAGCAGATATTCCTCTAATTATCTGAAATTTATGAATGCTTTCATCAAACTGGTCAATGGGTCTTGTTTCAAAAAGCCACCTACAGCTTCTTACATCCCCTCTTAGGATTTCTTCTTGCTGGACTGTCTTTACTTGATGATATTTTCCAAGGTGATCTTGAATGGCATACAATGGTGTTGTTTCAAAGAGTGATTTATTTAACTCTACAGCACCTCTTGTGACTCCTTCCACCTCTATTTTATCCGATGCATCAAATTTAATTAAGTTGTTTGATTCAAAGATACGTGTGTAATTCCTTACATCTCCTCTGTCAACTTCTTCAAGTTTCACTGTTCGTATGTACTCTTTTTTATCTTCTCTAATCTCTTCCAGAGGTTGGGTTTCAAAAATCCATTTCTGGTGCCTAACATCCCCCTTTTCTTCTTCAGAAGTAGTAATTTTTTGAAGTTTTCCAACATCAGGGCTATCTTTTAAAGCCTTTATTGGAAGTGTTTCAAATAAACGCTTAGTAGTTTGTACATCACCCCCTATTATCTCTTCAGACCTTAGAGGGTCCGCATCAGGAACTTCTTTTAGAATATCTAATGGCTGTGTTTCAAACATCCAACACTTTCTAGAGACATCTGTACCTATTACTGTTTCCTTTTCAGTGATGACCTCTTCTGACTCTTCTTTGATTTTCTCCAAAGGTTGTGTTTCAAATAACCACTTTGCCCTTCTCACCCCACCTTTGACATTTTCTTCCATGGATATTCCTCTGATGACTTTAATTTCTGTTATATCCTTGTTAATTGTGTCTAAGGGCTGTGTTTCAAACATCCAACGTGCTCTTCTCACATCCCCCTTTTCAACATCTTCTCTGTGAACGGTTTTAATCTCTAGCATTTGACCTGAACCATCTCTAATAACATACAATGGTTGAGTTTCAAAACATTTTATACTTCTCTTAACATTTCCCTTAATTTCTTTGAGCTCAGACCTGAGTTGCAGTAGGTGCACCTCATCTACTGAGTGAAGGTGTCTAAGTTGATCCAGATGTTGAGTTTCAAACATGTATCTCACAGTCTTGACATCCCCCCCGGTTATGTCCTTTATGGCAGTTACTATTGATTCTTCTTGATTTTGATGCATTTTATGCATTGAGTCTAATGGCTTTGTTTCAAACATCCACCGGGCTGTGCAGACATCTCCTCTGGCTAGCTCAGGAATTTTCTCAGCATTTTCTTCAGTGCCAGAAGAATGATCCCCCAGAGTATCGATGGGTTGGGTTTCAAACATCCATGTTGTATATCTCACATCACCACCAGCAATGATTTCTCGATCAGCAATGCCCTTGGAGATGTTATCTTCATCTGGAGAGCCATTGTTAATGGAATCTAATGGCTGATTCTCAAAGATCCATCTCATGGACTGCACCTCTCCCTTCAGAATTTCATCCCACTCCAAGTGTTCTCTTTCTGAGTTCAGACCTTTTTGAGAACTGTCATTCGTATTTTCAAAAACATACCGGGCTTGTTGCACATCTGCTGAAACTGAGCTCCCCAGGTTCACTTGATGAGAAACAATCTCAGAAACCTCACTGATATAATCTTTTTCTAAGTTTTTTCTTAACTCAGGATGGATGTGTTTATATAAACGGTTTAATTCATACAAATTTCTTTGCTTGGAATATAATTCTTTGGGGACTGGTGGTATTCTAGGAGGGCTGGGGAGTTCAGGGGACTGGGAAAATGTTGTCACATCTATTGGAGTTTGAAGTATGCCAGGTGGGGGAGGAGGAAATTCTTCTGCCTTTTCTGAAGAAGTGGCATTAACTTGTGCCAGAGTCGAGGAAGTGGCACTGTGGTCACTGTATCTTGTGGTTGATGTTTCCTTCCTCTGGCTGGTTGAAGTGTAAGAAGTGGAAGAGGTACCCACAATTGATGATGGCTTTAAAGTCTCTTCATATTCATTTTCAATCTTTAAGGGAGAGAAAATCAAATCTTATAAAGATGAGTGTAGTGGTAGAGACTTTTTAGGCACTGCCCTTCACATGTCCACCTGCTATGACATCTGCACTGGGAACAACGGGTGGTATACTCCATTTAGAGACCTACTTAGGAGCAACAGTCAGTATTTGTTACTATCTTACCTATAATCTATTTTCACTTTTTAGAGTTACATTCTCTATTCAAAACATCAACAACTCAGTATTTTAACTTTTACACGTAATCTTGATTATTTTTCCTCCTTTACGTAATGTGCTATGCAGAGTAATCTAGAGGGAAACAATAAAAGTCTTAAAGAACTTTTGAGGGTTGTTTTGTTTTCCTTGGAATTTTAAACAGAACAGAGTAAGTAGCTGACATTTTAAAATTGGCTTTATTACTTTAATGTTAGTTAAACTTTAGTACATACATAATTTTTTCTTCCCTAATTTTCTCTAGTGAGAAAAGTTTTCGTTCTACTGCTTTTCTCATATAGAATAATATTCTTCTTATGGAACAGAATAAGCACTGGCTCTGGATATTTTTTGTTGTTGTTGAAAAACCACCTCAAACATTCAATAATTTGAAAATGTTATGTATTTACATCTGGTTTTACGCTTAATATGTCTCTGTGCAGAGAAATTATCTTACCTTAATCTGCTTGGTTGGGGTTGTCTCTTTGTCAGAATAAAGGACCTTTTCCTGGGCAGACTTTTCAAATTGTTCTTTTAAAAACTTAGTTGAAACCTTTGGAATCTCTTCATCCTCAGGTGTATCTATGACTACAAACAGAAAACAACACCAGGGATATTATGTAACTAATAAACATGATGTTTGAGAAGACATAATAATGCTATGGAAAACTTCTCATAATGTAAGTTAAGTAAAAATGTTCAGGATATAAATGTATACATATGGCAGTATTTCATTACATAAGTTAGTATATGTCAAGAAATATAGGAGGAAAAATGGTGGTGATTATCTCTGGATGGAAAGTCATAAGTAATGAAAGTGCTGTTTATTTTAATTGTATGTATTTTCCAAATTTTCTACAAGCATGTTTTGCTGTTGTGCTCAAAAAGAATAATAAAAGTTATAAAACAAGAAAAGAACAGTAGAAGAACAGAAAAGGAAGATCTACTTCTTTAAGCAAAACTAAAATAAAACCAAATTCAGATATAGTCAAATAACGTTTGGGTCACAGTTGGCTTAAATCTACCCTTTTAGCACTTTGGGACAGCAAAACTTCTCATTCTGCTTTTATAGGCAAGACACCCTGTACCCATCTTATGCAAACTTGCACAGGTTTGCCTGTAGTCTAATCTCATATCTGTGGGTTGGAGAATTAGACTTAAACGTGCTTAACTTTGTTATTAAAAGTAACACAATCTAGATAACTTTTCTGTTCTCAGGGAGCTTGATAACATCAAGTTTTATTCTGGATCCCTGAGCAAAATGCAATTCAGAGGTGGCTGGCTTATCACCTTCTAGGCGTTTTGGATGAATACATCGTAAGGCTGAAGGGCAATGAACAATTTTAGAAGCTTATTGCATCTCGTACCACAGGCAGAACCTAATTATATATAGAAATACTACTCTGTCCCCTTTGGGATCATAAGTCATAGTTACTAAATTTTTTTAGTGGGAAGGTTTGTGATTTGGAAGTCCTCCATTCAAACACAGAAACATCAATAGGAAAAAGATATATTGGGGTGAAATAATACCAGATTCTTACCTGTTTCTTGAACATATTGATGGAGTGGAGAAGCTTGATTTATTTCCTCAGTGTGTTTTTCAAGATGAGAGACCTGTGTTTAAAGATAATTTTAAAAAAATAATTGTTTTTAAGAAGTCAATTATTTCAGTATTGCACACATATTCTTCATTGCACCGTGATTTTCATCCAAGACTTCAGCACACATTGATTACACTTTGGTCATTTATTTTAATGCATGGGTTCATGCTATAACAGAACAAATATGAATTGACACCTAAAGTGCACTTATATTTTTAGGGTGCCCATTTTATTTTTCAAAGAATACCAACCCCAAAGTATGGAAAGAGACACTGATGTGTATTGATATTAAATATATAAAAGGACAATAAAAGCAACTGTTTATAACAAGGTCAGAATTTCCACACAGTTCTGCAAACTGTGTGGAAAGTGTTGTTTTTCTAAATAGTTACCATTTCTGTTCCAAGCACATCAATTTTGTGTGCTTTGGAAGTTTCTTGTTCATTTCTTTCCATTTCCTGGCTGTGTCCTGCAATGTCGACCTGGCTGCCACGGATTACCTCCTGAAAATGAATGGATGAATGAATGAATGAATGAATGAATGGACAATGTCGTAAGAAAATTCTGAAAATTTTAACTTTTATTTTATTAATGCAATTTCAGTGACAGACGCTTCTGAAAAAAAACTGTTTCCTCAGTATATTGTTTACTTGGCTGTTGTAACAATTACCACAAAGTTAATATCTTACAGTTCTGTAGGTCAGAAGCCCTGAATGGGTCTTACTGAGTGTTGGCAGGTGTCAGAAGGCATGCATTCCTTTCTGTAGGCTCTAGGAGAGAATCCATTCTATTGCCTCTTGCAGTTCTAGAGACTGCCCACTTTCATTGGCTCATGGCCCCCATCCTCCATCAAGTTGAACTTTTTCTCACTCTGCCACCTCTCTGATTTTCTCTTGGGATCCCCGCTTTCACTTTTAAGGACCACTGTGATTACACTGGACTAATCCAGAGTATTCAGGATTATTTCCCTGTCAAAAGGTCAGCTACTTAACAGCTCTAATTTCATCTGCAACCTTAATTCTTCTTTGCCATGTAACTTAACATATTCACGAATTCTGAGGATTAAGACATAGATATCTTCAGGAGCCTTTATTCTGCCTACTACCCTTAGAAAGCAACAAATGTTAATGAGGCAACTCATACCCAATATGACAAAGATGAATCTCAAAAAGAAAATGAAAACCCTTGATGAAAAAGAAACTTATTTTGTTGTTTATAAGCCAGATTTTCATTCTACAGAAAGACATTCCCATCTTCAAGGTGGCCTTCTGGTTTGATGACACATCCAGAGTTCAATCGAAGAATATAACCATTAAATATAACCAATATAAATAGGCCATATTATGCTAGTGTGTCTCTATCTTCACACATGGCGCTACTTTTTATTTTGGTTAAGTTAGCACAGTGATCCTGGCTGAACTGGAGGGTTGAAACTCCTATTAATTTTGGTGATCCAGCCCTGCTGTTACTACAGAATGTGATCTGACACAAGTATATGATTGATTGATTGACTGATTGATATGGTGAAGCAGCTGGTATACTGCTAAAACTCTTTTTTTTTTAAATTTTTATTTATTTATTTATGGCTGTGTTGGCTCTTCGTTTCTGTGTGAGGGCTTTCTCTAGTTGCGGCAAGTGGGGGCCACTCCTCATCGCGGTGCGCGGGTCTCTCACTATCGCGGCCTCTCGTTGCAGAGCACAGGCTCCAGACGCGCAGGCTCAGTAATTGTGGCTCACGGGGCTAGTTGCTCCGCGGCATGTGGGATCTTCCCGGACCGGGGCACGAACCCATGTCCCCTGCATTGGCAGGCAGACTCTCAACCTCTGTGCCACCAGGGAAGCCCCTAAAAATCTTAACATCAAAAAATAAGGACATAGACATATGACTCTGCAAGAACACACCTATTTGAACACCTTTGAAGTTGGGATTTCACTTTACCCTTGATATCTACATGACTAACAAATACTGTTTTTGAGATGGGATTTAAAAATTTTTGTCTTAGTAGAGAATAGTCAAGTGAGCAAAGGGGTATTATTACTATTAATCAAATAGGAGCACTAACATTTTGTTTAAAAAAAATGGAGTTAAATAGTTCTAAGGGATCAAATTCTAAAGCTTTAACCAAGAATAAGTTTAAAGTTAACTCATGAGATCTTGACTTGTGATTTTCTTTTCTTGCTAGTGGACTTGTAGTGTCTGGCTTACCCCCAGGGGTATCTGGTATACAGGGTTAAATTTCTGATTAACCAAGTGGCAGTCAGACATTTGCTTAGAGATATACAGTATTATCTGATCTTATTACACTATCTAGGAAGGAGAATTAAGACAAAAAATTGATACCCTCCCAAAAGTCCTTCAGAGAATTGAAGCCAAAATGTAGGTTTGCACTTTAAAATGTAGATTACATTTCATTGGGTGTGTTAATTAACTAGATGGGAGGAATCCTTTCACAGTGTGTATGTCTATCAAATTATCGCTATGTACACTTTAAATATCTTATAATTTTTTCAATTATACCTCAATAAAGCTGGAAAAATATAAATTATATCTCATTAAATTAAAGGCCGATGTAATCTTTTCCCAAGCAGAATGGGTTTCTAGCCCTAGTTAATGATCCACATATATCAATAGATATTTATTAACATGCTTGACACATAGTTTATGCTAAGGAAAAGTTTACTTAATGAATGAATGAATAAAATAGCAAATTTCCATTAATAAATGAATTTCATTCAACCTTCTATTGGCCTGAGAATGTCCTAGAACCTGGGGTTAGAACAATGAACAAAATGTGTACTTTACTTTTTCAAGAGGGAGTATAGAAAATAAACAATTCATATTCTTTCCTTTAAGTTCAAAAAATCAAAATTCTATATAATAAAAAGTTTTGCATAATCAAGTTTTATTTAAGGGTATTAATAACATTAGGCTGGAGGGAACAATAACCATTATTGAAGACCACAGATAGAAAAAAATGCATGGGCACAAATAACAACTCTTTGCATAATAACTGTTTACAACTATGGCAAGTCTTTCCATCTATAGGAATATAATGGGGATATTCTATGGCTTTCTTATGACACACTGAGAAATAGGAAGTACTGATTAAACAGACAGTGAAAGAGCAAAGGACATGAGAACCTGACCAGTATCAAGATCCTTATTGAAGGGCACAATGATCATTACTATAGAATCACATCTCTGCCTAGAGGCTCAGATGACAAGCTGTGGCCCAGAGACAAGCTTATCTGACCCACTCAATGTTTTTAAAAGTTTTGAACTAATTAAAACTTACCAAAAAATCAAGATTTCTTCTTATGTTTGAAAATTTTGAAGATCTGGCAATATGCCATATTCCAACATGGCAGTGTCTTGCTGGAACAAAGTAGTGGCCACCTGTCTTACTTGGGGCATATACTTTTCAGTTGGTCACTTTTCCCATCACTCTCTAATGGAGTATTTAACACCAAGTTGACATTTTAAAAAAAACTTGCCTATCATCTTTAAATATATTTTCTTGTGGGAGATGACACAACATAAACAGTAGAAGGATACATAAATTTAGTTTAAAGTTATGTTTCTTCTTCAGCACTATGTGCTATTACTAAATACAGCTGTAATTACTACACTAGTTTGGTATGTCAGTGTCAATGCATCAATTTTACTGCCTCCTGTTTTCTGCAGTTTACATAACGTCTGTCTTAAAATATTCCAAGATTTTGTTTCCATCATTTACTGTGTTTCATATTATGCAACTAGTAGAGTTGGATTTTAAATCTGACTTTCATTCTTCCCAATTGCTGGTGTCTATAGAGTGAAGGGTTAGATAAAAGGATGGATCATCATAATGCTCAGGAAGAAGTCAAATTACACAAATAAAATGTAATAAAGAATTCCGGCCAGAATACCATATGCAAATTCACATGAAATTGGTACTTAAAAATTAAATTCAAATATAGATCGGGCTGCAAGAAGAAAAATGCAGTTTTGTTCACAGGTGGATTAACCAAAGTCAGGAATGGGGATAGTACTCACTCCCTCCTTTATATTAGATATGCTATAATCTTGGGTAAGTTACTAAATCACACTTAAGCTCTTTTTTTAAATCTCATTCATCCACGAAAAAAAACACAGATGATATACGTGGTCTAATTTTGGAATCTAAAGGAGAAAATGTGGCATGATCATAAAATGTTATAATATTTGCATAGCTCACGCCAATCTGATATCAGCTCATAGATTAGTCAAGTATATTACAAAAGTCTCTCATGGATGTACATTTCTCCTATGGAGATTTCTCCAGCACAGGAAAGAGTTCACACTCTGCCTACCCAACTTGCCACTGTTATTATCATTACAGGAAAACACATTGTACATTTCCACTGATAAAAATGCAAACTCATGCTAGCATAATGAGTAAGGAAAGAAAAGGACAGACTTTTTATGGTGACTCACTATTATTGTGACTCTTAGAAGTATACCCAGTAGAAAAAAGTGTGATGAAAGACTGGCAGAAGAGTAGATGATTACTGCCTCACTGGAGTGGAAAAAACAGCTCATGTTCAATACCAGTAATTCAGCAATTTTACCCATCACTAACCTCATTCTTAATAAAACTAGGAAGGGTTATGATGTATTAATGTTATATGCATCGTTGTCAAACAGACAGAAACAATACCAAAAATGTGCTATTTATGTTAGCAAAAATGTCAGTTGATTCAAGGTTTGAAAGAATAATCAGTTCTTTCTTTTAAGTGATGAGCATAAAAATTTGTGGTTGATATATTGTGTTTGTCTAGATTTTGATATGTTTGAATTCAAACATGTTTTCTTTTTGCCCTGAATTTTCTCTTTATATTTTAAAAATTTACTTTAAAACTTTACAGTATAAAATTTGACGTCCCTAGCATTGGAGCTTCAGGTTAGGGCTTTTCCTCATTCACTATACACTTCTGAGTCTTGGCTCAAAAATTATTTTCTATTTGAAACCTTTCCTGACTTTTCTATACAGAGTTCCCTATTATTGCTTCTTTTATTGTATTCCTTCTTTTATTGTATTGGTCACTGTTCCCATCACTCTCTAATAGAGTATTTAACACCAAGTTGACATTTTTTTAAAAACCTGCCTATCATCTTTAAATATATTTTCTTGTGGGAGATGACACAACATAAACAGTAGAAGGATACATAAATTTAGTTTAAAGTTATAAGTTTCTACTTCAGCACTATGTGCTATTACTAAATACAGCTGTAATTGTTACACTAGTGTGGTACGTCAGTGTCAATGCATCAATTTTACTGCCCCCTGTTTTCTGCAGTTTACTCTATTATCTACCTATCCATTTCACATTCATTATTTGATAATATGACCCTTTCCTTTAACTGAATTCATGCATCCTCAAATCCCAATGTTTAGCTTCCTGGTAGAGAGTAGATGCCCCCCAAAATATCAAGGAGTGAATAGTAATATTATGAGCAAATAGTCAATAGTAATATCATGAGCAAATAGTCACTTTTTTCCCAGGAGTGTGAAAATTTTATAATTTAAAAATTAAAATTCTATTTTTCCCCACATAATCCTATGATTTTATTTTTTGGTATTTTGGCTGACAATTTTGACACTGAATATTTTATGATTGGTAGGTGGAGTTACTGAAGCTGATGCATATAACAATAACATGTCAATCACTGACAAAGTATATGAAGAATTCTCTTGATAACATTGCAAGTGATCAGAACATTTATGGAAGAATATGGGCAGTGCTGTGATGCTGTGAAGAGCAGCTGACATCATTAGAGGGAGGAGAAGCCTGTACCAAGAAACCAAAAAATACACGAAGGTAACAAACACGTACAAAAAGGTAACAAACACGTACAAAAAGGTAAAGAACATTGAAAAATAGGAAAATTTATTTTCAGGTGGTCTTTTTATAGAAAGATCATCATGGTGCTAAAAAAAACTAGTCTGTATGTTCTTTTTTTAGTGAATTGTTATTATTCACTGAGTTAGTGAATCTGATGTATTGCCAAGAAATAGCAGTAGAAATGTGTTGAGCAGAATTACTATGACAGCAAAAACTTAAGTTGAGGTATTTATGATGACAGTAAAAGACAATAATTTATCCTTATTTTTAATATCAAGGGAAAAGAAGAATCAAGGCAAATGTAAGTCGTGATTCCTCATATAACTCAATATATTTGGAAGTGAAGACTACAATTTTACTTGGTTCAGTAGTAATGCTGCCTGAAGCTATGAGTGTGTCCTAGTTGGACTGTTGGATCCTAAGAGACTGATGATGCAAAACATTCAGAAAAAAAATTAAGATAGTAACTTTTTCCTTTGAAATCACTGCATCGCTAAATGTGAGTGATCGTATATAGCTTCACTTATACATTTATTTATTCAACCAATAGCTACTGAGCACCAACTATCTCTATAGCATTTTGCTAGGCATTGTCAGTACTGTTTTAGTAAAAGTTTTACCTACCAACCTATCTACATATCAATCATCTGTCTATTCATCTATCTCTGTATCTGTGCAATATATAAAAATATGTACAGGATTTCCAGTGGTCCAGTGGTTAAGACTCTGCGCTCCCAATGCCTGGGTTAGATCCCTGGTCAGGGAACTAGATCCCGCATGCTGCAACTAAGAGCCTGCATTCCACAGCTAAAAAGATCCTACACGCTGCAACAAAGACCTGATGCAGCCAAATAAATAAATTAATTATTTTTTTAAATGTACATACATATCTAATGGAATAAAAATGGCTCACTTAGCTTGAAATTCTCTTGAGACAAGATTTGTAATATATACACATGCATGAATTATGCAGGTTTGTTGTATAAATCTCTGAGAGAAGCACTATCATTCAACTAATTTCAGCTCTTTCTGGGCTCAAAACAATTATGCTTTGGTCATATTTAGCTATAAAGAGCAAAACTTATAATTTTTTAATAAAAATACTTAATTTGAAAGTAGGAATATTTGACTTCAAAGAGGGAGGTTTATGAATAAGTAAAGCCAGTTTTCACTACTAGAACTTTGTCCTCTACTTTCCCCGAAGTATTATTTATAGAGCCATATCCCAGCATCCAAAAATGCTGAAGATTCATTAAAAGAACATGTAAAAGATGTACTCTCAACTGGGCCATCAAACATATTAGTAATATAAACAACAATACTTACTTGACAAACTAAAAAGAACAGGATACATAAAAACATTCAATTTTCAGTAAAGGAAACCTTCTAGAAGTTTTATGTAGATGTATGTTTTATATACACACACATACATGTATACAAGATTTCAATGTAACGTAGACATAAGGCATCTTAAAACAAAAAAGGCACTTGGATATAAATAAACATAAAAGTACAATAAAAAAGGCTAAAACTTAGTCTCAAGGAGCAGTGAAATTACCAAAAAAAAGCTTGCAAAAAGAATGAAAAAATTTTAAAGAAAAAGAAAACCAAGGGTAACATATATGTTTCATTAATTAATGCAAACCAAAAGAGAGAATTCTACCTTTTTATTATTACCCCTCTTCACCAATATCCAATTGATTTATAAGCTCTTCCAGGGGTCCGGAGGAAGATGATGGAAGAGTAAGACGCGGAGATCACCTTCCTCCCCACAGATACATCAGAAATTCATCTAAACGTGGAACAACTCCTACAGAACACCTACTGAACGCTGACAGAAGACCTCAGACCCCCCAAAAGCCAAGAAACTCCCCACATAGCTGGGTAGATGAAAAGCTCTTGGTGCTGCAGCCAGGAGTCAGTGCTGTGCCTCTGAAGTGGGAGAGCCAACTTCAGGACACAGGTCCACAAGAGACCTCCCAACTCCACATAATATCAAGCGGTGAAAAGCTCCCAGAGGTCTCCATCTCAACACCAGCACCCAGCTTCAGTCAACGACCAGCAAGCTACAGTGCTGGTCACCCTATGCCAAGCAACTAGCAAGACAGGAACACAACCCCACCCATTAGCAGAGAGGCTGCCTAAAAACATAATAAGGCCACAGGCACCCCAAAACACACCACCAGACGTGGACCTGTCCACCACAAAGACAAGATCGAGCCTCAACCACCAGAACACAGGCACTAGTCCCCCCCACCAGGAAGACTACACAACCTACTGAAACAACCTTAGCCTCTGGGGACAGACACCAAAAACAACGGGAACTACGAATCTGCAGCCTGTAAAAAGGAGACCCCCAAACACAGTAACATAAGCAAAATGAGAAGACAGAAAAACACACAGCAGGTGAAGGAGCAAGATAAAAACCCACCAGACCTAACAAATGAAGAGGTAATAGGCAGTCTACCTGAAAAAGAATTCAGAATAATGATAGTAAAGCTGATCCAAGATTCTATTTCCAAGATCCAAAATCTTGGAAATAGAATAGACAAAATGCAAGAAACAGTTAACAAGGATCTAGAAGAACTAAAGATGAATCAGGCATCGATTAAAAACACAATAAATGAAATGCAAAATACTCTAGATGGGATCAATAGCAGAATAACTGAGGCAGAAGAACGGATAAGTGAGGTGGAAGATAAAATAGTGGAAATAACTGCTGCAGAGCAAAATAAAGAAAAAAGAATGAAAAGAACAGAGGACAGTCTCAGAGACCTCTGAGACAACATTAAACGCACCAACATTCGAATTATAGGGGTTCCAGAAGAAGAAGAGAAAAAGAAAGGGACTGAGAAAATATTTGAAGAGATTATAGTTGAAAACTTCCCTAATATGGGAAAGGAAATAGTTAATCAAGTCCAGGAGGCACAGAGAGTCCCATACAGAAAAAATCTAAGGAGAAATACGCCAAGACACATATTAATCAAACTGTCAAAAATTAAACACAAAGAAATCATATTAAAAGCAGCAAGGCAAAAACAACAAATAACACACAAGGGAATCCCCATCAGGTTAACAGCTGATCTCTCAGCAGAAACTCTACAAGCCAGAAGGGAGTGGCAGGACATAATTAAAGTGATGAAGGAGAGAAACCTGCAACCAAGATTACTCTACCCAGCAAGGATCTCATTCAGATTTGATGGAAAAATTAAAACCTTTACAGACAAGCAAAAGCTGAGAGAGTTCAGCACCACCAAAACAGCTTTACAACAAATGCTAAAGGAACTTCTCTAGGCAAGAAACACAACAGAAGGAAAAGACCTACAATAACGAACCCAAAACAATTAAGGAAATGGGAATAGGAACATACATATCAATAATTACCTTAAATGTAAATGGACTAAATGCTCCCACCAAAAGACACAGATTGGCTGAATGGATACAAAAACAAGACCCATATATATGCTGTCTACAAGAGACACTCTTCAGACCTAGAGACATATACAGATTGAAAGTAAGGGAATGGAAAAAGATATTCCATGCAAATGGAAATCAAAAGAAAGCTGGAGTAGCAATTCTTATATCAGACAAAATAGACTTTAAAATAAAGACTATTAGAAGAGACAAAGAAGGACACTACATAACGATCAAGGGATCGATCCAAGAAGATATAAGAATTGTAAATATTTATGCACCCAACATAGGAGCACCTCAATACATAAGGCAAATACTAAGAGCCATAAAAGGGGAAATCGACAGTAACACACTCATAGCAGGGGACTTCAACACCCCACTTTCACCAATGGACAGATCATCCAAAATGAAAATAAATAAGGAAACACAAGCTTTAAATGATACATTAAACAAGATGGACTTAATTGATATTTATAGGACATTCCATCCAAAAACAACAGAATACACATTTTTTTCAAGTGCTCATGGAACATTCTCCAGGATAGATCATATCTTGGGTCACAAATCAAGCCTTGGTAAATTTAAGAAAATTGAAATTGTATCAAGTATCTTTTCTGACCACAATGCTATGAGACTAGACATCAATTACAGGAAAAGATCTGTAAAAAATACAAACACATGGAGGCTAAACAATACACTACTCAATAACGAAGTGAGCACTGAAGAAATCAAAGAGGAAATTAAAAAATACCTAGAAACAAATGACAATGAGACACGACGACCCAAAACCTATGGGACGCAGCAAAAGCAGTTCTAAGGGGGAAGTTTATAGCAATACAATCCCACCTTAAGAAACAGGAAACATCTCGAGTAAACAACCTGACCCTGCACCTAAAGCAATTAGAGAAAGAAGAACAAATAAACCCCCAAAGTTAGCAGAAGGAAAGAAATCATAAAGATCAGATCAAAAATAAATGAAAAAGAAATGAAGGGAACAATAGTAAAGATCAATAAAACTAAAAGCTGGTTCTTTGAGAAGATAAACAAAATTGATAAAACATTAGCCAGACTCATCAAGAAAAAAAGGGAGAAGACTCAAATCAATAGAATTAGAAATGAAAAAGGAGAAGTAACAACTGACATTGCAGAAATACAAAAGATCATGAGAGATTACTACAAGCAACTCTATGCCAATAAAATGGACAACCTGGAAGAAATGGACAAATTCTTAGAAATGCACAACCTGCCAAGACTGAATCAGGGAGAAATAGAAAATATGAATAGACCAATCACAAGCACTGAAATTGAAACTGTGATTAAAAATCTTCCAACAAACAAAAGCCCAGGACCAGATGGCTTCACAGGCGAATTCTATCAAACATTTAGAGAAGAGCTAACACCCATCCTTCTCAAACTCTTCCAAACAATTTCAGTGGAAGGAACACTCCCAAACTCATTCTATGAGGCCACCATCACCTTGATACCAAAAGCAGGCAAGGATGTCACAAAGAAAGAAAACTACAGGCCAATATCACTGATGAACATAGATGCAAAAATCCTCAACAAAATACTAGCAAACAGAATCCAACAGCACATTAAAAGGATCATACACCATGATCAAGTGGGGTTTATTCCAGGAATGCAAGGATTCTTCAATATACGCAAATCAATCAATATGATACACCATATTAACAAATTGAAGGAGAAAAACCATATGATCTTCTCAATAGATGCAGAGAAAGCTTTCGACAAAATTCAACACCCATTTATGATAAAAACCCTGCAGAAAGTAGGCATAGAGGGAACTTTCCTCAACATAATAAAGGCCATATATGACAAACCCACAGCCAACATCGTCCTCAATGGTGAAAAACTGAAACCATTTCCACTAAGATCAGGAACAAGACAAAGCTGCCCACTCTCACCACTCTTATTCAACTTAGTTTTGGAAGTTTTAGCCACAGCAATCAGAGAAGAAAAGGAAATAAAAGGAATCCAAATTGGAAAAGAAGAAGTAAAGCTGTCACTGTTTGCAGATGACATGATACTATACATAGAGAATCCTAAAGATGCTACCAAAAAATTACTAGAGCTAATCAATGAATTTGGTAAAGTAGCAGGATACAAAATTAATGCACAGAAATCTCTGGCATTCCTGTACACTAATGATGAAAAATCTGAAAATGAAATCAAGAAAACACTCCCATTTACCATTGCAACAAAAAGAATAAAATATCTAGGAATAAACCTACCTAAGGAGACAAAAGACCTGTATGCAGAAAATTATAAGACACTGATGAAAGAAATTAAAGATGATACAAACAGATGGAGAGATATACCATGCTCCTGGATTGGAAGAGTCAATATTGTGAAAATGACTCTACTACCCAAAGCAATCTACAGATTCAATGCAATCCCTATCAAACTACCACTGGCATTTTTCACAGAACTAGAACCAAAAATTTCAAAATTTGTTTGGAGAAACAAAAGACCCCGAATAGCCAAAGCAATCTTGAGAACGAAACACGGAGCTGGAGGAATCAGGCTCCCTGACTTCAGACTATACTACAAAGCTACAGTAATCAAGACAGTGTGGTACTGGCACAAAAACAGAAAGATAGATCAATGGAACAGGATAGAAAGCCCAGAGATAAACCCACGCACATATGGTCAACTTATCTTTGATAAAGGAGGCAGGAATGTACAGTGGAGAAAGGACAGCCTCTTCAATAAGTGGTGCTGGGAAAACTGGACAGGGACATGTAAAAGGATGAGATTAGATCATTCCCTAACACCATACACAAAAATAAGCTCAAAATGGATTAAAGACCTAAATGTAAGGCCAGAAACTATCAAACTCTTAGAGGAAAACATAGGCAGAACACTCTATGACATAAATCACAGCAAGATCCTTTTGGACCCACCTCCTAGAGAAATGGAGATAAAAACAAAGATAAACAAATGGGACCTAATGAAACTTCAAAGCTTTTGCACAGCAAAGGAAACCATAAACAAGACCAAAAGACAACCCTCAGAATGGGAGAAAATATTTGCAAATGAAGCAACTGACAAAGGATTAATCTCCAAAATTTATAAACAGCTCATGCAGCTCAATAGCAAAAACACAAACAACCCAATCTAAAAATGGGCAGAAGACTTAAATAGGCATTTCTCCAAAGAAGATATACAGACTGCCAACAAACACATGAAAGAATGCTCAACATCATTAATCATTAGAGAAATGCAAATCAAAACTACAATGAGATATCATCTCACACCAGTCAGAATGGCCATCATCAAAAAATCTAGAAACAATAAATGCTGGAGAGGGTGTGGAGAAAAGGGAACACTCTTGCACTGCTGGTGGGAATGTGAATTGGTACAGCCACTATGGAGAACAGTATGGAGGTTCCTTAAAAAACTAAAAATAGAACTACCATATGATCCAGCAATCCCAGTACTAGGCATATACCCTGAGAAAACCATAATTCAAAAAGAGACATGTACCAAAATATTCATTGCAGCTCTATTCACAATAGCCCAGAGCTGGAAACAACCTAAGTGTCCATCATCGGATGAATGGATAAAGAAGATGTGGCACATATATACAATGGAATATTACTCAGCCATAAAAAGAAACGAAACTGAGCTATTTGTAATGAGGTGGATAGACCTAGAGACTGTCATACAGAGTGAAGTAAGTCAGAAAGAGAAAGACAAATACCGTATGCTAACACATATATATGGAATTTAAGAAAAAAAAATGTCATGAAGAACCTAGGGGTAAAACAGGAATAAAGACAAAGACCTACTTGAGAATGGACTTGAGGATATGGGGAGGGGGAAGGGTAAGCTGTGACAAAGCGAGAGAGAGGCATGGACATATATACAGTACCAAACGTAAGTTAGATAGATAGTGGGAAGCAGTCGCAGAGCATAGGGAGATCAGTTCGGTGCTTTGTGACCGCCTGGAGGGGTGGGATAGGGAGGGTGGGAGGGAGGGAGACGCAAGAGGGAAGGGATGTGTGAACAGATATACATGTATGACTGATTCACTTTTTTATAAAGAAGAAACTAATAAATAAAATATAAAAAAAAGCTCTTCCAATTCTATCTTTAATTATCTTTTGAGTCAATGCCTTCTTTACCCTAGAACTTCTGACCCATTTAAGTCGTCATGTATTTAATCTGCTATTTCAGTAGTCTCCTAACTTATCTTCTTCAGTCTAACCTCGACACCATTTATATCAATACTATACAGCTAGTAAAAATGTTTCTTAAATGCATATCTATTCATCTTACTCCCCTGTTTGTTTCTTCAATGGTTTTTGATTGCCTTAGAATAAAGTAAAAGTTCTTTATTATAGCATATACGTTTTTCTCTTATCCAGCCTTTGGCTACATCTCCAGGTTCATGACTCAATTGTGCCTTACTATATTCACAAATATACTATTTTACCTTTTGCATAAGTTGTTCCTTTCACCTAGAATGTAATTCTGTATTTATAAAAAATTATTTTAAGTCTCAGCTGAAGCAGCCTCCACCCTCAGATTCCCCTCCTTGACCATCCTTCATCCAGAGTAAAGTTTATCACAACCTCCTTGTGTCCCAACAAACCTCATTTATATTTTCCATGATAGAATCTACCATACTGCACTTGTAATTATTTGTTATATGTGTTTCTCTCTGATAGAGTGAGCTTCTTGAGGGCAAAATAATATCATACTCATCATTGAATCTTTTGTGCTTGACATATGGTGAGTACTTAATGACTATCAGCTGAATAAAAAAAAAATAAGGCACAGACTCTGGAGTCAGCCTTCCTGAGTTAGGACCACATTTGCTCACTTTCTTGGGCAAGTTACTTAGATCTTCCATGAGTTCATATCTTGTCAAAAAAAAAGTAGGGGGTGGGCAGCTAAAAATAATGCCTATCTCAGAAGGTTATTGTGAGGAGAAAGTCAGTTAACACATGTGAAAACCTGGCTCCTAAGTGCTACATTAGTATTTGCTATCTTTGCTTAACATATTCATTGCACACTTACTCTGCATCAGCTATTTTCCTAGTAACTTGGGATACATAGTAAGAAGGCAAAAAAAAAAAAAAGACTGAAGGAAAGTAGATTGTCTGTGGTTATGTCAATAAATTTTGCCATGAATTTTTTCATTGTAGAATTAAGCCCAGAAACGAAAGAAAAAACAAATTTCAATATGTACATTTTTTTCAACCAGAGAAGCAGTGGATTTGAGGGATTTTTCAAAGAGAAGCAAAAAGGTGCCTAGGCATATTATAACTCTTCTAAGTCATTCTGGCCCATAAGATATGGACATTTCTATAGAGGCATGGCCAGAGAGTGGCCTTCTGATCACCTATCCAGTTTTTCTCTGGTTCATTGTTCATGAACTGGTACCCAGTGGAGAGTCAGTTCACAGTGATTTAATCTACTATTATACAATTCTTCTCACACTTGACTCTTTCCTAAAAGGTCCTGTTGTGTGCCTCTCACCTAGACGATAAAATAAGAATGTTAAGATTTGTAATTTATATATTGTTTTATCAGTCACAGCTCCCAGTGTCAAGCATCAGAGTCTAACTGATTTAAAAAGGACAGGTACTTTGTTAAAGAGACATTTCATAGTAGAAGTGTATTTCACAGAATCTCCAGGAATAAGACTCCAGAAATATACTTATTCTCACAGAATAAGACTTGAAGGTTTTGTAGCCAGGAACAGTGCTGAAAAATGCTGCAGAACCTTCTGGAGAAGGCACCATTGCTGCTGACATTGGACACACTCATTGCCAAAGCCACTGATACCATATAACAGATATTGCTTCTAGAATGGCTCTTTCTTGAAAATTGATGTAGCTAATCTCCGCCACCAGCCATCACCAAAACTGATTCTGCATAGTCCCTGATTCTCATGCCATTTCATTACTTCTTTATGCAAAGACTGAGTTGGAGGTGTCTGATTGGTGCAGTCTAGTTCACAAGCTTGGGTCCTAGATACCAGGGAGGGCCAGGAGAGTGAGTGTATGGTATTTGCAGCTTCTTCTAGTGGAGGCTGGTTTTGCCTCATGGGGTGGTGGAGCCCCCAAGTACAGGAGGTTCAGATGTCCAAAAGAATGAAAAGTGCACATTACCTCTCCTAAGAAAGTATTATTTGCCAACACGGAGGTCTTATTAACCAAACAGAAACCAGTTAAAAACACAAGAAAAGGAATGCCACTCATTTTTGACAACAGATAACATAGTAGAAAATGCTACTCATGTCCCATGATGAAATTGATTTGGGCTTATTTCTTGGCGATATATGTTCCATGTGACATTACAACTTCCTTTAGGAAGACCAAGACAGTACAATTTGCCTGCTAATAGGATCATGAAGAGTTCCTGTTATACAAACCTGCCTCCTTCTTTCACTGTCCCTCTGAGCCTTTATGGTCATCAGTCTTGCTCACTGGGAGGAATACATTTTAAATCCTTATATAAAATCCAAGAGGAAGGAAAATGCACCATAAAACAGATTTGGCTCTGATGTAAGCATTCCGAGATAATCCATGCAAACAAAGCATTTCAGGATAATTATTAATTATGACTACAAATTAATTACTCTGATCATTTGGGTTTTCTTCATAATAATGAGGAAAAATCAGGAAAAATAAAAGGGTAATTAGTTGCAATTTCACTGGTGAATGTATCTACTAGTACAATGGGGAATGGAAAGAGATTGAAGTAGAGACAGGAATGTTGGGTTATGGGCTGGAGTTAGTCATCAATTCAAGTGAGAAATCAGGTAAGTAAATCACAGCTAATTTCAGTCTCACTTAGAATCCTCATTTGTAATCTGCTGGGGTAGACAGTAGGGAAGCATTGAAGGAGATAGATAGAAGGAGCTACCACTGATTGAGTGCTGTTATGTATCAGGAAATATACAAGGCCCTTCACACTTTATAACATCTAATTTCTTTTTTTAAATCTTTTTTTTTTTTTTTTTTTTTGCGGTACGCGGGCCTCTCACTGTTGTGGCCTCTCCCATTGCGGAGCACAGGCTCCGGACGCGCAGGCTCAGCAGCCATGGCTCACGGGCCCAGCCTCTCCGCCGCACGTGGGATTCTCCCGGACCGGGGCACGAACCCGTGTCCCCTGCATCGGCAGGCAGACTCTCAACCACTGCGCCACCAGGGAAGCCCCTAACATCTAATTTCTTAAGAATTTTCCCATTTTTAAATTCTACATGTTGATTACCCATGGACTTAACCAGTAAAAGGAGTTGAAGGGAAAATGCTGTGCAAGATTTGAAAATTCCAAACATACACCATGAATATAGAGATTAACAAGAATTCAGTCAACCAGTTGTTTTAAGTCAATGCTTTTAACACCTTAAAGCAATACGTGATGTGCTCAACGTGCACTTGTGATGTACCTAAAGTGCATTTAAAGTAGGGACAAGAAAGGAGAGTTATTCTCAACTAGCTAAGTATGCTGAAGAACTGCACTGAAATGCCTTCAAAGAATCTAAAAATTAATAATCATGTGCTGTAATTTTTATTGTATATTAATTTTTTTGAAAAAAATCACTGAGTCTTTTACCCTAATATGCTTTTCACCAGTATATCAGGTAACCACACAATTTTATTTCTTTTAGGGTTGTTGATTCAGTGAACCATCTTTTCTATCAGTATAATATTGGTCATCAAGTGCAAAGGTTTCAAGAAATATAAAAATCAATGTCAGAGGTTAGAAGGATCTCAGAATGGAAACCAGGTTCTTAGAAAAAAGGATAAAGAATGATTTGCTTTAAGTAGATGCTTAAATAGTTTCATTTTGCCTAAAAATATACATCTACAGCTTATAAAAATTGAGCCATTTAACTCCTATAGATTTATAGAAACAAATCAGATGAAATGAAATTTAAGGACATACCCTTTGATCTGTACTGGATTTTCTCCCAGTTACACTTATCAGTTCCAGGGTACTGTAAAGGATAGGGCACCCACCCACTTGCTGAAGACTCATGACTGAAGATCAAGTTGTTTCTATAAGGATGCATCAGAGTGGATGAGATTCAAACAGGCTTTGCTAAGGAGTGATTTTCTTTAAAACTTATTTCAAGTATAGTGGTCTATGAAACAGTAAAATATAAATACTTGATCATGTATCTCAAAATTATAAGAAGAGAAATAATACTGAGCATAGGTGCCAAACACAGAGCCTATGATTATTATATTTAAGTAATTTAACCTGTATTTTGTGTGACATGATATTGTCTGTCTCACCACTATTTTTACAGGAGGAAATCAACATATTTGCATCTGATTCTGATATAGAAAAAGTAGCTCTGTATGTAAGTATCTATAATTCTCTCATCAGTATTTTTTTTCACACTCCCTCCTCCCCACAAATGATTGCTTTTCTTTCTCTATTTTCTGTACCCAGACTTGATGGTACACTTTCTCATTATCATAATCCCCTCTCTACTAATGAAAGTCCTGGAAAAAATAAAGACAGGAAAGAAAAGGAACTGAGGAAAAAAAGGAAAACTTTTTCTGATCCTCTAAAAGAAAAACAAAACACAGAAACTATGATTGGGGAGAATTTGTTGATATTTTTAGAATAATGATACTAAATGCTTCTGATAAAAGGCTCACAAACTGAACCCCAGCCTAAAGTACTGACTTCATCGAAGCACCCTAAACCTCCCCAAACAGTTCTATACACTGTGCAATATGATGAATTGCAGGATCTAAGGGAGGAATTTCAAATGCCATAGCAGGATGATGTCTCTAGAAGACCCTGGTATTTATCCAAGGATAAGGAAGATGAATTGAGCACTTGGCTCCCCCTATTGGTGTCCATCTAGTGGCTGGTATATGATGTGCCCTGTCCTCCTGATGGGGTTAGAAATGAAGTAGTCTCCTAAAAAGCTGTTTCTTGGACCATGCTGGGTAGATCACTCAGGATAGATAGGGATAAAGAACAAGGACAAGAAAAGGCTGTTAGAAGGAGATGTAATCTTACTCTGGGTTCTGTGATGTTGAGATTTGCAAAGAAGCTGGAAAAAATGAAGAATTTCTTAAACATATCTCTGTAAGGGCATGGTGCTAAGGACAGGCCTTATGTTCTTGTGTTTGCTCAGGCCTTGTGTTCTTCCAGTTTTTTTTAGCATGATAATTTTTTTAGCATGACAATTCATTTGTAATTATGCAAACTAATAAATATACGAACAACCAAAAGAATAGACAAGGTTGACTCAATCCAATCATTTTCAGAGATCCATGAAGACAGGTTTATTCTGAGAAATATCAGACCCAGAAGCAGCAGAAAGAGCTAATAATATCCTCTTATGTCAAGTGCTTACAGAAAACACCTGTTTTATGAAAGTAATCATGTGGAAAAAACATTTTGCAGATTTTACTAAGTTCTGCAAACAAAATGATTGTGTAATGTTAAGGGTTTCTTTTGTTGTTATAATTTTCCTTGCTCCTCACAAACTAGCAAAATCTCAGAACTTAAAATTCTATATCTTGCCATTCTATTATAAAATTGAAAAAGAAAGTAAATTTAATTAGTATATTATAAGTTATTGTCTATATACTTGAGAATTCTATTAAGCGTAATTATACAAAGAGCACAGTTATAATTCTAAACTAATAGGAGACCAGATTGAAGAAGGGGCTATACAAATGTATTTTTTTTTCTATTCCAACTTTCCCTAAATATCCACTCCCTCCTATAAAAGAAGACATAAAATTTGATTATGTCAAAACATCTGTGTTTTACATCTTTATCAACATCAAAAACCTTTTCAGATCACCTGCTGAACCTCTAAGAACATGAAACTCTATGCTCTCACTTTGTGACTTTGAGGAAAGGGTCTAGGTGACACTCTCAATAACCATAGGCCCTGTGATAAGAACAATACCACTCCTTTTCTCCTAAAGCAATCCCAATTCCTTTCACTTTAAAGGAGTGAAGGGTATATCTGTATGTATACTTGTCTTCTGTAAATGAAACTGAAAATGGATTCTATAAGAACAAATCGGTTTCAGAAACAGAAAACTCACAGTACCATTAAGAGAAAGAGAAACTTTGATAGTAATACTCCAATAATTGGGATAAATGTTACTACTACAAATTTTATTTTGGAGAATAAGATGAATCATAGAAAAGCAACAAATTCAAGGTTTTTTGAAAGCATTGAATCTTACAACTCAGTTTTACTTATGAGTGTTTGTACCATTCACTGAGGCCCTGACTGTCTGAGAAACTGTGCTGGGGGCCCCCCTTCCTCTGGTAATGTTTCTAAACCCCTCCAAGCCACCAGGCAGATTCGTTTGTTTGTTCATTTTCAGCACAGTAAAGGAACCCAGGCAGAATGCACACATTGGATGGACTATACTGTTTCATCAAGAAGATAGAGTTTCCACACAAGACCCAGGCAAATGCTTTGCGGGTGTCTTCACAGTGTGGGGTTGGAATGTGTTTCCCTTTATAATGCTGCACTGGAATGGCCTGCAGTGCTGTCTCAGGGGAGGGAGGTGTGAATCCCTCTGTGCACTAGCATCTACCAACAGATTCTGCAATAGAAGCTGAAATTGGAAGTTGCAAAGGAACCATGACTGAGACTTTATGGTCACACCTCAGTAGACAGTTAGCAATTACCATCAACTTCATTTGGGGACAGCAGAAGTTGAGAGTCATATTGTGTGGCTCTAAAGTAATGTGATTAATGCCAGTAGATCACATAAGATAGTCTTATAGTGCTTTATGGGCACACCTTGTAACCCAGGGGGAGTCCACATATTAGTTTAGCTGTGTAAGGAACCAAATGTCTATGAGCATGTTACTATATGATTTAATAAGGTTTATCACTTTATAATCGTCTATGTCTTTCAGAAATTAATATTATTTTTATAGAAATATCAAAGGGACAAACTCAAGAGACATTAGGTATCCAGATTGTATAATCCTATGAAATTAAAGTTTTTAATGAAAGATGGCAATATTAACGAGTTAAATCTCAGTTTTAATTAATTATTGGCATATCAGTGTAGCTTAAGCTAATAAATTCATTATTTTTAGTTTATTTTTATTTTAATTGGTTTATTTAAAATGCTTTGATATGTATTTCTTTAGTTCACTTATATCACTCCATTATCTAGTTTTTAAAAAATATTTGAATATATCTTTGTATATATGCAAAAAAAATCCTCACTATTTTAATACAGTCTGCAATTAACACGGGAGTTAACTGGGCTTGGAGGTACCAGTAAATTGGTCGTTTGGCTGATTGGCATTTATTATATTCACCATGATTTTTTTAAGCCCTTGATTTCTCTACTCTCAGCAGCCCCTGTTCTATTCTTTGCAGTAGGCACCTCAAGAAAAATCTCAATAGAAAAAGAAGGGCCTTGGTATCAGAGTGAAGAAAGAGGTGGGCAGTGGAGAAGCCTCAGATGAGAAACTAAGAGGGGAGTGGTCATCTCTGGGATAACAAATCCTGGCTCAAGTTTGAACTGCCATGCTCATTGCTGCACATTAGAATCCTCTGGAGGGCTATAAAATTCCCTGATCCCTGACCACATGCCAGGACAATTAAACCAGAATTACCTGGGCTGCCTGAGGAGTTCCAGTGCATGACCAGAGTTGAGGACCACCTTACTGAGAGCCTAGGAGAGTTAGATGACAAGAGCTCCCACTGAGATTTCACGTCATTTCTAAATCCTTATCCAGTCAGAGAAAAGGTAGGAGAAGACATGTCAGGAGCTCTGAAGAGGTCTTGCTTCAGGTCCAGAGTGATGTAGAAACCAGCAGACAGAGGACTTATTGAAACCCACTCCTACTACATTCCTGTACCCCAACCCAGGGAGGCCTGGGGTAGAAGCGCGTAATAGGTGCTCCATAAGTACTGGAAGCCCCATTTCTAGACAAACCAGGCACATACGGGCTTTATGGAAGCAGGAGAAGAATTAGTGGTTTGTTGGGGCTGGTAGAAAAAGGCCTTCATCCTGAGAAATACACATTTTCACAGAGTTTAGTTTGTATTTTTGCTTTTGTTTTCCTCATAGTTGGGAAAAGCAGTACTAAAGGCAGTTAATTGGCTTCGCATCTTGAGCAAGGAAATTTTTTTACCAAATATAATTCTTTTCCATTCACCTTCTGTAGGAAAAAATGTGGGATTCCACCAAGACCTACAGAGCTATAGGAAGGTGGACACGGGTAGGAAGAGAGGAGACAGATGGAGACTGGGTAGCAGGAGGTCGCCAGTTGCAAAGCATGTACAGGGATGTTAATTTTAAACTAATCTTTAATTACCTAATGAGCTTCTAGGAAATGATTCTGTCTCCCCAGGCTAAAAAACTGAAAAAACAGTTAAGGTGTGAGGCACAGAACAATGCCATCCTTCTTTGTCATCTTACCTATACATAAAATGTTTATGAATCGCATTCTACTTTGAGAATAATTACCACTGGATTATGCTTTAGTGGCAACACTACTAATGATTATAGCTGGTGTTTACTGAACATTTAATATCTGCTAGGCATTCTAGTAAGAATTTTACATGAACTGTCTCATTTTATTCTTAACACACCTGTTACTTCATCCTCATTTCACAGAATAGGTTATGTGGTTAAATCAGGGAATTCTAACCTGGGCTGTATGACTGTGGAGCCAATAAGCCTAACCATTAGTGTAAACTGCCTCATTTTGAGTGGGGTTACTTTAGTTATAATAGTCATTTTAAAACCATGCACACAACTAAAAAACTTTTCAAGACACACTTTTGGTTACAACTTTGTGTGCTGATAGAGATCTAGGTTAGATTGGGGTTGTTAATAGCAATCTAGGCCCTTGAAAAATTGTGCATGTGGCAGAAAGCTAAAGGTAGGTTTAAAACATTTATGTGAGAAATGCTTTGCAATGTGGACATTTAGCGGATAAAAATATGTTTAGTTTGCTAGAAAATAATTATGGGTCACCTTTAAAGAGTCTAAAACACACAGATGTCAGATTATATCTGTCACAACCTGTCAAAAATATTTTCTATCAGCCTAAAATTGTCCAGAGGTTGTTCCAAATCCACATAATCCTACAGAGTGCTAATGTTTACATGAGGATTTTTGCAACAGCAGATGTATGCGGAAACATACATGCTGTCTTGCAGCTCCCTACTGGTCCCCATCAGACTTGGCGGCAGGGAGTGAAGGTCAGGAATACTTTTTAGACTCTTGACATAGATTCAGTGCAGCCATTTTCACATGAAAGCAATTACGTAAGCGCTGTATCGCACTGATTACTTACCAGACTTTTGGAGCCCCATCTGCTCTTCCCTACTTAAGCGACTTAAAATGAAAAAACAAACAAACAAAAAAACAACTCCAGAAAAGAAGAGGCTTCTAGGACTTCACAATTAATACGCAAGGAGCTACTCAGTACTGTGTAAATAAAAGAGAAAGAAAATGAAGAGGAAATAAGCATGAGAGAATGAAAATCAAACCCTGAATGTGAGACTATGGCACAAAGAAGGAACGTCTTAAGACTGCTAATGGGTCCAAGGTTTGTTTTTTGAGGAATGGAAATATTCTAAAATTAGATTGTGGTGACACTGTACAACTTTGTGAATATATTAAACAGACATTGAATTGTACATTTAAAATGGGTGTGTTCTATGGTATGCAAATAATCTCAATAAAGCTGTTAAAAAAGAAGAGAGGAAGAAAATCTTTAAAAAAAAAACAACCCAGAAACCATGGAAAGGGTGAGTGAAAATCAACTCTGAAAAGAGACAATGGCCATTTCATACCAACAACATCTGCTCCAGCATACTTCAAGACACCCTTTTAAGGATGAGGGGATGGGTTATTTTTTTTTTTTTCCCAAATGGAGCCTGCTGTACTGAGTGGATTAAAAATATCCCTCTTAAATGGTCCTTTCCATTCTAGCATTAAGAACCTACTGATTTTCACTGGCATAGAATTTTGAGAAATAAATCCTAAGACAAAGTCAGAAACAATGCTAATGTGATATTTCTAACCTAAATATCAACAGGACACATGCTGAATGGCTCATAAGCCCTTAAGGAGGGTTGGATTTCATTCATATGTACAGGAATCAGTAATGGCTGTTTTGAAAAACAGAATCTAAATGGGTGATATTAAAAATGGGTAGTACTGGGCTTCCCTGGTGGCGCAGTGGTTGGGAGTCTGCCTGCCGATGCAGGGGACACGGGTTCGTGCCCTGGTCCAGGAGGATCCCACATGCCGCAGAGCGGCTAGGCCCGTGAGCCATGGACGCTGAGCCTGTGCGTCCGGAGCCTGTGCTCTGCAACAGGAGAGGCCGCGGCAGTGAGAGGCCCAAGTACCGCAAAAAAAAAAAAAAAAAAGGGGGGGGTAGTACTAACTACCAGAGCCACCTAATAAAGTTTTCTCCAACACATTCTTCTAAGAAGCTGAACCCTCACCCCAAACATCCTTCACCCAGGGGCCCTGACTGTTGAGAGTAGCTCCTTTTTCTAATTTACATAAGGATACTCCACAGGCTAGCAGTGATGCTGGTAACTGTTAAACAGGCAGAACCATAAAGCATAAGTCTAGAACACATAAATAGGACATCATTCCAAGTTTAAAATGTCTGGCATAAATGAATGTTCCTATATCTTGTACCTCCTTTTCTCCCCCCTATTTCAGAACCTCTTTTTCAATAGGTATGAAATAATCAATCAAAAAAGAGGGACCTTTAACCTCAGAGATAGCTAAATTTTCAAAACTTGTTTAGTCCCATTGCTGATCTCCCAGACAAACTGTTTCCAAATAGCTAATTACCCTGAAATAGCTCACTTCAATACATTAGGAAGGAAAGAGGCAGATTGGACTGAATTATTACACCTTATGAAATATTACTAATTGTGATATTAAATATTGTCAGAATCCAAAACAAATGTTCTTTCTTTTAACTCTAATTAAACTTGATTTCCAAGCTAATATTAATTTTTATATGTCAGCAAAATAAATATTTTTCTGACCAGTGGCAGACTTAGCAGAGAGCTAAATCTCAAGTACTTTCAATAAAGAGACTGAAAACACCCTCAGAGCCGACAATAACTTGGGTAATCAGAATTAACTGTCTGTCTACCAGTAAATGTTTTGTTCTCAATCCCTGCTGATAAAAGAAGTGATTTTTAGAATGCATTCAGATAGCTTTAAAAGTTTAAGTGAATATCTAAGACATGATTTTTCTATATTTTCCTCTCTATAACCAAATCTGATATGTATCTCAAATTTCCATTAAGGATTATAAGTTAGTCATTTGATTTTCTAAGATACAGATGACTTTTTTCTTTCATTTTCCTACAGACTTTTACATACAGTTCAATAAATGGTATTTACTATTTTACCCTTCTATATATTCCCTTTATATTTTATTTATATTGCATTGCACTGACTTAGATTTAGTTATTCCTCATGGAATTATGGGGTATTATTAGTGTATCTAAACGTAGATAATGAAACTGAAGTTCAGAGAGGTCACTACAGGCCCAGAGTCATGCAGATATTCAGATTTTTAGCACATGGTTTTTTTATTACTCTCACACACTTTAGTATGTCATGGTCACAGAGAAGGAACTACAGCTTATAATAATAAACTATATTTGCAAGGAGCTTATAGTGGCTATATATATATATATATATATATATATATATATATATATATTTGCTGGTTTGGTTGTTTTTGTTTTTACCCAGCATTCATTTATTCTTTGTTCATAAGGGTACGCTGAGATCTTCCACGTAGGTAAACAAGTACAGAGGCCTCAGCCAATCAGCATCTTCTAGCTACAGCAATTTAGTTCTAGGGGGAGCATGTGTATTCCACTTAGAGCCAATTAGATGCTGTTAGGTTTTTTTCCCTGGGGCTTCTGGGAAAAGGATCCTCACTCTTTCTCTGCATCATTTGTACTCCTTTCTGGGGAAAACCTGGGAGAGAATGGGGCCAGCTCAGAGGAAGTGAGGCTGAGAGGTAAAAAAGAAGAAATATGATCAAGGGGATACTCAGTTTTTTAAATAAACACTTATGAAGTGCTTATAAAGGGCCAGGCACAGTCTTAAGCACTTTACAAAAACAGCTTACTTAATCCTCTTAACAAACCTATAAGGTGGGTACTATTATAATCTTGATTTTATAATTGAGGAAATTGAGACACAGAGAAGTTAAGAAACTTGCCTAATGTCATTCAGCTAATAAATGAAGGAGGGCTTCCCTGGTGGCACAGTGGTTAAGAATCTGCCTGCCAATGCAGGGAACATGGGTTCGAGCCCTGGTCTGGGAAGATCCCACATGCTGGGGAGCAGCTAAGCCCATGTGCCACAACTGCTGAGCCTGCGCTCTAGAGCCTGTGAGCCACAACTACTGAGCCCACGTGCTACAACTACTGAAGCCCATGTGCCTAGAGCCCATGCTCCACAAGAAGAGAATGAGAAACCCTCACACTGCATCGAAGAGTAGCCCCTGCTCGCTGCAACTAGAGAAAGCCCACCCGCAGCAAAGAAGACCCAATGCAACCAAAAATAAATACATAAAATAAATTTATAAAATAAATAAATAAATAAATGAAAGAACAGGGATTTGGACCCAGGTGATCATGCTCCATCCCAGTGCTCTTAGCTACTATGCTAGAGACATACTGTGAGTGCTTAATTATATCAGTGGTAAGGTAATATATGTTTCACAATGGGTTCTCAAAGAAAAGAAGGAAAGAGGGAAGGAAGGAAGAAGGGAAGGGACATCCCTGATTTTTTGCATTTACCAATTCCCTTGGTGTAAATATTCTCAACATGGCTGATTTCAAGCTATTAACACGATATTATCTGGTTTGCAAAATTCCTGAAAAGTTAATAATCAAAGAGTTGGTACAAGCCAGTTGCTCTAGTACACCCCTGGAACTTACATCAAACCTCCCTTCCACAAGACTGCATTTTTATGAATCTGTAATGTTCCTTTTGGTTTAAGACTCTTGTGGTTGAGTTTTTGGTCTTTTGCAATATAAAGCATCCTAATTGATATCAAGTTCCACAGATGATGAAATGCTTTCATGGAAACTGCTCTTTGTCATCTTTGACTACCACAATCACCTCATGAGATAGACAAAACACTCATCAGTTTCTCCATCATAACTCAACAGAAACTGAGACTTTGAGGGGCTTATGAATTTGGACTATGTAGCACTGGCTACATAATTTGCCACACCCAGTGCAAAATGAAAATGTAGGGTCCATTATTCAAAAATCATTAAGAATTTCAAGATGACAGCAGAGCATGAAACTAAGTGCAGGGCCCCTCTAAGTATGGAGCCCTGTTTAACTGCCCACAATGAAGATGGCCCTGGGTCTTATGGGACTCCGCTGATAAATGTCAAAGGTGGTGTGTGAACTCAGATCTACAAGTCCCATAGCTCTTACACTCTATCACACTGCTTCCCTGCAAAATAAAGGATATGGAAATACTTTACCTATTTTCTATGTAGGATTTATTTAAATTATTAATGATGACTATATAGTATGTGGTTGATCAGTTTCAAGTAAACACATATACTTGATTCACTTAGAATCCTATGTTTCAAGAGCTATACATTAGGTCACAAGTATACCCAATCTTAATTTATTTACATTACATTTCCTTTAGGCAAAATTAAAAGAAATCTTACCGTAAACTTATTGTGAGCAACTTACATTGCACATTTTTTTCTTGTTTACTTTTCAAACAAAGCCAGAAAAAGAAAACAAATACTATTCCACATACCAGACTTTTAATCAATCTATCTGGTATACTGCCCCTGATGCCACCTTACAAACCCAACTGCCTTAATAGTCACAACTTAGACAACTCTAAATACCCTAGGGAGTTTTCTGAAAAAACAAGCAAACAAACAAACAAACAAAACCAAAAACAAACCCCACGTTTATCTCTGACTACAACATTTCAGAAATACCCCAGTTACTTTCTTCCTCCTGGAAAACCTGGGCCTAAGCCCAGCTGTTTACAATGCAATTACTATTTTCCAAAGTGCCAGGCTCACTCTAATGAGTTTTATTACTTAGATTTTCACATTCAAAAATCATAACCCATGACAATATTCGGTAATATATGACAATGGAGTAATGAAATGGGAAAGAATCTTTTATATAAGATAGCATTTAGAAGTTGTATTATGCAGTTTTATATAACATCTGGTTTCCACTACTCAATTTTTGGTGATTTTTTAAAGAAAGCAGAAAACTCATCCCAATAAGCAGCTGAATAATGCTTCAGATTTAATCTATGCAAACAAATAACAGATAGTTTACCATGAATTATAACCTAAAGGCAGAGGCTCAATGTAAATTTTGTTCTCAACATTTCTATTTACCTGTTGACTAATCTAGGCTATTTAATTTTCATTTTTGCTTGAGACATTAGAAGCCAAGAGAAAAAATATTCCAGTATGATTCCCTAGAAACATGGCAAAATGCTCCAAGTAAATAAATCAATACATTGATATGCTTTAAAAGTGATTTTCTAAAACATTATAAAATTATAATTCTTGTTAACGAGTAATGAAAATAAATATACCACCAAAGAGGGCAGGGATGTGTGTTTTATATTAGCACTGAAATGAAAGCATTTCAACCAGACATGATTTATCCTTTACCAACAGTAGTCCTACCTGCTCAGATCTGTCCTGGTGCTGGTATTGGTGCTGAGTAAAAGTATTACGGGAAGAAGCAATTTTGTCCTTCTCAAATTGTTTCTTCACTCTGGCCAAACCACCAGGCACTGTGCACATTTCTGATTCTTCCAGCATCTAAGACAAGAAAAAGGAAAGAAAAAGGAAATTTCAGCTTGACATCTTCTCAGGATGGGATTCTCAAGCTATTTTTAAAAAAATGGTTGATAATTATTGAGTGGTATATTAAAAAGATATTAACATACACAATTATTTCAGGAGGATCTTATTACAGAAAACCTTAATAAAAATAATTTCTCTATGTTGTTTTTTCCTGTATTAGTCTTTTGATATAAAGTCAGAAGGATCTTTAAAATATTGAGTTAATTTTCCTTATCTCAGATAGATTATGATGTCTAGAGATTAGATCTGTTAGAATGGATTTCTCTCATAATACACAGACTAGCAGAAATTAGAATAATGGATTCAATTTTAATCAACAATAAAGTTGTCATTAAAATTCCAAATGTCTATATAGGTAACACATTATTAAGAATATTAAAAAACATTTGACTAATTCCAAAATGTATTTAAATCATTAAGGATGAACAAAATAGCTTTCAAGCTATTTTGGGGAGCATATTTTTGTTAATATACAAAAATATTAATATTAGTAAAAATAACAACTACTTAATACATAGTGCTGAGTGATTTTCTATGTATTTACATATATTTTGTCACTTGATGCTTCTCCATGTTTTGTGAGATATGGTCATTTATGGTGGGGATGTCTAAGTTCAGAAGGATTCAGGTCTATCATTGGCATTTTACTAATGAGAAAGCCTATTCCAGTAGGTGTCATTTAGAACAACCTGAATAATTTTGAGGAGTCTTGTCAGATATTATGCCCCTGTGGGAAGTGCAGTAATTCGAAGGCTTTGGTTTTGATGATTCAGCACAGTCCCCAGCCTAGCGGGCACTCAAGCCCAGATGGGATGACAACTGTCAAGCAAACAGGCCCCAGGCCAGCCCACTTTCCTCTAAGATACATCCAGGTCCACCTGAAACTGGGAGGAGACTCAGTGACACTTCATGCACAGGAGGTCTCCTGAGGTCTGGCCTAGTCCTGACATAACTCTGGAAGCCTTGAGACCTGAGAGTAACTGAATGCCTGTGAGCTGAGGTTCCCATACCTTGGACTGTGGACTCTTGAGATCCTGAAATCTTTACCCAAATATGTAGTTCCTCAAACAAATACTAAAAATACAGCTACTAAATTGGGGTTTTCCAAACTCATAAATACTGGAGGTGAAATTAATATTCAGGATTATCTGAATTACTAGCAAATACTCAAGTGGTTGCTTTATCAAGTTCAACCTTTCCCTAGTTACAGGGACTGCCAAATATTTAAGAATATGCACATTGACTCTATGGAAAGAAAGGATACATTCTATCAAATTCTGCAACAAACTTCACATGTAAATCCTGGTCAATTACTGTCACTTGATACATGTTAAAGTCATTAGAAATTATGGCATCTCTTGAAATTTAAGATAAAGAAAGGGAAGGGTGTATTAAGGCTACAATATTTCTTTTACCCCCTCTGCCATTTAATTTACATAAATGGCCTTCTTCAATTGATCATATGCAGATAATACATAAATATTAAATTACAGAAATTAAGGCAAATTTTGTTAAGAAGAAACTTACTTTTTCCAACAACTATAAACAGTGTCCAAATGATGTGCAAATTAATCTGGTAAGCCTCATTAATTATGCTAACGAGTGGATACTTTACTAGTGTGTGCGTTTACACAAAAATATCAGTTCCTATACTGAACAGGTTGCCTCTTATCTACTAAATGAATTAAAAAACAGATATATCCTTTCATTTCTTTAGCACTGTGCTTTGGAATCAGATCATGTTACACAGGCAAAAATGCATACAGTTGATTATTTTTACTAGTAGTACAACCATGACTGCAACCCTCCTGATACTGCTCTCCGGCCTAAGGGAGAAAGTCCTTTGAGCTATAGTTAGTTAGTGGTGGTGATGAGGTCATCTTGTTCAGCTCAGCTTGGAAAGTTTACATATGTAAGATGGAAGTACTTACTCAAGGAGAAGCCTATGGCCATGAGCTGGAGTGATGTTTCTTTGCTCAGACTGAGATCACTTTGCCTTGTTTACCACCATGGACTAACATCCCAACTAATCCATGTAATTGTAAATGACCAGATAACTTAGATTGCTTTGTGTTGAACCTTTTTAAAAATGTTTATCCTTATTCTATGTTTCTTATTCATTTTTTTTTTTTTTCTTTTTGTGGTACGCGGGCCTCTCACTGTTGTGGCCTCTCCCGTTGCGGAGCACAGGCTCCGGACGCGCAGGCTCAGCAGCCATGGCTCACGGGCCCAGCTGCTCCGCGGCATGTGGGATCTTTCTGGACCGGGGCATGAACCCGTGTCCCCTGCATTTACAGGCGGACTCTCAACCACTGCGCCACCAGGGAAGCCCGTATGTTTCTTATTCTTGGACACAGAAACAAGATTTGGAATTTAATGGATATGCCGATAATTATTCTATTAACGAATTAATTTAAATACTTAATACAGAACCTACCTAATGTTATTTTAATAATAAGTTAATTTAAATACATAACACTGAAGCCTAGGTCAGTATATTCCATACAGAATCAGCAATTTCCTTTACAAAGAACTGATCTTGGTTTGTAGGGCATAATAGAAATAACAATCTGGGGAGTTGGACAGACAGTAATTCTAATCCCAGTTGTGACACTTAAAACCTTGGGCTAGAGTTCCTGAACCTCAGTTTTCTTTCCTATGAACTGGGAATAGCAATATATTTCTCACAGATTTCTTGCAAGTGTTAAAAAAGATAAAGGAAATAAAACTGCACAGTACAGAACCTGTTATTTTGTTGCCTAACAAATGTTATTTCTCCTTTCTCCTCTAGGGGGCTTCTGAGGACCGATGCCTTTTCACAGGCAGGCCTTTCGTTTAGGTTCAACAAAATGCCATCTGCCTGAGTCTAGGACAAAGAACAAACTGATCTAGGACAAAGAGAAACTAATCTAGGACAAAGAGTAACTACTTCAATGTGACTGAAATATAATGGATTCAGTTTGGGGCCAAATCAGTGACTTCCAAATTTTGCACATAAAATATTTGGTTTATTTGTATAGATAGAAATTTGGTTATAAGCAGTTTCCATGATTTTTTGATTGAACAAACATTTGATGCAACTGATCAAATAAGGCAGTTATTCTGCTTTACTTTAGATATTTATCAGGATTTCTCTGAGACAATATGTGTGCTCATTTTTCTCAAAGTATTAGCTTAGGGCCAAACCAAACAGTAGGGCACTTTTTTTGGACCAAAGATGCTTTCTTATATAAGAGGAGGCAGTTGAATATAGTTAAAAGAGTACTAGAGTCAAGAGACTGGAATCTAGTCTGGCTTTGTCCCTGTCTAATTGCATGATCTACCATAAATCACTGCCCCTCAATTTGTGTCTGTAAATGGGCAGGAAAGAGAAGGATTATTAAATTCCTTATATGTAGAATTTCTTCCGAATAGCATTAAAATTTAAAATTTTTATATTAAATAGTGAGATAATTTAGTTTCCTTATGTGCCCAATTTAAATATTCTCTTTTTAGTACACTATAAATACGAATCATGCCTTATACAGATTTGTTTTATGGTATATTCTCCTAGTGTTTAGCAAGATAAAAGTCTTCCTAGATAAAAGATTGCTTACTAAACAACCAGTCTTCAACTAGGTATTTTCAAAGTCAGCTTGTTTCACCAAGAATCATGTTTCCAATTTAGAATACTAATTTGTAGTAAAGTTCCTTAATGATCCAGCAGGGGGTGCTATGTAAGAAGACTGGCAGGAGGCGCTGGAGGGATACTATTTGTTTTGGAAGTGATGACGTTACTTATGTCATTTCTGTACATTCATTCAAAATCTATGGTGCGCCTGAAATGTATTTCAATAACTATGTAAAAACTTAAATGTCATCTAGAATTGCAACATTGTTAATGAGTTTGGCACAGTCATTCTTGTCTCTGAATGATTTGTAAAGAAAAATGTTCAGAGTAGCTATTTTAGAATACCAGGCTTCTTGGCTATTCTCTCTCTCTCTTTCTCTTTTGGTTAAATGAACAACGTTGCTAACTTGGAGATTATAATTATAAAAGAATATCCTTATATTCCATTAAGCTATAAAGCTGCTACTGATAAAATGACATCAAATCCTGTGGATTGAAGGCCACAGAATATGGAACCCAACAAATTCTTTTGAATATGACTTTATTATGCATTTGCTCTAAAAACTGGTGGTCTTACTGAATCCTGCTGTTTTCTGTAATCATAATTGGTTTAGCAGAGTCTCTACATTGCTAATCTCCCTCATTTCTATGTTGATTAAGCTACTTCTAATGGATTTAGGGCATACAGAGAAATGATAAAGGCAAAAGAAATTATACTGCCAGTGAATTTATATGAACTATACATGAGACCAAGGAGGGCAGCATGCAGACCCACATTATTAAGATCTGAAATTAATTCCCAACATTCCCAAGGAGAATAGCTATAGGTTAAATGACAATTATGGCAGTAGTAACACATTTATACAGTGCCTTATGGCTTACACGTAAATTATCTCTTTTACTCTTCATGGAGACCCTCCGCAGTAGATGTTTTTTTCCCATTTTTCAGTTAAGGAAACTGAAGTTCAGAGAAGGGTTAAGACAGTAGCTCAAGTTCACACAACTAATAAGTGGCAGAGCTGAAGCTTAATTTCAGATACTCTGGATTTGATACACACCATTTCTGTGTTTTTTTTACTTTATCCCATTGTCCAGTAGTATTCTTATATTGCAATGTAAAGGAGGCATGTGAAAGGCAAACAAGCAGCCTGCCTAATGCAGAAGCACTAGAAGCAGCTTACGTTGGCGGAGAAGCTGCGGCAGTCACCCTTGGAAACAGCTGCCTGGTACCTCGCCATCCGCTCCTTCAAGGACACCACCTCCTGGAGGTCTGACACACCCTCTCTCTGCGCAGCACTGTCTTCTGCAAATCCACTCGCAGGCTTACGAGGGCCAGCAGTCACTGAAAACAAATGTAGCATCGTTTCAGGTTTTGAAAAGAAAATAGCATCATCTTAGGAACAGTGAAGGCACTTAAAACATCTGGTCTCGGAAAACAGACTGTAACATTCCATGGTATTTTCCATGTTTCATGGTCACCCTCTTTTTTTCAAGCTTTCAAGCAAAGCTACAAAATGCCTACACAGAAGCATATGCTTATGCAAACAGTAAAAGAAAATATTGTCCCCATTCCTACTCCTGCAATTATTCTGATAAACAATAGGTATTTATTAAGAGATACATAATGTTAATGAACATTTCCTGAAGCATTATGTGTTGGAGTTATGCTAAATGCTATAAAAGCATCATCTCATTTACTTCTCTAACATCCTCATGAGGTAGGTTCTATTATTTTCTAAAATTTATAGATAAAGAAAATGGAGAGTCAGAGTAGTTAAAAAACTTTCCCATGATCACACAATTAGTAAGTGTCCAATTTGGTGGGTTGACTAAATCTTTGGCAAGTCTAAAAATTGCTCTTTGCTTCTCGCCCTACCCTTCAACCCTCAAGGAGATAAATCTAAAATATGTGAATGCTATGAGAATTACAGACTGTGGATTTTTTTCCTTTTATTCCATAGAGGCATGTGTAACATAAGAAAGAAATAATAGTTCCATTAAGAAAAAGCTTTGTCAGTTGTTCCAGAGCATCCTATATTTTCCCATGTAAGCCATCTATCTGACAAAAATACAGGGTATTAGGAATTACATACTTGCAAACAGAGCAAAAGACTGATTGCATGATCACAGAATAACAGTTGTTAGAAACAGAAATGTCTTAGAGATGATACAGTCTCACATAGTCTAACCAACTCCTTTTAGGCATAAGGAAACATGTCTAACTATTTCCTTATGTGAAAGAAACCTAAGGATCCTCCCTGGTTAATGTGATGGTTATTTAGATATAGGTGCCAGAGTCGGTTCCAAAACTAGTTTTTTTTTATTTTATCCAGTGTTCTTTGCTGTTATCACTCTGCTTGTTGGTTTACTATTCACTCTTAAAGAATTGTAATTACAAAATCATTTCAAGGGCTCCTTCTGGGACCAACCAGTATATGGTGTGTGTGTATATATGTGTGCATGTGTGAGTTTTGATATGTTTATCACTCATTCATACACCCCCTGCCTTTCATCTTAGGGCTGGTAGTTTTTTGGACTCACAGGGTTAGCAGTCTTTGGTATACTTTATTATTTGAATCGGTTTGACTTAATTACAATGAACCAAGTCCCAGACAACCTCAGGTAACAGACAACCACCAAGCTGTTCCTTCCCTGCCCTGTTCTCCCTACCTTCTTACCCAGTCCCTACACTGAACCATCTTATTACATTGTTTGTTCTTTCTATTAGCTTCTCCAAGATTTCTGTACACAACAGCAGTTGAGAACAACTACTGCGACCCAGGAAAAATTAAAAATCGTTTGTTTTTTGACTCTCTGAGTATTTGCTTTTCCTTAAGGACTTCTTATTCAGTTAAAATTTTCATTTATTTTAATAAAATTTGAAAATATATTTAAAATTTGTTAATATTTATTTTTTATGTTTCATTTCACACAGTATTGAAAGAAAAAAATATAAAGAAATAAGACATTGTATCATATGAATACTGTGATTGTAGAAACTGATATGTTCACAATAAATGTCAGTTAGTTTTTAAAATTCAGCTGTCTTCCAAAACCTCATATCCACACAAATGTATACTCCTCCAGTTGATCCTGATAAAAAGAGATTCCCACCAACTACTGAAAGTCTTTCACATGCTGAAGAAAATATATCTTTATTTTCCTCTCTGGATTATCTATTTGCACAGATGAATTCCATTTATGTTCAGCTGTACTCTTCTTACTTTGTTGTAAATGGTCACTATATAAATTTTATTGAACATGAACCACTGAAGTTTTTCCACATTAAGATATAAATTTCATTTTGCACATTATTAATTAAAGATGTTATTCTTTTATTAATCTTAACAGAAAGTCAGCAGTTTATTTTTGCAAAAATTTACAGAGAGTATTTACTTTCGAAATATTTCCAAATGATTTTTATCATTTTCATCCTACTGGGAAATGCCTAAGATTAATGGTCAGGAAATCAGTTGCCTGAGTATTAAGAGATTTGGATTCCATTGCCTTGTAGTCTTTTATTCTGATCACAGAAAAAAACATTACATCTTTGTCTCTCTTTTTCTCACTCTCTCTCCTTCTCTTTTTCCCATCAGTAACTTTGCCTACACAGGTAGGGTCATGGAATAGAAAACCAACCTTCAGCTAACAAACTGTGTCCATGTTGTTTCTTAACCTCCTAAGTCAGTGTCTTTCAATTTCCTCATCTGAAAAACAAGGTGATGTTTCCTGACTAGTATACTATAAGGCAGTGCACCTATCTGTTCCTATCTTGATGCTGATGACACCTGATGTAAATTTGTAGGGTTGATAAGACAGTTCCTTACTTAGGGACTTAGGGGTGTGTGGGGAAGAAGACAGGAACTTTGGTCGCCTGACCTCACAATGTGTTATTTCAGAAGACTTGGATGCAACTGAGATTGGAAACAGTGTTTAATGAGTTTAGGGTAACTTTAAAGAGAAAGGTAACACAGAAGAACAAGTTGGGTGTAAGACAGACTCAAGGACGCATTGTACAACATGGGGAATATAGTCAATATTTTGTAATAACTGTAAATGGAAAGTAATATTTAAAATTTATATAAAAAATTTTAAAAAGCAAATAACTGACTGAAAAAATGATGCTACTGTCATCAATAAATAAGTCTATAGAATAAAGTAAAAAGTACTTTGACCTCTTTATTTCACTAAGAGAACACTTGCTAATATCTGAGTTGTGAAGCTGATATTTGCTCTGTCTGATTTACAATATAGGTGTAAGCAGATGTGTGTCTGATTTCCTAGCCGTGGTGAAATCAGAAGAAAGGAAAGTTATCAAAGGTGAGAAGAGAACTAAGGGTATTGAAGGTTTCTTAGAAGAATTAAAATACACATTGAAGGCAGTTAATAGAGTAATATATGCTGCAGAAGAGAAAAACCAATAACATACTAACAACAATGTGAAAGAAGACGACAAAGATAGAGAGCAGACAGCAAAATTCAAACTAGAAGATAACAGCATTTCCGTGGGAGGGAGGGAGAGTGGGCAGAACAAATGAAATACAATAGAAGAAATTTTTGTTGAAGATGAAATTTGGGCATAGATTTAAAGTATTTACCATAATATAGGAATAAACTTAATTTAAAAACACCAATATATCAGCAAATCCTAGTAAAACATTTCAGAATCAAGGAAAAAGAAAAGTTCTACATTTACCCAGACACATGAAGAGTTTCTGTGATGAAGAAACAAAATTCAGAAATCCTGAGGTATCTTCTTTATAACACTGAACACTAAAAGCAGTTAGAGAACTGATTACTTGTTACTGAAATTTTAGTTTTGAGGACTACTCTATGTGAATTCAAGTTGTTACTCATGTGAGAAGTCAACAAAAAGCCAAACACAGTCCATTTAACAAAAGTCAGCCAAAAAAGAAAACAAAGAGCCTTAACAAAGAAAACCAAATGTAATAGTGTAAAACCAAATGTAAATAAACACGGGTCAAACTTCACTCTAAAAGACAAAGACAAATAAATCCAACCATATGCCACCTGCAAGACACAAAATTTAAAAAGAAAATATTGGCCAAGAAATTGTAAGGGAAAAATGAATGAAGAGAAGTTATCATGACTATATTCCTTTCATGCAAAGTAGTATTAAAGACAAAATATGTTAAATGAAATAGAGAGCTATTCTGTAGATAGAAGATGCTGTCCCACTATGAAATTGTAACAACGATGTGACTCTACATGCTGACTAGCATAGTACAGAAACATATAAAGAGCATCTGTAACAAGAAGAAGAATTTTATGGGACTGTAGTTGCTGTGGATGACTTTAACTTTCTTCCATCTTTGCCATATGAAACTTCAAAAATAAATTATTTGAATTATATAATTAATAAGATTTATTTTAATATACTTATTCATTATTATTAAATAAATATTGATTATCTACAGTAAGCATAAGACACATTCACTATGCTCCAGAGATTTCAGTCTAGTTGGCAAGAGAAACAGGCAATTATAGCCCAAGGAGTTTATGGTTTTGCACCAGGTGAGTTGGGAGCCTATGGGGGAGAACCTAATCCACCTCGGTGTGTTAGTGAGCTAGGTGTCTGGAAGGCATCCTGCGAAGTGGAACATTTGCACTGAAACACGAAGGAGTTGGCCATGTGACTATGTGGAAGAGAGAACAATGCAGAAATGGGAGGAAACAGCAGAATTACCAAAAAATCATGTTGGGAAAAGTAGGTAATGATTTGAGGAAAACATTCAGAGTTCCTCACCACACTGCATATTACACACGGAGTATTAGATAAGGACTTAAATGCTTTTTTTTTTTTTTTTTTTTTGCGGTAGGCGGGCCTCTCACTGTTGTGGCCTCTCCCCTTGCAGAGCACAGGCTCCGGACGCGCAGGCTCAGCAGCCATGGCTCACGGGCCCAGCCGCTCCGCGGCATGTGGGATCTTCCCAGACCGGGGCACGAACCCGTGTCCCCTGCATCGGCAGGCGGACTCTCAACCACTGCGCCACCAGGGAAGCCCTTAAATGCTTTTTTAAATGATGAAAAATTCTTAGAGAGATATAAGTAATTCATAAAATGATTTTAGTTGGACTTTCTAAGCATGAAAATTCAAAGTGAAAAAATCTTTCAAAAAATTTATACGGCAAAAGGAGAATGGAAAAGGGACAATTATAATAAATAGGTTGAAGTGTTAATTTTCTGTAAAGAATATTGGTTGGAAAAAAAACTAACGTTATTGAAAAGACAGATAAAGGACTTAAAAGAATGATTCACAAGTAAAAAAATAATAGCAAATATGTATAAAGTGCTTTCTATGTGTCAGACTAGCTAGTCTTTTTAATGGTCTCAACCACCCTATGAAGTAGAGACTATATTTATTTTTAATCTCCATTTTACAGATAAGGAAACAGAGACATAGAAAAGATTGTAAAACTTGCTCAAGATCATGTGGCTGGTGAGCTTCAGAGCTGGAAGGGAAGCTAGACAGTCTGGCTCCAGGTTCTGTGACTTAAGTACAATTCTATGCTACATCTCAAGAAGTACAAGAGTCCAAAAACCAAAAGACAAACCCATACAATCACTTGCCCAAGGAAACAGATGAAGGAAAATTCAAACAACAAAAAGATGCCTTTTTTGTTGTTAACTGACTCATTGCCTGTGCAATAAAATATATACAATAAACAAATAGTCCTATAACTAATCCAATGTATAAGTATGACTCAAAAGAAATTGTAAGATTCAATAGTAATTTGAACTCTCCAGCAGAAAAATGAGAATTTAATGATTTTTTTCTTGGAAATTTTCTAAAATCAATTCGAGAAGCCTTTATTTAGTCCAAACTAAAAGCCAGGCAGAGAATGAGCTGGGGTGTCACATGGAAGCCCACAAAGCTGATGCAAATATAGATGCCAGCTTCAAGGAGGCAAGCGTACTTTTGGTGACATATCAATAGCCTTGCTATTATATTCTGGATGCATTATAAAGAAGTCAACTGCTTTGAACTCAGAAAATTGATTGAGAACTAAATTGGGAGAATGACGAACTAAATTCTATCAAATCTAAATATATGATCTACAACCCAGCTCGGATTTGTGTACAGCATATCATACCGATGGACATACCATAGACTCAGAGACATTAGCATGAATAAACTTTCTATAATTTATAAAATTTGCATATCCCTCAGCTAATAATAAAATTCATCTCTTTTAAACATTCAGAATGCTGCTGCCAAGTCAAATTTGTAATCAATTTGAGTTTTATATATTTTACCCTCATTTGAATATTATAAAGCCAAGAAACGGAGAATAAAATGAAAGAGCAAGTGTATAGCACAATCTTGCACTAATTTACAGTTTTTAAAAAACATGGAGAGGAAGGGCAAAGAGTAAAATGAGTGGAAGTGTATGCCATGATGGCATGAAAGCTATACTGTGCCGTCCCTCCAGCATACGAACCCAGTGAATCAGATTCCATCTTTTAAACTAACCTCCTTATGGTCCCACTCCCCCAAAATGCATTGTGTTGTGTGTACTACTGTCACCTTCCCCAAAATCCATCCATTCATCTGATTAGCATGATTTATACATTAACAAAAACAGATCATCTCTCAGGGTAATAAAAAGGATTAGTTCTTGCCTCCTTACTAAATCTTCCATAACCACTATTCTCCTAATTCACCGGGTACTGGAAGAGATCCTATACATCCAGTTGCCTGACAGAGGAAAATGACAAGATTTAGCAATGTGGTAAACAAAATATTGGTCCTCCAAAGATGTGCACACCCTTATTTCCAGAATTTGTGAATACGCTACATTACATGGCAAAAGGGACTTTGCAGATGTGATTAAGTTAAGGATTTTGAGATGGGGAGATTATCCTGGATTGTCCAGGTGGGTTCAATGTAGTCACAAGGGTTCTTATAAGTGAAAGAGGGGCAGGAGAGTCAGAATCAGAAAGGAGAGGTAATGACAGAAGGAGAGAGAGAGGGAAGAAGAAGAAGAAGAAAAAGAAGAAGGAGAAGGAGAAGGAGAAGAGGGGGAGGGGGAGGGAGAAGAAGAGGGAGAGGAAGAAAAAGAAAGAGAGTGAGAGAGAGAGAGATGCACTGCAGAATCTAAACTACTGGCTTTGAAAGTGGAGGAAAGGTCCCATGAGTCTAGGAATGTAGGTAGATTCTAAAAGCTGGAAAAGGCAAGGAAGGAAACAGGCAACCTCCCTCATAGAGCTTTTAGGAGGAGTGGGGCCCCAGCCAACAGCTTGATTTTGACCCAGCAAAACTCATTTTGGATTTTGGATCTCCAGAACTATAATATAATGGATTTGTGCTATTATAAGCCCAATTGTTTGTGCTTACAATTGTTTGACGTAATTTGTTACAACAGCAACAGGAAACTAATACAAGCATCCACTGTACATACACATACACCTGACCAAGTCAGAAATCACTACACAGTAAATTCTTCTTAAGGCATATTTCAGTTCTAGCTCCCCCTAATCTCACAGATTCATATACACAAACCACCCTGTGATGGAAACATCTTTGAATTTCTTTACACCCCAAAGAATAAATGTCCACCTACTTATAGATAAGACTCAGCATAAATGTCCATTTAGATAGTAATCTCTGTGAGTAACAGAACTGCCATTTCTAATTGTAGTAAGTTTTTCTTATATAGACTTGTCTTCTGTTTTCTGCAGCCCCTATCATCTCACAAGAAGTGCTTCTGGTACGAGAGCAGTTATAAATGTACAGAAGTTAGACAGAAATCAAATAATCATTAGTAGGTTAATATTGTTAGTTTGGGCATATTTGAAAATTCAATCATATTGCTATTAAATTAATTAATTGCTTAGTTTAGTTAAGGAATTGGCCAGTTAAAAAATCAATAATTGAATAAAATGACTTAAATTCCTTTGAAATAGTCAAATAAATTAAAACTATTAAATGCTTATAGATGATGCATATTTTTACAATGTAAGTCTCTTGTTAGACACTTCCCTAGCACAATCAGACTTATGTTGCATTATAACGGTGATAACTATCTGTTAATGAGTATCAATTACGCATTAATCATTTTACATGTATTCTTACACATCTACATTTTACATCTAATTCTTATAACAACTATATCTGATGGGTGGTATTATTTCCAGTTTACTGTGGTGAAAGTAACACTTAAAAAGGTAAAAATCATATAGTAAGTGGCTCAGCTTGGAATTAAGTCCAGGTATTTCTGAGTACAAGGTTATTTAACTCTACACAGTCTCTTATGTAAGTATTTTTCATTAAAATATAACATTATAAAGTAAATTTTAAATTAAGGGTATGAATTCTCCTTTCTGTTTCCTAAACACTTACACACAAATCCTTTATTTCAGTGTATCTAGGGATAAATCAAAGGGAAACCAATAAGTTGAATTTCTATGTCTCTAAGTGAATCCTTTTTTTGTCCTTATAAGCTTGAGTTTAGAATTAGAAATCAAAGCAACTTTTTCAGTTATATTTCTTTGGTCACTATAGAGATCAAACTTGAGATGGGGTTAGGTATTGATTCAAGCCAGCAGGGAGAGAGACAAACTTTACTATAAGGGAAGGAAAATGTGAAGCAAGGTCCACTGTTCGGATTTCTATTGATTTGTTTTGCCTCAAGGCATGGGAGGTGGTGGCATGCTTCCATCAAAGTTTCCTCTTGTTTAAATCTGCATCCCAGGTATACAATAAGAGTATTTGATAAACTCTCCTCTTAAGGCTTTAGGCATACATTCAGTAAACATCTACTACTCATCTGCTGTTGACCAAGCACAGTGCTCAGGGCAGGGCACAAATTACTCACCATTGTGTTTAGTCCTGCTCTACCTGAAAAGAGAGGGAAGGAAAAACACCAGAGAGATCCTCAAGAAATACAGTATTCTAAGTGTTAATCTGGCCTTATCTCTAAGAACAGAAATACAACAGGTTGCACCATTTCGACATGCTGATTTAGGAATAAAAAATTTCCCAGATAGCTGGCCCTGCTAAGGGAGTTACATTTTCTGAAGACATACCAAATGGAGTCCTCCTTAGGTGGGGAATCTTGAGGAACTTGGTAGCACACACTCCACATCCCCATCCCCAAAATCACATTTATTTATACTGAGATGAAACTGAATTAAAATAGATCAAGACCAATCAGATTTGATGGGGTTGAAAAGTCCCTCACATGTATCCTCACAGTGGATCAATTTCTCTTCAGATTTTTCCCCACTTAATCTAGGCAGTGAGTAGCTCCCTCTGCTGTGCTCTCCCAACATTTAAAAATTACACTTCTGTCTGTATTACTTGTTACTTTTTAGTGTATCATTGAATCTCTCTGTCTTCCCTTCTTCTCTCACCTTTCACCCACATGCACGCTCCTCCAGCACAGGGTTAAGTTCATTTAGGAAACCTGTTTTACGCTGGGTTCTGTCTTGGTTTCATCTGCAGCAGGCAGACCCACAGGGACATTGACCATCTACTCTGGACACAGAAGCCCAATATTTATTCTATCTCTGACACTTACTTTTGACCTTAAGCAAATTTCTTAACCTCTCGAAGTCTCCTTCTTCTTAGCTATAACATGAGAATGATACCAGAATCTGATTGCCTGTGAGGACTGAAGGAGATCTTATTAAAGTAAGGGGTTTTACATAGTATCTTGCACATAGTAAATAATATATGCTCACTAACTTCCAGTCACCTTAGGTGTTATTATATATCCTAGGTATTATTTTCCAGATAATCTGACATGATACAAGTCTGAGATAATAAAAGTTATGAAATTTTCCCAAATCTCAAAGCTAGTAAGTAGAAAGGATAGGACTTGACTCTGGTCCATATGAATCTAAAGACTATAATGATATTCCATTCCTCTTTATAAGCCAAGTATCTGCCATGTTGCTTGAAACAAGGAGAACACAATAGATTATGAAAGAATAGATAATTACAGTAAGAGATTAGGGCAAGGAAGTTGGCACAGTTCTGCTCATATGGCCATAGGAATGGAGAAAATATATATAAAAGAGAAGAATGTCAATGTATATGATATCAAAGTGTTAGTCTATCTGTGTTTTTGGCACTAGTTAATGAGCTACTAATTTTTCACCAGCAAAGAAGAGGGCAGTCCCCTCAAAATGTAAAGTTCATGAAAATCACCCTAGTATGGCCCACTATAGGGACAGATCTGCTCCTTTTCTTCCTGCGATGGCTCCTCATGTTTTCCCCTGCTCTCCGTTTTTTAGGTAAAATCATGACACCATGACTCAAAGTTATTCACATTTTTCATTTTCCTATAGGGTCTCTGAACAGTAGGCTTAGCACAATGAACCCTGGCCTGGACCAGTCAGGCGGGGATGACTGGGCCGCTCCCTAAGTCTCTGATGCCCTTGTCACCACCCACCAAAGGCAAAGAAGAGAAGGATCCTGGATCCCTCACTTATGATCCATTCCACGGTTGCTCTACTAAGTACCTGTGCATTGCTAGGCACCTCTGTACCCCTACTAAGAACCTTATTTACGTGTTTGATAACTGCTAAAGGAAGAGGTGTTTTAATATCTGGTTAGTTTGAATATAGGTATTCTTTCTATTTAATCTGTGTATTCCTTCTGTTTAAATTGATTTCCATCCCTTTTTTCCTAAAGTCTCTGTTCTAGAAAATCTTCAAAGTTGGTATCATTCTACATTATTCACCTCTCCCTAAGTTGTTACCTCTTTGATATAACTTCTTTTTCTCACTCATTATTTCCTAATATACTTTTTTTTATTCCTACTGATTACTAGCTTAGAATTTGTCTTTCCCTAAAATAATCGACTTTTGCTTCTCATAGGCTTTTAAAAAATCCATACGAAGTTAGTTCATGTGTACTGAACTGTTTCGTTTAGTTCTAAGTATGCTGTTGTCACTAAACAGATCAAAAATAAACAACAGTAATAAAATGCAGATGAACATTTAATAATTTGCAGCTTTGAAAAACATCTTCCCGGCATCCCTACCTTTAAATTGTTTGAGCATGGGCAGGGTAGGAAGGTTACTTAGTTATTATTACCTTAAATAAGTTCTATGCTAGCTGCAGCCTGGAAAAGCCAGACATTTCCAGATCCATTTTTAGGAATTCCTCAATTCTTCATCCTCTTTCCGACTTGCACCTCTCCATTAAGGTTAGCATCTGAGATTTATTCTGACAAAGGATATTAAAAGAAAGCAAATCACTAACTCTGACTCTCAATGACTTAGACAATTAATGCTGTGGCAGCTTCCCTCTTACTAATCATTCTTTTCCTTCGAATAATAAAATGTATTTAATTCAGTCCACCTTTTGTCTTAGAGAAATTCGGTCTTCAAATTTACACAAACTCTTTTCAATGACCTTAAGTAAGTCTTTGTTTAGTCTTTGTTTAAAATGCTTCCTCTGCCTAAGTCCACAAATAATAGCATACTTTGATATGGTTTTCTTTTGAACTTAATGGCTAATAGACTTGATCAAAGAAAGGAAAGCACACTAATTCCATATACTTTCTTTACTGAACATTATCTGGAAAAGCTAAGCAATCAAGGAGAAAAGTGAAAATGCTTAAATAATGCAACATTTTACTTGCTGAATAAAAGATGCCTTTGGAAGTAAATTCACTCTTTCAGAGCAGTGATGTACTTAGAAAAATTCTACCTAAAGAAATAAACACTTTGCAAACGATGTGATATTCAATCATTTAAATGTTTCCTGGGTAGGAAGATAAAACTGTGAATGTTAAGCAGAAATATTAAGAACCTGTTTTTCTTACCAAAGCTCTGGTTCTTCTAACATGCTCTAAAATGAAAGGTAATCAGCACTTGTCAAATGTTTGTACTGTCACAACTCCTTTCTGATTATTGTCCCCTGTAATTGCAGGGGACACTAGATAGTGCTGTATACATTTTGAACAGTCTTTTAAATTTCGTACAAGGATATTTATAAATTAAAGCTATAATGATTTTCATATATCAAAACTTTGAATTAGCCAGGTGCTGGGTTATTCTCCCTGTCATCATTAACATGACTTAAATATCCTCTGCATATCAACACAGACTGTAATTTCAAAAGAAAGAGATGATGTCAGTTTCCTAATGATATACTGGTCCTAAGAACTGTCCAAAGAGTGGAAGTAATTTAATAGTCTTCCCTGCTTAAGATACACGTGGGATACATAGTTAGTCTCATCATCCCTTAATTTATTTATAGTTACTTATCTTAAAACATTTGGCATTGGCATTTGTTTCTTTTCCCTCAGATACAAAACCTAATCCTGTAAGTGCCCCGTAAGTGGAGGAACTCAGTTTATGCTGCTTATTTCACTCCTGTTTTTAGAGGGTGTAGTGTAAAAATCAGTCTTTAAATGTTATTCAGATTGAAACTTGCTCTTTTCCATGCACGTTAAGACAGTAATATCTGTGAACAACAAAGAATTTAATTAAAACTTGCAAACAAAATTTTCCTAGACCAATGGTATTTAAATTCAAGTGTAGTGGAAGGTGAGAGGAGGAAAGTTGTGGGGAGTGAAATGTAAGAAGCAATTAAAAACTATATATTGGGCTTCTTTGTAAAATTCCATATGAAGCTAGGCTTTCACGGCTTTAAAATAGAATCACTTTCCAAGACTACTCCCTTTAGGTACGGAAAGCTTTAGGCGGATGGACAAATCACTTCATCTTAGTGTGACCTCCTACTGTTTTAGGACAACTTACCTAAAAGGGAACTCAGACTCTAAAGTTAAGCATCTCCTTGTTTGTTTGTTTGTTTGTTTGTTGTTTTGTTTTTTTTTGCGGTACGCGGGCCTCTCACTGTTGTGGTCTCTCCCGTTGCGGAGCACAGGCTCCGGACGCGCAGGCTCAGTGGCCATGGCTCACGGGCCCAGCCGCTCCGCGGCATGTGGGATCTTCCCGGACCGGGGCACGAATCTGTGTCTCCTGCATCGGCAGGCGGACTCCCGACCACTGTGCCACCGGGGAAGCCAGCCTTATTCGTTTTTAAAGATTATTTAAAAAATTTAGACACCTAACTACAACTACAGGTTATCAACCACTAGCCGGGAACTCAGCATCAGTCTCCATCTCTTAAATCTTCTAGTAGCCTGCATAACTGTGTCCACCATGATTTCAAAGAATCTCTTAGTTTCATCAGTTTACAAAATGGCAACACCCACATTGTGAATATGAAAGGCTGGCCATCACACAGTGGCCAGAAATGCTCCTTGTGGGCCCTTATGTGGAGGTAGAAGAAATATAATGCACCTCTAAGCATGACATGCTTGTGCTTTCCCTAACAATAAGTGCCAGAGACTTTCCTAACATTTTTTCAGAACTGGTTATTCAATTTTTATTATTACCTAAAATACCTAGATTGCCACGAAGCAAAATGACAGTTGAGATGAATACGGCCAACTTCACAGGTATTTAACATATAACATCATGACTTGTACACAGTGTATGTCCAATAAGCATTTATTGAATGAAACTGCCTTGCAAAAATACTGCAAAATTCAATGCCCATCTTTTTACGGTTCCTGTTGACAGATTTTAATTTCTCTCTCGTACTTCTTTTTAAAGAGTAGAAAACAAGTCCCAAATTCTGTAACAGAAGTTATTTAACCAGAGCAGCAATGTGAAATTTGGGATTAGAGCTTCCGGGAGGGAGCAAAAATAAACTTCTTGCCTGTGAACCTGTGAGTCTGCCACAATGAAATCCAGCTCATCCCCCCAAATGCTCAGCGGGACACCACATGAGCAGGTGAAAATTAGAACTGCACAAAAATCTGTGTTTGGAAAGTGAAACTAGTCAACTTTGGGCTTTCTGCCCAGTTTAATTTCTGCCAGAAATTCTCCTGTTATTACATATTCGCAGAAAGAAATTAGAAAAGTGTTATAGCTAAAAAATTTCAGATACATTCATATCTCTATCGCAGTTTGGCCCAGAAAAAATAACTAGCTTCCCCAGGCCAGTGGGCAAGTACAGGACTACGGCTAGAACATGGAAACACTAATACACACACACACACACACACACACACACTTTTCTTTGGAGGACCATTTAATTACAGATAGTATCCGATTTGTTTTATGAGATCTAGGAGGAAGACCTCAGTAAGTTTTCAGAGTGTCCCAGTGCAGCTCTGAGTTGAAAGTCTGCCAAGGAAAGCAGATGTGGCAGAAAGCCCCAGGTCCCATTCACCAGCAGTGCAGGGCCTGAGGAAAATGTCATAAAACTCATGGAGCCTAACACTTGCCATTACAAGAAATATCTCAGAAGGAGGAATTAAAAATGCTGATGCTTTGCAGCATTCTCTGCATTGTTCTTTATAAACTCTCAAAACCGAGTGTGGAGTTGGTGAGTAGCTTAGACCAGGAAAAAGTAACACTCATCTATCTATGTCTCCTGAAAAACATACACACACACACACAAACACACAATTCTTGACACCCAACCATGTATATTTTTCAGGGCTCCATCCCCAATCTTCTATTTCTGTCTTATCACACACACTCCATCAGTTCTCAGCTTCATCCATATTATATCAATGTATATGTCTAGTAACTAAGAGTTAATCTTAACCTTGACAAACCTTTTAAAATTCAATGTGGCTTTTTAAAAAACATATTACCCACAAATTTGTTTCCATTTTCAACTTTTCCAGTGGTATATTAGAATAGAGAATGTCTGGGATTGTCAGGAATAATGGTGAATGTGATATGCAGTCAATTAAAAGTGAATAAAATGATTGTTGGGTATTAGCATATATACAAAACCACAGACCTTTAAATATACATATTTAAATATATATATATATATATATATATAAATATGTATACCTAGGCAGCCTGGGAATGGGAGCAAATATATCAGATTATGAGGAAAATGTTGAACTGGCTTTTGATGAGGTAGATTTAGCTCAAGAACGTGGGGACAAATGAGATGGGAGGTCAGTGAAAGCTCTTCTCTTGCAGCTGACAATGGGGCCCAAGCGGAGTGGGCATTGGGTGTCTCACAGTTCCTTTAAGCTTTAGACCCATCCCTGAAGGCTGGAGTCAGGAGCCCTTAACACCAGGCCACCAACACTTCTGAACTGTTCTTGGCCTTGGTTGAAATGGGTGCCCTAGTCCATCCTAGGCTCCATCCTGTCGTGTTCCTAGCTCTCCTTACTTCTGACCTTGTGATTTATTTTCCCACTTAGCTTCATCCATCAAACCTGATGCACTGTACCATTTCACTGGCTCATAAGCTTTTGCTTTCTCTTCCATTATTGGATTCTTCTTTGCCTTTTCTGCTTTAGATTCTCCTGATAAACAGTCTGGTACCCACAGCCCCATCTTTCAGTGCCGCCCTCCCCAGTAAGAGTCCTCCTTCCATCTTTACTCAGACACTGTGAGTGGATCCAAAATACAGAGAGATGAGGCAAAAGAGGCAGAGAGCTGAGGGGCAGGATGTGTTGAGGATGGGAAGACTATGCTGTGGGTCAAGACCAGTTGTAATTGAAAAGAAAGAAAACAGTGATCTAAAAGAGTATTCTGAGAGTCCAAGAACTAACTCAAAGTAATGACAAGGTCCAATGTGTGACTGAGCAGCTCCATCAGAAAGGAGACAGAGGGCTTCCCTGGTGGCGCAATTGTTGAGAGTCCGCCTGCCAATGCAGGGGACACGGGTTCGTGCCCCGGTCCAGGAGGATCCCACGTGCCGCGGAGCGGCTGGGCCCGTGAGCCATGGCCACTGAGCCCGCGCGTCCGGAGCCTGTGCTCCGCAATGGGAGAGGCCACAACAGTGAGAGGCCCGCATACAGAAAAAAAAAAAAAAAAAAAGAAAGGAGACAGAGTCATTATGGTTGAAGTGGTTGAAGAGTTCAGTTTCTTCAAGTAATGTGATGCTGACATCAGGGAGGATAACTGAAAAGTTATTAGTTTCAAGTGTTGGAAAAATTATCATAGAAAAAGGGTATTTAATAGCTTTCTACAACTCCAGAGAGGACAGAAATTTAATTTGAGCTCAAGAGTGAACCTCTGAAAGGGAAGGATGCCTTTAACAAGAGAACAACCTATTAAATCAGGTAGATAATTTTCTCTCAAACGGTTCTCATTTAATGTGCTGTTATTTTGAATGTTCAGCATCTAGGATAACTTGGTACTTTATATTCTTATCTTGCTCTCTGGGAAAGATGTAAAGGTTATTATATTAGTCTCATATATTGAACAATAATAATGATAATACAGCAAAAGCTTGTGTAGAACTTACTATGTACCAGGCTCTATTGTTTTAGTCATTTTACAAATATGAATTTATTTAATCCTCAAAACAACCCTGTGAGACAGATTTTATTATTATCTCGATTTTCAGATGAGGAAACAGGCACAGAGACGGATTAAATAATTTGCCCAGATTCAACCAGCTGGTTAAGTGTCAGAGCTAGAATTCAAACCCAGGTAGTCTGGCTGCAAAGTCTGTGTTCAACTAATAAGGGTTTACCTGACAGCATTTTCTGGTTTCCTAGTAAAGTGTTATGTGGATTTCCTTTGGAATTTCTTCTGGCCCTGGGAGATGCTGTTTCTGTGATTCTGATAAACTGAGGACACTTCATACATCTTAAGGATAGTGATAGCTCTAGGGTTAAGTAATATATTCCAGAGGTCTTTACTAGAAATGAAATAAAAAAGAAGGAAGGAGAAAGGGAGAGAGAGAGAACATAGCACATCATTTGTGAAATCTTTCTAATTTCAAAAACTATTCAAAAAACTTTATAATTTCAATATGTAAAAATGATATCAATAATGAACTTTTATATGGCAACTCCTGGAACTCCTTTTATATAACTATCTATGGGAGAATAATCCTGTAGAAAATGTTTATTATTGTCATCATTATTATAAAGATGTAGCTTTGCACTTTCTCAACACAAATGTTTACAAAACTCTGTCAGGCTCTTTACGCAATGTTACACAAAAGGTAAAAAGAGGTGTCATTATGGATGATATTGTGGTTACTGGATGTTGTTTGAAGACTACTCATCTTTCTTTGAACATCTAAATGGACTTTTAAAATATGAAAAAAATGGAGAACAATATGGAGGCATAGGTAACACGGTGCTTTACAGAAAATAAAATATACATACACAGACACACATATATACACACATCTATGTATATATGAGCATAATGGAGCACAAATTGAAAGAGATGGTAATAGTATAACATAATGACATAGTCGAGAAGCTGGGGCCAGTGGGGCTGAAATGGTGAATTAAATGAAAAGCAGTGAAAATTGAAGTTTGCAGTAATTTGTTGCTTCTATTTAAAGGGTGGACTGTTAGAAACTATTAATTGTAGTTTTGAGCTGACAATTGCAATAGCTGGACTACATCTTTGTAGGGAAAAAATATTGCGACTTTAATACAAAAATATGCCTTCCTTTCAAATTTCATTTCTCTGATATTTTACAGAGTTAAACTTGGGGTTATTGTTCAGCTCTGGATGAATGAATGGATGATGAATCCTGAAATTATTCCCATTCCAGAATGAGTCAGTGACTGAAGCACACATGCACTAATACAGTTCTATTCCTAAAAATAAATGTTTTTGAGTCCTCCAGGACCCAGAGGGCTAGCATAGTTTCTACTGAAGAAGTCAGAGCTGTAACGAGGTTCTATTCCCACCCTGAGCATCCTTGGATGGCACAGAGGACAGAAAGAGCTGACCAAGCGGCTGACTGCTGCCCGTCGCTCTTTCTTTGGCACCTCTAGCTCTGGCCCCTGTGTTCCAACTGGAAACTGGGCTGGGCTTCACCCTAGTAGCCAAATAGCAGACTTTTACCCTATATAATACTCAGGAGAATCGGTCAAAATCCAACAGAAGCAGAGGCAGTGAATTTTAAACAAAGCTTGTAGCTGGAATTGACCACCCTTAAATAATGTGACCAAACTCACTTTATTCTATCTCTTTCCCAGAATATTCCAACTTGACAATAAGACCCTTGTGTCAACAAGAAAAACTTCTAACTTATAAGACAGATAAATTAAAAGGTGATCCTTGGCTTAAAAAAAAAGATTTTTCACTGTTTCCCTGGAGCACTTATTTACTATAGTTACTTATGAAGTCTAATTACTTGACAAAAAGGCTTAGTGGTTAGATAAGATAAAGCTGAATTCTTATTATGATGGTACTGACTAAAAATAAAATAATCAACAGCAACAGAGATAGTGATAAAGCACCCTTGAATTTTAATGCAATTTAATGGGGAACTGTGACTATACTCATCAAAATTTAATATACATAGTTTAAACAAACCCAGCCACTTTATAATGTGAGTTCTGAGTACATCTTATTTCAGTGCAATTAACTTCCTATGAATTAAAAAATAAAATAAAATGATTATTATTTGAACATTATTTTATATTCAGTTCATATTTATGAAACTTTACATGAAAACCATTGACATGTTTTGAAATCATTTATAATGCTGGACTTTGCTTTTAAAATTAATGGTGAGGGCTTCCTTGGTGGTTCAGTGGTTAAGAATCCGCCTGCCAATGCAGGGGACACGGTTCGAGCCCTGGTCCGGGAAGATCCCACATGCCGCGGAGCAACTAGGCCCGTGCGTCACAACTATTGAGCCTGCGCTCAGAGGCCACGAGCCACAACTACTGAGCCCGCGTGCCTAGAGATCATGCTCTGTGACAAGAGAAGCCACCGCAACGAAGAGTAGCTCCCGCTCGCTGCAACTAGGGAAAGCCTGCGTGCAGCAACGAAGACCCAACGCAGCCAAAAATAAATAAATAAATTTATTTAAAAAAATTAATGGTGGTACAATTTTTTATTTTTAGCTTTTCTATGTTGATAACTACCAAGTTAATGCATTTAGAAACACACATGCTGATATATTCAGATCTGGGGGGAATGTGTTATTGGATCTTTGACCAACAAAAATTTCCTAAAATAAATTCTTTTAGTATTTTATTTATTTTAAGTCGTATGTATGCCTGGAGCAATTTGGCAATTATTTACTTTTGAACAGTCAGACATATCTAAAGCTTTCTCGTCGGGCAACAGGATATTTCCTGCATACAATTAGAAAAATGTAGAAGACTAAAACCTACTTGAAGGTCTGCCAAAAAGAGCAGTGAAAAATGATGTCTCCAATGACAAGGTGATGGTGGGGGACTGCGGTGGGGTTGGGGGGCAGAAACAGCTCATCTAGCACAGAAGATGAGCAAACTTAAATGCTTAGTCAAGTTAAAAAATAAACCAATCACCATTTTTTTGAGTTTTAAGTGAATATGTGGGTCTGTTCTCCTTTTTCCATAATTTATCCTAAATTAAAGAGAAACAGGAAATACAAAATAAAAAGCAACAAAAACCTGGGAGAAAAAAGGCTTTATGAAGGTTTACCTCTAAATGTGTTCCAAGTCATGGGGGTGGAGTAAGGTTGGGGTGATATGGCACAAAGCTTTGCAGAATGACATACAGCACTGAAATATAAGTCAAGAGAGTTGGTTTCTAGTTCTCTCTGCCTAAATCTTGTAAGTTACTGGTTAATGTTCTGTGGCTCAGTGTTCTTATCTAGAACTTAAAGGTGTTAAATCAAATAGTCACTGAAGTTCTTTGTGTTATCTATGTAATAAATTCCTTTTATCCTTTGTGATATTTTAAGAAGTACAGCCACTCTACCAGGAATTTGGATTACCTATTGCACTGCTCACTGCCAGATTATTTTTATGCCATCATGTACGCCCACAAAGTCCCAAGAGTCATTAAATATAGCAATACGCTCATTTCTTGTATCCAAACTGATACAAATAACTCATTGAATTTGCTGATTCTCAAGTCTTAAGAAAAAAAACCCCTTTATTCTTTACACTGGCTGTCTGATTATCATTGTTCTTTGTGCTTTTCCTGATTATACTGTACAAATGGAGAAGTACTCAGGTTAGTTAAATTTGCAAAAGAAGGATTCCAATGATTAGGAAAATAAATTGGATGAAACTTTTACTCTGGAGTTTATAGGTAGCATTTCATAGATGGAGAAGTAACATTGTGGATATATGTGATATAATACACAATAAGTATTTGGTATTTGTCTCTGGTTCCTGGCACAGAGCTACTAAAACCCTTCAAAACTCCTGAGTGATGGTGTCTTTGGTATGCTAGCTAATGAGCTAATTCCTGGCCTTATGCAGGGGTCGGGGAAATAGAGATAGCTTCAGGATGGGGGCTGGTTGCCAGAAAAACCAACCAAGCAATTAGAGTCTGAATATTCAGCCCCACTTCCCACCTTGGAAATGGGGAGAGGGGTTAGAGATTGGACCTACTTAACGATGGCCAGTGATTCAACCAATCATCCTACATCATGAAATCTCAATAAAAATTCTAAACAACAGGATTTAGTGAGCTTCCAGTTGGTGAACATATTGATGGGTGGTGAGCCCAGAGAGTGCATGGAAGCTCTGTGCCCCCCCTGCCCATTACTCTATGAATCTCTTCCATTTGGCTGTTCCTGAGTTAGTGGCTAAAGTGCGGGCAATAGGTGGGTTCTGCTCTAACTCTGGAAGTTAATGTGAGAATTGAACTGAATTGTTGTACATCCCACTGGTGTCAGAGAATTGGAGAACTGGATGGTGTCAGAAAATACCATGCATTTGGTGTCAGGGAAAAAACAACAACAATACAACATATCATGCAGTCACATAAAGACCATGTACTTATATTGAATAAATCAGTGTTCTAAAAAAAGTTATTCCTGAATCAGAAAAGTCTGACGTTACCCACATTCTGCAAAGGATGAACCTATAATTTGAATGAGCAAGTGTCTGTCTCAGTAGCAGGGAAAAAAAAATTACAATTTAATTAAATTTCAAAGTGTAACTTGAATGCTTTTAAAAGAGGGGGTGGGAAGCAAATAGAAAGGACAACGTAATGTCATTTAAGTTCTATCCCTCACAGATTGTTCAATCAGAAATCTGGGAATTATACTGCCAAGCACTGATTAACTTTCTGGCCTGGTCTGTAAATTACTGAATCTAGGTGTGACTCCAAGCTAACAAACAAGCGTTACAAAATGGTCTCTTACTGCCCAGACTTATGTGTATACATGAGAGAGAGAGAAGAGAGGAAGTATCAGTTTCCTGTTCCAAGGTTACCATGGGGGTCCAACCCCAAATTGTCTCATCATAAGTAATATGTTACCAAACGAATAAAACGAATACTGATATGCAGAAGTTTTTCAATTGTGGTAAATGTAAGTGAGAGGCAAAATACTGGAAATGACTGAATAGCAGACAGCTACCAATGGTAAACAATAGTAAATTATCTATGAACTTTGTGGGGTTTTTTTACCCAAAAGTAGACTTGAGGAAAGACAACCAACCCTCTCTTCCTTTGTAATCACTGAAGACTTGAGGCCCGCCTGACATTTTCAAAGTAAAGCTCTCTATGATCATTAGAATATCTACTGTTATTTTTCAGGTGGTTGAGGGAAGTTGTATCTAAAAGATGCACAACACTGCATGCAGAAATATTTACTCCAAACTCCAGACTACATTTTCCCCAAACAGCTGGCACTTTGCCGTATTACAGACATCTGAAATGCTGAATGACTTTAAAAAATGGATCTAGTTGTTCATTTACATGTTAACAGTAAAAAAGGTAAAAGATTCAAAGATTAGGCAGAGAAGTAGAGAAATATTTAAGAACAGAATTCAAGACTTTCCCATTTTTTATCCAATACTTTTGCCACTCAATGGTAATAGCTTCTAAAATTCAAAACTGGTGCTCATATTAAAATTCAGGGCTCTGAATGTAGCTGAGGTAAATATTTTACTCGTCCTTTGGCACCCTGCACATAAAATTTTAAAATAATTCAAACAAACTCCAGCTCGTCAGTGACCAAATAGAGCTCTGGTAAAAATAAAACATCTTTCAGTTCAGCACCAGCTGGCTAAATTTAAACCCTGTATTATGTAATCTTAAAGTGTCCTTGCTTTTAGTTGGCGTCTTAAGAGATTCTGTTATAATGCCTCTTCCAAATCACTTCAGTCTCTAACATCTAAACACTTAAGGCACAACAGGAACAAATTAAGGTATTCATAGGCAACTGAAGACAGAATAAATTCATTTGAAACAGTATATAGGCCATGTTATTTTAAAAGTAAAATCTCAGTCTTCTCTCTTTAAGTTTGTAGTTACTATAATTAGGCCTGGCAGATCCAACTGGCAGTGCTTTTCTTAATTCTGCAAAACATGTAAGAACCTGATTCTTTAATCCTTATTCCAGTAATACTCCCAGAGGAGATAAGACTGGCTGGGGCAAGAAGCACAAAATCAAACTAAGGCTGGAGAAAGAATACATTTTATACATTTCTCTGAGCAAGCTGCAACAGTTGATCATATTTTCAACTCTTTCTTTCCCTCAGCAAATTTTAAGAAGTATAGTTAAAAAAAAAAAGAAATATAGGTTAGAGTTTCAAACATATTCATTGTATACATTATCAATTTATGCTCATAAAAGATAAACTAATTTTTTCAGTTTTCCCTTTTAGCTATAAATTGAAGTATAATTTTCATTGATGTCTGTTTATCAGGTTTGGTTCATATTTCTTCAATACTAAAAATAAAAAAATGCTAACTATTCTACAAAATCCAACTGAATATTTGCTGTGATGAAAATTACAATTTGACCTGTGGTCTTCATTGGTCTTAAGCAATCAGCAAGAACATATCACAACTCTGGAAGTAGAGTATCAATGACTATATAACACATACCTTTTGTAATATTTAGACTTAACCCCAAGTTCGTGGAAATGTCATATATCTTTACAGTTCTTCACCGACTAGTTTCCTCCTTTGTACAGCAAATTTCCCAGTCCCCTGAAAGCAATCGGTGGAGTGGAGGCCAGCTCCACTGAAGGGTCTATCAAGAGAGTAGATGGGACGGCTGAATTTATTTCAGCCCTGCATCGAAAGGATGCAACTTAGCACCTATTTTTAGGAACTGAGCTCTGTATAGGTGGGGCCTGAGTCAACTACTCTTTTCAGAAGTGTTCTCTGAGGGCACTCTGCCTCGTAGTGCCCTCAATAATGTATGCATAGTATTAGCACATGTGCAGTCAATCAAACTCCCTTCCACAGCCATGACCATCGAGCCAACTCTGACCTTCTGAACAAAGCCTAAAATATAACCAGCACCGATGAGGAAAAAGGGGAATGAAAGCTCTTGAATTACTTGCATTTGTTTTAATAATTTCAATCTTTAAGAGTCAAGAATCTGAAAATAAAGCACAGAGAGAATGTTCCAATTTATTCTGGTGGAATTTGGGTTCTCAGGAAGTGGAAACGCTGTTTTTATTTACAGAATGTTCTTAGGCATGGAAAATATTAGTTTGCTTTTTGAGACTTCACATATAAAGCAAAACACTATTGTGATGTTTATATAAGTAAAGAAAGTGCTCTTTTGGACAAAAAAGTGAAGGAGGAAGGAGTGATAACGCATTCTAGAGAGAATAAAGGGCACACCTACTGTGTGATTCCTGCCCATTAATATTAGCTTAAAATCACTTGGCAGGAGGAACAGCGGGCAAGGGACAGGAGTCACCTCACATGCTCCTGAAAGAATCATATTAAGTGTCCTTTGCTGCCACCCTGCTTATTCAGCACACCCTGCAGACCTAACCCGGAAGGAAGTAGCAGAACTCACCATTTAGCTCCATAATGCCATCTAATACATTCTAAGTAAATATAAAACAACCAGCTTCCCCTATCTTTCCTCTCTTCTATTATTTTCCTTATGTGGGCTTAAGTATATATACTAATGCCCTCACAGCAAGCCCAAATAAAGAAAGAGAAAATTGCCCTTTGACTTAAAGAAAGCACTTGACTTACATACTGTTTATTTCATACAAATGTTTACAAGTAAGCTATTTACCATATTATTTACTAATAAAGACCAGTATATACATTACATTTTTTTCCATATACAGTATTGATTTCTATTAAAAGTAGGTCAAGGAGTGATGTTCCAGCTGATTAAGAAAAAGCTTCTAAAATGGTGTTCTTGTACACTTCACAAGATTTTTCAGGGCCAGCAGCCAATATACTCTAATTAGTTTAGAGTTGTGCTGTCCAGTGTGGTAGCTACTAGACACATGTGACCGTTTAAATTTTACTTGATTAAATTAAATAAAATTAAAAGTTCATTTCCTCAGTTGTACTACGCACATTTCAAGTACTCAATTTCTACATGTGCCTGGTGGCTATGTATTAGACAGTGCAGTGATAGAACATTTCCATTATTGCAGAAAATTCTATAGGACAGTGCTGTTTTAGAGCACACGATTTTAACACAGCTTTGACACTAACTAAACTCTATGACCTGGCAAATTTCATATGTTGTCTATGCTTCACTTTACTTCTCTATAACTAAACAGGACTAAGTTTACCTACTTTACATGGTAGTTGTGAGGATTAAATGTCATAATATATAGGTAATACTCATGAAAGTCTAAATCTAGGACAAAATATTTATTTTAAAATTATTATTATTATTATGACTTTATCCTGCTATATGGATAAGAAAATGGCATTAGACCGATCTAAGATCATAATAGTTTGATTTAAGTCATGAGGAGATAGACCCACAATGTAAATATAGTTAAATTTAATCTGGTATTTGCATATAGGTGCTAAGGATGCTTATCATGGTTTTAGTCTTTCAAAATATTGATAAATACTCAAGGATATGACTTGTAGCTTCCTTATTTTCTCTTCTTACTTAAAACTGCCTGCCTTCTCCTTCTATTGTAGTGATAGGTTTCTTCACTTGTTTCTCTAAGTTTCATTCAAGACAACCTTTCTTCAAACTTTCTGTTTTCTGTCCTTTCAGGAAAGAAATATATTTGATTTAAATACATACATAAGTAAAATTATTTTTTCATATTTTCTAATGTTTATAATCATCCCAAAACTCAATGATTATGCATTGTTAAAAGAAAAAAAATAATGGATAGGAAAAAATCCTTGTTGAAACATTATAAAATAGGTGGTAATGGAGTAAGAGCAATAAATGTTAGATCTAAGGTAGTATGCATAAATCAACTAGCATAAGATCAAGCAAAGTTTTTCAGTTATAGAATTAGCTAGCTATCATACAATTTAGTTTATTCATTTTAGTCATGAAGACAATGAAAATGTCAGCACATAGATTCTTACCATTTGCTATTTCAGTTGTTTCAGACACTGATTTTCATTCTTCATTTTGAAACAATCTAATTAATTGCTATGAAATTACTCTGAAAGAAAGATGGATGGAGGGGTGGCTAGATGGATGGATGAATGGGTAGATGGATGGATGAATGGGTGGATGGATGACAGCTAGCTAAACAGGTAGAAAGATCCAGAAGGTTATTCCTTGTATCAAAAATTTTAGAAAGTTTAAGTGGAAAATTTTGTTCCCTATCCAATCCATAAACATACTTTATCTTCACAGAGCCTAGATACCTCTACCTATTAAAGCCTGTATTGTACTCATTTGGAACCTACATAAGACTGATGCTTTTAGTGAGATGGAGTCATTAGCATCAGGCCAATGCTCCCACTAAGAAAAATTAGAAAAGCTGAATCAGTTACAAAAGTAATATATGTAAGGTATCAAGGATCAGCCAAACAATAAGCACCAGAGGGAGCACAATTAAGGAAATGCAAGACTAAGAGCTAAGAATCTGAAGCTGTCCCTGGAGGTTATTTTTCATTTCCGGATGCAGATAGAGGCTGAGAATCCAGGCTCAACTCAGGAAGAGCACTGCTGCTGGGGGACAAAAGAACAGCAAAACTTTTGGCAGTTACATGGGACTGGAGTAACAAAATTGGAGAGTAGCAGGACCTCAAATTCTTTTTTCTCCCCAAGATATTTGCTAAGTGTCAAAATTTCACAGCAAAGCAGGCTACAGTCATAAGCCCAAACACAGAAAATTAAAGTGGAATAGCCCGTATTTTCATGATATTTAGGAGACAAAGGTCTACTGGGAGGACAGGTGACAGCTGAAAGTCCTCACAGGAAAGGGAAATTGACTCTAAAATAATCTGCGATAACTTTGTTCTTAGTGGTGCTTGATAGTGTGGGCTGAGCTGGAGGCTGAGTGAGGATCCTGTTTCAGCCCCTAGAAGGTGGGAGACAGGTGAAACAGCAAAGTTGGGGACCTGATCAGGCTTGGGGTGATAAAAGTGGTGACTTGAGTAGACTCAGCCATAGCCAGTCTCCCCCTCAAGACATTTGCCAAATTCGGAAGCTTCATGGGGTGTGAGGCTACATATCCAAGCTGAAGACCTCTGAAAAGTAGAGCAGAGATAGAATCTGACAGATTCTCAAAGAAAACTTAAAGTGATCAGCCCCACTACCCCCTCTACTCTATCTGCCTAGCAGAGGACAGGCTGAACCTCTCTGATGAAAGTATATCATCTGGAGAGTATATCATCTGGAAAGTATATCATTTTCCACCTTTGCTTTTTGAAAACACAATGCTTGACTTTCAATTAAAAAAAAAAAATACCTGGCACGCAAAGAGACAGAACACTGTGGCTAGTTATAAGTAAAAAAAAAAAAAAAAAAGGGAGAAAAAGCAGATGGTATAGATGTTTCAATTAGCAGATAAGGACTTTAAAATAATCATGATTTATATATTTAAGAAAATACAAGAAATAACATAGAAAATATATAAAAGATGGAGAATTTCACAATAAAATTAAACTTACAAAATAATAATGAAATGGACATTCCAGTATTGAAAAATACAATATCAGACATTAAGAACTCAAGGGATAGTTTAATAGCAAATGGGAGACAGCAAAAGACAAGATTAGTAATCTGGAAGAGAGGTGAATAAAAAATAGAAAGCTTTGGTTTGGATATTTTATATTGAATATCAAAAAGTGCTCACAGGGTTTTCTGCAGCAATATGACATTGCTGAATCATATAACTATCGTCCATTAAAATGTCTTTTTTGCATATATTACTGACAAGCCACATCACATTCTCCTATAATTGTTTAGTTTATGCCTAAGCAAATGGCAATGATTCCATCCCATTATTCCAGCTCGCTTCTGCCATCAAGCATAGTTGTTCTCTTCACAAGGCAATATATGTGTTACCTAAGTCAATGATAAAGGATATTTAACAGAATGGAACCACTAACATATATAAAGTCATACTCCTGCTAAAGATCTCCCTCTGAAGGGAAACTGATATATGAGTTTAGATCCACTTATGTATCTACATTTGTAGATATTCTTGATGACTTGAAATAAAATGTATCTGATTAGGGGATTTCAAAATTCTCTGTGCTTCTTTACTAGGTCATCAGTAATCTTGAATTTATTCCCTTTTCTACTTTTGCTGATACCATTTGTTGGTTGAAGCCTATTCTCCTTAACAAAAAAGACCATTTAGGAATTCATTTGGTTCACTTTCTTTTCTTGTTCATTAATATTAAAAATTTCCAAGAAAAGCAGTGAATCTCTCTTCTTCCTTTAATTTTCCCTTAATAATAAATCTATACTTTATAAGAGAATTGTGCCAGTGTGATTTACATTTATTTTCTTTTATTCTTACAACAACCCCAAGATTTTGGTATTATCACCATTTCATAGAAGGAAACTGAGGGTGAGTGAAGTTAAGTAATTTCTTCAAAGACAAAAGTTTATCAGCATTACTGGGAATTAGACTCAATTCTGTTGATTTCATATGTTTGGATTATTTGGCATATATTATTTATCCTGACCTTAATCTAAAAATTCTATCCAATCACTATTACATATCCTGAATGATATGCTTTGAGAGGGGTCAACTCTTTCACATATTGATAAATACTGTGGCTAAGGCCTGCAAATTAGGTAGTCTCTGGCAAGGCCTTTTGTACATGGCAGCAAGCAAAGTGAACTATCAATCAGTGGACACTCCAAAGACAAAAAGATTGGATGAGTGAGAACTTTAAAGCTGGGACAATTGTACTTCAGTTACCTGCTATATAGTCCCTGGACCAATGGGGCCAATCTAAGATTTCTAGAATTAAAGAACAAAAAGTCTTAAATTTTTAGAATTAAAGAACTTGAATATATATAGTCTCAAATTCTACATTATTATCTAGCATACATGAAGTACTAATCCACCAATTAGAATTTAACAATCTGCTTTGAACATTGTTGATGGCATGACCCATTCAGTTGTCATGCAAACAGGAATAGGGTATTAGTAACTAAATTATGGCTGAATTTAATTAACTGTAATTTTCACTTGCTCAATTCCATTAAAATTACATCACAAGGGGGCTTCCCTGGTGGCACAGTGGTTGAGAGTCCGCCTGCCGATGCAGGGGACACGGGTTCATGCCCCGGTCCGGGAAGATCCCACATGCCGTGGAGAGGCTGGGCCCGTGAGCCATGGCAACTGAGCCTGTGCATCCGGAGCCTGTGCTCTGCAATGGGAGAGGCCACAACAGTAAGAGGCCCACATACCGGAAAAAAAAAAAAGAATTACATCACAAGGGGCTTCCCTGGTGGCGCAGTGGTTAGGAGTCTGCCTGCCAATGCATGGGACATGGGTTCGAGCCCTGGTCTGGGAAGATCCCACATGCCGCAGAGCAACTAAGCCCATGTGCCACAACTACTGAGCCTGCGCTACAGAGCCCACGAGCCACAATTACTGAGCCCGTGCGCCACAACTACTGAAGCCCGTGAGCCTAGAGCCCACAACAAGAGAAGCCACCACAATGAGAAGCCCGTGCACCACAACAAAAAGTAGCCTCCACTTGCGCAACTAGAGAAAGCCCAGATGCAGCAACAAAGACCCAACAGAGCCAAAAATAATAAATAAATAAAAATTTAAAAATTACATCACAATATTAAGGAAGCATGAGTAAGTCTTTCAGGCATATATGACTCACATTTTAATTGTATCTCATAGTCTTATGTAGGATGATGCAAACCAGGATGCTTTAGATAGTGAAAGGAACACTATAAATAATTATGCTAACACAACAGCACAATCTGAAACAGTCCAGGGAAAACAGGGATGTGGAATCACCTGACTAATAAGCCATATGTGGACCTTCTTGACTCACCATCAGGGTCTGCATACAGGGGGATGTCTAGTGACCTGGCTTCCAATATAAAAAAGAAAAAGAAAAGCGTTCTTTACTAGGTACTTCAGTATGTGAATCATCCCTACTCTTTAAATATAATTTGTATAAAACATGTTCCTTATAACAAAGACAGGGATGAATTAAAGAACTCTAGGTAATCTACGAGATTTGATCCAGAAAAGGGTAAGTTAAAATTAGGGAGCTACCTGGTTAAAAAATGACAGAGGACTAGACATTCCTAATAGGATTTTTATTAACTGTCAAGTAAAATAGTAAAAAAAAAAAAGAAAAAGCAGCACAAAATTGCATGAATTGCTAATACAGTAATGAAAGAGAGAGAGTATTAATGTGATTTTATGTTTGTGTAAGAGAGAAGATGAAGGAGATTAAAAAAATAAGAGAAAAGGAGGAGGAAGAAGAAGAGGAGAAAATACTCTGACATTTATACAGAATTTCCAATAATGGTTATGATTGAGAGTGACAAACATGAATCACAGTTTTGGATGACACATTGTATAGTGAACACTCTGAATCAGAAGTGGACACAATTTTCTCAAGTAAGAGGGAAAGACTGACTCACTCCACAGCCTCATGTTGCTCTGACCAAAACTAGGAGGTCTTCCCTCAGTACCATGTGAAATACTTCTGGGCCAACCTGAGCTATAGCCCTGACTCATCTCCATCCCTACCCCTCTCTGTATATATCAATACATGCACTACATCTCTCAGAAGGGAGAAATGGGGTGGATTTTAGGTTCCTAAAGGAGCACTTTAGAGAGCAGATGATGGAACTTTGTACAATTTTTCATGCTTTGCACCATGCAAAAGCAAATTTACACACTGTATCTGATAACCTAAGTTAATTTTGTAAGGTATGGGGTAAAAGTTTCAACCTCTCTTCAGCAAATTTGGATAGGGCCAAAAATTAAAGATTTTAGATGTAGTTCAGAGACAAAAAGGAAAAATTATGGGAGAAATTATAAGAGCCAAGTGTTCTGTGATGGTGGAAAAGGAAAAAGTCCACCTACCCTATCTGAAGGAAATGGCAAGCCTGAATCAATCTCAACACAGTGCAAGTAAAGTAAATAAGTCAAGATGTCATAAGGAGGCACTGCTGGAAGAAGGCAAAGGGCACTGACTTGATGAGGCCAGTTGATAACATAGTTTTTTAAAATTAGTTTATTTTTGAAATAGCTGAAAAATTTACACTTACATTCTTGATGTTCTCAAAAAGATTCAGGAGGAGAAGCCTCTATAAAACCATAATAGGTGCTATTAAGGAGAGAATAGGATGGAATGAAAGAATGGAAAAAGTGAAGACTAAAACAGTTTGTAAGAAAATGCAAAATTCAATAGAAAATTAAAGTAGCATTTGAGATAGTAAAGAGCACATATGAAAAAAATTAATTCAATCAATGAAGTGGGGAAAGATTTGAGAACTTTTTCTGTAATGCAGGAGCAAAATCAAAGAGATGAAAATGATGGCCTAGATAATCATGGATACGAATTGTAGAGATATGATCAAAGAAACAACTGTTTCAGGGGAAGGAAGAGAAAAATAGCAAGGACATAAATAATTAAATTTAAAAGAAAAGAAAAAGTTTTCAAGCTGAAGATCTGAGAGGAAAAAAACCAAAGGCTCATCAAGATACCTGGATATGCCCTTATAAATTTTTGAATTTTAAAGATAAAAAATAATGAATAAGGAAAAAGACAAGTTGTTCTCAGAGTTCTTCACTGAGACATTATGTATTATGAGAGAGTAGAATGTTGTATATGAGGTGTTTTGCTTTTGTTTGTTTTTATGATGGACATAGATTTGAATGAAGAATTCTCATTATAGACAAGTGTCTGTTATTCATGTATGAGGCACATAGAGATACATTTTTCAATATATAAAAAATTTCTCAAAGAAAATGGTTAATATATCCTCAGTAGGGAAGCAGCTAAAGTATATCTGCAAGCCTACAAAAGATGGTTCAACATCAAGAATAAAAGAATGAGAAGTTTATTGTATAAAAGACATTATTTGAATTGAAAGTAAACAAATATTGTAAATGCAGTTACAAAATTGAATGTAAACTCCCCCAAAATCTTTGAAAAAATGTATATGGAAAATAATATATTTTTAGTATTCATGACATCTTATCTTAATAATGTAATAATTCAGGGCTCTAATCATAGATTAAAATAAATTATGTGACATTAAATGTCAAGAGTGGAGAAAAGCAGGGGAAATAAAATCGAGTGTGTGATTTTTTTGGAGTTTGATGAATTTATTCAATCACTCACACATGCATTCATTCATTGAGTAGGTCAGTCATCAAGTATTTATAGAGCAGGTGTGTATCAAGTGCCACCTAGATATAGTGTTTATAGGATGAACAAAAATTCATGGGCCCTAGTAAATACACAAATACATATACTGCATAAAGAGAGATAAGTTTATGAAAAAGAAGAAATCAGTGGTATGAAAAAGAAAACACTTTAATTTGAGTGGTCAAGGTACACACCTTAAGGTGGTGACCAAATTTCAAATTTCATCAGAAAAATGTATACAAAAATTTAATAAACGAGTGAGGTAAAAAACATGATAAACCATTATGACACACTAGCCCCAAAACAAATTTCAATTTACAAAGCTACATTAATTCAAATATAGTGAAATTGGTGTTAAAATCAATATTCCTTTCAGTGGAATAAAAATAACTATTCTGAATCAAGCATAACAAAATGGAATTAATTCTCCAGAATAAACTCAACTAAATAATTGGAAAAAAAATATTTCAAAGTCTCACCTTATACTTTACTTCAAAATATATTCTAAGCTAATAAAATACTTAAGCCTAAATGCAATAAATAACCATAAGAAATAGAGGCATGTATTTTTTTTCAAAGTCATGTATGGTCAACATTTCACACAGCACAAGAGAGTAGGCATAAAATAAAACCTTTCTCCTAGCCTAGACACCCAGACCTTTTGCATATGGGCAACAGATTGTTGTTAAGTTTTTCATTATCCTGAAATGTTCTCTGTACATAAAAGGACACGTATGTGAGTGATAATATATGCATAAAACATGTCTATGTGTGTGTGTGTATATGCATATATATATATATATATATATATCTCCATACTTTCCTCTTTTATACAAATAGGAGAATTATATACCCAACGGTCTGCATTTGCTTTATTTTTTCGTGAGCAATGATGCAAATCCATTTCCATCTCCAAAGCAAATAAAGTCATTCACCATAATTGTAGATTAAAAAAATTTTAAGTAATTTATCATTCCAGTAACTGAAGAACCATACTTGACAACATTCAATATCCTTTCATGATTAAAAACTTTCAACAAACTAAGAACAAAAAGAAATTTTTTAAAATTCAAAAACAGCATGTATATAAAATTCTATAGCCAACATCACACTTAATGATAAAAAGTGAATGCTGTGTTTTTATTAAAAATTAGATGAAGATGTCTACTCTCATCCCTTCCACTTGGCATCATGCTGGAGTGTCTTGCCAGTGTAATAGGACAAGAAAAAGAAATATGTGACAAAATGATTAGAAAGGAAGAAGTACAACTATCATTATTCAAATAGCATTACTATATATTTAAAAACCTTCAGAAATTACTATAACTAATAAAAACACAATCAAATACCACCAAACATCTTGTAGAATATAGAATACCACTACACAGCTAGTAGAATGCTAATTCCTAAAAATGTATATTTATATATGCTTATTTACATGTAATCCATTGAGAAAAAAACTAGGAGGAAATACACTTGTTTCTCGCTGGGTAGGAATATCAGTAATTTTTATTTTCTTTAAACTTTCTCTATCTTGTAATGGGAAATCCGTGTTATATTTACAACAAGAACAAAACAATAAACCCCATTAAATTTTTTTTTTCAAATAAGAAACGTGCTGTCATTTGCGTTGGACAATATACATTTACAAGTGGAGGAACTTTTGTAGCCAGATTTTTTTTTTTTTTTTTTTGCAGTACGCAGGCCTCTCACTGTTGTGGCCTCTCCCGTTGCAGAGCACAGGCTCCGGACGCGCAGGCTCAGCGGCCATGGCTCACGGGCCCAGCCGCTCCGCGGCACGTGGACCGGGGCACGAACCCATGTCCCCTGCATCAGCAGGCGGACTCTCAACCACTGCGCCACCAGGGAAGCCCTGTAGCCAGATTTTTTAAATCTAATTTTTTAATATCTTATTTTTCTGTTGCTTATATATGTTAGAAACAACTAGATTGCTTAGAGAATTATTTATTAATAATCACCTCTCCCCAAGACCTGCACGTGCCATTCTACTGTCTTCTAGCATTGCACAGGTTGCAGAAAAATTCAGTGCAGCTTGACAGTGTTGCTTTGTATATGATGGATTTTCTTCCCGGGATGCTTATAGATTTTTATTCTTTATCCTACATATTTAAGATTTTTTAATGGAAGAAGTAACTCAATAATATATGATAATAACAACAGTAGTCTACAAATGAGCATTATGTATGTGCCAGCTACATTCCAAACACATTGCAAACATCATCTAATATAATCTTCATAAGAAATATATGAAGTAAGTTCTGTTTTTTGTTTGTTTTTTAAATGAAGAAACAGAAACACAGAGAGGTTAAATATTTTTCCCAACATATTTTGCCCAAAGTCTAACAGTCAGAAATTGGACCAGTCTGGTGCCAAATTCAATGCTTTCGATTACCAGGTTGTAAGTTTTACTCCTTATAATAATGGGCAAAATATTTAATCTCATAGTTCTTTATCTTTTAAAACAAATACAGGAAATATATTTTTAAATGACTTCATCCATGACGTAAGAATAAAATATGTATCCCCTTAGTGAACTGTGACAAATAAATGATATGATGTAATTCATCTAAATGTTCTTGATATACCAATGTGTCTCTTATCATTTTATTCCTCTAAACTCCAAATCTACCCTCTGTGGCTCTGTTTGCGATACTGGAATATTTCTCCCTTGCCAGTTGGCAAGATGGTAAGCTTCATCAGTAGAGAACCCTGGAGGGATCCTGGAAGAGAAACAGTTCTCGGTTTCTGTGCATCCTCTCTCCTGGCAGGCTCCTGTAATTCTCTGTGGCCAGCAGCATATGGCACCTCTCCATGGTACCTCCCTCAGCAACCCAGAAGTTGATTTCCCACTTTCCCAGTGCAGCCCCTGGATGAACTTCTCTGCCATCCAGTGGGCCACAGTAGTGCCCTGAGGTCTGGATCCCAGCTTTATTAGGGCAGAGGCCCCTTTCCATATTTGTTCCTTTCTTGGCTGCTCTGTGTTATCCCTAGAGGTCGTGGCTGCTCTCTTTTCTTTACCCCTTTATATTGAACACCCTTTTGCTTCTATTTCCTGCTATAGTTGACGATTCCTTATTTTAAACTTTCCCTGTTGAAATTACTGTAGGTTTCTTGTCTCCTGATTGAAATCTTATTGAAAGAACCATTAAGTGAAATAAAATATAAATGGCTATTTTTGTGATTGAATATCCTCTACACATATTTGTAGTTATCTCTGAATCTCCCAGCCTTAAAATGTCCAAGTTTCAATAATCTCATTTATATGCTGGGAATAATAACACTTATCTCAAAGGATAAGAAGTAGATAAGACAAATGTTTGTAAAAATGCCTTACATATTGTTGAAGCACAATAGAAATGTAAGCTATTATTACCACATGGTAAACTCTGTGGGGGCAGGTCTATTTCTGTCCTGCTGTTCCTGGATACCCAGGGCCTTTCACAAGGCTTGGTACACTGTGGGTGCTCCATAAATGCTGGTTTGGTGAACAGATGCTTGGACACATCTCTATTACTCCATTTCATGTTTAAGTCCATTTGAACTGAATTTCAAAAACGTTAGATAAATCTAGTGCTTTCAACTTTGCAAAAGGTAAATACTTTACAATTAAAAAAACTTTGTATCCTTCAACTGCATGTCAAAATCTTCTACTGTAGATTCTTGCCTCCAAAACATTTGTAGTTATAAATGAGATAGAAAATACGGAGAAAAAGATGTAGCCTCAGAGACTAAAACTGTGATGCTCTGTTTAATTAGTGATTTTCAGGTGCATTTTGTAAGGATATTTACTGTTTGTAACCTGATAAGACATATAATTGACTACAATTTTTCTTTTGTTATCTTTAAGCAAATTATAGGTTCTGATGGCAAACTGTTTATGTTTCTGCATAACTACAACACTGTTTTAAGGCATTTTATTATGTCGATAAATAACTTCACACCTGATGCCCTTTATTTTCAGGGAGAAAAGAAACAGCTTTCATAGATTTTTTTCACTCTTAATAGTCTCTCCTACAATATTTTAACCAAAAGCCTTGACAGATATCAAGTTAAACTATGTCACAATGACCAAGATGAAGCTGTACAATTTTTTCTTCCTACATCAATACTCAGGCTTGTGTACACATACTGTTTGTTCCTCCTTCTGCAACATTTTTCATAATGATCTCCAGCAGCCTTGTCAAGGAAGTTTATTGCTTTTTTTCCTAAGAGTGTGGAATTAGTAACATTTCACAAGCTGCTCTGATCATGGGTGGGGGGTGGGTGGGGGAAGAAAGGCAAGGGTTCTGGATTCCCAAAACTTTTTCTAAAAGTAATGAAAAATCACTTATTTTTCAGTGGACTTCCTTCTCTGTGTCTGTGTCTGGTGTTTCTAAAAAAAAAAAAAACAACAAAACAAAAAACAATTGGAGATGAAGGATAGCCTCTGAGCTGTTATACATGTATATGTATTTAGTATCTGTGTAAGCTTCTTTCCTTTGCTTCACGTAAATTAAGAACAATATCCATACAAAGTAGATACTGACTTTTGACATAGGAACATTCCGTTGAACATACTTGGATCAAATGTTATCCCAAGCAAAAATAATGAGTTAAGTCAAAAGCACACCCAAAACATCTGTTTGCTTTATGAAATACAGATAAATAGATAGATAAGTAAATGAATAAATTAATCAAATGAAAGTCAAGAAGATTTGAGGGAAGGATTTAGCAGTACAAAACTAGGTTCACTGGGTTTTCTCATGAACTTATCACCTTTTTCAAGAATGCCATTTGGATGTCATAAACTGCTTCATGTGTCTATTGAGGATGCTTGTTTCCATGCCTTTATTGCATTCAATGCGTCTGTCATTGTTGTAAATAACAAAGCATAGTAAACGTCTCTAAGCAACATTTGATTTGTTTATGTTGGGAATTGAGAAAATGTGTAGGGATGATTTAATATGGGCATTTTTAGATTGTGAATTGAAAAAAACATAAGCAAGATGAAAATAAAAATCTAAAAAAGATGCAGTGGAGCTTGGAAGAGGAAAGTCATGAACAGTCAGACATAAGCAAGATGAAAATAAAAATCTAAAAAAGATGCAGTAGAGCTTGGAAGAGGAAAGTCATGAACAGTCAGTTTCATTATCTTTGAAGTTTTAGACACTTGTCTGTTTCCTCATCTATTTTTATTGACTAACCAAAGAGCCATTTATGTTTTGCTTCAATTGTCATTTTACATTGATAGGACAGCTTTTCTTACGCTTCAAGCCTTACTTATTTAAAAAAATATTTTTCTATTGACAGGTCATAAAAACATGAATACAGCAGACTTTATCTGATACAAAGTTTTTTCAAAACTTTTCATTTAAATTTATGCCTCAGAAGTGCAATCCACAGCCAACCACCTTGTCAAGACCTGGAAAATCACGTATTCACATAAATAACATTCCTTGAATGTCTACTAGGTACTGAGTATGCAAGTACAACTTGCCTTGTATTGATGAACTTACAATTGTTTATTGATGCAAAGAACTTGGAAACATCTTAGAGATATGCTTTAAAATGATTCACTCTATAAGTATATCTTATAGAAGTTTTATAGAATGTACTTTCCCTAGCTGACAAACAAAACCTGTGCCATTTTGAGTGCTATGCCGTATAATAAGTTATTTTTATGTAATATTCAAGGTAATACCAACAACAGGCCTAAGAGATAGCTATTATTAACTTTACTATTTTAAAGAGTAGGAAATTAAAGCTTAGAGCATTTAGGTAACTTTCTCAAGCTTGCACAGTTTATAAACGCCCAAAACAGGATTTAACCTGGACTTGCCTGCCACCAAAAGGCATTTTCAACTATTTTATCACAAGTCTGTATATGAAAAAGCATATTCCCATATGCACAAAATTATAACTATGTTCAATGATTCTTAGTATTTCAAAATTAATTTATTCATTCAACAAGTATTTTGAACATATACTTCACACAGGGCACATATTGCTATGTACTTGTGAATAACACAGACAAATAAATCATAACATAGTGTAGAACATGCCAGAATCATCATATAGATATATGTAGAGGTTGCATGTGCAATTGGGGGAGGGGTTTCATTTGACGGAGCATCTGAAGAAGACGTCCTGGGATCATTTTATCTGTTATTCTAATGTCAGTGGCTCAAAACACCAACTTCCCTTTAAACCATCTAGGTATTTTCTATTTTGTAGAATGTTGTACTTCTCAAAGTGATTACATGGAAGCGGAGGCATCAACATGGTAAACATTTCTCCATGGGCCCAGTTTTTCTTCTTTTAAATTTTTTATTGGAGTACAGTTGCTTTACAATGTTGTGTTAGTTTCTACTGTACAGCAAAGAGAATCAGCTATACATATATCTCCTATTTTTTGGATTTCCTTCCCATTTAGGTCATCACAGAGCATTCAGGAGAGGTCCCTGTGCTATACAGTAGGTTCTCATTAGTTATCTATTTTACACATAGTATCAGTAGTGTATTTATGTCAATCCCAATCTCCCAATTCATCCCACCCCCACTTTCCCCCTGGGTATCCATGTTTGTTCTCTACATCTGTGCCATTTTCTCTTATTGAGATAGCTATTCACATATCTAGAGCTGAGGTTTCTGTTATATAGTTTTTCTAGCCCTAATTAACTATGATTTGACTTATCTTCTTGCTCTTCAAGCCCAGGTTGTGTTGGGCATGAAGACATATCAAGTCCGTTGCTGTGAGGACGTAAATGATTATGTATGTATACATGAAGACTTTAAAAAAAATAAGCAATAATACCCAGCTGGTCTAAACAAAAAAGTAAGCTTAACCTGAATGAAATGAAAGTACATGGTCAGAACATTCCTCTCACAGAACTGTCAGCCACAGATGCTTACTTCAGGAGTTAGCTGATTCACAAATACAACAACAAGAAAAGAGAGCTGATATCACCTCTACAATCATTTGACAGCCTACTGACACATACATAGCTCAGAAAATATCTTGTCAGACTTAAGAGCTAATTCTTTTGAAATCTAGTTGGAAATTCAATTTTACAGATTATGTTTAAATGGTTCCTTTGTCCCCAGTAATTCCATAGTCACCCCCATCCCATACACCCAGTTTTCTTCCTTTACTCTCACAATTTGTCATTACCTATTTTGTTACTAGTTTATGTACTTATTGTCTACGTTCTCCACCAGAATGAAAGATCCATATGGGCAGGAACCATGTTTTTGTTCATCATGGTATATCTAGTGCCTGGTGTCCAGTAGTCACCCCCTGAATTTGTTGCTTGAATAAATGAATAGTGATTTCTATAGCTTTATCAGCATTTATTTCAATATATTTGTATCCATATCCATCTTCTTTTCTAAACTGTGAGCTCCTTGAGAGCAAGATTATAGTCTTAATTCATATTAGTGTCTTCTGAGCCTAGTCTATAAGAGATGCTCAACCATAATTTGTTAAATGAATTGATTCAACCCAGATATGGCAAGACTGTTCCACTCACACAAACAACTCCAACATATAATTTCCTTGAATGACTTTAATGGGGAGAGAGGGAGAATCCCAGGATCCATTTGAGAATATATTTCCTATTTCTTTCTGTCTGAAGAGAATTTTTGCTGATCTAAAATTTACGGTACTTTTTTTTTTGCGGTACGCGGGCCTCTCACTGTTATGGCCTCTCCCATTGTGGAGCACAGGCTCCGGACGTGCAGGCTCAGCAGCCATGGCTCATGGGCCTAGCTGCTCCGCAGCATGTGGGATCTTCCCGGACCGGGGCACGAACCCGTGTCCCCTGCATCGGCAGGCGAACTCTCAACCACTGCGCCACCAGGGAAGCCCTTATGGTACTTTTAATTTGTGTCCTTATGCCTTTGTTAGCTATTTTCATGTTAACTGGCCTATACCCAAAACTCAAAACTTTGATCCCACTCCAGCCTAACTCCTGCCTCTCTGCAAACACAAGATGGATCTTGGTACTTATAAGCTGCTAGAATTCAGTGGTATTTCCCTTAGCAAACAAAAATCCAAGATAATATAGTTTACCAAACTAGACCAGAATGCAAGGAAATCACTTGGAAAGTTTATTAAAATGCACTGATAGTCAGAGTCCAAATCAAAGAGATAAGCTACATTTTACTTTAAGCTATAGGTTGCACTGAGAAATCTGCATTTTAATAATCATGCTAGCAGGGTGATTTGAGAAACTAAAATTATAAGACTTGAGAATTCAGAGAGGATGTTTTACGCATCCTTGCATTGTCAGTGCCTATGTCTGACACATAATTGGTATTAACATCCTCCCTTAAAATGTAAATGCCTAGGCTCCCTAGAGAATCAGTTTTCTCATGATCTATCTTCTTTTGTTAACCTTTTTTCTGTCCCAGAATTCATTTCCTATTACTTCTTATCCTATGTTAAGGCCCAGCCTCAATAGGAATTCAGCCTATTGGTTTATATTTAATGACAACCTTCTTTATGCCATTAACAATTTCCAAGGGCTTCCCTGGTGGTGCAGTGGTTGGGAGTCCGCCTGCCGATGCAGGGGACATGGGTTCGTGCCCCGGTCTGGGAGGATCCCACATGCCGCGGAGTGGCTGGTCCTGTGAGCCATGGCCGCTGAGCCTGTGCATCCAGAGCCTGTGATCCGCAACGGGAGAGGCCACAACAGTGAGAGGCCCACGTACCGCAAAAAAGAAAACAAAACAAAACAAAACAATTTCCAATATCACTTAAGATAACTGAATTGTTTATTAAGAGCCAGTTGAAATGCAAACAACTTAAGCAATGTCCTATAGCCACTGGGACCCAATCCAGATTGCTTGGTGGTAAATGACAAACATTGAATTTATTCCTTTGTAAACTTGTAAAAGAATCTAGACTTTGTTCTTCAGACAATGCAATATCATAGATTGAGCTATGTCCTCAAATAGATTTTACTTAAAGTTATAAGATTTTATATTAACCTCTTCTAAAATACTTTATTCACTAATATTTGTTAAACTTGAAAATCTCTAAAAAACTTCCACGAAGGTGGAAAGAAATTGAAATAACAGTGGTCTTTTAAAAAATGTGGAATCAAATAAGCAACAAAAGGCCAGTTCCACTGTCCAAATAGCCACGTTTTAATATAATAGTTTTTCACTTATATTGCTATTATAAAATTTAAACCTAATTTTTTACAGCTTTTTACGATTCTTAAGCACATAGATATGCCACTCACAGTACTGAAACCAAGCAGGACACCGTGGGGCCTTCCCAGATACAAAAGCCTTTCCGTGTCCCCCATTTCTTGTTTGTAGGAAAAGGTTTCAACCTCCTAGACCTTCCTTGAGTTCCAAAGGACAGATTCAAACAGTTACTAATTAGGGGAGTGAGGGAATGCAGAAACAAAGGAAAGGCAGTCAAGAAACAATAGTGCAGTGATGGGGCAGGGTCCTGGATCCTCTTCGAGGGATGTACATAACAATCTGATATATATTTCTGAGTTCTTCTACAGGAACTAAGGCCCCCACCCGGGTGGAGAATGATAACTTCAGGCTGAGCACAAGGACACAGACCCCAGACTGATTGAAATCAGAAGACTTATGATTAAGATTCCTGGAAAACCACCCTGTTACCTCACCATCAACCAATCAGATGAAGGCCACACACCCTGCATACCTCCCCCTAAACTTTGCCTATAAAAACTTTTCCAGGAAAACCATCAAAGAGTCTGGGCTTTTTGAGCACGAGCCACCAATTCTCCTTGATTGGCCCTTGCAATAAACCTTTCTGTGCTCCAAAAGCCAACATTTTTGTTTGTTTGGCCTCACTGTGAGTCAGGCACACAAACTTGGGGTTGACAACAGTACTATGAAGATTTCAGTATTTTACTTAATCAAAAAAGTTGCCACACTCTTAGGGATTTTTCTATTTTCAAAATTATACTAGTAATACATGGAAAATACTTTCTTGGTGTAGAACATTAAAACAGCAGAGAAACCTAACAACACATCTTAGAAAACCTTCTATGTCAGTACCAACTGAACTATCTTATTCTTATCAAAGTTATATAGTATTTCTTGGTATTGGTGATCCATAATTTATTTAATCATCTCCTTATTGATAGGCATATAAGTGTTATCCAATCAATCTCTAATAAAATCAATACTGCAATATATATCCTCCAATATTGATGATTATACTCATTTATAGTGTTTCTTTTAGATAAATAGATAAAAGTTGATAAAAAAAATTTTGGGTGAGATTTTCAATTTTAATTAACATTTTAAAATTGTCTCTCCAAGAGATCATACCATTTCTGTACTACCACCACTAATGTATGAGAGGGTTTATTTTATATATCCTACAAATGCAAATTGTTACACAACTTTTTTTTTATTCTAATGGTCTGATGGAAAATATTATGCCTAATTATTATATTAATTTCTATTTTTCCCATTCATTAGTAATGCTGTTCACATTTTCATATGATTATTACCTATTACAGTTTTGTTTTGGTTCATATACTCTGCCCAGTTTTAAGTCTGGTTGTCTCTTCTTTGGTAGATGTTTCCTATATATATCCTGGATATTAGTGTTTTTTTGGTTATATATGCAGTAATATTTTTTAATTTTTCTAATCTTTTAATTAGTTAATATATTGTTCATAGAACTGTGGAAAAAGAATGTCACCTGCCATATCAATAAACAAAGGATGTTGGGGCCACCAAGCCATTGACTACTGAAGCCACTCTGATGGTATGACCTGAGGGGGTTCAGGATGGAGAAAAATAGGACACTGGTCCTAGATAGTTGAGGTGCATATCAAAGAAATAATTTCATTAAGCCCAGACTCTTGCATCTTCCCTTACATAGAACAGTGTTAAATTCATTAACTTGAGATGTCTGGTTTTTCTTTAATTAGCAGTAATCTTTTGATGCTCAACTACCTCCTGGGTTTGTTTGTTTTTTTGCAAAAACTCCTATATATCCCAGCTCCTCTCTTACCTCCTTAGAACAGTCCCTTGGAGATATCTGAGAGGCTGTGTCCTGGGCTTAATTTCTCAGTTATGTCCCCAATAAAACATAATTTTCAACTTTTAGGTTGTGCATTTTTTTCAGTCAACATAAGTTTAAATACTTTTATGATGTTGGGTCTCATATTTTCTCTTTCTGGTTCTTGTTTTTAGTGTTTCTTTTCCCCTCTGAAGTCATAAATATATCCTTCTATCATTCTTCTAACTTGTTAGAGTTTCGAGATTTATGTGTAACTCTTTAAACCATCTGGCAGAAAGTTTGTGTATAATGAAAGACATGAACTACTTTTTATTTGTTTGTTTTTAATGACAGACAGTTATCCAAGACTACTCTATCCATTTCCAATGAACTTGAATGCTAAATGTTTTACAACTAAATTCCATAGTATACAGAATTCCCTTTCTAAAATCTCTAATTCATACCGGATGTCTATGTAGATATAGTTCTGCTTTGTTATACATGTTGACTCATATAGTTTCGTTTCTTGTGTATGTTGTGATTTTTGATTGTGAGCTCATGTTCACTGGAACTCTATCCCTAGACTTTATTGAGGCCCCAGTTAAAAGTACATTCCTCCAGAGAGGATTTATATTTTGTCCTACCAGCTATTTACCAACCTGGGTCCATTATAAATTAATATTAAAATTCCTTAATAGTTTCCTATCTATAGTATAACTAAAAGTAATGGGCTCCGTGCTCTGACGCTATCTTCCCACAGAGCAGTACATCATTGCTAGGGATGGAGACTGAAGATATTTAAGCAATGAGTCAAAAGTATTATGACGTGATGATGTAAAATAGGTTTGGAGGTGGTGTATCAAATTCTTCCCTGACGTTTATGAAAAGCGATGGTCTTAACAGTCACTAGAGAATGATTATATACTCCCTAATAAATCTGGAATTATCTAAAATGTTACATGCTGAAATATTAGGCCTAATAAACTGTTAAACAGGACTAGTTTCCAATTGTGTTTGGCAAGAATTGATTATTTTTTTTAAATAGATGATCTTCAAAAAATGGAACAACTGGTTTTTTGTCTTAGGCAATACAAAGTTATGTGTTATTCTTTAAGAATTCTGAGACCCTCTGGCTGGGACTTTGTGTACTCTTCTAATTGAGGCCTCATATAGTATTTCATCACTTTGGAAGCTGCAATCATAACTGTGACAGGCAAAACTTATTCATAGAACATTATTTTAGCCCCATCCTCATATTTATAGATGTTCAAAAAAAGCCAAATATAGAAACGTGTAACTCTTTGTAAATGTAACTTCAGAAAGAGAAAAGTTCATGTGTTATTATGTTTTCATATTTATTATTAATAAGTTATTATTCTTATAATTCATCATAGATACTACTTATTTTAAAGGGCCATGTGAAGCTGCATTAAGCAGAAATAATAAGAAATTACCTTTAAAAGTAAAATGTTTCTAATTAATTTTGATTTCAAATAAATGAGGTATTTCTAATATTAAATTGTGTGGGAAAAATACACATTTTAAATAAAAGTGTGTGGCTCAAAACCTGAAACTACAAATACATAAAAAACTTTATATACTTTGAAAATTGAATTTTAAAGAATTGCTAATTAGCTAATATACTTAGTGGCTTTTTTCCCACTCCCCATATCTAGGATGTCTAGAGCTTAGTATTGCCCCTAGAATGCTAGTTTTTTATTGTGGTTAAAAATAGACAAATACTCCACTCCTTCACTTTTGTAAACATCGTTAAAACATGTCAATGAACATTTTAATCAACTCTGAAAGCATAAAAATTGTCTTCCCTTTTCATTCAAACTAGCTCTTAACCTGGCAACTGAGTCTAATTAACCTCAACCTGAATTGTTTCACCCTCATTTTAGAATTGAGGACCCACTCTGGCCCCAGCTCATGCGGTATAAGGACATTCATCGAAATGACCTACTAAGTATCAAACATATGGAGGGTCCCTATTTCCCTCAAATTCCTTACTTTCAATAACCCTTCATGATTTTTCTAGATCTACCTGGAATTTCCACCCTTCCTCCTATTCCTCCCTCTCAAACATCCCTTCTTCCTCTTCTTGATCAAATCCCAATCATACTTCACAATCAGCGGGAAAAAAAAAAGTAAAAGAGAAAAGGAAAAAGAAAATCAGCACTTCTACAAAGCATCTCAGGTTCAGGCACACATGGCTTCTTCTGTGTCCTTCCTTGGTAGAACTGTTCATCCTTTAAAGATGATGTTTGTTTATGAACCTGCTTCCTTTCTTAAAATAAAATCACTCAGGGACAGAGTGGGTCTTCACATACTCCCCAATACCAAACACAGGAGCAGGTCCATAGTACATGTTCAGTAAACATCTGCTGAATTTATGGATTTTGCTACTGCTCTCCCTCTGTGTTTGTCTCTGACACCAAAAATAGTTCTTTAATAACTGGATTCTAGCTACTTCTCAAAAGTGTTTTAGAACTGCTTTTTCCTCTCTGTCTCTTCCTGCCTTTTTCCCTCCATTCTTACTTGTGTTTCTCTCTGTCCCTTTCTCTGCCTCTGTCCCTCTCCTCCTTTATTCTTTCCTTCTTCCCTTTCCCTGAAAATCACCAGCTCAAAGTAATGAGTTTTCTTAGTCATGCACTAATCCTTAGTGACTAGGTTTTTTGCTTAAACCCAGCTAGGATTGCATCTTCAACACCGGTCATCGAACCTCTCCAATGTGGACCTAACACATTCATGAACCTCTAACGTTGCCTTTATTTTGAAACACTGACGGTCATCTGAGCCATGCCAACCTAGAGAGACACATGGAATCATGAACTCAGGTTAAGATGTGGGGTTCTTGTGTTTCACTTTTGTACTGACTTTCTAATTTCAAACCTATTAGGTAACACAATTCTCATGTCCCTTTCCCTAGGATAACCACTTCTAGTTCGGCTCCCATGTGTGGGCTCCAAGTCTTCAGCCAGCCGTGTGATTCTGCCTGAACTCTTTGTCTCCTATCTGGGCCTGTTCTCTGGAGATCAAAAGAGAGCAATAAATACTCCAAATGTATAAGATGTGTATTGAGGAACAAAGGGAGGAAGAGTCACACACTTTGCATTGGTGACAGTGGTAAGGTGTAAGGGTTTTACTGCCATATATATCTTTCCTCTGCTTCTAGTAACTGCATAGAAACCAGCAATATAGTCAACTCAGATCACGGGGTTTGGCATCACCCAGGGAGGATTCTGCCTCAAATCTTCTTGGATATATGTGTCTTAAACACATTTAAAAATATGACTTTGTATACCCCTAGAGATGAAGAAACAGAGAAAATATTTTATTCAAGCCTTTACTTAAATGTCATCTTTTTGTTGTGGCTGATCCTGACCACCCCAATTAAAACTGAAGTCCTTCACCAAGTGCCATCCATTCTATCCTGGTCTATATTTTCTATAGTACTTATTACCTTCTGGTATGTAATCTACTTTTTAACTATTTTTTATTGTGCATTGTGTGTTTCTCCCTGTTAGAATACAAGCTGCACAAAGGCAGGGTTTTTTTCTTTTTTCTCATCTGTGTCTGTTTTATTCATGGATGTTCCCAAGCACTTAGACTAGTACCTGGCTCAAGTAAACACTCAAAAAATATTTGCTGAATGAATGAATGGACAAATGAAAACAGTGCATAAAAAATATACTCTAGGAACAGATATACATTTCTGATTCTACAATCAGAATATTTAAAAACAATATTTAGTTCTTTCCAATTGCAAGGGAGTAAGATGAATGAATGGTTTTCAAGTGGGATATTTATATTTGTTGTTCTCTTTCTTTGATGGCATCATGTTTTAAAATTAAGTATGACCATGTCCCAGCTCAAAATGATTTCCTGGGATTTTGATTATTAATCAATGGAAATTTTCCAGCATTCCAAGGTGTTGATTTATAGCTACCATGTGAAAGATTTAATGAATAGACCTTTCATTACAGTTTCCTCAGAATAGCAAACTCCCAGCTGCCCCTTCCAGCAGAGCCCATGATTTAACTCTGGAATTTGTTTTGACTCACTGACTATAAAAGGAACTAAAAGGGCCATGTGGGAGTCATTGAAAAACTGCAGATGAAACCCACTTTAAGAAAGAGAAAAAACAACTCCAAACTGAGTAAACAGATCAAACATAGCAAATCCTTTTGATGTGACAAAAGGATTCTTCACGTTGTAAAGGACGTCACCCACGTCAGGATTATTTTAAATGGTGATTCACTAACAATAATTTTACTGATGAAATGTCTCCTGTGTGAATCAAAATAATGGCTGTTTTTAAAGAGATTGTCTGGGGGCGTGAAAGAAGGTACGAACAGGGAAGGAAGCAAGTCTGGAAGCAGAAGTTGGTGTTGAGAGTTTAGGGTTCACCATGGTGTGTCCAGAGACTAGGTTGAAAACCTGTGCTCTGAGTTTCATTAGAGAGAACACATCAGTCAGAGCAGAACAAATGGTGCTGATAGCCATCACAGGAGATGCTCTGTGACTAAATGTCTGATTTATTTATAAGCTTCCAAATGAAGCCCGTTTTTATTAAAGGAATGGTTCTGTTAATTTTAAAGCATCCTGTTACGGCATTTCATTTAACTTTGTTGACCTTAGGAATTTAGAGAATGGGCTATTTCCTGATCTGAGAGGATTCATATTCCCAAGACAATTAAGCTGTAGAAAATATGTTATAGAAAAATGCATAGCCTAACAGTAGATATTTCTGTTTCTATTAATTTTGTTACTAGGAAATACTGCACAGAAGAGACTGTCACTAGATCTCGAAGACAATCTTTTTACTATGTGGATTATTGCTGCTTACTTGTTTATTTTGCTGACATAAATTTTCTTTATATTTATCCACATATATTTTAAGAAGGATACATTTGTGGAGACAGGGTAAAAAAATGAATCACTATCATCTGGATCCCTTTCTATGTGAAAGGTAGAAAGTGAGTTTCTTGGAGAAATGACAACTACTAAAACTATAATGTCCAAAAGAGTGACTACTTGTATTTAAGTTAATTAAAATGCAATAAAATTCACAATAAGTTGCTCAGTCTCACCAGCTACTTTTGAAGTGCTTAATTGACATTAGTGATTATTGGCTAGTAGTATTATCACATTGGACAGCATACATGTGGATCAATTTTATATCACAAAAAACACTACTCTAAAATGCCTAATTTTAAACAACAAATAAGATATGTAAATAATAATCACTCCCACACAAATATATATAGTGCACCTACATCGATATTGTAGAAGCATTAATAATTGAAAGGATTCCACCACTTAAAGAGCAGTATAAAATTTGAAAAAACAGAACACTCAGTTTGTTTGTAAAATCTGTCAGAGAAGATGAATGGCCATTATAAGAATAAAGAATGAATTTAGCTTTAATGGAGCATAATAAAAAGAGATATACAGCAGGTAATTTCTAAGGTTTATCACAAAAGCCTTGAAGAAGTGATTTTGGGGCTTCCCTGGTGGCGCAGTGGTTGAGAGTCTGCCTGCCGATGCAGGGGACATGGGTTCGTGCCCCAGTCCGGGAAGATCCCACATACCGCAGAGCGGCTGGGCCCGTAAGCCATGGCTGCTGAGCCTGCGTGTCCAGAGCCTGTGCTCCACAACGGGAGAGACCACAACAGTGAGAGGCCCGCATACCAAAAAAAAAAAAAGTGACTTTGAATGTATATTTTATCTGTTAGCATTTTACATGTTGATGACTTAGAAAATTAATATTAAAATTATGGTTTAGAGAATAAAAGTGAAAAGCAGCTAATTGTCATATAAAAAATCCCAAGTAATTTAAACTTGATAAACATTACCCAATCACCTGTGATATGTGAAGCATCCCTTGGACCAGAATTTTTCAGCAGAAAAAGTAGATGTTTTACACTATGTACAGGTGGATCAAACCTAAGTAGATCAAACCATGTAAATCAGTACCCAAGGCTCTCGATATTCACTTTCCAACTTATCGGCTTTCAAATTTCTAAAGGAAATTCCACAAATCAGATTTTTTATATCCCTACGATACTTCCATCAAAACCATTTATATAAATTTATTTTTTTCTCATACCTATCACGTCATCCAAATTTGTCAAATTATGGATTTATCATGCTTGACATTTAATTTCAAATGAGCCATGTCTTCCTAGAATCATTGGAACAATTAACTGCTAGAGTACATACCACAGAAAATGTGAATGGAATGCACTAATGTGTACACACAGCACTGTGTTTTATTTGACACCCGTAGATCAGTGAGGAAATCTTAGCAAACCTAAGAAAAGGGTGGTAAGAGCAATTAAACACAACCTGGGATGGCTCATCAAACATAGAAAGGAGTCTGGGGAAATTCCAGTGCCTTCTGTGCTGCTCCCTGGGACCTGCAGTTGAGGATAAGGGGCCTGAACTAATCCATCAGGCATCTCTATTCCTGAGTCCTGAGATGGGACTATCAATTTACATTGATTTTACTAAATTCTAACAATGCAGGACATTAGGTAGCTACATTTTAATGATCTATTGTTAGTTTATTTTTAAAATTCTACTGTTTATGAAAGAGCTATAAATAAATAATACATACAAGTATGAAATGCTTGAGGCTACTTAAGAGGTTTAACTAATATGTGAGGCCATTATAGTCACTCATATAATTGTATAAACTCTGACATCTTTCAGTTATCACATTTTATTCAGACACTTGTATTTATCTTCTGGGAAAAAATTCTCTTTGCAGCAGAACGACATCAATATACTCTTTGGTTGTGTAGGTTTTGTCAAGATTATAAATTAACTCTAAGTATTAAAAGGGCTTATGATCATACCATCAGAGAGAAAAATTTTGGCCACCATGGAAGAATTAAAAGGATCCCATAATGGGGCTTCCCTGGTGGCACAGTGATTAAGAATCTGCCTGCCAATGCAGGGGACACGGATTTGAGCCCTGGTCTGGGAAGATCCCACATGCCTCAGAGCAACTAAGCCCATGTGACACAACTACTGAGCCTGCACTCTAGAGCACACGTGCCACAATTACTGAAGCCTGCACGCCTAGAGCCTGTGCTCTGCAACAAGAGAAGCCACCGCAATGAGAAGCCCGCACACCGCAACTAAGAGTAGCCCCCGCTCACTGCAACTAGAGGAAGCCCGCACGCAGCAACAAAGACCCAACGCAGCCAAAAATAAATAAATAAAATAAATACATTTATGAAAAAGAAAAGAAGTATCCTATAATAAAAGAAGTTTCTCTTTTAAAAAGCAGTGATGGGCTTCCCTGGTGGCACAGTGGTTGAGAGTCCGCCTGCCGATGCAGGGGACGTGGGTTTGTTCCCCGGTCCGGGAAGATCCCACATGCCATGGAGTGGCTGGGCCCGTGAGCCACGGCCGCTGAGCCTGTGCGTCTGGAGCCTGTGCTCCACAACAGGAGAGGCTACAACAGTGAGAGGCCCGCATACCGCAAAAAAAAAAAAAAAAAGCAGTGATGCATAGGGATTAGAGTTCTTGGGCAATGTGCAGATAAAATAAAAATGAAGTTGGTTGCTATCATCAACCTTAGTGCAATTTCCCTACAATGGTTTTTTTTCAGTATACCTGGAAATTTAAATCTGTGATCACTCTTAAATTTGTCATATCTCTTTTTAAAAAAATACATCTTTATTGGATTATAATTGCTTCACAATACCGTGTTAGCTTCTGTCGCACAACAAAGCGAATCAGACATATGCATACACCTGTCCCCATATCCCCTTCCTCTTGAGGCTCCCTCCCATCCTCCCTATCCCACCCCTCTAGGTCATCGCAAAGCACTGACCTCCCTTTTCTATTCTGTGGCTTCCCACCAGCCAAGTACTTTACATTCGGTATTGTATATACACCGATGCTACTCTCACTTTGCCCCAGCTTCACCGCCCCACCCCATGCTATCAAATCCATTCTGTGTCTACCTCTTTATTCCTGCCCTGCAACTAGGTTCATCAGTATCAATTTTGTTTTTTAAATTCCATATATATGCGTTAGCATACAGTATTGATTTTTCCCTTTCTGACTTACTTCACTCTGTATGACAGACTCTAGGTCCATCCACCTCACTACAAATAACTCAATTCCATTTCTTGTAATGCCTCAGTAATATTCCGTTGTATATGTGTGCCACATCTTCTTTCTCCATTCATCTGTCAGTGGACATTTAAGTTGCTTCCATGTCCTGGCTATTGTAAATAGTGCTGCAATGAACATTGTGGTGCATGTCTCTTTTTGAATTATGGTTTTCTCAGGCTATATGCCCAGTAGTGGGATTGCTGGGTCATATGGTAGCACTATTTTTAGTTTTTTAAGGAACCTCCATACTGTTCTCCATAGTGGTTGTATCAATTTAAATTCCCACCAACAGGGCAAGAGGATTCCCTTTTCTCCACACCCTTTCCAGCATTTATTTTTTCTAGCTTTTTTGATAATGGCCATTCTGACCGGTATGAGGTGATACCTAATTGTAGTTTTGATTTGCATTTTCCTAATAATTAGTGATGTTGAGTATCTCTTCATGTGCCTCTTGGCTATGTGTGTGTCTTCCTTGGTGAAATGTCTATTTAGGTCTTCCACCCATTTTTTAACTGGATTGTTTGTTTATTTGATATTGAGCTCCATGAGCTGTCTGTATATTTTGGAGATTAATCCTTTGTCTGTAGTTTCATTTGCAAATATTATCTCCCATTCTGAGGGTTGTCTTGTTTATGGTTTCCTTTGCTGTTCAAAAGCTTTTAATTTTCATTAGGTCTCATTTGTTATTTTTGTTTTTATTTTTGTTACTCTAGGAGGTGGGTCAAAAAAGATCTTGCTGTGGTTTATGTTAAAGAGTGTTTTTCTTATGTCTTTCCCTAAAAGTTTTATAGTGTCTGGTCTTACATTTAAGCCTTTAATCCATTTGGAGTTTATTTTTGTGTATGGTGTTAGGTAGTGTTCTAATTTCATTCTTTTACATGTAGCTGTCCAGTTTTCCCAGCACCATTTATTGAAGAGGCTGTCTTTTCTCCATTGTATGTTCTTGCCACCTTTGTCGTAAATTAGGTGTCCATATGTGTATGGGTTTAACTCTGGGCATTCTATCCTGTACCGTTGATCTATATTTCTTCTTTTGTGCCAGGACCATGCTGTTTTGATTACTGTAGCTTTGTGGTATAGTTTGAAGTCAGGAAGCCTGATTCCTCCAACTCTGTTTTTCTTTCTCAAGATTGCTTTGGCTATTCAGAGTCTTTTTTGTTTCCATACGAATTTTAAGATTTTTTTGTTCTAATTCTGTGAAGAATGCCATGGGTAGTTTGATAGGGATTGCATTGAATCTGTAGATTGCTTTAGGTAGTAGAGTCATATTCACAATATTGCTTCTTCCAATCCAGGAACATGGTATATTTCTCCATCTGTTTATGTCATCTTTGATTTCTTTCATCAGTGTTCTATAGTATTCTGAGTACAAGTTTTCCCCCTCCTTAGGCAGGTTTATTCCTAGGTATTTTATCCCTTTGTTGCAATGGTAAATGGAAGTGTTTCTTTAATTTCTCTTTCTGATTTTTTGTTGTGGGTGTATAGGAATACCCGAGATTTCTGTGCATTAATTTGGTATTCTGCAACCTTACCAATTTCATTGATTTCTAGTAGTTCTAATAGTTTTCTGGTGGAATCTTTAGGACTTTCTCTGTATAGTATCATGTCATCTGCAAAAAGTGACAGTTTTACTTCTTCTTTTCCAATTTGTATCCCTTTTATTTATTTTTCTTCTCTGATTTCCATGGCTAGGACTTCCAAAACTATGTTGAATAAGAGTGGCGAGAGTGGACATCCTTGTCTTGTTCCTGACCCTAGTGGAAATGCTTTCAGTTTTTCACCATTGAGTATGATGCTTGCTGCAGGTTTGTCATATATGGCCTTTATTATGTTGAGGTAGGTTCCCTCTATGCCCACTTTCTGGAGAGTGTTTATCATAAATGGGTGTGGAATTTTGTCAAAGATTTTTCTGCATCTATTGAGATGATCATATGGTTTTTACTCCTTAATTTGTTAATGTGGTGTATCACAATGATTGATTTGCATATATTGATGAATCCTTGTGTCCCTGGGATAAATCCCACTTGATCATGGTGTATGATTCTTTTAATGTGCTGTTGGATTCTGTTTGCTAGTATTTTGTTCAGGATTTTTGCATCTATGTTCATCAGTGATATTCATCTAGAATTTTCTTTTTTGTGATATCTTTTTCTGGTTTTGGTATCAGGGTGGTGGTGGCTTTGTAGAATGAATTTGGGAGTGTTTCTCCCTCTGCAATTTTTTGGAAGAGTTTGAGAAGGATCGGTGTTATCTCTTCTCTAAATGTTTGATAGAATTTGCCTGTGAAGCCATCTGGTCCTGGAGTTTTGTTTGTTGGAAGATTTCTAATTATGGTTTCAATATCATTACTTGTGACAGGTCTATTTATATTTTCTAATTCTTGCTGTTCAGTCTTGGAAAATTGTACCTTTCCAAGAATTTGTCCATTTCTTTATGGTTGTCCATTTTATTGGCATAAAGTTGTTTGTAGTAGTCTCTTATAATCCTTTTTATTTCTGCTGTGTCAGTTGTGATTTCTCCCTTTTCATTTCTAAGTTTATTGATTTGTGCCCACTCCCTTTTTTTCTTGATGAGTCTGGCTAAGAGTTTATCAATTTTGTTTATCTTCTCAAAGAACCAGCTTTTAGTTTTATTGATCTTTGCTATTGTTTTCTTCATTTCTATTTCTTTATTTCTGCTCTGATCTTTATGATTTCTTTCCTTCTACTGACTGGGTTTTCTTTGTTCTTTCTCGAGTTGTTTTAAGTGTAGGGTTAGATTGCTTATTTGAGATTTTTCTTGTTTCTTGAGATGAGATTGAATTGCTATAAACTTCCTTCTTAGAATTGCTTTAGCTGCATCCCATAGGTTTTGGGTTATCGTGTTTTTGTTGTCATTTATTTCTATGTATTTTTTTATTTCTTCTTTGATTTCTTCAGTGATCTCTTGGGTATTTTGTAGCACATGTTTAACCTCTATGTATTTGTGTCTTTTTACTGTTTATTCCTGTAATTGATTTCCAATCTCATAGTGTTCTGGTCAGAAAAGATGCGTGATATGATTTCAATTTTCTTAAATTTACCAAGGCTTGACTTGTGACCCAAGATGTGATGTATCTGGAGAATGTTCCATGTGAACTTGAGAAAAAGGTGTATTCTGCCACTTTTGGGTGGACTGTTCTATAAATATCAATTAGATCCATCTGGTCTATTGGGTCATTTAAAGCTTGTGTTTCCTTATTTATTTTCTGTTTGGATGATCTGTCCTTTGGTGTAAGTGGGGTGCTAAAGTCCCTTACTATTATTGTGTTACTGTTGATTTCTCCTTTCATGTTGTTAGCATTTTCCTTATGTATTGAGGTGCTCCTATGTTGGATGCATAAACATTTATAATTGTTATATCTTCTTCTTGGGTTGATCCTTTGATAATTATATCCTGTCCCTCCTTATCTCTTGTAATAATCTTTATTTTAAAGCCTATTTTATCTTATATAAGTGTTGCTACTCCAGCATTCTTCTGATTTCAATTTGCATGGAATAACTTTTTCCATCCCTTCACTTTCAGTCTGTATGTGTCCCTGGATCTGAAGTGGGTCTCTTGTAGACAGCATATATATGGGCCTTGTTTTTGTATCCATTCAACCAGACTGTGTCTTTTGGTTGGGGCATTTAATCCATTTACATTCAAGGTTATTACCGATATGTATGTTCCTATTACCATTTTCTTAATTGTTCTGGGTTTGTTTTTGTGGGTCTTTTTCTTCTCTTGTGTTTCCTGCTTAGAGAAGTTTCTTTAGCATTTGTTGTAAAGCTGGTTTGGTGGTGCTGAATTCTGTTAGCTTTTGCTTGTCTGAAAAACTTCTCCATAGAATCTGAATAAGATCGTTGCTGGGTAGAGTAATCTTGGTGGTAGGTTTTTCTCTTTCATCACTTTAAGTATATCCTGCCACTCCCTTCTGGCCTGCAGAGTTTCTGCTGGAAAACCAGCTGATAACCTTTTGGGGATTCCTTTTTATGTTATTTTTTGTTTTCCCTTGCTGCTTTTAATATTTTTTCTTTGAATTTAATTTTTGTTAGTTTGATTAATACATGTCTTGTTGTGTTTTTCCTAGGGTTTATCCTGTATAGTACTCTCTGTGCTTCCTGGACTTAGGTGACTATTTCTTTTCCCATGTTAGGGGAGTTTTCCACTATAATCTCTTCAACTATTTTCTCAGACCCTTTCTTTTTCTCTTCTTCTTCTGGGATCCCTACAATTCGAATGTTGGTGCATTTACTGCTGTCCCAGAGGTCTCTGAGATCGTCTTCAATTCTTTTCATTCTTTTTTCTTTATTCTGCTCCTCGGCAGTTATTTCCACCATTTTGTCTTCCAGCTCACTTATTCATTCTTCTGCCTCCATAATTCTGTTATTGATTCCTTCTAGTGTATTTTTCATTTCAGTTACTGTGTTGTTCATCTCTGTTTGTTTGTTGTTTAGTTCTTCTAGATCCTTGTTAAACATTTCTTGTATTTTCTCAATCTGTGCTTCCATTCTATTTCTGAGATTCTGGATCATCTTTACTATCATTACTCTGAGTTCTTTTTCAGGGAGATTACCTATATCCTCTTCATTTATTTGATCTTGCAGGTTTTTAACTTGCTCCTTCATCTGTGACATATTTTTTGCCTTTTTTTTTTTTATGATTGGGATTGTGTTCCTGTTTTACTGGTTGTTTGGCCTGAGGCTTCCAACACTGGAATTTGTAGGCTATTGGTAGAGTTGGGTCTTGGTGCTGAGATGAGGAACTCTGTGAGTCCACACTCTGATGAATATTCCCTGGATTCTGAGGTTCTCTGTTAATCCAGTGTTTTGGACTCAGAGCTCCCACTGCAGGAGCTTCCACCCGACCCCAGGCTCATGAATCAAGATTCCGCAAGCCACGTGGGGCAGCAAAAAAAAAAAAAAAAAAAAAAGAGAACAATAGCAAAGTAAAAAATTAAATTAGACTAGGAACTAACAGATATGTTAGAAAGAATGTAAAAATAAAAAATATAGATGAATCAACAGCCAGAAGGTACAACAGTACGACAGTAGTAAAAAAGAGGAGGAAGGAAAAAAAAGTGCAGGGTTGGGGGGTAAGGGGGTGTGAGGGGGAAGGACTCGGTTGTGGAGAGTGGGGTCTAAACAAGGGCGAGGTTTGGGCGGTGGGCAGAGCCAATGCTCAGGAACCACAGGGATGGAAAATGCCCTAGGGGATATAGGGGGTGGGTTTAGGCTCAAGGAACAGAAGGGGCCCAGGCTTGCCCCCCACCCATGGTCTCAGAGGGCAGGGGACCTCACTTGGGAGCCCAGCAGGCTTCCTGTGCTCAAGTGGGTGGGGCAAACACCATCCTCACTTCTGCTTCTCTGGTCTGGGGTCTGGGAGGGCCCCTCCCACCTGCTTCTCCTCTTGTCCCCTAGGCCTACCTCCTATGTCCCCAAAGACCCACATGACCTGAAGGCAGCTTTGGAGGGCAGGGGATTGGCCTGGGAGCTCAGCTGGCTCCCCAGGCTGAGTGGGCAGGGGAATCGCCCTCCACTCTTCTCCTGCTCCTCCCACAGGGCCCCTCCCACCTGCCTCTCCTGTTCTCCCCTCAGCCTCCCTCCTATGCCCCCAGGACCCACGCAGCCTGGATGGGGCTTTGGAGGGGTGGGAAGTGGATTGGGAGCTCAGCAGGCTCCCCAGCCTGAGTGGGCCAGGCGACTGCCCTCTGCTCCTCTCCCGCTCTTCCTGGAGAGTCTCTCTCACCTGTCTCTCCTGATCTCCCTGGCCTCAGGGGCCACTTCTCCTCCCCCTTTGGTCCCCCTACATCCTAACAGCTCACTTTGGGGTTCCTCCTGTCTCCTTGGGGGTCAGAGTTCTCCACTAGATGCCGGCAGGCACCCTAGTTGTGGGGAGACGCTAACTCCGCATCTTCCCACACCACCATCTTGACTCCTCCCCTCTAAGTCATATCTTGATACTAAATTATAGCTGCCCTCCAAGACTGCCTTTTCTAAGCTTGTAAAGTAAAGAGACTTTTAAGAAGCTTTGCAGGGAAACCAAAGAAAACATGGGACAGGAGAAGTAGGGTGAGATGAGAGTTGTTTATGTCACGTAACTTTGATCAGTTTGCCAACCTCATATACACCTCCCAGTGCTAAGATCTCCACAGGCCAGCATCATCAGAACATAAATCATTCCCTAAAGCTTCCCTGTTTTTGGCCTCTGCTAATCTAATTCTTTGCCATTCAGCAAAGTGCACACAAAGTTTAATCACAAGGCTAGAAACATGTGGAGTAAATTTTTCAAGACTGATACTAATCCTATTAGGATATCAATTGGGCATACCAAAATTAATTGAAAATGAAAAAGAGAGATTGAGATTCTAATTCGAAGGTATTTAGAAATCCACGCTTGGCCCATCCTTAGAAAACTCCCCTTTATTCTTTCCACACCACCTCCCACTCCAAATTACATACTTAAAACAATTGGAAACAGAATGGGCTAAATCATATGTAAATCATTCTGAGGTTCAGTCTGTACTATCATAGAGTATAGCTTCTCAAACTTTAACGTGCACACGAATCATCTGAGGATCTTGTTAACATGCTGATTCTGATTCAGTAGGACTGGTGAGGGGCCCAAGGTTCTGCATTTCTAATATGCCTCCAGGTGATGCTCCTGGTCTGATTCACGGAAGACATTTTGAATAGCAAAGTTTTAAAGTAGAGTATCATTTGCTTTCCAAAATTGTGACCTGTCTGTCATACTCCAAAGACTATTCCACATTACTAATGTTGACTGGTAACTTGATATTTGGCTATATATAAATATATATATCAAAGAATGTCCTAAAAGTTGTACTAATTATGATCTTTAACAAACATCACAAATACTATAATATGCATTACTTGGCTAAAATGGAAAAACCCAGAATGTGACTAATCAGAAATGATAAACGATATCTCTATTTTATAATAAATTATTTATAGTTTGCACTTCTGTCATATTTGAAATTATATTGATAGTGTAATTTCTAACATATGAGCTAGTGAGTTTTTAATGACATTTGTAAAACATTAATCTAATTTAAGAGGTTTTCCCTTAAATTAAGACACTCTCATGTCACTTTTTATTCTGAATTCATTAAGCACATTAAGTTTAATTGTCTGAAAAAGAGATGCTGAAGGCATTAAACTTTTTTTGTTTTGCCACCAACAATTACTTATATTTTATCCTTTATTTCCCATAGACAGAGAGACAAATATGTTTTCCTTTCTTTCACAAAAGGAAAAGTCAAATGACGGTCAAATGCATTGTTCCAAAAGCATAATACAGAAAATGCTTATTGTACTGACTTATAATTAATTAAAATATATTTTACTTCTAAAAATTAAAGCAAATATGGTATAGAGAGAAGTATTTAAATATACCTTCCTTTTTCCCCCCTGAATTGTGTTTCTTGAGCTATTCCTTCCCAATTTTTAAACAAAACTTTTTAAGATTTTATTTATTAACCACTCATGCTGTATAATATATAATCCCAAGAAATCACATCAAAATATTATGCTAACCTTCAAAGATGTGGCTGTGACCACTTTCAGGTGACATCTTGTCAAAAGGTGTTTCCTCACCTTTCTTGTCTGAATCTTTCACAGAATCATCGGACTGGCTCCCAGGCTGACTCTTAAATGTTGGTGAACACAAATTTCTCTCAATTTCCACTTCCTGTTAGAAGACATTAAAGGGATGTGTGTTAAAGCTATCAGTGAGAAACAGATGTGGTTTTTAGGGGGTTTAGAAGGCGGGAGTGAGTGAGGGAGGAGGTTTCTATGAGTGATGCTTTCCAATATGCTTCGGGTAAAATGTTGATAACTTAGCCAAGAATGGCAAACACACATCTGAGGCTTAGTTTATTTTTCTGCCACTGGTTTCACTTCTGAATTAGCTTTTCTTTCATGTGGCTGTTTTTGCTCTCATAAAAGAGAGAAAGTGAAAATAAGAGTCAAAATACAACATAATATATGTTAATAGATGCAACTTCCTAAGGCCTGAGAAATGTCCACAAGGGATTTCAAAAAATAGCTATATATCAACATCATATGCTTAAGACAGAAGGAAATGAGTTTTTGTTTAATGTCATGCTCATCCTATAGTGATAAACTTAGTAATTACAGAGCTCCCAAACCTATTCAGCTACCATACAAAAGTACAGTTTGGCAGTTCATAGAGATTGTGAAATTACTTCTTTGAGACAGTAATTCAAAACTGGAGAGAGAAAAGTTTCCCAATGGAAAAAAGTATAAAGAATATTTCGAATACAGGGAGTCTAGTGTTTCTTATTTTATAAATTAATACAATCCAATAAAACAAACCAAGTCAATCAGACTAATTATTTTGAATAAAAAATTGTGAAAATAAGTAAATTAGCCAAGACAGCTTGAGAAGCAAAGTGTATTTTTTTTTAAATCAAGTAATACATTGAAAAAGGTTTTAATAGCTACTCACAAGTTTTATATTTTTGTACATGAGGTGGTATTTTCTAAACAACAACCATTCAGACAAAGATGTGATAAATTGCTCTTCACTTTTGTTACATTTTAAATACACTGGCATGAATGAGTCAAGTTTGAGAGACAGCTAAAAACTCTAAAACATTTCTCAGAGTAGGTATATTTCCTGTATCTATGATATGGTTAGAAAGGCAATGCTTTCAGAAAAATAACCTCTTAACTTCTTAGCATGTTTATGTTTTCTAATTTTCACATACAGAATACACACATATATATATATATATATATATATATACATACAGATACTACATACATAATATATATACTACATATATACAATATATAATTAGAAAATATTGGAATGTGTTTAATCATCTCATCTTTAAATCTCTCCCCCTCCCCAGTATATGATATATACTATCTTCTTTACTGTGAATGTTTAACTGGAACTAAAAACACTTACAGGAGTAAAACAAAGGAAAAGAAGTTTCCATTTTTTTCAAGGCATTGCCTTTAACATTTGTGTTTCCAACTATTAGCAAAAAACCCAAAGGTTCATAACAGCAGTTTGCTTTACGTTGTCAAGACACAGTGTCAGACAAGCCACGGCATGTGGTGTGAGCTCCTGAGCTAGTGGACGAGCACAGAATTCCCAACTCAGTTCAGTCTGGTGTCCTCTCCCACTGTCACATGAAATGACTCTATGAAATGGATGCAATATGTTTATTTGCTCTTGTTTCAACAATTTAATCCAACTCCTAGCATTGGCAAAAATAAACTAAGTTAAATAAAGAAAAAATCAAGATGCCTAAAAAAGTAGTGATTCTTGTTCAGAAAATTTTCGTTTTGACAAAGGGAGGAATGCTGAACATGGTCCACGAACTTGATAGATAATGTGAAAGTATCATCTCTCTGTTTCATATAGAAACATGAAATGTGATTTGGTGAAATCATTTAAGCAAATTTCAGGCAGTGATGACACTAACTTATGCTATATTGATATTCCCAACTCCGAATTCACAACTATCAAAAGTACATTACATATTGAGGCAGTAGGGGCCCCACAGACAATCCACAAATGAAAATAGTAGACCCATTTCTACTCCTTGATCATCAGATCCAAGTCAGTCTGTGGCAAGTTCCTTAGCACCCTGGCAAGTGGTAAGAAGGGGCCTGTGTAGAAAAGAACTTCTTAGATAAGGTTGAATTGAGCTATCTCTAATCAAAGCAATGATCTGCTTTAAAATCTTTCAATCTGTTTTATGCACTGTGCTTCTACAAAAGATTTACTCTGAGTGAAAATCTACAGGCTTAAACAAATGCACCCAACACCAGTTTAGAGGGGAAAAACACCACAGCTTTTGATTATGAGAAACTTGGGTTCAAGCCTTCCCTTCACTACTTATTAGCTGCGTGACTTTCTTCACGTCACTTGATATATCTGGGACTAAGTTTTCTCGTATGTTATAGGAAGAGATTTAGTCACTGAACATCTAACATCCAACAATCAACCATTTGTAGTGCAATTTCATTTGAAATTAAATAAAACAAAATAAAGGATTATGATTCATCTGTTGTAGCTTCCAGTCTAGTAAGGGAGACAAAGCGTAGTAAAGCACATAAATAAATGTAAATATGTAACTATGTACAGATTACAAAGGAGAGATACATACACTCTGAGCACCTAAAATAGAGGAATTAGCCTAGTGAGGAAAGTCATAAAAAGCCACCCTGGGGAAAAGATCTTCAGCTGATATTTGAAGGATAAATATCCTACTTTAGCAAAATCTACTCTAGAGGTAGGCTAAGCTTTTCACACTGCAGACCTGATTCTATCATGTGTGCAAATGTACACACTCACACACACACACACAAATTGCTGAAAATTCTTCAGTAACTCCTCACTCAGCTAAGATCATAATAGTTTGTATGTCCCTCCACTGGCACCACTGACATTTTGAACCAGATAATTCTCTGTTGTGAGGGGCCTATTCTGTACATTGTAGGATGTTTAGCAGCCTTCCTCCTTTTTGCCCGCTAGATGCTAGTAACACTGTCCCCTAGCCGTGACCATTAAAGTGTGTTCAGACATTGTCAAATCTCTGATGGGGAGCAAAGTCACCCTTGGTTGAGAGCCACTGCTCAAGAGTTGGATGGACTGGAGGAAGGTCAGTATGTACATGAGAAGATCAATTATGAGAGTATGGTAGTGCTCCAGGCAAGCGACGACAAAGAGTGGTTATGGAAATAAAGAGAAGTGAACTAAGTTGAAAGCTATTTAGGATGTAAAACTGACAAGACTAGATAATGGACTGAATCTGAGGTTTGAGAAAGACAGAGAATTTCATTTTTCTTTCTGGCGTACACAGCTAACTGAGTTGTGGTATGATTAAATAATGTCAGAGCACCAGAAGAAGCCTGATTTGGGAGAAAGGAAAGACCATGAATTGGGTACCAAGATGTTCAAAAGACATTGGATTGGTAGTCTTGGAGCTCAGTGGAGAGGTCTTAACTGAACAAGTAATTTGTGAGTCATCTGAGTTATAGTGGTTGGTAATTGAAACAGTAGGTGTGAATGAAGTTGCTTCAAGAGTGATGAGGAAAATGTCCAGAGCCAAGCCTTGAAAAATGCTGACATTTAATATGATGGCAGAGGAGCAAAAGCAGACAAGAAGAAGGATGGAAGAAAATTAGAAGCGAAGAATATTGTTAACAATATTTAATTCTTACTGAGAGTATAAATTAGATAGGAACTTAAATATAATATATCCTTTGAGTTTAGCAACATGCATATAAACTGTAGAGCAAAACTGTTTTGGTGGAAGTAAAAAGACTGGAAGGCAGATCGAACTGGTGAAGGGTTGACTGAGAGATAGAGGGTGAAGATAATTTCTTGAATGGTTTAGTGTTAAAGTGAAGGGGAGAAATAGAGCAGTAACTTGAGAGACGTGTTTTGCTTATTTTGGTCGTAAAGAGAGAGACTTGCATAAGTTGAAAAGTCAATTGAAGGGATTAGTGAGTTGGAGAGGTTGGCTGTGCTGAGGAGAGAAGGAAAAATCAATGATGTAAAATCCCTGAGAGGGGCAAGAATATGGCACCCAAGGTGCGGAATCAAATATAGCACAAAGATAGGAGAACATAAAGCATTCTGGTTGTCACTGATGGGAAGGAAGATGAAGTTACCATAGATATAGGTGATTTGTATGCTTGGTAGCTTGAAGACAGGAACATCCCAATCTGAAATTGTCTGTTTTCTCAGTTAGGATGTGAGGTCTGAAGAAACTGGGAGGAGTATTGGGAAGACAATGAAGAAAGTTTAATTTCATTGCTGTGGGGTATGGGAAGTGAGATGAGCAGACAGAGGTGGCCATGCCTAATGCAGCACTGGGTGCCCACTTGAGGTTAGTAATATCAAGTTTACAGGGCTATTGTTAGGTGTTATTGAGTGAATTTCTCTGAAATTTCTCCACAGTTCTACTTTAGACAATGAGAAATTGGATAGTTGCTGACTTCAGCCAGATAGAGGTTTTGTGAGGAAAAAATAAAAAGAAAATTGGTATTGTAGGATAGTCTAAGGTGTGGGAGGGGAGAGGTATTAGGGAATTTAGGTTACCATCAAGAGAAACAAGAGAGTGATTGAAATGATACACCATGGTGTGCAAGATGGATCGAAAGGGAAGAAAGTAAAGGAACGGTGGATCAGAAGACAGAAAAAGGATCAACAAACTCACTCTTGGTGAGTTTAAAGAACACTTGTATGTACAATGAATACTTGGTGAAGCAAATTGGAAAGAAAGGTGAATGAGCTGTTCGCTTTACTGATTTGGGAAGTAGAACAGTTACAGTTGCTAGGATCCAGTTGTGACCATAAAAATGGAAGCTAGAGTGGAGTAGAGGAGAAAGTTGTTAAATAAGAGGAAAGCTAGGAACTCAGAGGCTATGATATCTCAGGTTAATGGAAGGGCTTGGAAGGCTGAGAAAGACTGTAAGTTAAGTCTCAGCCTCCCTGGTAAGCAAGGGAACCTTAACTGAAATTTAATAACTAACAATGATGAAGGGGGACAAGATGGTACACCTGACTGCCATGAGCCTCAGATGATCACAGTTTTTAACAAGAGAGTGGGAGAGGAGTGGCCAGAAAGAACAATGGCCTCAAAATACACAAGGAGGATTCAAGGATGATGGTTTTTCAAGGGAGAGTCATGCTCCTGTTAAGGCAAGAAAGTAGAGAAAGCATTTGTGGAAGAGGTTGAGGGTAGAGAGGAGGTTGCTGATGATGGACAGGTAGCCCCAGAAGTACTGATGCAAGCTCTGGTTTAAATAATATCCAAAAAAATAAAATCTGTCAATAATGTTTATAATCTTTTCTAGCTTTAAAACACCTTGAAACCAGGAAAGACATGGAAAATAGGATAAATTTAAGCTTAAAAGTGAATGAAAACTTTTTTTTACATACATTTATTTCTTTAACATGATATATAATTATTATCTTAGAAGATAAAATATTTATTTTTAGAAGTGTCAGAATGGAAAATGCCAACTTTTAATCACAATCTAGCATCTACTCCCCAAGAGAACATGGAGCTATATAAGATCACCTAAAATGGTCAGAACATCTTCCCAGGCACTTCAAAGGAAAGTGGTTTGCCTTATTACTTTGTATTTTTTCCTCTCAGTATGGATTCATGAGTGACAAGGTCACTGAGGTGGGAGGGGGTGGAAGGTGAGCAGGGACTAATAAAATGAGAATGTTTGGACTTGTCTATATTTAAAGTGCTGAGCTAGCTCATGTACATTCTCGACTCAGTGGGTTCTTGCCTTCAGAGAAATAAAAAGGAAGTTTTATGCCGACATAAAGAAAAGGCCAGAAAGAAAGGGAAATTATCAAAATACAAGAGACAAGTGAAGAAACCTCCTCATGATGAATTCTGCTGACTTGAGGGAAAAGGAGAACTCCAATCATGGCTTGAAGACTTCATGAATGAATAATTCTCCTGAAGGTTTATAATCCCTTTTTCCCAACCCCTTTTCTGGAAGGTTTTATCTCCTCCCTCTGTGTATTTTTTCTTTTTAAATTAATTAATTAATTCATTAATTAATTTTTGGCTGCGTTGGGTCTTTGTTGCTGTGCGCGGGCTTTCTCTAGTTGCGCGAGCGAGGACTACTCTTTGCTGCGGTGCGTGGGATTCTCATTGTCGTGGTTTCTCTTGTTGCAGGCTCTAGGTGCACAGGCTTCAGTAGTTGTGGCACGTGGGCTCAGTAGTTGTGGATCTCGCGCTCTAGAGTGCAGGCTCAGTAGTTGTGGTGCACGGGCTTAGTTGCTCCGCAGCACGTGGGATCTTCCCCGGCCAGGGCTCAAACCCGCGTCCCTTGCATTGGCAGGCAGATTCTTAACCATTGCACCACCAGGGAAGCCCCCCGCTCTGTGTATTAAAAATATCATTTCCCTCGTAACACAATTTAGTGCAGCCTTCTCTATGAAGTTCCTTCAATCATTCCATTCCACAGCATCTTTCATCCATTCAACATACTTTTGAACATTTAATATGTCTCAAGCACTGTTCTAGTCACTGTGAATACAAAGATGATTAAGCTTCAGGTTGGGTCCTCAAGAAGCTCATAGTCTAGTGACAGAGAAAGTACATCAATTGACCCTTGTAACACAAAAAAGAGTGTGTAATGGTAAGGAAATGCAGGCATCCTGGACACACAGAGGGAGAATTTCTTTAAGATGTGGTCAGAGTGGGCTTCCTAGAAAAGGTTATGTCAGAGCTGATTCATGGACTGAAGTTGAATTCCATCCTGTAGGTAACAGGAATCCTTGAAAGTGAATGAAATAGGGGTAACAAGATTAAATTCATACTTTAGATAGATATCTGTCAAGTATATGAAAAATATATAATAATGGAATAAGATGACTATCTTATATAGTAAGTATAATAAGGAGCTTATTAAAATTTCCATTTGAGGGATGGAACAAGCCTACAACAGACTAGTGAGAAGGGGAGTAGAAAGAGAGCACATTAAAAAGGTATAATATTTACACATAAAATTAGTAATTTGTAGGATAAAGGTAGTAGAGGAGTGAATGAAGTCTAGCATAACTTATAGATATTCTAATTTGGATGGTTGTATAAAATTAATAAAACAGGATGAATTTCTTTTCCAAACCCAAAGAAGTTAAGGCCAATTTCAGGGTTCCTTCCGGACCCACCACACAAAGTGAGGTGATCTAGGAGGGATCCTGGGAGATCAAGCATATACCACTCCCTAACGGCTTTGGGGCAATATTACTCCGGATGGAAGCAACAGGGGCTTCTGTTTCTCCCGGTACATATTTCACACATGAAAGTGAAATTTAACTTTTCCATGAAAATATTGATAAAAAACAACAGAGTTATCTTGCTTTAAAAATGATGCCTCGGTTTCATTTTTGAGGGGTTGGTAGGTGCAGCCTCCTCTGTGAATAAGGTCTTTGACATGTGGAATATGAGTTTTCCATGAGACATCCAGATGAAGTCATCCAGGAGGCAGCTACATTTCTCAAAAGAGAAATCTGTGCTAGAGTGAAAGATTGAGGACTCACTAGCAACAAGCTGATAGTTACAACAGTAAGAGTGTATTAAATTACCCAATTAGGGTATATGGAATAAGCGCAGAGAGCTGAGGAAGAACTTCACTGGCATTTAGGAGACAGGCGAAGGAAGATTATCTGGGGAAGGCAGTAGAGGAGGAACAGTCAGAAGCAGGGCCACTCCCAGTCCACTCGGTGCCTTTGCTAATCAGAAAAAGGTGCCTTCTCTTCCAGACACATTATTCCATCTGTCAGAAAGTTGTCATACAATATTGATTTTGTTAGACCAGAACATGTTACTGCCACCTGCTGGAAAATGTCACAATAGATACATGATTCTATCTTATTTTTGCTGGGCACCTCTTTCCCTAGATGTGTGACCTTAAGCAGATTACAACCTGCACAACTGTACGTGGCTGCCAGAAGCAGCCAATGAAGAGTGAAGGCCATGAATGCCAAGGATGTAGGGCATTTTCAGAAAACTGGAGAAAAGAAACACTCCTTGAAGAAATCTTAAAGGCCAGCATTTCCTGAATATTACTTTGTGCTACAGGTTCTGCTCTATATACATATTTTTATTTGATACTTGAAACAATACTCTGAAGTAGTTATCTTTTTTGTTTGTTTGTTTCAGTACTTTGAGTTACAATGCAATACTACATCATTGTTTATTTTGTTGTTCAAACTGTTTCTGCTTTGGCCATTGGGAGCTCTTTCTTTCTTTCTTTTTCTTTTTTGGCTGCACTGCCCTACATGTGGGATCTTAGTTCCCTGACCAGGGATCAAACCTGTGCCTCCTGCAGTGGAAGCTCAGAGTCCTAACCACTGGACTGCCAGGGAATTCCTCTAAAGTTAGAGAGCTTAAGTAACTTGAATAATTTGCCCAAGTCCACACAGTATTAAGTGCTAGACCTTGGTCTCAAATGCTGATCTGTCTGATTGTTAGCTGATATTTTTAATTGCTACATAAACCTGTCTTCTGACTGTAATTTATTAATCAATCCCCCAAATTGAAATAATATGGGTTAGAATGGGATGACAGGTAAAGTATCAACTCCTTTCCAGCTATAAATGGGCCTTATTCCTCCTTAGACCTTTAGTAGCATTATGCCTTATACATTGCAGGCATTTAACAAACATTGAGCTGAATTTTTAAAATCTCATGACATTTTATATTCACATAGCATCCAGGAACAGAAGTAGAAAATAGGCAAATTCAATAATTAGATGGGGAAAGTGTGATGAATGTTACAACATAACACACCCTATTGCATGCCACTGCTCAAGAAGGGTCAAAAGAAATCTTGTCTAACTCCCTCATTTAATCACACTTGATAAATATTTTCAATGTTGGGTTTATCAGGTGAATTAACTGGGCTGCATGATTTCCCAATAACTTCTCAGTAACTTGGCATTTAGAACCTTTTAATATGGCTCCACCGGGCCCCATCTGCCTATGCTAGCCCATCCCTCTGGCTGTTCTCAAAGGTAAATATCTTTGAGGTATTTACCTAAATACCTATTTACCTTAAGGTAAATACCTATTTGCCTTAAGGTAAATAGCTAAATCATCTCTGCACTTTCTGCTTCTCCACTTGTGTTCATACATGTTTGCCTAAAAACACTCTCCCCCATATACCCACTTGCCATATTTTCCTATAGAAATTCCAACTGTCTTTTCACATGAGGGTTAAGTGGCTCTTGCTTTAGGAAGCTTTCTCCTAATGCCACAGCGAAAAGCAATCCCTCCCACATCAGAACTCCTCTAGTATTTGCAATCTCCTTGATGTCTCTTTTTCACTCTGCTTTTCATTCTACTCTTTTTTTTTATTTTAAATTTTTGTTTTGTTTTTGAAGTATAGTTGATTTACAATATTATACTAGTTTAAAGTATACAGCATAATGATTCAATATTTTTATAGATTATGTGACATTTAAATTTATTACAAAATAATCTACTCATTTTTGACACATCTTGTTTTCCCCATTACACTGTCAGCTCATTAAGGTTATGCTTTATTCATCTTTATAGTCCACATGACATCTAACACACTGCTTTCCTTGAACACTGCAGATACTTACTCAATATTTGTTGAATGAATTCAAATAATTTTTGAATTTTATATTCACATAAAAACTTAGAACTCAATACAATCTAGAAATGTCCAGAGATGGTAAAGACATGTGAGATAGAGTGAAAGGGCAGACATTAAAAACAAGACAAGACAAAACAAAAAAAAAACAGGCTAACTCCTTTGGGGAGAGAAGGAAAAACAAAATTTATACACTACACAGGATAACTCAAAACTTTACTGCCAATACTTTAAAAATATTCCTTTAGATACAACTCAGCAGTCTAATGCAAAGCAATTTTATCACAATTTTAAAACTTTAAAATTAAAAAAAATCTATGACACATGAAATAAACAATTGGAGTATTAAAATTATTGTCTATAAGCAAGAATATATGCATTTTTGCTAAAGTGCTATAAAAAATTTCCTTTTTTAAAACTGATTATCAGTTATTATGGTATTTCTATTACTCCTTCCAGCATGGGTTTAAATATTAAATAACAGAATAGAAGCTACCATTTTCCAGGGAAGAAAATAAATCAATAATTTTCATAACTTTCAAATTGCTTTTATCAATGCTTATTGACTGTACAGCAATAAAATTAACATCATCCACATCACTCCTATAGGTACTTTTTTCCCAAGTAATCCTACAGTCTCCTGTTCTACTATGGTGCACACAGATACCACATCCAACCACGTTAATTAATCCATTTCACTTACTACTGTTATGGGCTGAATTGTGTGGCCCTCCCCTCGTCCCCAATTCGTATTTTGAAGCCTCAATGCCCTGTAGCTCAGAATGTGGCTGTCTTTGGAGATAGGGCCTTTAAAGAAGCGATTAAGTTAAAATGAGGCCCTTAGGGTGGACCTTATCCAATCAGACTGGGGTCCTTATAAGAAGAGGAAATTTGGACTCCCTAATAGATACCAGGTGTGCACATGCAGAGAGATGACCACAAGAGGAGGTACCAGAGGGTGGCCATCTGCAAGCCAAGAAGAGAACCGACCCTGTCAGCAAGTGTATCTTGGATTTCGGTCTCCGGAATTGTGAGAAAATAAATCTCTGTTGTTTAAGCCACCAAATCTGTGTATTTTGTTATGGCAGCCCTAGCAAATTAATATAGTACACTTAGAGCAGTAAGGATATAACTGGTCATTGAATACATCTGTTAAAGTAAGTTCCTCAGTAGCTTTAACAACAACAGACTTATTCAACTAGTTGTGTCTCTACAGCCAGACAGAAACGTTCTTACTAACTACCATTAAGGTGGTCTCTCCTTAGTGAGAGACCGATAAGTCTCTCACTTATTGGATGAATTTAACAGGATAACTATCAGAGTAGTTGTGTACCACACTTTTTGAATGCGTTTACCTCACCATATCTACTCTGCTTTGGAAGTAAGGCTCACATGTGATATAAGGTATGCAGGCCATAGCTTCTGAGACTAAGCCATAGGCAAAAGTTTTCCTAGTTATTTTATAACCTCCTGACAAAAGTGAGATTCATTCTTGAAATTCTGACTTTTGCAAATACGTTCCCACTGTGACTCTGTCTGCATTCTGGTCAATGTTATTAAATTCTGACAGATTTTTAGGTCCTCAGGTGAAATGAACATAAGCCTTATCTGTCTCTTGACAAGCCAATACAAATCAAGGCACAAAGTCCCAAAGAATTCTCTGGCAGAAAGACCTAAAGCAAAAAACCATAAACACATAAATAGCACTGACCCTCAAGATCATTCTCTCTGTGTTTTATTTTATGTTACATTTGATTTCTTTTCTTTAATTCTAGGTCCACCACTTAAGGCCATTCTTCACTTTGACTTCAGTTCCGCAATGATGTAAAGACTTCTTGAATTTTATCTCTAAACCTGTGATGTATACTAAAATTCTCCCAAACATTTCTTCTTTAGAATTCCTGAAACGGATGCCATGGCCCTCAGGAACAAGGGTATGTCTCTACCATCTTTCATCTTTTCCTCTTAGTGCCCTGCAGAGGGCTAGGAATGGAGGAGGCATGCAGTAAGAAATGTTCTCAAAATAAAAGACGGTCTCTAGGATTTCTGTAGATCACCTAATATAATAAATGCGCCTACCAATCTTTACTATATTATCAAAGAATTTGACAAATATATTAATTCAAAAAGAGGGCTTTTGCTCACAAATGCAACTAGTGGGCCATCATATAGCTGCAGGGCTCAGGAGAGCTCAGCCACCGGGACCTTGGGTCTCCCTGAAGCCAGAATCGGGTCCCTTCAGAGGATGCTCTCTGGTGCCTATGCTCTGCCAGAGAGGTTGGTGAGCCTGGACAGCCAAGCCAACACTGTCACAGCCAAGTAAATGCTGTCACCTATACTTTTGGGGCTGGAAGCAATGTTGCTATCAACTATGGGTAGACCTTCAACCTTTCCAATGCCTGTTATGTTATTTCTCTGCAGAATGAGCCTGCTCCTCCTCGCCTCTCTTAGAACGTACAAATGGGTATAAAGCAACTCAGCACACATTCACCTTCTTGGTGTGAAACCTTGTACTGTGCCCTACACGTTAAGTTAGATGTTATCATTCCTGTTTTCTAAGTGGAGGAAATGAAGTACAATTATAGTCCTGGTTCATAGCCCCATTTTTCGTTGAGTCCAAAATGAAAACTCCTAGGTCCCAACTTTTTAAAGAAAATATTCTGTACATGTGTGTGCCCCATTATTTAATATTCTTGGAAGAAGGACTCTTCAGGGAGGGGAAAAGCTGATTCGGGTCTTGAATGCATGTTTCCTCATTTCTTTAGTTTAACTGATCTCATTTAGAAGCTGGGCATGTCCATGATTATTTTGTTATTTGTTATTGACCTAACAGAAAGAATGCTGTGAAATTGAAAGAGGTATGTTTTGAAGTTCACTGAAGTTCCCCATGTGCAAAAATAAACCATGTTGTTATTTGAGCTTTGAGTGGCAGTGCATATCATTATGTCCCTTCATTTCTCACCTCCTTAGAGACCATGTTCATCTGACTTGCTGTGTGCCTAAGAAAGCCTGTGGCATTTTATGCTCTGGGAGATCTGAACACAAATTCCCCCTGAGATGTAGCTTTTTAGTGCTATGTACCCTTATTTTCATGCTGGCATCCTATTTTGGCAGTTAATTTTCCATAAAAAGCAGAAATACCACCTTCTTCTCCTTCTCAGTCAAGAATCAAATTCTTCAGCTTGCCCCAGTTGCTCTAATTTTCTTAAATAGACCCCTAAAGTATTTTATGATTATCTTTATTAGTTGGAGACTATATCCAGGCTTGAAATAATTCTAATGAAAAGAAAACTTCTATTAAAATATTCTAACTAGTTTCAATCGGCCATATTACTGGCAATGGAAAATTCCCTAATGGCTAAACCTTTTAAAGCTAATCTGCTTTAACACAATTTAAAACTGATGTGCCATTTGAGATTTAGGTGTTAGCATGCAAAGTGTTTTCTTTTCCTATTCGTATATTCACTTGTTATTTCATTTCCCCTTAACTTTTTGAAAATGAGAAAACCCAACAATATTCCCTAGTGTTGCATGAATGAGTTAAAAGCAAATTTCTGTATTCAAACTATCATACTAAAAAATGCAAAAGAATAAAGTGAAAAAATGTATACTCGCAAGGATGGTGATCTAACAATGCTCAGAGTGAATCATTTATGTTACCTGAGGGACACGAAGTTCTTGACAACTAGAACATTCACATGATTCTGTTGAGTTGCGGTGACAAGGTGGAAAACGGCTGGAAGCTAGTCGGACCTGGGTTTAAATTTCAACTTCATCACTTTCCAGCTTAGTGAATTTGAGAAAATTATTTCATCTCTGTGAGCTTCCATTTCTTCCTCTGTAAAATTATGATAATATTGTTCACTTTGAGGTGAATATAAAATATGGTATTGGGTAGAGTAGGCATTCAACACCTGATAGCTACTCCATAGACATTTCAATACATGATTTTAACAATCATCAATGAAATACTAAGAAGGAAGCAGAGTTTTCCAAAGTCAAAGAGACACTTCAGAGAAGACTTCTTGGGGAATGTATTTGATTTCTGGCTGTGAATTCTCTTCTAGACACTAAATTGAATATTCAGAAAAAAAATGTGGTCCTCATAAGGTATAAATATTTATATTCATGGGGGCTAATTATGCTATGTTGAGATTTTGTTAAAAAGAGAGCCTGAGATATATGCTCTTATGAAGTTTCTGACTGTCCATGTTTTACAAAAGATAAAATCTTCTAATTATCAGAAAAGATGGGCTTTTATCTTCTTTCATCTCTTATGAGCTATGGGAACTTGATATATCATAAACTCCCTGTAACTCTTTTTCTTTACCATAAATTGAGGACAATGATAACTCAGACTTACTGAAGTGATAATTAGAATAATCACCGAAAATAATGCCTATAAAATGCCTTAGATGCTTCGGAGGCAGTGTTGCTCTCATTCAAAGTTCGAATTGTTCAGAATCAAGAAGTAGAAATATTGAGACTTGTGAAGGTATCACATACCCTAACACTGTTATTTGCTGTTTGTAGGGAATACAACACTTAGCACCATGGAGGAACAGGTGGCAAAGAAAGCTTGCTCAAGTCCTCCCTTCCTTGGGGACTGTGTTCTCTGCTAGAAATAACACTGTGGAGCCCTAGGAAGCCAGATACGCTCCCATAGAGAAGTTCACAGATACGCTCCCAGAGAGAAGTCCATGGAGTGGCATTGAAGAAGTACAGAAAAGGCCTCATCTTTTCCTGGGAGAGTTCCCATTTCTGTATTATGTACTACAGATGGTCAAAAAAATGTCAAGGGAAATCAGCCCCACTGTGACTGAGGTAAATCATTTCAAAGGCTCAGGGAAAAGTGGAAAGCATACTAGCACTCTACAATCTCTCATCTCTCAGAAACTCATTTTATAAATCCCCATGAACAACACAACAAGCTGTTTTAAATATAGTAGCACAGAAAGGGAGGCTCTAAGTGGATTATCCATCTAACATTTTTACAATGCTGAAAGGGAAAAGAGAGCTCTTATAGGCCAATTAGATCAGCACTTTGCATGCATGACAGACTGATGTTTAACATTTGCAGCAATGAGGGAGAGAAGCAGAAGCAAAATTGTCCTATAAATAAACTGCTGAACTTTAGCATGTGCCATATTAAGAAATTTTCAATCTTCTTAACTCAGAAACTGTGTGCTTTGAATTATAATTATTTCTGTAGCCTTTGGAACAATTGTTGGCATCGTAAGTATAATCCATTTGTTCATTCAGCAAATATTATTAAGCAACTATCAAATGCCAAAAACGTTATCGAAGACTGATATTTTAGAGAGGTGAATAGTCAAGAGCTTGTACTTCAAGAGCTCCCAGTCTGGTAGAAGCACCTGTAGGCTGGTGCAATTGTTCTCCGAGGTGGTGAGTCATGAGACTGTGCCCAAGTACTGAACTTTGCAAGTGAATTACATATACTTCCTCTTTGCCCTATTTCATGGTGATCCCCATAGTATTTTATTCTTGTTCTGCATTTCAAAGCATTATCTTAATTTAAAAGGGGTGCAAGGGGCTTCCCTGGTGGTGCAATGGTTGAGAATCTGCCTGCCAATGCAGGGGACATGGGTTCAAGCCCTGGTCTGAGAAGATCCCACATGCCGTGGAGCAACTAGGCCCGTGAGCCACAACTACTGAGCCTGCGCGTCTGGAGCCTGTACTCCGCAACAAGAGAGGCCACGATAGTGAGAGGCCCCCGCACCGCGATGAAGAGTGGCCCCTGCTTGCCACAACTAGAGAAAGCCCTCGCACAGAAACGAAGACCCAACACAGTGAAAAAAAAAAAAAGGGGGGTGCAAGGCCAACCACTGCAGCAGAAAACCATGAGTTCATTTAGGAGAATGTATCATTCCTATGACCACCATCCATCATGTACATTTAGAAGTTAGGCCACGGAGACTACTATCTCACATCAAAGAGCTGAAAGAGTCATTTGTCAGTGGACATTTTGCTCTTAAAACTGGATATATTTCAAGAAATCACATTTGTCAATGGAGAATACCTAAGAAGCTAAATTAAAGAGGATGAATTTAACAACTAAAATTCTATAAAGACCATTAAATTTACCTTAAAATATTGTTTCTGTCCATGCACATAGGAAGCTTCAAAGAAAGAGTAGTGTATATACTCAACCCAATTAAAATATTATTCCATTTCAAAGAAATTGTATCTGCCTTCTCCCTTAATTTTCACAACTGGATTAAAGTGAAACAGGCATTATTTTTTTCCTCTAAATCTATGATCATGCATCTCCAGTCCACCCTTGCTTCCTTTTTTTAATATAATTTTTTTTAAATTTATTTATTTAATTTATTTATTTTTGGCTGCGTTGGGTCTTTGTTGCTGTGCGCGGGCTTTCTCTACTTGTGGCGTGCGGGGGCTACTCTTTGTTGTGGTGTGCAGCCTTCCCATTGCGGTGACTTCTCTTGTTGTGGAGCACGGGCTCTAGGCACACAGGCTTCAGTAGTTGTGGCTCGTTGGGTTCTAGAGCGTGGGGTCAGTAGTTGTGGTGCACGGGCTTAGTTGCTTGGCGACATGTGGAATCTTCCTGGGCCAGGGATCGAATCCGTGTCTGCTGCACTGGCAGGTGGATTCTTGACCACTGCGCCACCAGGGAAGTCCCCAACCCTTGCTTCTTTTCTGTATACCAAGTGGTATCCCCCCTTTTCTAAGACTAATTCTCTCACCTGTGCCCTTATTACCACACCTTCTGCCAGAGTTCTCATCTCTGGGTGTTGTTGGGGCCCCACTCTGCATTAATTAAATCAGAATCTCTCAGAGTGGAGCCAGGATTTAAGTACTTTAAAAATATTTTGCAGGAGATTCCAATGTGCAGCCAGGATAATTGCACTTTCTTGTCTTCTTGGAGATCTTACTCTATAGTTATCCAGCGTCTCTAATGTATGTCAGAAAAATTATCTAAAATTTGAAAATAAGGCCAAAAGCATGGAAGGTGCATTTCAATATCACATTGGAGCTAAGGCACATAATGATTGTCTTGGGAAATGTATTTAATTCACCTCATATGTTTACTAGAGATCTGAAGTCCAAAATCGGAGACTTAGAGAAGACACATGTTAATGTGTATATTTTTGTCCAAAAGAGTTGCAATTTCCGACCAGTGGAACTGATAACTCCAGTGACTTATGGTGTGTTGGACATGATCAAGTTTTATATCTAATCCAGTAACCTTATCCTAACATATTTTTGTTAGATTGCCTATAACAATCTCAGCTTCTCAGATGCTGTAGGAACAGGTCACAATATCACACTGCTTCCTTCATTAATTAATGAGTTATATAAAATCTTTGACTTTATATTTCCATTTGTCTGTTATGATTTTTGCCTTTTTTATTTATTTTTTCTTTTTTTTAGCTAATTGGGCCTCTCACTGTTGTGGCCTCTCCCATTGCAGAGCACAGGCTCCAGACACGCAGGCTCAGCGGCCATGGCTCACGGGACCAGCCGCTCTGCGGCACGTAGGATCCTCCTGGACCGGGGCACGAACCCACGTCCCCTGCATCGGCAGGCGGACTCTCAACCACTGCGCCACCAGGGAAGCCCGATTTTTGCCTTTTTGAAAATTATATTTTAAATACTTTTAACTTTTCCCCAGTTATTAGATTCCTGCTAAAGAACATTCTAAGATGCCAATGTTTATCTAATGTTAAAAAAATTTTTTTTAAAAAATTTTCTTCTCCTGGTTCCCTTTCAGGAGCTCATTATCTTCCTCCTCCTTTTTGAAAACCCTGGAAAGAACTGTCCACTGCCACTACCTCCACTTCATTACTTCTCACTTGCTCCTCAACACATCCCAATGCAGCTTCTGCTTCCACCGATTCACTGCATAAATCTTGCCATGTTGTCAATCTCATCTATATCCTCCTTGCTGCTGAAATCAATGGACATGTCTCAGTCTTTAATTCACTTAACACTCTAGGCTCCTTTCTCCCCTTGAAATCATCTCCTTCCCTTGGCTTCTATGACACTGCACTCTCTGGATTTTTCTCCTATTTCTTTGGTCACCTTTGTCTATTTCTTTCTTGTTCTGTCATAGTCCTCTTTTTTCTCTCTCTCTCTAATATTCTATTACCTAGAATATATAAACATATACATAAACATATATTCTAGGTAATCTCATCTTCATGATTTCTATCTATATATTTTAAACTCCCTATAGATCTCGCAGATATCAGAAGAATAAAAAAGGAATGTTGTTCATCTCTCCACACATAATATGATAGCTCAGATGAAGAGGACTAATTCCTTGAAATGCACTAAATATCAAAACTTACCCAGGATAAAACATAATTTTCATAACCCCATAACTACTAAAGAAATTGAATTTGTAATTTTAAAACTCCCCAAAAATAAATATCCAAGCACATAATATTTTTACTTCAGAACTGTACCAAATATTTTAAGAAGAATTAGGACAAATTGTATAGAATCTCTTCCAGGAAAACAGAAGAGGAGGGGACACCTCCCAATTAATTTTATGAAACTAGTATTACACTGATATCAAAACCAGACAAAGATAGTACCAAAACAAAACAAGACATAATGACTACAGAACAATATCATAAATATAGGTACAAAAATTCTTAATAAAATATTAACGAGCAGAATTCATAATATATAAAAGAATTTTACACCTTGAACAATTATAGGGATGCAAGGCTGGTTTAATATTCTAAAATCAATCCATAAAATCCACCACATTAATAGATGGAAGAAGAAAAATCTCAGGATTGTATGATTTAATGCAAGAAATTTTGACAAAAATAAGCACTAATTCATGATAAAAAAAAATCTCTGAGAAGTAGAAATAGAGGGAAACTTCCTCAACTTGACAAAAGCATCTACAAAAAACTTAGAGCTAACATGATACTTGACTGCTTCCCACTGAAACTGGGAACAAGGCAAGAATGTGCACTCTTACCAGTCTGATTCAGTATAGTACTGGAACTTACAGCCAGTGCAGTAAGGCAACTAGAGGAAATAGAAGCATGTAGATTAGAAAGTAAGGATTAAAAATGTTCCTATTTGGAGATGACATGATTGCCTGTGTAGATAATCTTGGGTCATTTACAAAAAACTTCTTAGGATGAAAAAGTGAGTTGAGCAAAGTCACAGAATACAAGATATACAAAAAATATTTAATTTCTTTGTACTAGCAGTGAATACTTGCACGTTGAAATTAAAAATACAATAAGATTTACAATTGTTCAAAAATAAACTATGTGTAAATAAAACATGTACAGGACTTAGATGCTAAAAACAACAAAACACTGATGAAAGAAATAAAAGAAGATCTAAGTAAAGGAAGAGGTATATACATGGAAATCAAAGAAACTAGAATAGCTAAAACAATTTTGTAAAAAAAAAAAGGAATAAAGTGGGAGGAAAAAATCAATCTGATTTTAACAAGTATTGTACAGCTACAGTAATCAAGACTGTGATATTAGCAGATAAATGCATAGATTTATGGAACAGAATATAGAACCTAAAAAAAGACCCATGCAAATATGCTCAACTGATTTTTGACAAATGTGCAAAAGCTATTCAATGGAGGAAGCATAGATTTTTAGGCTTTTCAACAATTACTGGAGCAACTGGACATCCATAGGCAACAACAAACAAATAATAAAAAAATCACAAGTGGCTTCCCTGGTGGCGCAGTGGTTGAGAGTCCGCCTGCTGGTGCAGGGGACGCAGGTTCGTGCCCCGTTCCGGGAGGATCCCATGTGCTGTGGAGCGGCTGGGCCCGTGAGCCATGGCCGCTGAGCCTGCGCGTCCGGAGCCTGTGCTCCGCAATGGGAGAAGCCACAACAGTGAGAAGCCCGTGTACCGCAAAAAAACAAAACAAAACAAAACAAAACAAAAACAAACAAACAAAAAAAACCACAAGGTAAACCTTACATCTTACACAAAATTAAATCAAAATGGAGCATGGATTTAACTGCATAATGTAAAACTGTAAAACTTCTAGGAAGTAAACATAGGGGAAATTATTCAGGATCTAGAGCTAGGTGAAGAGTTTTAGACTTGATATAGAAATAATGATCCACAAAAGGAATATTGATAAATTAGACTACATCAATATTGAAAACTTTTGCTCAGCTAAGAACGTTAAGAGGGTGAAAGCACAAGCAACAAACGGGGAGAAAGTATTTGCAAATCATATATATGTCAAGTGACTGGTATCTAGAATATATAAAGAACGCTCAAAACAGGAAAAATAACAAAACATAACAAAATTTAATTAGAAAATGGGTAAAAGTCATTAAGAGGCATTTCATTTCAGAAGCACATGAAAAGATGTTTAACTTCATTAGTCGTCAGGGAAATGAAAACTAAAATTCAATAAGATAGCTAAAATAAAAATAGGGACAACACCAAAAGGATGTGGATAAACTGGATCATTTATACATTATTGGTGGGGAGGTAAAATGGTATAGCCATTCTAGAAAACAGCTTAGCAATCTTCAGAAAAGCTATACATGGAACTATCACACAACCCAGCAGTTGAACTTTTCAGAATTTATCTTAGAAAAATTAAAATTCATGATCACACAAGAGCCTGAACATAAATGTTCATAACAGCTTTATTTGTAATAGCCCCAAACTGCAATCGACACATATCCTTCAGTGGGTGAATAAACAGACTGGTGCATCCATATCATGGAATACTTTTCAGCAATAAAAAAAAAAACTATTTACACATATACTCAACAACTTAGATGAATCACCAGAAAATTAGGCTGAATGAAAAAAGCCAATGCTAGAAGGTTACAAACTGCATGATTCCATGTATAGGACATTCTTGAAATGACAAAATTATAGAAGTGGAGAACAGATCAGTGATAGCCAAGGGTTGAGGAAGTGGTGGGACTGGAACGGAAGTGGATGTCACTATGAAAGGGAATAGGAAGGATCTATGTGGTGATGGAAATACTCACTGTGAATATCCTGGTTGTGATACTGTGCTAGAGTTTTGCAAGATGTTACTATTGTGGAAAACTGGGTAAAGTGTGCAGAGGATTTCTATTATTTCTTGTAAATCTACAATCACCTCAAAATAAAGCTTGATTAAAAACACTAACTTACTAACTCATTTGGTAATTAGTTATTAATCACAAGTAGATTTTGCTATTCAAATATATTAATTCAACATTTAATTCATAGATCAATTTAGCAGAAAAATTGTGTTGAGGAACTTTTTACTTTTAGTAAACATTTATATTGGATGATTTCATCATCTGGACTAGCAGCTCAAATGAGCTAAAAGGTATGTACAGAATAAGGATAATTTAATGTTATTATACACAGATATTGTGAGTGATCAAGAAAACAAACTGAAAGTAGCTTTGATGATATAAATCTATCATAACTATGGCTGTGGGTCAACTGATTTGAATCATAAATATATCTAATGCTATTCTTGATGGCAAAAACTCTATTTCATGTGGGAAGAAATAAATTAAGCAACACTAAAATAAAGCTATGAAAACACCATACTTACCCAGAGGTTACTTATTTGGCAACTACAACCATTAAGAATTCAGAAAGTCATGTGTAAACAAGAAAATATCTCTAAGAAGCCAAGAAATGTCACTAAGTTCACAAAATGAAGCACAAGCATTTGGCTCAGGTCATTACTCTTTTAATTTTCCTTCAGAAAAATTTCAAATAGCTTGGTTATTTGACGTTTTAAAAGTGGAAAATTAGAATCTGTGAGAGTATAAATGTAAATTGAGACTATTTTGCAAGGATAGCGGCTATTTGGGGGGAAGGAATCAAATTATTATGCAGGGTTGGTGAAAGTGTGAAGGGGAATTTTTAATTTTTATTCTATACGCACTGGTATTTTTGAACATTTTACCAGCATGCATTTCTTTGTTTACTAATATTACAAGGAATAAAATGGAAAATAAAAATAAGACATGAAAAATACTCAGATAAATTCTATTGCAAGAAGTAAGATAATTATTCCAATCAAGTAAAAATATGAAAATCCTTCATGAGAAAAACCAAGAGAATAGAAGACAGTAATTTCTTGTTAAGGAGAATTAATCACAGAAGAACGTCAGCTCCTATCAACTGGTGTGCTGGTAGCTTAGTTTTTGTTCTCATACAAAATGCAAGTGAACACTTTGTGAGAAAAATTCTAAAGGAGCCCTAACAATAACTATAACATGCAAGGCTTTACTAAGAGAGTCAGCTGATTCCTTTTTCTGATGGGAGGAATACAGATTAGGGCAGGAAAAACAATCACTGGTGCTGGTACTAATGCAATAATAGCATCTAGTGATAAGAGTAGCTACATTTAAAATCAGCTGTAGTTTGACCTTGGCACTTTACTACTTTTTTCTATAAAGTGAAGTCATAAGAATGAGTTTTCACAAAGCTGGGCAAGGATATAACTAGTGTTTGACTCCATTTAGCTAAAGTGTTTTCTGACAAATGAATTTCTGTATTTCCTTAGGTATAACTACTTTATGAAAGGTTTCTGTAGAACCTAAAATATAAAGAGTAATCTGTTTTTCTACTCTGTAATAACATCTTGGTCAAATAACAGCTTTCCTGTAGCCTAGAGCATTGCTGTAATATTGGTTAAGTCTGTTTGCTGATTTTGGGTAACATAAATTCCTGGTAGCAATGGTGACTTCCTAAATCTCGAGATTTGTTGGAAAAGCCTGTTTGGGTAAGAAATAAAGATTTTACTGTGCAAACCCAGAAGAGGCCAATCTCAAAGAGCAACAACAAAGCAGGGTTGCGGGGGAGAATGCTAAAGCCAATTTTATCTGTGATAGACCATTATCCTTTTCAAATATCATAGCTGATGATTTTCAATTTGGAAAAGAAAAAAGTCAATTCTCTAAGAACTGTACCAAAATAGGACACAATTCTTTCTTTGAAAATAATAGTAATAAAAAGTTAATCTGGTAGATTGCAGTAGGCAAACTCCAAAGGGTTTTTATTCTTTGTTATTTAGAGCAATTCATCTTTTGTCTGACAGGCCAGTTGTAGAAAGATTATATTGTAATAAAATGCCCCAAGAGATAAAGAATAAGACTTGAATGTCAAAGGGAAAACTTTTTAATTTGGAAACCAAATAGTGGTAGAACAAAAAATTTGCTACCAACAGAGTCTGCTATATTCCATAGAGAAATAGGAAATCTGGCGAATAAATGTGACACAAAACTGATAAGACCACATTACAATGCAGAGGAGGTGAGCAATGAAAACTGTGTTGATGGTCTCTTCAGCTTTCTGATCCTTCTGAAGATAGTACTTTTATGGAGATTAAAGGAGAGCATATATTACAATCTTTATTATGTCTAAAAACAACGGTATTTTCATCATTTTAAATGCTAGATTTACAACAAAACGTTTCCTAGAAATAAATCTACGTTAATGATAAAGTGTAGTTTTCACACAGCATGTTTTCAAGCTTTAACTACAATTCTTAGCTGTCTTGAAGCTAATTGCTTCTCTACATTGTTTATTTGTATGTTAAGTTGTTTATATGAATGCCAATATTCATACTTCTGCAGTTATTTTTGACAGAAAGTGGTCCATAAATGGCCATGTTAATGTACATAACGGTGGTCATTGAGAATGGATGAGCTTTAAAAGCTACCATCCCAAAGAATTCCTTTGCTTTAGGATTCTGATTATTTCATCCTAGCACCTGTTCTTCTCAATGCCCCTCCAGGTCTCTGAATCGGACAGCTGTTTCTATGATCTCTAGATTTCTCCCTATTAATTGGTGTCCAAGCCGATCTAAACCAAGCAGTTATTATCAGGGTTCAACAGTTCTGTAGGGGTAACCACTTACTATAGGGGTAACCTACATAGGCAAATAAACCCTTCAATTGAGACCACTAATCTACACTAGGGCAACCTGGACACAGAGTATGAAATTCATCTTGGACAGATAACTGCTCATTTCTAACTTTCAGAAATGTTGATACCACCCCCTCTACTCATTGTGTCCTGGAAGCACAATGACTACCCTACTCCCCACCTTCTTCCTCAACAATAACTCAAGTTTAATAGGCAGCACATTAAGGAGGTTTAATAAATGGTTCTTGGATGAATGAATGAATGAATGAATGCATGCATTATATCCTATATAATCTTATTTTGAGAAATTTTGAATTGTGTCATTTTATTAACTTTTTAAAATTGAAACTATCTGAAGCATTTCATAAGAATTTTGAGTGGTACACAAGAGTGTATGAGTAAAAAGTAAGTCTCCCTTCCACCAGGGAACTCAGAAACTACTCTTATATATTTTTCCACTCATAATCAATGCATATCAAAAAATATATGTACATATTCAGACAATTTCACCATTTTTATAAATGAGATTATACTCTACACACAGTCCTATACCTTCATTTTTATTTAGTAATAAATCTTGTAAATTATTTATATCATCACATATAAACCTTCATTCCTTTTCATAACTAGATAATATTCCAATGTATGAAATATATTAATAGTTTTTAAATTGTACTTGTAGAATTAGAATACATGGAAGGTAAAGTAAATCTCAGTTTTGCAAAATTATAAACTCAAAGTGTGCATTAGGTTTTTTCTTAGTCTTCAAGTGACCTTGAGCATCTGGGTAAAGATATTAGAGAAAAAGAATAAACAACAACAGTAAAAACAAACAAAAAGTAGGACAAAAGGATCCTTTTATATTTGAACCTCTAAGAAATAAGTATCTGCTTTATCTTCTCCATAACTTATTTTTCTGGCAAGAAATGAGGAGATGCATTAAAACATGACTCTACCCAGAGCTTAGGAGCAGGGAATTAATAATGATCGAAGGATGAAGGCTAGAGGTAGAGGACTGAAGATCAAAGTAGCACACACAGACCTGACAAGAGGCAGCTCTTTGATTTCAAGTCAACCACTATTTCCTGAGTGACTACTGTAGGCAAGACGCTTACTTGCTTTTTTTTTTTTTTTTTTGCGGTACGCGGGCCTCTCACTGTTGTGGCCTCTCCCATTGTGGAGCACAGGCTCCGGACGCGCAGGCTCAGCAGCCATGGCTCACGGGCCCAGCCGCTCCACGGCATGTGGGATCTTCCCGGACCGGGGCACGAACCTGTGTCCCCTGCATCGGCAGGCGGACTCTCAACCACTGCGCCACCAGGGAAGCCCCCGCTTACTTGCTTTTAATCTAGAAAGACAAATGACAATTCAGCACAACATATGTTCAGTCCCAGGTGAGTGATTATAGATTATAATTGTTAAAAGAGTCTGCTGAAAATATTAATACAGCATGTAGCTTCCTTCTCAGGCCAAGGGGAAGTACTGCAGTATTTAGTGGTCTGCCTCTATGGGGGAGAATTTGGTGCTGCTAAATGGGAGATTATCTACTCAGGATAATAATCTAGACAGGCTAATATGTCACATGTGGTTCAATAATTTCCAAGCAACTGTTACATTATTTATTACTCATATAAATCCTGAGATTTAGAGATTTTATGCACTTTGATAATATATTTGAAAAAATTCTAAAGAAGTAAACAGTTCTCAAAGAACTTTTTACTAATTAACCATCCCAGCCATAACCAGAAGTCCTTGTACCATATTTCATAAATATTATATCTATTATATATGTTTGTAAACACCAGTATCATGTCTGATTTTTCATTTTTTTCCTCCTATTTGGTATAGTATAGTGGGAAAAATATAGTTTGGGGGATCAGACAAGCCTGTGCTCATATCTCAATTCAACTATTCACTAGTTGAGTCATTTCTATGAAGTTTTTCCTGGTCCCAGTTCTTGGTGTGGTTGTGCAGACATCCCTGGTGGTGCACTGGTTAAGAATCCACCTGCTAATGCAGGGGACACGGGTTCCAGCCCTGGTCCGGGAAGATCCCACATGCCATGGAGCAACTAAGCCCATGCACCACAACTACTGAGTCTGTGCTCTAGAACCCACGAGCCACAACTACTGAAGTCCCCGTGCCACAACTACTGAAGCCCGCACGCCTAGAGCCTGTGCTCCACAACAAGAGAAGCCGCCGCAACGAAGAGTAGCCCCCACTCGCTGCAACTAGAGAAAGCCCGCGTGCAGCAACGAAGACCCAAAGCAGCCAATAAATAAATAAATTAATTAAAAAGTATATATATAAAACAAAAATATGCATTGATATATATCAAACATATATATTTTATATTATTAAATCATTTGTTTAATATTTTATTAATACTATTTAATATATTAATTTTTATTATACTAATTAATATAGCTAATTATATATGTTACATTATTATTTCCAAAACTTTAAATCAAAAATTTCTGGTACATATTAAAGCTGGGATACTAAAGAATAAGAAAACAATTTTCACTTTTACAACTATTTGCACAAGTATGTTTTGCTTTAACATCCATCGTAAAATCATGTTATTATAAGAGATTAATAAAGCATTCAGTTCTGGTTACTCTTCTAGGTACTATATACACCAGTAGATATATTTTTTTAAATTTTGTTATAGTCTCCAATTAAAGTTCACTCTTCTTCATTATTGGGTCTTCCCTTTCTAGATCAGTACCTGGCTTGTAATTTGCTTAAATCTCCCTCTACGACTCACATATAATGATCAATTTCTACCATTAACTACTATTCTTAAAGCCAATCCTTGGATAAACCACAGTGGAACCATGGCATTGCATTTTTAATTGTATAATCTGTACATGATGTAATCAAGAAGTCCAAAAAGTTACTAAAGATAATAGGTAAGAATTATTATATTTGCCAAGAAATGCTGCCTGGTTGGGAATATTTTTTAGATTCAACATGGAAACTAAATTTAGAATCAGTAAACTGCAATGCCACATGGAAAAAAAATACCTTTCCTCTAAAAAGTATGTTAATTGGTGGGATATCTTTTATTAAATATTTTGGTTTTGGTGTTAATATTGTGCAGTTCTGTGCAATTAAGATCAGAACATGCTTGAGATATGAAAGTGCAATTGATAAGGTCTTTCTTCTTCAAGCATGAAAATATCACTTGCAGATGGAGAGACTGAGAAAACTTAACTATTGTTATTGAAATCCATGATATTAAAAAAGTAAGCATCAAAATATTATGGGATATGAACTGTATGGTACTCAAAGGAAAAGAATGTAGAAAGTGAATTAATGAAGAATTTCACATAGAATGGGCTATGACAGAGGTGTACTAATCCAGAATTTACTTCCAATAATGGTAGACTAGGTAATTTGGTTCAATCTTCCAAACAATAGCAATTAGCTGAAAAGCTGGACAAAATATTTAACAGTTGTATGAAGGCATTGGAAAGCATTAAAAGTAGTGTAGATTTATAGAGCCAAGATCCAGGAGAAGAAGGGAACCCCAAAAGGTGAGCCTCGCCTTTGGGGCTGCTTTTCTCCTAGAGTTAGGATACCATAAAATGTGAGAGAAACTAAGAGGTTGAGCAGGGCTGTTGACAAAACGTGGAGGCTTGAGTGACAAATAATTAAAGTTTGGAGCCCCTAAGGAGGGATTATCTAGTAAATGTCCTAAGCTTTGAGATTGAACCCTGAGGTACTACAAACTAAAAGGAAGGATGAACTGACAATTGACTAGCACTGAAAAGGAAGAAGACCCAGTTTCAAATGATCTCAGTCCCTTGACTGGGATATGATGATTCGAATGTCGAATACTCATAGTATCCTGCCAGAAGTAATTATTAATTCATACACATTTTCATACGCAATGTCTAAACTAATTCAGAAGTAGCCAGGAACATAAGAATACAAACCCACAAGACCAAAAAAGTGACAGACAATAAAAACAATAGAAAACTCAGAGTTATCAGATACAGCATTTAAACTATGGTTAATACATTCAAGGAAACAAAAAGACAAGTTTAAGAATTTCAGGAGAGAAAAAGATACATTTAAAAAGAGCCTAATGGAAATTCTAGAAAAAGGAAAATACAGTGCCTAAAATTAAGAATATAATATGGTTTGAATTCTATTAGACACAATTGAACAGGGAATTAGTGGACAAGTCAGAAAAAGTATACAAACTGAAATACGGACAAAAGTAAGGTTGCAAAATACAGATGGGGCATAAGAGACATAACAGATACTGTGAAAAGGTCTCTTATATGTATAATTGGAGTCTTCAAAGGGAATGGGAGAGGGAACATGATGCAAGCAAAGTTTAAAGAGATTAAGTGACTGAAAATTTCTGAAGACTGATAAAGGCACCAAATCACAAGTATAAATATTTCCACAAAGCAAAGATTTATAGATAAGCAAAATGACAATCCTTAGAGTGCCATCATAGGAAAATGACTGAAAGTTAAAAACAAAGAAAGACCATTCTAGATCATATTCCAAGAACAACAATAAGACTGTCAGTTAACTTCTCATCAGAAACCGTGTCAGCCAACCAGCAAAGGAATCATATTTAGCATTACAGTTATTTCATTTTAGCATACTGAATGTACCATGCCTTATCCAGCAAAACATTCTTCCAATACGAAAGTGAAATAAACATATTTTCAAACAAATATAAATAGAGAGCATATATTACCACCAGCCACAGATCAAACAAAATACCCTAAAGTGTTTTTCAGATGGATGGCCAGTGATCCCTGAGAGAAGGTCGGAGATTCAGGAAGCAATATTTGAAAAGATATTTGAGTGATATTAACTGCTTCAAAAATAATGTCTTATGGAGTTTAAATATAGAGAAAATTCATATCACAATAACATATCAATTGTGAATGGAGCAAATGGAGTTAAAGTGTTCTAAAATTTTGCATTGTCTAAGAAGAGGTAACACTACTAATTTATATCAGGTTTTGGTAAGAATGCATGTTGTAATCTACAGAATTATTCTCAAAGTGTGGTGTACTGGTCTAAGGGGTCCCTAAGACCTTTTATTGGGTCCATGAAGACAATTTTATTTTCATAATAAGATGTTATTTGCTGTTTTCACTGAGTTGGCATTTTATCTGTTTGTACAGAAGACATGATGAGTAAAACTGCTAGATTCTTAGCCCAAATTAAGGTAGTGGCACCAAACTCTACTAGTTGTCATTGTACTCTTCTGTGCTAGGGGTCAGTAATTTTTTTTTTCTGTAAAGGTCTAGACAGGAAATGTTTTAGACTTTGTAGGCCATACAGTCTCTGTCTCAATTACTAAACTCTGCAGTTTGAAAGCAAAAACATATGTAGACAATATATAAATAAATGGGTATGGCTGTAGTCCAGTAAAATGTTATTTTAAGAAAAGTACTTATGGGTTATGTTTGATCTATGGGCTGTAGTTTGCTGACCTCTGTTCTATGACTCACATTTGCAGTAAAAACAAGTCATACACACTCTCACACACACACACACACACACACAGAGGTTTACTTAAGAATGCCCTTGCTGGAGCAGTAGGAATTATTGATTTTATTAAAGCTTTACTATTGAATACACATCTATTCTTTGTGACATAATGGGTAGTAAGCATAAAGCATATTGTCTGCATGCTGAAGTATGATGATTATCTTAAGGAAATGCACTTACATGATTGTATCATTTGTGTGCTGAACTAATTGCTTCCTCATGGAATACCATTGCTACTTGAAAGAACCATGAACTATAGTTATTTAGATTTTGAAATTTGGTAGACCAGCCAATGAGATGTGAAGGGAACTCTTACAAAGAGTTTTGGGAAAAAGTTGTCTTTGCTATCAAAAAAGACAGCTTAATAGTTGCTTCTCCTCCACTGGGCATTATCCTTCCTGCATGAGATGCCCAGAAGTGTGACAACCATCTCACAAGGTAGAAGGCAGCTTACCTGAGGACAAAGCCAACAGCATCTTAAGTGACATACTTCTGGTATACTGAGTTGACAGGATTGCAATACAAGGGTTACTACTCCACTTTTGTCAGGTCATAATTTATCCATTTATTTATCAAATATTTACTGAATGCTAATTATATGCCAAGTACATGGGAAAATAGCAGAGTCCTTCATCTCCTAGAAGTTAAATTCTAATAGGGAAGACAGAGAATGAACTTGTAATTAGATACGTGAGGAGAATTCAGAGTGCTATGGAAATGTGACCTGTCTGGGGTGCAATGAATGCTTTTCTGAGAGAATGTGAAGTATAAGGCAAACCTGAAGAATGAGTACAAGTTGGCTAGGATAAAAGATAGAGGGAAGAGTTTCCACTTAAAGTATGAGACAGTGGGGAACACATGATAGGAACTTAAGGGAAGTCAGTATGCCTGGAGCACAAGGAACAAGATGTGGCAGTCATGGAGGCTGGAGAAGTGACTGGTCACGCTACAATCTTAGAATGTTATGGACCATATTAGAGATTTCAAACTATCCTAAAAAATATGCCAATTTATTGAGACTTTAAATCTGGTCCTTTGCATGCTCAAATTAGCATTTTTAAAAGATCATTCTGGTTATAATGTGGAGAATGGATTAGATTGGGCCTGAATTGAAAGCCAGGACCTCAGTAAAGAGGTACACAGCAGTGGAGGAGAGAGAAGCGGCAGTCAGTGGGGCAGTGGCAGTGGTGTTAAGACAGGGAAATGTAACCTAGTCCAAGATGCAGTGAATGTGAGACGTCAGCAGACACTTGAAGGATGCTTAAGAGTTGGCTAGGATAAAGGATAGAGTGAATTTTTGACAGATTTGCTTTTGGGGGGTTGGGGCAGGGAGGAAGCATATGTAAAATGTTATAGAACGAGTCCCAGAGCAAAATTTCTATACTTTTCATCTAATTTTATAATATGTTTGATACTTTCATACATTCCAGATTTTGCCTGTCTATACTTCCTATTCTTTCCAAAAGAAAAGTTTTAAGATCCATATTGCCAGAAATGTAATAGTACCCGATGAAATATTTTCATAGGACACACGACTTACAAACATATAACTTTTTATGGGATTAAATTTAATTGATTAAAGTACATGGTTAAATTGGTGTAATCTCCACTCCTCCTAGCTACCTATGCTTTCTCACGTAAGGTACCAAACTTGATATCCCTTGAATATTTTTAAGACATTTAAAGGAAATAATATATTGAAGCAGGCTATACGTTTTTTGTGTGCTTATTTCTGTTAATTCTTGAATAGCTTTATTCCAACCATAAGTTAAAAGACCTATGTTTAAATAATTTCTGGCTTCTGACCCAGTAATTAGAGATTCTTATTTTATTCATCATAGATAAATAACAAAAAATAACACTCAGATTCTCAGAAACTGAAAATACTTTGTGCATGAAGAGTCTCCAATTCATCATATGATGATTTTAACAATAGAAGACTATTTCTTACTGAAAGTTACAATTTAATATATACTTTGATTCCTTTTAACTGCAAGAATGAAGCTTCTTCAGGTTCTCTCTGAAGTTATAACAGTAGTGAGGGATCTAAGTTATATATAGTTATTTCATTTAGAAATTTAAATTTGCCCTTGTGTAAATTTAAAAGTAGATTCAAAACAAATCTTACATTATTTCTTGGTTAAGTCACTTCATTTTCTTTTTTAACAAAAGTAATTAAATTGAATATTATATACTCAGATCAGAAAGTTATGGCATATTTTTGTCTTAAACCCTCAAAATGTTCACATCTAATATTTTGGAAATTATTAAATATTTCCTTAATACAATCTTAAATGTTACATTTATTAAAATGTTATATAAATTGGGTTAAATAAAAAATTATGTTCATGGAGATGGCTACATTTCTCTCCAGAAATGGTTCTTTCATGTAGGGAAATGTTCCATTGGAATCCTAACTTAGACCGAGAAATTATTTTATTCCAGGACTCCAAAGTATAAACTAATATTCATACAGTAAACTCATTCATGAGTTAATTCATTTAGTCAAAAAATACATATTTGTTTTTCAACTCCTCAAATGAGATTGGGATATTTCCACTTTCCTTCCTTCCATCTCTTTTCTCTACTCAATCCTCAGTGGGTGAGAGGTATTGACTTAACTTCTAGGTCATCTTTACCATAATAAGATTCTTTCTCTTCAGGGTTCTACTTTATTATGCATGTTACCCGATTGGGGTCTTGCCCTTAATACCCTCTTGGCATTAATTTCTACTCCCTCTCCTTGGGAGTCTATCACCATATCAGTTAGTCTAACAATTTCAGCAAGTGCCCTTTGGACCAATGCATCTTAAGTATCCTGTTCTACCTTTCTGGGATTTTGCTCTCTCTGAGGATTATTTATTCTGAAAGTCCTTGCTATATAGTCAGTTCCTCAAAGCTTTCACAGAACTATTTTTACTTTTGTCTCCCCACGTCTTTATTTCAGAGTTGGTCTAAATAACCGATGTCACCATTACAGTAAAGAGCACCATGGCCATTTTTTTTTCATGCTATACCACTTTGGTCCAAGCCACCATTATATCTTATCTGGATTGTTGCAGTACTTCCTAACTGGTCACTGTTTTTATTGCCATTGCACACCAACAGGCATTTTCCACAGGACAACCAAAATAATTCTGCAATAACCTAACGCTAATTATGTTACTTATTTGCTCAAAACTTTCTACAGCTTCTCATCTTACTGTGGGTAACAGCCAGACCCTAACAGTTTCATATAGGTCTTTTCTGTGACACTCCAGGTATGCTCTTGCCTTCAGACTTTAGTACTTTATGTGTGTATGGCTGACCCACTGTTTCCCTGGGTATTTTTATGGCTTACTTCTTCATGGCTTTCAGATATTTACTCAGATGTATTTCAGTGACTTTCCTGGGTCACACCACTTAAAATCACAATCCTCTTTCCTTCTTTGCTCTTCCTGTCCTTATCAATCATTATTCTCTCTCTGTAGCACTTAGGGCATGCTGTGTAGGTATTTATTTATTTTGTGTCTCCACACCTAAAAATCAGCTGTTAAATGGAGGGAATTTTGCCTTTTCTAAAACTTCTTCATCTTCAGTCTAGACTAACACCTGCCACAAAATATGCTCGCAACAATTATTTGTTGAATAAATGATTCAATATAGGCACCAAGGAAGAATTAGTGTAATATTAGAGAAGCAAACCATTAAAATGTCTGTACTACAGCTTTGGAATGTCATTTGACAAAGTTCATCTAATTACTCCATTTATACTCTCACAAAGGTTTTCCTTCATTGAATAATTGTTTTTCCCTGAAATAATTTAGAAAAACAGAGCAAAAACAAATAAATAAATAATCACAGTAGTGTTACTTTAAAATGGAAAAATATTTTCTTAGCTCTCATGTTCCCTGCAAAGTGAGTATACATTCAGTGCTTATGGACACAGTGAATCTTCCACTTCAAAAATAATTTTCACACCTTAAACATGTAATCAATTCATCTAGACCAGTCAACCTGAAGAGTAACAAATATGGCTAAAAGGCAAGAAAGAATATTTCTAAAGCTTATTAAGTGTAATTAAGGTAGAAGATACAGTCCTTGTTTTCCTTTAATAAAATCTCTTCTCTCTCCAGTCTATATTCATTCTTCTGCATGTTAGCTGTCTGGCTTTTTTTTCTTGACTCATTTTGCAAGTTAATTTCCTTCTCTTCGATGTGTTTTCTCTTGCATATAATAGACAATGTTTTCTGAACATTCATCATGTCTTTTATAACAGTTTATTCACCTACCTCCATTGTGTTATTTTAACTTCAACAGTAACTGAAAGCCTTCCAGCTTGAGGTGTCAGCATTAAAATAAAAGACTGAGTATACTCGAAGGCAGAAATTGCCTGGGTGCCATATAAATCCCTTCTAAATTTCTTTGGAAATGTTACCTTAACTTTCACTTATGATTTGAACACCTAATAATTTAAGATCATTTACATTCCAGAAAAATGTAAGCTAGACAAATGAGCCACCATTTTCTATCATAATTAGTAAACATCTGTTGCCACTCTCATGATACCACCCTCTGCATTTTATGAAGGTTGTATTCTAGGGACCCATTCTCCTTTCAGAGAGAACTCAATAAAGAACTGCCTATTCTGCAGGATTTGTGAAGTGAATACTCATCAGTCCTTGTTGAAAGACAAATCTTAGTAAAAGAGATGAGACTAAACTCTCTGTTAAAATATTGGTCCTGGATGTAAATGAGGTTTAAAAAAATGGACAGAGAAAATAAAACCCAGAGACACTAAGAAGCAAAACCTTTAACAGTTTGATAAAATTATCCCTTGCTAAGAAATGATGATGATACCTTGAAGGAGAAGCTGTGAAACTGTTAGAAATGATGTGTGCCTCAAATCTGAGTGAATTGTTCCAGATGTGGGGGAGAAAGGGCTAGGTTGTAAAAAAACAGATATCTCCCCAAATCTTTCTTGGATATTGTTTGCCCAGGTTGAAAGGTCTACTCAATAGGCAATAGTTTTTTAATGCCACATTTCTAAACACCCCTTCCTTCCTTCCTTTCTTTCCTTCATTCCTTCCCACCTCCATTTTATGTTTTCATCCTTCCTACTTTTACGAAAAAAGAAAAAAAAAAAAAGATAGAATACCACTGGGGACCAGACAGTGTTCTAGGTACTAGGTATACAAAAAAGATTGACAGGATTTATACTGAATAATAGACACCCACACACACAAACACAAAAACACTGTAGATGTTAAAGCTGGGAGCAAATATGAAGATAATTCATCCAATCCCCATTTTATAGCTGATGATTTGGACCTTTTACAATTAGTTGTCCAAGATCACTCCTTTAATTAAATGGTGAAAATGTGGTACTAGAATCTAGGACTTCTGAGGCTTGGTCTAATTCATTTTCTCCTAAAGCTTGCTGACTTTCAGTGAGAACAAAGCTTTTAGCTAAATAGCCAAATGAAAGTGTAAAGTGAAGAAAAGATTTTTAAAAATGTTAAGCTGGGCTTCCCTGGTGGTGCAGTGGTTGGGAGTCTGCCTGCCGATGCAGGGGACACGGGTTTGTGCCCCGGTCTGGGAAGATCCCACATGCCCGTGGAGCAGCTGGGCCCGTGAGCCATGGCCGCTGAGCCTGCACGTCCTGAGCCTGTGCTCCGCAACGGGAGAGGCCACAACAGTGAGAGGCCCGCAAAAATGTTAAGCTGAACTATACTATTAAAAACTTAAACTTGCTTTGACATTCAAAGATGAAGTTTTAAATCTAAGATATTTACTGTTTAAGCTTTTATTTTTATTTTTTTCCTGTTTATTATAAAGGTCATTATTTAGTTTTAGAAACAGGAAATGGAAAACTGGCCCCTCTAGTTAGGGCCATGTATACATCGAAGTATTCCATATTTATGAGAATAAAGAGCTTTTGATTGATACATTCAAAGAAATTCTTTTCTAAATTTAATTTATCTATTTGTTCCTTACTCAAAACTTTAATTTCACAGGTTTAGACAGGTAGACATTTGCTACAAAAGAAGAACTGAATGATAATGAAGCACTAAATAATGAATGGAATGACACTGATATCTGGTTGCCAGGACTTGAAAGCTTAAGATAAAGATTGAAATAAAGTTAAGTGACAGATCTTGTAAAGTAGGTGAAAGAACACAGTATGTTATTGGATGTACCAATAACCTACTGTAGAATTCTCTTACAAAACAGGAACATGTGTCCCACACAAATAAAAGTTTATTTGTTTAATAGTGTTTTCACTATTTAATAAAAGGTAAAATAAATAATTGTTATTTACATTACAAATGGATTTGTTTGATTTTAAAAAGATAAACAATTTTTGAAATAATAATTCAAATCTGGGAGGTTTAATTAATGATCATTTGATGTGTTTAAAATGAATTGTTGTGATGGTCTTCAATTCATCTTTAAAATCATTATTTTGGCCTACTGAATGAATTATGGTTTTTTGAAGGTTTTTTTTTATCTTTTTACTTTTTGTTAACCAATATAATAAGTCTAAACTGGAAAATGCAGAATGTTTCAAAGAATTCTTATTTAAAACTATGCTATGAAATGTAAATATCATTTATGCAGAGTATGTGCCCCTCAATGTGGTATGATTTAGGAGGCTAGGGAAGCCTCTCTTGAATCCTCAAATATTTCCTATCTGCTTTGTAGGATGGAAAAATTTAGATTGTTTTTATATAAGTGTTTTGTATAAGCAATGATGTTCACAATGTAAATATTGATTGGAAAAGTGACCCAATAATAACTAGGTTAGTGTATAAGTCATTGTTAAATACTCATCTGAGGGAAGCTTTTGATTTGGGAGAACATACCATTCAAATGAAGTATTTCTGAGCGCCTGTCACTCTGCTTGGGCTGAAGATATAGAGTAATAAAAAATTAGTCTATGTGTGCTGAATAATGACATAGGTATTTTCATATTAAAGAAATGTAATCAGTGCTATGACAAAGGAAATCAGAGTACCAGAGGACCCTAGAACAAAAGAATCTGACCTAATGTGAAGAATGAAGGTCACCTTATCATGTGAAGAAAAAGTAGAGTGTACCAGGAAGAAAGGGCAATCCAGTCAGGGATTACATATTTACTGATTTAATATTGTCAGTTTTTTTGCCTGATATTATACAAAACATATGATATACAAATCACTATTTTCTATATGCATTTTCCCACAAAATCACCTATGCATAAAACAGTCTCTGAGAGGTAGAATGTTAGTTTCTATAAACAGGATATATGTATGTGTATATGTATGCATACATGCACACACACATAGAGATACTCATACCAGACATATATGCACACACACCTATATACATATACCTATATACGTGTATATATAGGTATATATATTGTTTTTATATCTAGATATATCCATATTCTATATTTAAAAAATATTTACCCCATTGTGCTGCTATACTAAATGAGCATTATTTTATGCACTGTGTTCCATTCATGGCATATGATAGTTCACTGCTAAGCTCCTGTTAATTATTTCTGAGTATAATGCCTCAAAACTATTTATGAGCAAAGTCCCTCACCAAATGTGGTGTTAATAGTGGTTGAATGTGTTCCTCGCCTAGGGTCCTGATTCTTCACCCAGGAACCTATGCCCACTGGGAGTGGCTGATGCTTCATTATCTCACTGGAGATGCCAAGCCTATCAGACACTGACACTAGCCATGTTCTACATTCTCAGGAGCTGCCCCTATGTGAAGCCTGGCTAGCTTCCAGAAGAAATGGAGTTAATAACACTCTGTCCTTTTCTTATTTCTCCTGGGTTTTTTTGTGCTGCCTTACACAGTTTAATAGTTATTCTAATTTTTTCTTAGAGGTTAAGTCGGTGAGGAAATGGGCCAGGAGCTGAATATGGGTGGCACCCCCTACCCTATATTCGGAATTCCCTTTCCCTTCACAAATGATGGCTTTAACATGAGACCAAGCTTCTCTTATCAGTTTGTTCCTGTAAGATATTTTAGTTCCTAAGTAAATAAACTTCTGAAGAGTCCTCTCCAGTTCCCCAGGCATGCCTGCTCAGATATGTTAGAAGCACAGCAGTGAATTATTATATTTGTGACATATAATAATGGGCATTTTGGGGAGTAGAGATATTTTCAGGAAAATGTTTCAATTTTATTAATTCATGAAACTTTCTAGGTAAAATGGTGCCATTCACATCAGTTTATAGTAAAAATTAATTTATATTCTATTAACCCAATTCAGCTCAACATTTTAAATCACACACATTCATGCTATATTATTTTACTGTGATTCCTTCTATAATAAATCATTATTGGTGACTTTCCATGTCTTGGTAGAGAGCTAATAGTTCATATGTGAACTGTACAGGTTTTGGAATTCAGACAAAATTTGGTAAAACCCTCATCCTGGCACTTACCAAACTTAATGTTTGGTCTTGGGCAAACTATGTAATTATTCCAAGGCTCAATTACAAAACGAGGGTTATATAGGTACCCACCTCATGATGTTGTTGTGAATTTTAAAGGAGATATAATCTGGACAAATGCTTAGTACAGGGATGCCAACATAATAAACTTCTAAGAAGCAATAGTTGTTGCCATTACATATTGTTGTTTCTTTAAGATATTTTTTTCTTCTTAATCAATTTAAGAAAAGGGCATCAAGATGAACTTGTTCTTTAAAGGAAAATGCTAAAATCATGGTATGGATAAAACAACTTTCTGTGAACCTAGTTTGCTCCAACTTAAATCTTTAAAAGTCTTAATGGAAGACTTTCTACCAGCAGACATACTGTCTGTCCCTATAATAAAAACTCATAAAGGGAAAGAATAGATAAAAGTGTTGATAAGAAAAGCTATTTTTATTAGCTGATAAGAAATAGGCATCTGGGGTCCTGTGGACATTTTAAAGAACAATATATCTGAATTTAAATTCTGAACTATATTTAGTCATTAAATTCAGAATATGTCAAAGATAAAGATCTCAATCTCACTAGTCTATTCAGTTACTAAAACTCATTTAGATATTGTATCTTCTGTTTATCTGGTTCTGTATGGCTAACCCGAAGGTCACTGAGCTCAAAATATGATGCTTTCACCAGGAAAAACCCTATCTAATAAAAGACTTATCTGGAACTGAACTTTCCTAGATTAGGGGGTCATAGAAAGAAACAGCAAAGGGTGTCAAAACACTAAATAAAGGCTACTCAAATAAGATCATCAAATATTTATTGAGTTCCTGCTCTGTGTATAGCTCTGAACTATGAGACATTAGAAAATCTAAATACAAGCAAGACTCAGTCTCTAACTTCAAGGAGCATATGACTGTGGAGAAGAGTTAAGTAGATATGGCTTCTACAACCAGAGATTCAGAGCAGTTAGATTAAGAAACTCCAATGAGTAATGTTGAGAGACTATTTGGAGCACTCGGCAAGTTAGAACTGAAATGTGTACATTCAGGCATGTGGCTGAGACATGCTTGGAATAAAGATTGAGTTCAGACTGTGGAAGGCTAAGCTGATGATTTTTTGCTTAAATATTAAACCATCTTAAAGAACTCTGCTTGAGTGGGATAGGGTAGCTCATGGCAGGGTAGCACTCCTTCCTAGAAAAACTAGGAAAGCCAAATAGAATACAGAAATCATCTGTTTGAAGGAGATGGAGAATTACAGAAGCCAATGAGAAACAGAAAAGCCAACATGAAAAAGAGGGAAAAAACCTAGAGAAGTGAGCTGACCTTTGCTAGCTTATCCTGGGGAAATGTGCCAATTCTGGGCATGGGCAGGGAACTGAGAATCCAGACCAAACTTGCTGGGAATGCCAGTGGTGGGGACAGCCACTGTGGGGTGGAGGACCACTATGGACAGAAGAGGCTTGGGGGGTTTCCAGCACAGGGCCAGTTTCTCCTCAGGATATTTTCCAAATACTGTGGATACCTGGGCTGGGAGACTAAAAATCTGAGCAGAAAGCCTCTGGACAGCAGAGTAGAAATGTTGGAATTCTGACAAGACAGTGAGTAAAGTGTAGGACACACAAGAAGGAGGGATCTGCAGATTACACCACCACGCTCTTAATTAAAAATGCTGGGGCTTCCCTCATGGCGCAGTGGTTGAGAGACCGCCTGCTGACGCAGGGGACATGGGGTCGTGCCCCGGTCCGGGAAGATCCCACATGCCGTGGAGCAACTGGGCCCGTGAGCAATAGCCGCTGAGCCTGCGCGTCCGGAGCCTGTGCTCCACAACGAGAGAGGCCACGACAGTGAGAGGCCCGCGTACCGCAAAAAAAAAAAAAACCCACAAAACACTGGAGGGCCATGGGTATAGCAGAGATAAACAGAACATTATCAGACTTCTACCCAGTTTCAACTCAGCACAGTGCCTGTTTATATTAAGGTGACCAAGCACCCTTCTATCTGGCAACTAGAAGGAAGGGTGAATTCTCTGTAATAGAAGATAAGACTCTCCAGAGTGGGGCAATAAAAGTATTTTACAGCAGTATTCAATGCCAAAATGTCTCACCAGGAAAATAACTAAATATTAATCACAACAACATCTACATAAGGAAGGTAAGTCTTTTTTCCTGTATATATTCAAGATTAGGTTTAATAAATATCAATTTAAGCTGTTACAGATACTGGTTAAAGGACCATGTTTGGGAAGTTACAGTATTTAATTTATTGAAGATGATACCTGTGTATTATATGAATGTGTTTATTAACTTTTGAACATTATTATTTACCTACTAGTCTATAATGACTTTGAATAGTCTGCTATGTAAGAATATATTTAGTCATTTAAAACTGCATATTATTATTTGGTTGACTTTGTACCAAAGCATGATGAAAGAAGTGTTTTCTCAGTACTATTCTAAGGGCAGGGCAGGTATTCACAAGTCTCAGATACACTGTTTACTAGGATGCAGTTTGAAGATTTGTTTACAAAATATACTTTGCTGCCCCAGTCTAAACTCTATAGAAGTTTTGTTCAGATATGCTTATTAAGGAAATAATAAAACCTGATTCCTATTTTGTTCAACTCTACCTTTACCTTTGACCTTGCTCTAGATGTCTTCTTGAAAAAATCTAATCTTGACAGTAGTCAATTATTGAATTGCCAACTCATTTCTTGCCTCCCCCTTAACTCTGCTCTCAGAAAGATGTCTACATCTGTACCATTGGCATCCTATTTCCTAGTTCACCATTTCCATCTCCTGAAGTCCAGCCTTTCAAGATTTCACAGCACTGAACTTTTTACCAATACATTGCCTATTACCGTGGACTCAGCAAACCATGGCTGCTGAGACAAATCTGCTGTGGACTGTTTTTACACAGTCTACAAGCTAAAATGTTTTTAAAGGGTTGTTACCAAAAGAAAGAGAAAGAGAAAAGAAACATATGAGACAGAAACCATAGACAGCCTTCAAAACCTAATATTTGCTATTCCCTTCTCTAGAGCGTCTACAATTATTTATACACACTGTTTATCATTCAATTAAAGAAAACTATTCTTGTGAAAGAAAGGGACACATGACTGAGAACCAAGAGTGAAAACAAACAATTGGAACAGATATAAATGTGACTGAGATATAGGTATTAGCTGAGGAAGACTTTAAAATCACTATGATTAATATGGTCAAGAAGTTAGAAAAAAGATGGAACCACAGAAGGTGAGCTGGAGATTTTCACCAGAGAAAAGAATCTAATGGAAATTCTAGAGATGAAAATCTCTATTAAGAAAATTTGGGGGAAAGAACGTATTAGGGCAGGATTAGTGAAGTGTAATACAGACCATTAGAAAATATGCATATTGAGCCATAAAAGGAAAAAATGTGAAAAATATAGAAGTGTTCAAGACGTGTAGAGCAGAATAAATACGACTAAATTAACTTAAATTGGAGTCCCAGACAGAGTAGAGAGAGTGAATGGGCAGAAGCACACTTCAAGAAATAATAGCTGAGAAATTTCCAAAACTTACAAAAGGAGAGGAGCTCTGGAGAGCACATAAAAAGAGAGTTGCAAGATATGCAGAAAGGTCACTCAAGTTTTTGGCTGAGTTACGATCTAACATGAAAAAAGAAAACTAAAAACTACATAAGGCCTGAGAAAGAACCCTTGGAAAGGACATTAAAACAGTAATTATAAATATCTTCATAGCCTCAAAATATCTATTATGAATATATCTATATTTTTAAGAAGGTACAGGAAAATATGAGCACAAGAAAGAGAGAAATGGAAGAAAAATTGAAAACTGTAGATATAAAATAAATTTATTTTGTTTTTTTTTAATTTTAATTTTATGTTGGAGCATAGTTGATCAGAAATGTTGTTAGTTTCAGGTGTACATGAAATTAAAAATACATTGTTTGGGATTAATAGAAACTTAAGCATTGCAGAATAAGTGATCAGTGAAACTGAAGACATAGCATTGGAAAATATTGAAAATAAAGCATGGAGAGAAAAAAAGACAAAAAGATAAATAAATAGGCCATCAGGGAACTTGGAAATATTATCAAGTGATCAAACATATACATATATAACTGAAGTCACAGGAAGAGAATATAGAGAAGGGAGGCAAAACACATATTTGAAGAAATAATGACTAAAAAATGTCCAAATTTACTGAAAACTATATACCCACAGATTCAATTCAAGGAGTTCAAAGACCCATAGATTTAATTCAAGGAGTTCCATGACCCCTTGCAGAATAAATATAATAAAACTACCCCAAAGTATATCTTAATGAAATTGCTTAAAACTAGTAATTAGGAAAAAATCCAGATGAAAAGGACACATTATGTACAGGGGACAAAGATAAGAAGCATGTGTGGACAGTCACCATTAATGTACTGAAAGAAAACAAACACATAACACACACATACACACACACACACATGCGTGCGCACCCACACACACCCCTGTTGGCTCTGAATTCTTTAACCAGTGAAAGAACTCTTTCAAAAGTAAAGAAAAGACTTTTTGAGCCAAACAAAAGCTGAGAAAGTGTATCACCTGGAGACATGCATCACAAAAATTGTTACAGATAGTTCTTTAAACAGAAAAAATAGCACACAGAAATTTGAATCTTCATAAAGAAATAAAATGAGCCAGAAATGGTAAACATGTAGATAAACATAAAAACAATTTTTCCTATAAAAAACTTAAAAATAATTTACATGACAAAGGATTTGGCAATGATTTCTTGGAAATGTCACCAAAAGCACAGGCAACAAAGGGAAAAAAATTGATAAGCTGGACTATATTAGAATAAAAAATAACTTCTGTGCATCAAAGAATACAGTCAACAGAGTGAAAAAGCAGCCCATGGAATGGGAGAAAATATTCGGAAATTATATATCTGATAAGGGATTAATATCCAGTGTATATACAGAACTCATAAAACTCAACAACAAAAAAATAAACAACCTAATTAAAAAATGGGCAAGGGGCTTGAACAGACATTTTCCCAAAGCAAATATACAAATAGCCAATAAGCACATGAGAATATGCTCAACATCACTAATCATTAGGGAAATCTAAATCAAAACCACAATGAGACATCACCTCACACTCATTAGACTGGCTACAATCATAAAACCAGAAAATAACAAATATCAGTAAGGATATAGAGAAACTGGTATGCTTGTATATTGTTGGTGGAAATGTAAAATGGTGCACCTGCTATGGAAAAAAATATAGTGGTTCCTTAAAAAATTTAAAATAGAATTATCATATAATTCAGCTATTCCTCTTCTGGGTATATATCCCCCAAAATTGAAATGAAGGTCTCAGATATTTGTATACCCATGTTCATAGCAGTGTGATTCAGTATAGCCAAAAGGTAGAAGCAACAACAGTGACCATCAACAGGTAAATGGATAAGCAAAATGTGTTATATACACACAATAAAATATTATTCAGCCTTAAAAGGAAAGGAAATTCTGACACATGCTACAACATAGATAACTCTTGATAACATTATGCTAAGTGAAAGAAGCCAATCACAAAAAGACAAAGGCTGTATGATTCCATTTATATGAGGTACCTAGAATAGTCTAATTTATAAAGATAGAAAGTAGAATGGTAGTAGCCAGGAATGAGGGGAAAGAGAATGGGGATTTGTTGTTTAATAGCTATAGAGGTTTAGTTTTGCAAGATGAAAGAGTTCTGGAGATTGGTTGCACAACTATGTGAATGCACTTAACACTACTGAACTGTACACTTGAAAAATGGCTAAGATGATAAATTTTGTTACGTGTATTATATTACAATTACAAATAAAATTAAAATTAGATTATACACGGAGGTAATATGTGTAACAATTACATAAAGGACAGAAGGAAGTGAATTGAAGTATACTGCTATAAGGATTTTATGCTACACATAATCTGGTATAACTATTTGGAAACAAAGTGTGATAAACTGGAGACGTATAATGTAAATCCTAAAGCAACCACCATAAAATAAAACAAGGAGGAATAGCAAGTGTGGCGCTAAAACAGAATCTTTTAAAAAGGCAAGGAAAAAGAGAAAACAACAACAAAGAGCAAATAGGAAAATTTGAAAGCAATAGGTTGACTGCAGATTTAATTCTAAACATATTGATAATTATATTATAGGTAAATTGTCTAAATATTCTATTTAAAAGGTAAAAAGTCAGATTGAATTCAAAAAGTAAGACCCACTATATATTATCTACAATGAGCCTATTTTAAATATAGACACAGAGATTAAAAGTGTAATGATGGAAAAATATAAACCTAGAAAATACAAATAAAAAACCTAAATTGGCTGTATTAATATCAAGACAAAATCAATTCTAAAACGAGGAATATTACTAGGAGTAAAGTGAGATATTTCATAATAAAAGGTGTCAATTTATCAAGACATGACAATCTTGAGTGCGTATATGCCTGATAACAGACCTTCAAAATACATGAAGCAAAACTGATAAAATTGAAAGAAGAAACAGGTAAATTATATCACACACACATATCCCACAGCTATAGTTGGGGATTTCAACCCTCCTCTTTCTATAACTGATAGAATGAGTACAAAGAAAAATCAGTAAAGATACAAAAAACTTGGATAACAATATCAACCCATTTAACCAAATTGAAATTTATAGTGCACACTATCTCAAACTAGAAGAATATACATTCTTTTCAAGAGCATACACAACTTTGTCCAAGATAGAGTATATTATGAATCATTAATCAAGTCTCAAAAAACATGAGGATTAAAATTGTACAAAATATAGCCTCTGAACACAATGAAATTAAACTGGAAATCAATAACAAAAATATTTCTGGAAAATACTGAAATACTTGGTAGTTAATGACTTCTAGACAAAAAAACATTCACAAGGAAAATTAGCAAATATTTTGAAGACTGATAATAAAAATGATATCTGAAGGATGTAGCTAAAGCATTTCTTGAAGGGAAATTTAGAGCAATGCTTCTAATGCTTACATTAGAAAATATGAAAGATCTCAAATCACTGTGGAAACTTCTATCTAGAAACTAGAAAAAAGAAGATAAAATTAAACTTAAACAAAATGAGAAAATAAAGATAAGAATAGAAATCAATAAAATTAAAACCAGAAAATTGACAAAAATCAATAAATCTAACAGCTGGTTCTTTGAAAAAATCAATAAAGTTGATAAAATTCTGCCCAGACTGATGAAGAAAAAAGAGAGAAGACACCAATTAATATCAGAGTGAAATGAGGGTATCACTCCTTTAGGTGTATATGTATAGCTGATTCACTTTGTTATAAAGCAGAAACTAACACACCATTGTAAAGCAATTATACTCCATTAAAATAAAAATAATGGAATTTTATAAACAACCTTATGCCCACCAACTCAACAAGTTAGATGAAATGCATAGTTCAATGATGAAATGTCACCTACTGCCAGACTCACCTAAGAGGAAAAGATAACCTGAATAACCTTATATCTATTACAGATATAGACATCATAGTAAAATCTTTTCCACAAAGAAAACTTGAAGCCCTGATATCTTCACTAGTGAATTCCACCAAATATTTGAGGCTGAAATAGTATCAATTTTACACAATCTGCTCCCGAAATAGAAGAGAAGGGGATAATTCCCAACCCATATTATGATGCCTGTATTACCTGTTATCAAAACCAGGTAATGACATAACAAGAATACTACACTACAGTGGCCCTAATGAACAGGGGAACAAACAAATAAACAAAACTACATAACAAAATTTTAGCAAATCAATTCCAGAAAATATAAAAAAATACACATCATGAAAAACAGATTTATCAGGGAGTTGCTAAATTGATCTAACAGAGTTGTGTGTTGGTGTATGTGTAACAACAGGCTCCAGAAGGGGGAAAAGGAAAAACTAATTTGCAGCATTTGCCAATTTTCCTGTTGTAATTCCCACCATGGACAATTTTCTTTCAAGTATCACTGTTCATTTTACTGAATGCAGAGTTGAAAAAGAGGCACACAAATGACATACTATTGGTTTAACATTTAAAAATCAATTCAAACGAATCATCATATTAACAGTGTAAAAGAAAAAAACAACTATGATCCTCTCAATAGATGCAGAAAAATCATTTGAACATATTCAATACAAACTTATAAAAACTGAGCATATTAGTTTCTTAGGGCTGCTATTACAAATGACCACAAATTTGGATGGCTTAAAACAACAAACATTTATTATTATACAGTACTGGAGGCTAGAAATCCAAAATCAAGTTGTTGGCAGGGAAATACATTCTCTGGAGCCTCTAAGGGAGACTCTTCCTTGCCTCTTAGTTTTTTGTGGTTGCCAGCAATGCCTTGTATTCCTTGGCTAATTGATTACTCTGATCTCTGCCTCCATCCTTAATGGCCTTCCCTGTGTCTATTTCTGTCTTTCTTATCTTCTTATGAGGACAACCCTAACCTAGTATGACTTTATCTTAATTATAAAGACCTTACTTTCAAATAAGGTCATATCAACAGGTAGTGGGGGTTACAATTTAAACATCTCTTGGGTGGGGGGAGGCACAATTCAATCCATAATACGGAACAAACTTGGGAAGATGGCATCTACAAAAAATCTACTGCAACATCGTACTTCAAAGACCAAATGCTTTCCCCCTAAGATCAGAAAAAAGGCAAAGATTTCCAGTCCTACCACTTCTTTTCAACATTTTACTGGAGGTCCATACTTGATCAATAAAGCAAAACAAAGAAATGAAACAAATTCAGATTGAGAAAAAAACAATAAAATTGTGTTTATTCACAGACAACCTGATTTTCCATGAAGAAAATCTTAAGTAATATACTAATTAGCTATTAAAGCTAATTTATGAGTTTTGTATTGTCATAAGATATAAGATCAGTATACAAAAGTTAATTATATTTCTATATACCAGCAACAAACAATTGGAACTTTACAGAAAAGTATTCCATTTTAAATTATATAAAACATGAAATAATTGGGGATACATTTAAATTTAATGTACATTTAATACTGTATGCTTAAAACTGCAAAACATTACTGTGATAAATTAAACACCTCAATAGAGAGAATGCATGAACATAGGTCAGAAGGCTTAATACAGTTCAGATCTGAATTCTCCTCAAAGTGATCTAAAAATTCAATGCAACCCAATCAAAATCCTTTCAAGTTTTCTGTAGAAATTGATAAGCTAATTCTAAAATTTATATGAAAATGGAAGACTCTATATAATCAAGGTAAATTTGAAAAAGAAAAAAAATTGAAAAAAGTGGACTTTATCTGATTTCAAGAATTACAATTAATCCTTGAACAGTGAGGGGGTTAAGAGTGCTGACCCTCCCCTGCAGTTGAAAATTCGAATATAGTTATTGTCTGACCTCCACATCCCAGTTTCTTCCATATTCACGGTTCTGCAACATGCATTCAAACAACCTAGGGTCATGTAGTACTATAGTATTTACTATTGAAAAGAATCCACAAGTAAGTGGACCCACGCAGTTCAAGCCCATGTTTTTCAAGGGTCAATTGTACTATTACTCTACAGTAATTAATATAGTATTATATTAGCATGAAGATAAACATATAGGTTAATGAAACAGAACTGATTCCATATTAGACCCACATGTGTATTACCAAAGATTTCTGAAAAGTTCCAAGGAAAATAGGAAATTCCAGTAAGTTGTGCTGGATCAATTGGCTATTTATAGGCAAAAGATTAAACCTCATTGCCTACTTTATGCTATATATATCAAAAGTATCTCAAAATGAATCATAAACATAAGTATAAGAGCTAAAAGATAAAATGGAAAGAAGAAAACTTAGGGAAAAATACTTCCCCTTTTTGTAGGTTTAATTGTCAGTGAGGAGGATATATTAATAGGAGAATTTGCTTTAGTTGTGGAATAGAGAGGCAAGAAAATACCACTCCACTAAACTGCCATACTAAGGAGGGGTTGTGGGGATTTTAGTGTTTTTCCCGCTGATGGATATGGTTGCCCTTCTTTCTTTTTTCCTTTATATGCCTTCTTCCGATCATGAATGTTCCATACATATGGAATTACATACATTTCTGGTCTTTTTTTTCCTCTAGTCATCTATTTTTCTCACTTACCTACTGCTGTATAACATATCATCTGAAAATTTAGTGGTTTATAAAACAGGCATCTATTTAACTCAAAATTCTGCAATTTGGGCAAATTTGGTAAGATCCGGTTGTCTCAACATCATGTGATATCAACTGTGACCACTAATGGCAGCTCAGCTGAGATGGACATGTCGAAGATGTCCATGAGTTCTTCAAGACTTCTTTCCATGTGGTGTTCATTAGAAACGTATAGCCAGAGCTCCTTAGAAGGCAGCAGGATGCTAATAAAACTCCCCACGTGGATACACTTCACTGGGTAAGCTATTGTAAAGCCTCTGTCAGTATAATTCTTGCTGTCTCATGACCAGATTCACTATTGGAGGGGAGGACACAAGGTGTGTATCCTGGGGATATCTCCAGTATAACAGTCTGCCACATACCAGGAGCCCTGTCTAAGTAGGTAGCTCTCTTTTATCAGACTTCCACTGCTGCCTACTGCTTGTTATATATGGATTTTGTGTAGGTGGGAAGGGAGATATTTCCCTGAAAGTTTCCCCCAAAGTTAATTCTGCTAATTCTACTTGTTCTCTCTTGGATTCTAGTTTTTTCTGGAATAATAATTTCCTTTGCAGAGCTATTTTCCAAGCTTTTTTTTGAGCAGTTTTCTCAACAGGTCAATCTAATCCTTATACCTAAATCTTCTAGTGATATCTACCAAATTTTAAATTTACAATTATTTTTCATTTTCATGATAGATTTTTTTGTTTCTTTTTGTCCCCAAATATCTTTTCTATCCTTTTTTCCTGGGATATATGGTTGAAACTAAAGTAAAAGAGAGACTTCCGGGTAAGATGGCGGAAGAGTAAGACGCGGAGATCACCTTCCTCCCCACGGATACACCAGAAATACAGCTACACGTGGAACAACTCCTACAGAACACCTACTGAATGCTGGCAGAAGACCCCAGACCTCCCAAAAGGCAAGAAACTCCCCACATACCTGGGTAGGGCAAAGCGGAGAGATTCCCGCACAGAGGATCGGTGCCGAGCGGCACTCACCAGCCCGAGAGGCTTGTCTGCTCGCCCGCCAGGGCGGGCGGCGCTGGAAGCTGAGGCTCGGGCTTCGGTCAGAGCGCAGGGAAAGGACTGGGGCTGGCGGCGAGAACTCAGCCTGAAGGGGGCTAATGTGCCACAGCTAGCCGGCAGGGAGTCCGGGAAAACTCTGGAGCTGCCGAAGAGGCAAGAGACTTTTTCTTCCCTCTTGGTTTCCTGGTGCGCGAGGAGAGGGGATTAAGAGCGCTGCTTAAAGGGGCTCCACAGACGGGCGCGAGTCACGACTGAAAGCGCGGAGCCCAGTGACGGGCGTGGGACGCTGGGGCTGCTGCTGCCGCCGCCAAGAAGCCTGTGTGCGAGCGCAGGTCACTGTCCACACCGCCCTTCCGGGAGCCTGTGCAGCCCGCCACTGCTGGGGTCCCGGGATCCAGGGGCGGCTTCCCTGGGAGAACGCACGGCGCGCCTCGGGCTGGTGCAACGTCACGCCGAACTCTGCCGCTGCAGGCTCGCCCCGCACTCCGTGCCCCTCCCTCCCGCCCGGCCTGAGTGAGCCAGAGTCCCCGAAGAGGCTGCTCCTTTAACCCTGTCCTGTCTGAGCGAAGAACAGACGCCCTCCGGCGACCTACACGCAGAGGCGGGGCCAAATCCAAAGCTGAGACCCAGGAGCTGTGAGAACAAAGAAGAGAAAGGGAAACCTCTCCCAGCAGCCTCAGAAGCAGCGGATTAAAGCTCCACAATCAACTTGATGTACCCTGCATCTGTGGAATACATGAATAGACAACAAATCATCCCAAATTGAGGAGCCAGGAGTCAGTGCTGTGCCTCTGAGGTGGGAGAGCCAACTTCAGGACACTGGTCCACAACAGACCTCCCAGCTCCACATAATATCAAACGGCGAAAATCTTCCAGAGATCTCCATCTCAACACCAGCACCCAGCTTCACTCAACGACCAGCAAGCTACAGTGCTGGACACCCTATGCCAAACAACTAGCAAGACAGGAACACAACGCCACCCATTAGCAGAGAGGTGGCCTAAAATCATAAAAAGTCCGCAGACACCCCAAAACACACCACCAGACGTGGACCTGCCCACCAGAAAGACAAGATCCAGCCTCATTCACCAGAACACAGGCACTAGTACCTTCCACCAGGAAGCCTAAACAACCCACTAAACCAACCTTAGCCACTGGGGACAGACACCAAAAACAACGGGAACTACGAACCTGCAGCCTGCAAAAAGGAGACCCCAAACACAGTAACATAAGCAAAATGAGAAGACAGAAAAACACACAGCAGGAGAAGGAACAAGATAAAAACCCACCAGACCTAACAAATGAAGAGGTAATAGGCAGTCTACCTGAAAAAGAATTCAGAATAATGATGGTAAAGATGATCCAAGATTCTATTTCCCAGATACAAAATCTTGGAAATAGAATAGACAAAATGCAAGAAACAGTTAACAAGGACCTAGAAGAACTAAAGATGAATCAAGCATAGATTAAAAACACAATACATGAAATAAAAAATACTCTAGATGGGATCAATAGCAGAATAACTGAGGCAGAAGAACGGATAAGTGAGGTGGAAGATAAAATAGTGGAAATAACTGCTGCAGAGCAAAATAAAGAAAAAAGAATGAAAAGAACAGAGGACAGTCTCAGAGACCTCTGGGACAACATTAAACGCACCAACATTTGAATTATAGGGGTTCCAGAAGAAGAAGAGAAAAAGAAAGGGACTGAGAAAATATTTGAAGAGATATAGTTGAAAACTTCCCTAATATGGGAAAGGAAATAGTTAATCAAGTCCAGGAAGCACAGAGAGTCCCATACAGAAAAAATCCAAGGAGAAATACGCCAAGACACATATTAATCAAACTGTCAAAAATTAAACACAAAGAAATCATATTAAAAGCAGCAAGGCAAAAACAACAAATAACACACAAGGGAATCCCCATCAGGTTAACAGCTGATCTCTCAGCAGAAACTCTACAAGCCAGAAGGGAGTGGCAGGACATAATTAAAGTGATGAAGGAGAAAAACCTGCAACCAAGAGTACTCTACCCAGCAAGGATCTCATTCAGATTTGATGGAGAAATTAAAACGTTTACAGACAAGCAAAAGCTGAGAGAGTTCAGCACCACCAAAACAGCTTTACAACAAATGCTAAAGGAACTTCTCTAGGCAAGAAACACAACAGAAGGAAAAGACCTACAATAACGAACCCAAAACAATTAAGAAAATGGGAATGGGAACATACATATCGATAATTACCTTAAATGTAAATGGACTAAATGCTCCCACCAAAAGACACAGATTGGCTGAATGGATACAAAAACAAGACCCATATATATGCTGTCTACAAGAGACCCACTTCAGACCTAGAGACACATACAGACTGAAAGTAAGGGGATGGAAAAAGATATTCCATGCAAATGGAAACCAAAAGAAAGCTGGAGTAGCAATTCTCATATCAGACAAAATAGACTTTAAAATAAAGACTACTAGAAGAGACAAAGAAGGACACTACATAATGATCAAGGGATCGATCCAAGAAGAAGATATAACAATTGTAAATATTTATGCACCCAACATAGGAGCACCTCAATACATAAGGCAAATACTAACAGCCATAAAAGGAGAAATCGACAGTAACACAATCATAGTAGGGGACTTTAACACCCCACTTTCACCAATGGACAGATCTTCCAAAATGAAAATAAATAAGGAAACACAAGCTTTAAAGGATACATTAAACAAGATGGACTTAATTGATATTTATAGGACATTCCATCCAAAAACAACAGAATACACATTTTTCTCAAGTGCTCATGGAACATTCTCCAGGATAGATCATATCTTGGGTCACAAATCAAGCCTTGGTAAATTTAAGAAAATTGAAATTGTATCAAGTATCTTTTCTGACCACAATGCTATGAGACTAGATATCAATTACAGGAAAAGATCTGTAAAAAATACAAACACATGGAGGCTAAACAATACACTACTTAATAACGAAGTGATAACTGAAGAAATCAAAGAGGAAATTTAAAAATACCTAGAAACAAATGACAATGGAGACACGACGACCCAAAACCTATGGGATGCAGCAAAAGCAGTTCTAAGAGGGAAGTTTATAGCAATACAATCCCACCTTAAGAAACAGGAAACATCTCGAATAAACAACCTAACCTTGCACCTAAAGCAATTAGAGAAAGAAGAACAAAAACATCCCAAAGTTAGCAGAAGGAAAGAAATCATAAAAATCAGATCAGAAATAAATGAAAAAGAAATGAAGGAAACGATAGCAAAGATCAATACAACTAAAAGCTGGTTCTTTGAGAAGATAAACAAAATTGATAAACCATTAGCCAGACTCATCAAGAAAAGAAGGGAGAAGACTCAAATCTATAGAATTAGAAATGAAAAAGGAGAAGTAACAACTGACACTGCAGAAATACAAAAGATCATGAGAGATTACTACAAGCAACTCTATGCCCATAAAATGGACAACCTGGAAGAGATGGACAAATTCTTAGAAATGCACAACCTGCCAAGACTGACTCAGGAAGAAATAGAAAATATGAATAGACCTATCACAAGCACTGAAATTGAAACTGTGATTAAAAATCTTCCATCAAACAAAAGCCCAGGACCAGATGGCTTCACAGGCGAATTCTATCAAACATTTAGAGAAGAGCTAACACCCATCCTTCTCAAACTCTTCCAAACAATATCAGAGGAAGGAACACTCCCAAACTCATTCTACGAGGCCACCATCACCTTGATACCAAAACCAGGCAAGGATGTCACAAAGAAAGAAAACTACAGGCCAATATCACTGATGAACATAGATGCAAAAATCCTCAACAAAATACTAGCAAACAGAATCCAACACCACATTAAAACGATCATACACCATGATCAAGTGGGGTTTATTCCAGGAATGCAAGAATTCTTCAATATACGCAAATCAATCAATGTGATACACCATATTAACAAGTTGAAGGAGAAAAACCATATGATCATCTCAATAGATGCAGAGAAAGCTTTCGACAAAATTCAACACCCATTTATGATAAAAACCCTGCAGAAAGTAGGCATAGAGGGAACTTTCCTCAACATCATAAAGGCCATATATGACAAACCCACAGCCAACATTGTCCTCAGTGGTGAAAAACTGAAACCATTTCCACTAAGATCAGGAACAAGACAAGGCTGCCCACTCTCACCACTCTTATTCAACATAGTTTTGGAAGTTTTAGCCACAGCAATCAGAGAAGAAAAGGAAATAAAAGGAATCCAAATTGGAAAAGAAGAAGTAAAGCTGTCACTGTTTGCAGATGACATGATACTATACATAGAGAGTCCTAAAGATGCTACCGAAAAACTACTAGAGCTAATCAATGAATTTGGTAAAGTAGCAGGATACAAAATTAATGTACAGAAATCTCTGGCATTCCTGTACACTAATGATGAAAAATCTGAAAATGAAATCAAGAAAACACTCCCATTTACCATTGCAACAAAAAGAATAAAATATCTAGGAATAAACCTACCTAAGGAGACAAAAGACCTGTATGCAGAAAATTATAAGACACTGCTGAAAGAAATTAAAGATGATACAAATAGATGGAGAGATATACCATGCTCCTGGATTGGAAGAATCAATATTGTGAAAATGACTCTCCTACCCAAAGCAATCTACAGATTCAATGCAATCCCTATCAAACTACCACTGGCATTTTTCACAGAACTAGAACAAAAAATTTCAAAATTTGTTTGGAAAAACAAAAGACCCCGAATAGCCAAAGCAATCTTGAGAACGAAAAACGGAGCTGGAGGAATCAGGCTCCCTGACTTCAGACTATACTACAAAGCTACAGTAATCAAGACAGTGTGGTACTGGCATAAAAACAGAAAGATAGATCAGTGGATCAGGATAGAAAGCCCAGAGATAAACCCACGCACATATGGCCAACTTATCTTTGATAAAGGAGGCAGGAATGTACAGTGGAGAAAGGACAGCCTCTTCAATAAGTGGTGGTGGGAAAACTGGACAGGGACATGTAAAAATTTGAGATTAGATCATTCCCTAACACCATACACAAAAATAAGCTCAAAATGGATTAAAGACTTAAATGTAAGGCCAGAAACTATCCAACTCTTAGAGGAAAACATAGGTAGAACACTCTATGACATAAATCACAGCAAGATCCTTTTGGACCCACCTCCTAGAGAAATGGAAATAAAAACAAAGATAAACAAATGGGACCTAATGAAACTTCAAAGCTTTTGCACAGCAAAGGAAACCATAAACAAGACCAAAAGACAACCCTCAGAATGGGAGAAAATATTTGCAAATGAAACAACTGACAAAGGATTAATCTCCAAAATTTATAAACAGCTCATGCAGCTCAATAGCAAAAAAACAAACAACCCAATCCAAAAATGGGCAGAAGACTTAAATAGGCATTTCTCCAAAGAAGATATACAGACTGCCAACAAACACATGAAAGAATGCTCAACATCATTAATCATTAGAGAAATGCAAATCAAAACTACAATGAGATATCATCTCACACCAGTCAGAATGGCCATCATCAAGAAATCTAGAAACAATAAATGCTGGAGAGGGTGTGGAGAAAAGGGAACACTCTTGCACTGCTGGTGGGAATGTGAATTGGTACAGCCACTATGGAGAACAGTATGGAGGTTCCTTAAAAAACTAAAAATAGAACTACCATATGACCCAGCAATCCCACTACTAGGCATATACCCTGAGAAAACCATAATTCCAAAAGAGACATGTACCAAAATGTTCATTGCAGCTCTATTCACAATAGCCCAGAGCTGGAAACAACCTAAGTGTCCATCATCGGATGAATGGATAAAGAAGATGTGGCACATATATACAATGGAATATTACTCAGCCATAAAAAGAAACGAAACTGAGCTATTTGTAATGAGGTGGATAGACCTAGAGTCTGTCATACAGAGTGAAGTAAGTCAGAAAGAGAAAGACAAATACCGTATGGTAACACATATATACGGAATTAAAAAAAAAAAAAGTCATGAAGGACCTAGGGGCAAAACGGGAATAAAGACACAGACCTACTTGAGAATGGACTTGAGGATATGGGGAGGGGGAAGGGTAAGCTGTGACAAAGCGAAAGAGAGGCATGGACATATATACACTACCAAATGTAAGGTAGATAGATAGTGGGAAGCAGCCGCAGAGCACAGGGAGATCAGCTCGGTGCTTTGTGACCGCCTGGAGGGGTGGGATGGGGAGGGTGGGAGGGAGGGAGATGCATGAGGGAAGGGATGTGGGAACAGATGTATATGTATGACTGATTCACTTTGCTATAAAGCAGAAACTAATTAAAAAAATTAAAAAAAAAAGAAAAAAAATAAATAAAGTAAAGGAGACACATAGGCTGTGTCCACCATAATGTTCTGTGGTGATGAGATAAATGACTCTAGTTGGCTCCATCCCTGAATCCTTTCCATTAGAACTCCCAGCTTCCCCCATTCTCAATATACCCACAAGTCACAACTCTCAGTATTCACTTTTCTGTATCTCTCACATTGACTCCAGAGGCTTATTCACATGACTTGCTTTGGTCAGTGGGGTATTAGCAACCATGATTCAACAGAGGCATATATATGTTTTCACACTGGGAATTATCCTCTTGAAATGTTCTTTCATGGATCATTTACAGCAGCCATGCTATAAAGTAGTCCAGGCTATTTTGCTGGAGAGAGGTCACATGGAGAGGTGCTGGTGGATAAGACTTCATGAACTGAGAGAAAAGGACATGTCAAGGAGAACTGAGGCATTCCAGCCAGACTCCCCACTGAATGCAGCTACTTGAACGACCCCAGTCAAAACCATGTGGATCAAAGGATCTGACCAGTCAACTCCAGAATCACAAGAAATAAAAAATCACTGTTTTAAGACACTGTTTTGGGGTGTTTCATTATGCAGCAATAAATAACTCAATCATGCACAAAGGAAAGCCTTGCCCCCAGACAAACTGGACTACTCACGTTTCCCATAAATTCTTTCTCGTTTTTCCTCCTTTATTGGTTTTCTCATGTTTTTACTTCGTTCTAGAATGTGTATGCCTCTCTGCCTATTGAAATCCTACACATCCTTCAAGATGTTGAGATATTAAGTATTGAGCAAAGTGATAAAGGTAACCTGTATTTCTAATATGTTTTGGCTTATCTTTCTTTACTTCTTACCAAGCAGAAAATCCCCCAGGATTTATGGTTCTCTCTATTTTCATTAACTAGGCAGAACTACAACACTGTCATTATTTTAAACCCAAGTGATTGTAAACTGTCAACATGCCAAGAAAACTGCTATTGTAGTTGATTGAAGCTGTTTTAGGAGTTCATTTTCTTTTTCAGCTATCTGGTCCTTGCAATTAGTGGAAAATGGACCCAATGATAATAATTACAGCAGTCGTTTTTTTGAATGCTTACAGCACTCTGTTAAGACGTTTACATGTGTAATCCAGCATTACACATGTAAACCTCAGCATTCCGTGCTTACCAAAGAAGCATTCTGTGCTTACCAAAGAAGGTCCTCATCCAGAAGCTACCATTTTATTCTACTCCTGCTCTGGCTCCACTTGGTAAAATCTGCTCAGAAATCCACTTGGTAAAATCTCATAGTGTCATTTCTGCTCTGCTCACAAATCCACTTGGTAAAATCTCATAGTGTCATTTCCCATTGTGAAAATGCCAATCTACATTAGGAGTGTGGGCTCCCTATTTCCCCATAGCTTGGGACTACTTGGTTTGGGTTGTAAGAGCATGGGTAGGAAAGGAGCTTCCTACCCAATTCTTTCCCAGGCTTGTCAACTGTGTTCTGAAACAGGTTAGCTTATATAAAGAGTCTCATAGATGATAAAAAATAATAGTAGATATTTATTGATCATTGGCCAAGCACTTTACTTTTTATCCACAGTTCCATATAATATACCTAACACCTCTACGAAATAGTATTATTATCATAACCATTTCTCAGATGGGTATGCAGACTTAGAGAGGTGAACATACCCAAGATCAAACAAGTTTCCAAGAAATTGCATCTGTTTTTGTCTGTCCCTACTCTAATCATAGGCACTCAAATCCAGTTCAAGGAGCTTGATGAGTGTCATGCATGTCCCATTTCATTTGTTTACCCAGGTCTGATTGTCACCAGGAACTCTCAGGCCATTCCCCCATTCCACTGCATTGATTTTGCAACCAAAGCTCCTCTATTATAAGAGAATGAAAACAGATATGGAGGAAAGGAGGACACAGAGGAGCTGCCTGCATTACCGTGTATATCCAACTCAGTCAGCCAAAACCAGCCCATTACACCTGCATTATCTTGCTATTCTAAACAACAAATACAATATATATGATGGTTAGCCTTGTTCCTGTTTTATAGCTGAAGAAACTAACACCCAGCACTGTTAAGCAATCTGCTCACACTCACAAAGGGATCATGTAATTATGTGCAGAGTGATTAGGAGCGCAAACTGAGCTCATGAATCTGTCGTAATATGTCCTGGAGAAGGCCTTAGGAAAGTGAGAAAACAGAGTTTACATAAACTGGGAATTTAGAATATTTATTTAGGAGGAAACATTTTTTGCTATCAATTTGAACAAAGGGACTTCCAATTACTAGAGATATGTGTTGAGACTCTCAATATAGAAAGAGATAACATGCAGACATGAACAAGTAATCGCTTAAATCAATCAGATTTATATCTGTAAAAAAAGTAATTTCACATTTATATTCTAATATTGATGTTATAACTTCAGGCTTCTAGCAGGAAATGAGAGGAATGCCCTGTCTTATTTTCCCCCAGTGACTTAGAAGCCCAGGCCAGGAACAAACTGCAAGTACCCAATTTCCTCAGTAAATGCCACCCTAGCTGTTGCTTACTTTTCATATTAAAATATTTCTAATACAGACAGGGTTTGTACTCTAAGGAGAATTGGTTTCATTTTTATTATATACTTAAGGAACACCTTAACTTTTCAAAATGAAAATTAGTGAGGAAGGAAATAAATTCAGATGAAATAGAAGGTATTTACTGAACCTGGTATATTTCTGAAGAACAGTGTGTGGTATACCACATAATTATGAAATTAGGTCTTAATTAAAATGGCAAATGCTTAATGTGTTAATGCATTTCATATAACATTAAACTCTATAGTCCAAGGTAGCAGATAAAACTTTATTCTATCCCCGTAAAAATACATAAATAAAGATTCAGAAGAAGATGACAGCAATCTAGTCTGAGATTAGGTTGTAATTTTATTATATCAATCAACCACTTTTAAAAAAAAATTTATTAAAATCGTTCCTTCTCCCAATATATTTTCTTTAATATATTAGGTTAGTATTGTAAATCTATTCATTTTCCTGGGTTTCTTAATATTAGGTAAAATAAGCATATTCAGAGATGAGGCTGCATCATCATTTCATATTTTTAGCCAGGAGGGGTGCAATGGACTGAATATTTGTGTCCCTCCCAAAATTCAAATGTTGAAATCCTAACCTCCAGTGTTACAATATTAAGAGGTAGGGCCTTTGGGAGGTGGTAGGTCATGAGAGTTGAGCCTTACTGAATGGGATTAATGCCCTTATAAAAGGGACCCTACAGAGATTTCTTGCCCTCTCTTCACCACGTGAGAATACAAGAAGTTGGCAATTTGAAACCAGAAGAGGGCTTTCATCAGAACTCAGCCGTGCTGGCACCTGATCTCAGACTACTGGCCTCCAGAAATGTGTGAAAAAATTTTGTTTATAACCCACTCAGTCTGTGGTATGTTTTTATAGCAGCCTGAACTAAGACAAGGAATATGCTTTATAACCATCAATGAGAAAGGCTTATATTTCTGATAAATTTCATCAAATGAAACATAAACTTATATTTATTCCATAGCATATAATTTGTAGATTATAATTTTTTATATAAAGTGATCCACACAATATTCTCAAAAAAAAAAAAAAAAAACACCTTCTTGGGCTTCCTTGGTGGCGCAGTGGTTGAGAGTCCACCTGCCAATGCAGGGGACGCGGGTTCGTGCCCCGGTCCGGGAAGATCCCACATGCCGTGGAGCGGCTGGGCCCGTGAGCCATGGCCGCTGAGCCTGCACGTCCGGAGCCTGTGCTCCGCAACGGAAGAGGCCACAACAGTGAGAGGCCCGTGTACCGCAAAACAAAACAAAACAAACCACACCTTCCTGTGTGGAATTGCCTCCTTCATTAAAATAAACACATAAAGCCTCAGTGTTTTACCCCTAAAAGGATAATCAGTAGGTGGAAGGGAGCAGCTGGACTGAGTTACTCCACATCTATTCCTCTCGAATTATGTTTTCTCTACCCTCATTTAGCCCGCAGAAGCACACTGCCTTTTTTTTTTTTTTTTTTTGGGTACGCTGGCCTCTCACTGTTGTGGCCTCTTCCGTTGTGGAGCACAGGCTCTGGATGCGCAGGCTCAGTGGCCATGGCTCACGGGCCCAGCCGCTCCGCAGCATGTGGATCTTCCCAGACCGGGGCATGAACCAGTGTCCCCTGCATCGGCAGGCGGACTCTCAACCACTGTGCCATCAGGGAAGCCCCAACAATGCCTTTAAAAAAAAAAAAATTCTTATTCATGCATGGACACAGAGCTTTTCTATTTGTTGCCCTTCTTATGGTTGAAAAAGGAAAGAATTTTCAAAGATTTTATACAATACTGAGGTACAATGAAAATGACATTAAAATACAAAGTATATGAAGCTTAAATAGGTTACTGATTCTACCATAACTAGTTTACCTTCAGTACTGCAGATGCATGAATAAGTCCAGCTGAGCTTAGACATCAGAAGAACCCTACAACTAGCTCAGATAAAAATTTTGATCCACAGAATTGTGAGCTTAATAACTTTTTAAAAATAGAACTTATTGGAGTATAATTGCTTCACAATACCGTGTTAGTTTCTGTTGCACAACAAAGTGAATCAGCCATATGCATATGCATGTTAACTTATGAATAAGTTAATAATATTTTATTTTTAATTCCTATAATTTGGATTTTTACTTTTGTAGGGATGATAACTTTCAAAATTTAAAGGTGTTAATATGATGATATACAGAAAATAAATCTAAAAATAACTAAGAAACGACACTAGTTTTACAGATTTATTCACATAATTAATTAACTCCTTCTTATAATAGCAATTTTTTAAAAGAAAAACTTCCAAAGAACTTTAGAAACCACCATAAAATGGAGGAAATGGAGCCTGAAAGTGGTATTACAAAAGTAAAAGCTTTAATAAAGTTAATATTACTAATAATAAATTTTTCAAGTACAGCAATATAATCAAAATAATATCACTTGGAAGCAGAGATATCAGAATATAATAAGCAAATAGTTATATCATCATAAAACATTTTCCTACAAAAATTATGAAATTTATTGACAAAGGAACTATGTTTCAAATGGAGCAATAAAGCATAGCATTCAACTTTTATACAATGAGACCATTTATTCAAACAAAATCTTATATGTAATCACACTAAAACACATCTGAAACCATGGCTTCTCTAGAATGATAGGTGCCAAAATGATTATATATAAGAATCATGTAGGAAGTTTTAAAAGCATGCAGATTAGACCTCATCACAGATAATTAAAAATACTAATCCCCCCAAGTGATTCTAACACACAGGCAGGGGTGAGAACCAGGGCTCTGGAAGAATTAGAAGGTGACCTGGAGGCCTATTCACTTGGACCACTGCTGTCAACTGAAGAATCCAGGAAGTAGATTTGGAAGACCACTAGAATAACAGGTTGTTTCTAATTGACAATTAATAAACAAATTATATTTTGAAATAAGTAAGATTTTAGTAAAAGTAAGTTCAGGAATAAAAATACTAAATGTTACTTAGTCCTTTGAGGAAGATGTGATCATATTAAATATACCAGACAGTGATAAAACAAATAATTATGAAACAGGAAAGGAATCTATCTGTTATAGAAAAAAAATTCCACCACTTGAGGCAGTTAGAGAGAGATTTAAAAAAGCATCAGCCTGGCTAAAAAGCACATGAAAAGATGCTCAGCATCACTAATTATCAGAGAAATGCAAATCAAAACTACAATGAGGCATCACCTCACACTGGTCAATGGTCATCATCAAAAAATCTACAAATAATATATGCTGGAGAGAGTGTGGAGGAAAGGAAATTCTCCTACATAGTTGGTGGAAATGTAAATTGGTACATCCACAGTATGGAGGTTCCTTAAAAAACTAAAAATAAAGCTACCATATGATCCAGCAATCCCACTCCTGGGCATATATCTGGAGAAAACCATAATTCAAAAAGATATATGCACCCCAGTGTTTATTGCAGCACTATTTACAATAGCCAGGACATGGAAGCAACCTAAATGTCTATCAAGAGAGGAATGGATAAAGAAGATATGGTACATATATACAATGGAATATTACTCAGCCATAAAAAAGAGTGAAATAATGCCATTTGCAGTAACATGGATGGACCTAGAGATTGTCATACTGAGTGCAGTTAAGTCAGACAGAGGAAAGACAAATATATGATATCGCTTATATGTGGAATCTAAAAAAAAAGGGTACAAATGAACTTATCTACAAAACAGAAATAGAGTTACAGATGTAGAAAACAAACTTATGGTTACCAGGGGGGTAAGGCGGGGAGGGATAAATTGGGAGATTGGGACTGACATATATACACTACAGTATATAAAATAGATAACGAATAAGGGAACTCTTTTCAATACTCTGTAATGGCCTATATGGGAAAAGAGTCTAAAAAGGAGTGGATACATGTATATGTATAACTGATTCACTTTGCTGTACACCTGAAAGTAACATAACATTGTAATTCAACTATACTACAATAAAAATTAAAAAAAAAAGCATCAGCCAATGAATTAACAATTTGTGTTGTCCAGTATGAGACAGTTGGAGCTATATATTTTAGAGTAGACTTGATTCCTACTCTCGAGAAATCATAATAAAAAAGAAATTTCCAGTTAGAACACATAAACACAATTTACATAATGCATGGTGTTGTGTATTATATATATGTTTTATGTATACTAGTATATATAATATGCTCTACACACATACATATACAGTATAGACACACATAAATTCATTTTTAAATGTTTAAATGATGATCTGTGGTCTTTGTTGATGGTAGAAGGATATAGATTTAGAATATATTTTTAAAATCAGAATTGGTTATTATTTATGTTTCATTATTATTTGAATATTATGTTTAATAATATGCACACTATTTTAGCAACTATTTAAGTAACCAAAAAGTCTGTTAATAAACTTTAACCTGAAAGATCAAGATAGATAAAAGTGAAGATTTTTAGTATTAATTAATTTTTAGGATCATCTACAAGTTCCTGCATCCTGGGTGTGACCCTTTACATTCAATTTTGGCTGTATACACTCTCCATGAAAGTTGAAGCAAATGCTTTAATATAGATGGAAACAAGTTAATTAGTGGACTTTTTTTTTTATTATGGTCTTCGTCATGCCTGAAAGAATGAGTAACATTAACATCTATCCCCTAAAAGCTAATAATGCATTTGTGAGCCACACCATAAGTTTATTGAAAACTAGAAAATAAAAATACAAGCTTTAAAAAAGTAATCTTGCTACAAACAGAAGCACTTAGAGTGGCAATACAAACGACTGCTATAAATGTACCTAAGTTTTAATGTATTAAAAAACGTGATATTTTATTCACATGGAGAAAGTGTAATAACTTTAGGAATTCATAATCCCTGAAGTATATAATTCATTTCCTGATATTTTGGCCAAACATCTTAATAAAAATTCAAAGTTATGGAAATCATTTTAAAATTAAATTTGCTTTAATCAATGGGAAATCTTCTGACCATATTGCCACTTCTCAGTAAAAAAATGAATACAAACACTGCAAATCTGAGTTTAAATTCAAGACTCTAGGTCTTAACTCTAGCTGGCTAATTGGGCATGTTTGACATTTGTTTCTTTTTTCCTTATTCTTTTTCACATTGAATTTTTTTCTTTAATGAAGACCAAATTCTTGACAACTACACTGCCCCAGAGATTAGATTTGTAGCAATGAGGTCAAGTCGCTCTATATTTATATTTCTCCTAAATTCTCATCCTTTTTAGTAACATTATCCATTTCCTTACCCTCTTTGTGGTGACTTATTTCACCTGCTAACCTTTCTCTTTCACGGTATTATTATCGGGGTCACTATTTCTTGTAATCAGAATGCACATCTTGCTATTAGTTTAAAGCACAACTTTTTTTTTCAAATAGGTTGACACTCAGATTTTGATAACAGCAGAGACTGAACGGCACCTTGAGTCATTTACTTCTTAAATCACTTCAAAGTTTTAAGTCTCCAAACCAGGCCAGGAAGTTGAAAATATTTCACTATTTACAGAGAGGTATTATAGACTCTTTCATCGCTGTTGCATACAAGTTTTTGAACCTCTAACCTGAGTAGACCTCCTTTGGTCTCTTGCGCATGCATTTGTTCATTCAGCAAACACTTGTTCAGCATTTGCCACATCCTAAGAATTGTGTGAGGCAGTAAAAACTCAGAAATTAAAAAAGAAAAAAATCCCTGCCTTCCAGATGCTCACATCAAAGATCAAAGCAAGCAGACATTTGGTGTACCCTGGGATCCTGGGGAATGGATTAAACTTTTGCATTTTATGCAAAAGAAAGAGAAGGGAAGAGGAGAGGAAAGTTTTCCTAGTGGAAATAAACACAAGCTAAATTTGAATGAACAGAAAATGTCAGCAAGTGGTGGGGAAATGGTACTTCAGGTCTCTGGCCAAGAAAATGCACTGCTCAGGTCTCCTGCTGCGGGGAGCATAGTTGACTGACAGCCCCAGTTGGACTCACTCCATTCACGTAGAGGCTATGCTTCTTTTGGCCTGTTTTGGGCCAAAACCTGAGAGCTGTGGGGTACATGTGCAGGCCATTCCTGTGGGATAGGGGACTCTTCTAATGGATGCCTTTGGTTCCATTCCTCTTCGCCTGATGAAGCTTTCTTAGAATTGTGCTGAAGTCTGAGAATCTTCCTTCCAAGTCCTCCTTCCTCTCTCCCACCTTTTCTTTTTCTTTTTTTTTCAGGTCAGACCTCTTATCATGGACTGAATGGTTTCTCTCTATATTTCTTCTTTTTCCTTTTTATCTTTCATAATTGCCCCCCTCCCTCCACCCAATCTCTCTTTCATGACTAATCTTGTTTTGGAGACAGCTCCTTGGGAAACCTGAATTAACACAGGTGGTGCCAAGAGTGGGCCAATGAACATGTGGTTTGGGGACTGGTTTACTTGCTGCCTGGTGAGCGAAGAGTATACTATCCTGAGTGGTATTTGGGTAAAGATAGCCCCTGGCAAAGGTGGTGTCCTAATTGCTGAAGATTTCACTGGAGGTAACCTGGGAAAATGTCCTGGTACAGGGGAAGCCCCATGCAGGTGCAAAGATTGAGACATTTTATATTTCAAATGATATGACTGATAAGGGGTTAATATCCAAAATACGTAAACAGTTCATACAACTCAATACCAAAAAAACAAACCCAATTAAAAAATGGGCATAAGACCTTAATAGACATTTTCCCAAAAAGGACATACAGATGACCAAAAGGCACATGAAAAAATGCTAAACATTGCTAATTATTAGAGAAATGCAAATCTAAACCACAAGGAGATATCACCTCACACCTCTCAGAATGGCTATCATCAAAAACTCTACAAATACACTTGGCGAGGATGTGGAGGAAAGGAAACCCTAGTATACTGCTGGTGAGAATGTAAATTGGTGCAGTCATTGTGGAAAACAGTATGGAGGTTCCTCAAAAAACTAAAAATAGGACTACCATACGATTCAGCAATCCCACTCCTGGGTATATACACAAAGAAACAGAAACACTAATTCAAAAAGATACATGAACCTCAATGTTCATAGCAGCACTATTTACGATAGACATGATATGGAAGAAAACTAAGTGTACATCAGCAAATGAATGAATAAAGAAGATGTGGTATATATACACAACAGAATATTACTCAGCCATAAAAAAGAATGAAATTCTGCCATTTGCAATATCATGGTTGGACCTAGAGAGTATTATGCTTAGTGAAATAATTCAGAGAAAGACATATACTGTATGTTATCACTTATATGTGGATTTTAAAAAAACAAACAAATGAATATAACAAAACAGAAACAGACTCAGAGGTACAGAGAACAAACTAGTGGTTGCCAGTGAGGAGAGAGAAGGAGGGAGGGGCAAGATGGGGCAAAGGATTAAGAGGCACAGACTACAATACTATGTATAAAATAAATAAGCTACAAGGATATAGTGTACAGCACAGGAAACATAGCCAATATCTTATAATAATTTTAAATGGAGTATAATGTATAAAAACATTGAATCACTATGTTGTACACCTGAAACCAATATAGTATTAAAAATCAACTATATTTCAATTAAAAAAAATAGGATGAAGTGAGAGAGTGGCATGGACATATATACAGTACCAAATGTAAAGTAGATAGCTAGTGGGAAGCAACCACATAGCACAGGGAGATCAGCTCGGTGCTTTGTGACCACCTAGAGGGGTGGGATAGGCTGGGAGGGAGGGAAACACAAAAGGGAAGAGATATGGGGATACATGTATATGTATAGCTGATTTACTTTGTTATAAAGCAGAAACTAAAACACCATTCTAAAGCAATTATACTCCAACAAAGATGTTAAAAAGAAAAAAAAAGGACTTTTCTGATTAGTTAAAAAAAAATTCAGGCGTTTTAGAAATATGGGGGCAATGATTCCTACAAGGACCTCAGAGCTGGCTGGTTATTGCTACCCTGAATCGACTTCTTGCCAGGGGGGGTAATGAGAAACTGAGGGATGTTAGCAAGCAGTAAAAGGCTAAGTGTGAGCGCCAGAGGTTCTCTTTGGTAGCTTACACAAAGTGTTTTGTCTCCTGCAGTGGAATTGTGGACCGAGCTGAGGCAGTAACTCATGACTTGATATTTATATTCAAAGAGCTCCAGAAATGTCCAAATGTTCAGAAAACCAGGTCCTTTTTGCTGAGTCCAAGGCTCTGGTTGGGAAAAGATGGGACTCTAAATTATGGGATGGGGACATCTGGATGGATGCCCTTGAGGATGCTGGCACTGCAGAACCCCCTGAACCATGAGAACTTGCAGAGCAGACTCTCTCCTTCTTAGTAAGATGTAGGACATCTGCTGTGCTAGAAGATGCTGTAGAGGTTTCTCCCTCTCATGGCAACAAGTGTGTCCTTGAGGAGCTGTGACAATTTCCTCCCCTGGTTGCCAGGCTGATAACTAGAGTTAAATCCCAACATCATCCAGGTGAGGGTGTGCTTAAGAGAGGAAAGAGAACCCACTGAAGGAGATGTGAGCATTAGTTAGCAAGCACTGAAAGGAGCAAGGAGAGTAAATCTGAGATTGAATTTTGGATGTGTCTAATCCATGGGATGAGATGTAAGGTGAGGCAATCAAGAATTCACTCACTTGGGGGCAATTATGGGGGGCGGGGGGGGGACACAGGATTTAACACCCTGCCATTACTGTAGGTGGTGAGGCAAACTTGCTGCTAGAGTAGCTCTTACAGGCCTGAAGAAGCTATGCCCTAGGCTGAGCAAAGCGGAAATGCTTGAGTTGCACTGGAAGATGGTAGAGGAATAAGCAAAGAGGTGAGGGGATTGTTAGAATAAATATATGAGGTCAGGGGCTTCCCTGGTGGCACAGTGGTTGAGAGTCTGCCTGCCGAGAGGCACCAGCATCTCCAAGGAGTTCTGTGTTGAATCTCCTCTGCAGGTCTGCAAGGGGGGGCAGTCACAGATCTGGGATCATCAACATCAGTGGGGGATAACTCTCTCCTAGTTATTAGAGTCAAGGTGTCAGAGTAGGGGAAATGGCATTCTTTACTGATTTATATTAACTGACTAGCAATAATATGGACATTAACAATTTCTGCAAAGATTTTAACACTATACCTAATAAATGCTATAATTGTCATAGGTATCAATCAAAAGGAAAAGAGAAAAGTATTCAAACTTTGAGTCTATATTGAATTTAGTTTATGTGGTGATATCTGGTGAGCTGTTTATGACCAACTTGTGTGTGGACTAAAGAGGGTCCTGTGAAAGAACTCATTTTCACAGAAAAAGAAAACAGTGATGTGCTTAAACCAACATGAATGTTTTAGTCTTCAGTGGAGACAAGTGAATGTGTAAAATTACAGTTGATTGGACAATCTACCCAAGTAGGTAAGATTAGGAGGCAGTAAAATATGACCTATTTCTGCGGTATTGAAGAGCATGAGGTTTAGACTGACATCTGAATCCATTAGGCACTAATAATGTAACATTGAGCAAATGATTTAACTTCTATAAGCCTCAGTTTTCTAAACTTTAAAAGACGAATAAATACTTGGCTCAGAAAATGGCACATAATAGAAAGCTAAAGAAAACTAGTTATTACTGTTATTATTACATCATTCATTCTGCTCAACATTTCATGGGTCCTTTTATTCTGAAGATATTTCCTCTCTTTGGCTCTGGGAAATTAACTTCTACAATGTTCTTTCTTTTGTTTTACTATTTAGTTTTTGACCTTCTTTCTATAGGTCTGATTTTTTTTTTTTTTTTTTTGCGGTACGCGGGCCTCTCACTGCTGCGGCCTCTCCTGTTGCGGAGCACAAGCTCTGGACGCGCAGGCTCAGCGGCCATGGCTCACGGGCCCAGCTGCTCCGCGGCATGTGGGTCCCTCCCAGACCGGGGCACGAACCCGTGTCCCCTGCATCGGCAGGCGGACTCTCAACCACTGTGCCACCAGGGAAGCCCTAGGTCTGATATTTTATTAAATTGTTCTGTGTTTCATCTTTCCTTTTATATTTTTTACCTCTTTGTAGTTTTGCTCTTTGCTTTGAAAAATTTCATCAAATTTTATCCTCCAGTCTTTTTACAGATTTTTAAAACATACAATCATATTTTAAATTTCAAAGAGCTTTTTTCCTGTAATCTTCCCTTTTTTAGAATTATATACTTGTTTCTTAGAAACAATATATTCTTGATTTTCTCTGGTGATGTATCTAGATCTTTTTATATCTACCTATCTAGCTTACTATTTTCATATTTCCTGAAAAATCTGTTTCTTCTCTGTTTAAATATTCTTTTGTTTATTTTATTCTATAGGTTTTTCTCAGAAGTATGGCGATCTTGGACTGTTCTCCTTTTTTTCGTAATACGGATCCATCTGCTTCTTCCCTGAAATGGGAAGTGTGACTGGACTAGCAGTGGACAAGAAATGGTAAAGCAATAAATAAAAGAAGGTGAAAGAGACTCACTGTTTATATGTAAATCTCAACAGATAATTACTAAAAATTGTTACTACTGGATTAGTTGTAAGGTAATGATAAAAGTGCTTAAATGTTGAATGTCTGGACCGATTTGCATTCAATTTATTTTAGGAGTGTTCTTACACCCCTTTAAGGAGACTGATATTACATATTTAATTTATACCTTGGGCTGTAGTAGGGTAAGAATGAGGAAGGAATACTCCAATTAACTAATGTACTCAAAAGAAAAACTTTGAGTTTTTCTATGTGGAAAGATTGTGTCTGAATGTGTGTTCATAAGTTTAAAGCTACAATGAAATACTTAAGATATCCAGGTATTATTTCTGGGGTTTCTGGCTATAAGTGACTTTTTGATCTATTGACTAAATACTAATAGTTTCACATTAAAAGTGTGTACCAAGATGGCAGACAAATTTGTCTTTAACAAATATAAAAATAATGTTATAGTTAGTATATTCATCTATATTTTCACATGAATAGTCTTTATGTTAATTTAGGGCTCCTTGTATTAGTATATGCTTTTAAAGAGGGGGAGCTTTGCTACACAAAGAGAGATCCACGAACCAAAATTATTATCACCCTGGAGCTTGTTAGAGATGCAGAATTTCAGCCCCTCCCAGACCTACTGAATCAAAATCTGCATTTTACCAAGGTCCCCTGCTGATTCTCATGCTCACTGAGGTCTGCCCAGTAGATAGGGAAGAGGATCGAATTGAGGGTCATTATTCCTTATTCTAGAACTGCTTTTTTCCTTATGATATGTTTTATGTTGAAAACCATACTTCAAAATCTTGGAAGTGTTGGTATAATATATTCAGGGGGGAAGCTTAGAAGAGAACAATGAATAGCATTTCACGTCATACATTTGCATGAAAATCCATGTACTTGAGAGCAGACATATACTGAAAAACTCTGGTGAAAATAAAGGCAAAAAGAAAATAACTGGCAAGATCATATTAGAGATGACAAAACTGAATCAGAGATAAGATATAGTAATGGTGGACATTTTAGCTAGGTAGACAGTTTCTGGATGATTCAGTGCAAAAGCAGGGTAGCAGATAAATTTTTTCACTTTAATTGATGACTTAATGTCGATTTTTCCCCTGAGAAGGAAGAGCAAGTGACAAGAAGTTTTACTGCTATTGTCCTAACTTTACCATCACAGGAGAGCCAATTGATGAATTGGAAATAATAGGACATTGGAGAATTACAGTTAGCTATTTAAGAGTCTGTGATAATGAGGGAAATCTAGGCATAGCCAGACTAATAGGCCAGATTATGGGAAGTTAAATTTCAAAAATTGAAAGAATGTTGGATATGATCTCGTAGTCTGAGTCTCTAAAAGAAAAATAATCAAAAGAGAGGCATTCAAAAAAGAAGTCACAATTCCAGTAAGGAAGAAGAGAGCTGTAGCTTTAAGAACCATTGGAGTTGACCAGCAAGTCTTACAAGGACATATAAAGACAGAGATGAGGAGACCTACAGAATGAACATATGGCTTAGTTAGGTCAGGATAATGACAGGAAAGTTCAAATCTAGATAGACAAAGTCCCTTAAGTGTGGATTATTATGCGGAGATTATGGTATAATCTTAATATAGCCATGAGAAGGAAGCCAGATTACTCAACTCTCACTTTGTTTCTCTATTTCTACTTGTATTATAATAATTTGTTCACATCTGTCCCCCAAATTAAATTGAGGGCAAAAATCTAGTCTGGTTAATTTTTATATTACCAAACGATAGTATAAAGTAGAAACTCACTGAAGTATAAACTCAGTCAACTCTGTTGAATGAGTGAAGAATAAATACTGGTAAGAGGGAGTTGTAACAACTTCGGGTAAAAAGGAGAAGTTATCTCTTAAAAATATTTTTATTTGTATTTTTTAAGACTGTTAGTATGATGACTAAATAATCTTTTTAGAATTTTATAAAATTCTCAACTAGGTGAAAAGGAAGTTCTACTAAACTCAGAGAGCAGGGATATTAAGTACAGCACCCTGGTCTTGATTAAATGGATCCAAAATGATTGAGAAAACATGAAGAATATAACTCTAAATTGCCATTTTTCTATACAGTTTTCTTATATTTGAATAGATATTACATGAACATAGTTAAGATATTGGAATGTACAAAGGTACATAATTAAATGTAGTACTTCAATTTCAAGTTAATGATTATGTTTAGTTTTAAGTTTTCACAACTGTATATATTAACAACTCATCGTTTACTTTTACATATTTGTGTGGTGTAAGTAAAAGTCATACTGTGTTTAAGTTCCCACCTTCCCCTATTTGTTGCTAACCACTTCTAGTATTAGCTTCTTATGTAACCTTCCATAGCTTCCCTATGTATCACTACATGAATATGAATCTACAGTTTTATTCCTCTTTCTCTTTTTTGTATACAAATAGTAGCATAGTATACACTTTATTTTCCAACTTGGTATCTCCCAACTTTGTTGTGTTTTGGTAATCTTTCCACATCCATGCATAAAGAGATTTTTTATAATTTTCTATTTTCATTTTTTATTATGGAAACTCTCGAAACAAATAAAGGTAGAAAGAATAGTATAAGTTTCAGCAATAATTATCAATATTCTGCCACTCTTGCTTCATCTATTCCCCATTTTTATTTTTTCTTGGGATATTTTAAAACAAATCTCAGATATTTTACCTCATCAATGAATACTTTGATATGTACAGTTGACTACTGAACAATATGGATTTGAACTGTGAGAGTCCACTTATACATGGATCTTTTTTTTCAATAGTAGATACTACAGTACTAAAGGATCCGAGGTTGGCTGAATCCATGGGATAGGGAAACTTGGATACAGAGGACCCTTGTATAAGGAGGGCCAACTATAAGTTATATACAGATTTTCAGCTGCACAAAGTGTCAGTGTCCTTAACCCCCAAATTATTCTAGTGTTGACTGTATTTCTAATAGCTAAAAATATTATTTATTTGCATAAACCCAATGCCACTATCAAACCCAGCTAAATAAATGACTCATTTATATAATCTAAAACTCAGATCATGTTCAAGTCCCTCCTCAATTTTGCTCAAAATTATTTTTTTACAATTGGTTTATTTGAATTGCTATTCAAACAAATCTATACATTGCATGTGGTTGACATGTCTCTTAAAGTCTCTTTTAATCTATAACATTTCTCTCTCTCTTTTTCCCCCTGGCCTTTATTATTATTATTTTTTAAATCTAAGGATCATTTGTCATGTAGAAGTTCCTACATTCAGACTTGTTTCCACATTCAGATTTAATTGGCTGTATCCTCCTAGTATTTAACATAGTCCTCTTCCCATTATACTTCCTATAGTTAGGGGACTTCCCTGTTGGTCCAGTGGTTAAGACTTCCCCTTCCAATGCAGGGAATGCGGGTTCCATCCCTGGTCGGGAAGCTAAGATCCCACATGCCTCATGGCCAAAAAACCAAAACATAAAAACAGAAGCAGTGTTGTAACAAATTCAATAAAGACTTTAAATATGTTCCACATCAAGAAAAAATCTTTAGAAAAAACGGGATAGTTAGAACTAGAGGCCTTATTAGAGTCAGGTACTTTATTAGATTCAGGTGTAATTACTTATAAGCATCCTTCATAAGTGATTCTATCTTCTTCCTGATGCATCTCAGCAGGATGCACATATCATGGGATAGTTCAATTGTAGTGATTAATCAGTGGGTCTAGGCACTATCAGCCTGGTTCATTCAGCATAAAATTCTCCCTCAATGATTCCCTGATGCTTTTAGCAGCCACTGATGATTGTTGCTTAGATTCTTTTTTCATAAGGAATTGCAAAATGATGCTTTTATAATTCTATCATCCCTCTTGCTTTAATTTGCTGTAATTCTTTTGATAACAAACTTTTGTTCACCAACTTTTTGGGTACTGTAAGATACCTACAGGAAAAACAGGATATTTATCATTTTTTTGAAGTAATGAATTAGTGTTCCAGCATCCTGCAATAGAGACTGATGGGGGTATTTTTTTTTTGTCATTTTGAACTCCTGATTTTTATGTATTTTAATATATTTTAATTTGTAACCATAATTCCTTTAAAGCTTTAATTGTTCTGTATTTCGTCATTTGACTACATTGCCTTTTTTAAAACAGAGGTTAAATAAATCATGGATGCACGGTGATTTATTTAAACAGTCCTCTACTGATGGGCATCTAGGTTATTTCTGATCTTTTGCTATGCCATGTGACACTGTAATAAATAAACTTATATATATATATATATATATATATATATATATATATATATATATATATATATGTTGTTTCACACATGTACAAATATATATTAAGGATAAATTCCCCAAAGTGAAATTGGTCGTATGATAAGCACATTTATAATTTTGTTAAACGCTGCCCAATTGCCCTCCATAGGGGCTGCACTAACTGAAGTTGCATGAGCAAGTCATGAGAGTGCCTATTTTCACCACAGTAGTGCCAAGAGAATATATTTTCAAACTTCAGGTGGTTTTTCCCCTTGACTTAATAAGTAAAAACAGTTATCAAAATAAACATGTTCAATATATATGATTCAATATGGATGATTCCCAGAAAAACAGAAAGTATTGGCTAACATGGCCATTTTTACCAGAAGCCTACCAATTGCCATTATTAATCTTTTTGACAAATTGTGAAATACGGATAAAGAAAAACATAATATGAGGAAAAATATCTGTCACAAACATTAAAGAGTCTGAGATTTAATCTACTCACAAGCTGTAATTTAGCCTGCCGTAGTGTCCTACATGGTGCCAGACATGAGTTTCCTAGCTCAGAGACAAAAGACTTGATTGCTAATAGCAAAAGGTATATCCAGATGCAAGTTAGTGTCAGTTTTCCAAGCCCCATTTCCAACAGGGGTGGTGCAGATGGGTCTACATAGATACCTGTGCATACAGTGAGATAGGCTACATGAGAGGAACACTGAGTCTAAGAAACCTACTATTGATACTTTATGGCACCTGCAAGCAAGCCTGCTCTTTGTCCCATAAGAAGACATTACTTCATCCTTAAAAGTTGCATTCTGCAAACACAATCCTGAAAAATTATCTAAGTAAAAGCAGTTAGGACTTTACATTCTTACATACCCAGCCTTAGCAATATGTGCAGGAACAGGAGAGATCCATGGAGGAGTGTATTCCAGCAATGTCATTTTTGATATTCAAATGATGGAGAAAGCAAATTTGTTAAATGCCAAAAAATGTGAACAATGACATTCCTAAAGTTACGTATTATATTATTAAAATGTATTTTGTGAGCACTTCGAAAAAAAGATTATTGAAAATAAAAATGACTTCAATAAGATAAGCTATATAGAATTAAGAGTTTCCTCTTAAAAAGGGTTTTATCTTTTGCAGAGCGGAGAAATTTAGCAGGCATAGTATATCTGAATTTTAGAAGATTTTTTAATGGAAAATTGAATAGTATATAATGGTGGATTTATTCCTGATTAAATAAGAATAAGATTATTTTCAAAAAAGGATATTGCTTAGTCAATTTAACCCTGGAGAAAAGTTATTTGTGAGGATACCTCTTACCAACAAAAGTTGATTTTTTTTCACTTATGTTATGAATAGTATCTAGAATGGGATAGCAGAAATACTATTGTATTATAACAGTATTTTATGACTTTATTATAATTCATCATATCATATCTTGCTTATTATGAGCTTAGCAACACTTTAAGAGTAACAGGAAGCATAGACAGAAAAGAGAGACAAGTTTACTATTTCCGTATAAAAAGTAGTTGAGGAAACAGAGGATACTGTCCAGCAAAAATAAGACAGAGAATAAGGAGAACGATAGGTCTAGTTTGGAAAATAAAATTAAGGCTGTTCTTTTTGGTTTTTGAGGATTGAGCTTTGGTCTATACCAAAAGACACAGATAGGTTGACAAGTTTGAGTTAAACATAAAAAAATTTCAGCAATCATATGATGGAATGGCATTTGAGATAAAGTAAATTCAATCCAAGGATGGCTCCTGGCTTTGTGGGACCTGAAGATTTTGCAGTTTCAGGGGTTGTCTTTAAGAAAACAAACAAAAATAAATAATTGCAATATAAAATAGGTACTGAAGTAAATGTTTATTTACAGTGAGAAAATATCCAACAAAGTATACATTTTCAAAAGATGTCCGATACCACAAATTTTATAAAGTCCAAAATATAAACTAATATTTTAATTAAAGTATCTGATATACTTCTATAATACTTCCCCCCTATGTTTTTGACTGCATTTATACTTAGATCACATCTTTTTGTATAACAGTCCTGTCATATCATTTTCTCTTGGGTATTGGAAAGATATCTCAGTCTTTTCCTTGGTAATGTTGATTAATGTATATGTTTTCAAGATAATAATTTAGAAATGTTTCTTTTAGCTTCACAGCTCATTACTAGCAATGCCATTGTGCTTTCTGTTTGTTTGTTTTTTGTAAATCTGAGATTTCTGAATCTGTGATTATATAACTTCTAATCTCATTTAATTGTGGTTTCCAGGTATATCTTTAGGTTAGAAAAAATTGCCTTTCTTGTTTGTAATTAGGTACTTCTTATAGTAACATAGAAATTATTGCCAAAATCTTTGAAAAATCAAAAGATCCACAAATTAGAGAAATAAAGTGGTGATTTTAATAAAACATTGCTCCTCATAAGTTGTTTCAGGTAATTTTCCTTTGGTATATTACATCCAGTAGTTTGATTCACGTAATCCATGAAAGACTTTCTTTTTTGTTCCTATAGATTTTCTCCTTATTTTTCTAGATTACTTTAGTGAAATATGAATAGCTTCGTGAAAATATGAAAGCAAACACATTAAAGAAGGATGGGAAAAAAAGGGACTACGAGAAGGATGAGAAAGGTAAAGCACATGACTTAAATCTTTAAGATGGTCGAACTTATTCAAAGAAGAAAAAAATATTACTAACAGAAAAAAATTTACTAATGCGATAGAATTTTTGTTGTTGTTGTTAAGGTACACGGGCCTCTCACTGTTGTGGCCTCTCCCGTTGCGGAGCATAGGCTCTGGACGCACAGGCTCAGCGGCCATGGCTCACGGGCCCAGCCGCTCTGCGGCATGTGGTATTTTCCCAGACCGGGGCACAAACTGGCGTCCCCTGCATCGGCAGGAGGAGTCTCAACCACTGCGCCACCAGGGAAGCCCTGCAATTACAAACTTTTTAGCTGCATTTATATGTAGTAGACCAAATTTGCTAATAGAAGGTCTTAAAAATAAATGTTAGTTAAAGCTTATTTATTGATATTTTTAAAAAGTCAAACGGGGCTTCCCTGGTGGTGCAGTGGTTGAGAATCCGCCTGCCGATGAAGCGGAAATGGGTTCGTGCCCCGGTCCGGGAAGATTCCACACGCCGCGGAGCGGCTAGGCCCGTGAGCCATGGCCGCTGAGCCTGCGCGTCCGGAGCCTGTGCTCCGCAACGGGAGAGGCCACAACAGGGAGAGGCCCGCGTACCACAAAAAAGAAAAAAAAAAAATTCAAACGGCTGTGCCAATATTATTGTGATGAACTGAGGGAAGGTACTTAACTTCTCTTGACCTCAAATTCCACATCTACACATTTCAAAGGGTTAAAAGAAAATCAATGAACTCATGTTCATAAATGCAGCCCAGAAAGGTGACTGACACATACACTTAATAATAATGATACACTTCTTGCACTGCTCATAACATCCTCATAGATAAAAGAGTTTTGATTTTCCTTATAATGCTCCACAAACAAAAATATTCCATGGACTTTTTCTTTTATTATATAACCTTTGAAATGGAGCGATATAACAACGTTATTAGAATCAAAGAACATAGAAATTATTTCCTGGCCCTGACTAGAAAATCCTAATTAAAAACCTTTCAACAACAAAAAGGAACACTCTAATTTAGCCTTTGCTCTCTCAGTAATCGAATGTTTTGCAATTTATTTCATTTCTGTTTTCCAGTGTGGATGAAGGTGTTATCGAAAAACAATTTATTAAGACACGGGCCAAAAAATAGGATTAAATACATTCTTGTATTTTTCACTGTCAATTGTAACACTAACTGGAACTATTGGCTTAAATACAAATTTCATTATGTTAGTTGCTACCTAAAATCCTCCAGCTGTTTTCCATTGCCTCAAAGATAAAGCCTAACATTGACAAACTCTTTTATAGTCTCTCTTCTGATGCCATTCTAAGTCACTTTCTTGAGGAGCAAACCTTCCAACTACTGCAAAATATTCATTCATAATCTATACTTCAACCCTACAGAATTATATCCCATTCCCTAAATCTTTCATACTTCCTCATACTTCCATAAATTTGTAATTCTGCTCTCTGCGTCTGCAATACCTTTCACTGCCTTTCTCCACACAGATACTTATCAATAAAATGTATACTTTAACAATCAGCTCAAATGCCACCTCTTCTTCGAAATTTCTTGACCACCCCACAGCCTATTTTCAGTAGCCTGTGTCCTTCTCAGTATTTCCTTTCACTTTTCAGTCATCTCTTTACAGAACTTACTTAATTCATAATATTGTACTTAGGTTTTTATATTTCTATCTTCTAACTTAATGATGAGAATTCTTCAAGGGAAGTGTTTTCTTTATTCATCATTTCTTTCTACGTATGCCAGTCCCACTGTTAGATCAGGCCACCCAAGATGGCTGTTCCTTTGCTCTCTGTACATCCCCTGCTGGACCAGTGTCTGTCACCTACACCTGCTCTCATGACTGACCTTCCTACATACTTGCCCCAGGCCCCAGCTAGTGACTGTTCTTATCAAAGGGCAGTGAGGGGCATGCCCCTCTGCTAGTTTCCCCAGTAGCCAATGAGACAACTTACCATCAATTCCCTCTATATCTGGTAACCTCCCCTTCCCCCTGGGAGCAAAGACTGCTGCCATGTCCTGCCCCACCCACCATCACCTCACATGGTGGGGTGTCGCCCCAGGACCTTGCTTCAGACCTGTAAGCTCCCCCTATCCATTACACCACTGATGTCTCTGATGCTGACTCCAGGCTCTTTCTTTGGTCTTGAAGCTAAGCAAGTATAGGCCTTGCAGGACTGTGGGGTGCAGCCCAACATCTGCACAAGTGTTTGTTGACTGAATAAATGAGATTCAATTATATGTAATGTTCACCTGCAACTAATGAATATTACATATGTTTTTAAAAATATCTTTATTAGAGTATAATTGCTTTACAATGGTGTCAGTTTCTGCTTTATAACAAAGTGAATCTGTTATACATATACATATGTCCCCATATCTCTTCCCTTTTGCATCTCCCTCCCTCCCACACTCCCTATGCCACCCCTCTAGGTGGTCACAAAGCACCGAGCTAAGCTCCCTGTGCTATGTGGCTGCTTCCCACTAGCTATCTATTTTACGTTTGGTAGTGTATATATGTCCATGTCACTCTCTCACTTTGTCCCAGATTACCCTTCCCCCTCCTGTATCCTCAAGTCCATTCTCTGGTAGGTCTGCATCTTTATTCCCATCTTGCTGCTAGGTTCTTCTGAGCGTTTTCTTTTATTCTTTTTTCTTTTTTTAGATTCCATATGTATGTGTTAGCATACAGTATTTGTTTTTCTCTTTCTGACTTACTTCACTCGGTATGACAGTCTCTAGGTCCATCCACCTCACTACAAATAACTCAGTTTCGTTCCTTTTTATGGCTGAGTAATATTCCATCGTATATATGTGCCACATCTTCTTTATCCATTCATCTGTTGATGGACACTTAGGTTGCTTCCATGTCCTGGCTATTGTAAATAGAGCTGCAATGAACACTGTGGTACATGACTTTTTTTGTATTATGGTTTTCTCAGGGTATATGCCCAGTAGTGGGATTGCTGGGTCATATGGTAGTTCTATTTTTTAGTTTTTTAAGGAACCTCCATACTGTTCTCCATAGTGGCTGTATCAATTTACATTCCCACCAACAGTGCAAGAGGGTTCCCTTTTCTCCACACCCTCTCCAGCATTTATTGTTTCTAGATTTTTTGATGATGGCCATTCTGAACAGTGTGAGATGATATCTCATTGTAGTTTTGATTTGCATTTCTCTAATGATTAATGATGTTGAGCATTCTTTCATGTATTTGTTGGCAATCTGTATAACTTCTTTGGAGAAATGTCTATTTAGGTCTTCTGCCCATTTATGGATTGGGTTGTTTGTTTTTTTGATATTGAGCTGCATGAGTTGCTTGTATGTTTTGGAGATTAATTCTTTGTCAGTTGCTTCATTTGTAAATATTTTCTCCCATTCTGAGATTACATATGTTTTTGATTTTCAAATTATATTTCTATTTTCTATTCTTTTTAATGTAGACATATTTTATCCTTTCTTGGTATTTATACTTTAAAACTAACTTTGTTTATTTTATGAATTATTCAGTAGGAGAAACGTAAGAAATAATGATTTTAAGAAATACAGGGATACCTTGTTTTATTAAGGTTTGCTTTATCGTGCTACGCAGATTTGCGTTTTTTACAAATTGAAGGTTTATGGCAACCCTATGTTGAGCAAGTCTATTGGCACTATTTTTTCCGACAGGATTTTCTCACTCATGTCTCTGTGTCACATTTTAGTAATTCTTGAAATATTTCAGACTTTCCCATTATTATTTGAATTGTTAAGGTGATCTGTGATTGGTGATCTTTGATGTTACTACTGTAATTGTTTTGGGGCACCACAAACTGTTACCGTATAATACGGTGAACTTAATAGATAAATGTTGTGTGTGTTCTGACTGTCCCACTGACTGGCAGTTCTCTCATCTCTCTCCCTCTCCTCATACCTCCCTATTCCCTGAGAAACAACAATATTAAAATTGTGTCAATAACCCTACAACACCTTTTAAGTGTTCAAGTGAAAAGCATGTGTCTCACTTTAAATCAAAGGTAGAAATGATTAAGCTTAGTGAGGAAGCTATGTGAAAAGCTGAGACAGGCCAAAAGCTAGGCCTCTTGTACCAGTTAGCCAAGTTGTGACTGCAATGGAAAAGTTCTTGAAGGAAATTAAAAGTACTACTCCAGTGAACACACGAATGATAAAAAGTGAAAAGGCCTTATTCCTGATATGGAGAAAGTTTAATGATCTGGATAGAAGATCAAACCAGCCACAATATTCCCTTAAACCAAAGCCTAATCCAGAGCAAAGTCCTAACTCTCTTCATTCTGTGAAAGCTGAGAGAGGTGAGGAAGCTGCAGAAGAAAAGTTTGAAGCTAGCAGAGGTTGTTTCATGAGGTTTAAGGAAAGAAGACACCTCCATAACAGCAAAGTGCAAGGTGAAGCAGCAAGTGCTGATGTAGAAGCTGCAGCAAGTTATCAAGAAGATCTAGCTAAGACGATTAATGAAGGTGGCTACACTAAACAATGGATTTTCAATGTAAACAAAACATCCTTCTACTGAAAGATGTCATCTAGGACTTTCATAGCTAGAGAGTAGAAGTCAATGCCTGGTTTCAATGCTTCAAACGATAGGCTGACTCACTTGTTAGGGGCTAATGATAGGTGACTTTAAGTGGAAACCAATGCTCACTGACCATTCTAAAAATCCTAGTGCCGTTGAGAATTAAGCCAAATCTACTTTGTCTGTTCTTTATAAATGGAACAACAAAGCCTGGATGACAGTGCATCTCTTTACAACACAGTTGAGATCTTAAGCCCACTGTTGAGATCTACTGCTCAGAAAAAAAATTCCATTCAAAATATAACTGCTCTTTGACACAGCAGTTGGTCATACAAGAGCTCTGATGGAGATGTACAATGAGATTCACATTGTTTTCATGCCTGCTAACACAACATTCATTCTGCAGTCCATGGATCAAATAATGATGTAGACTTTCAAGTCTTATTTTTTTGAGAAATGCATTTTGAAAGGCTATAGCTACCATAGACAGTTATTCCTCTGATGGATCTGTGCAAAGTTAATTGAAAAGCTTCTGGAAAGGATTCACCATTCTAGATCACATTAAGAATATTTGTGATTCACGGGAAGAGGCCAAAGTATCAATATCAATCGGAGTTTGGAAGAACTTGATTCCAACCCTCATGGATGACTTTGAGGGGTTCAAGACTTCAGTAGAGGAAGTCACTGCAGATGTGGTGGAAATAGCAAGATAACTAGAAGTGGAGCCTGAGGAGGTGACTGAATGTTACAATCTCATGATAAAAGTTTAATGGATGAGGAGTTGATTCTTTGGATGAGCAAAGAAAATGGTTTCTTGAGATGGAATCTACTCCTGGTGAAGATGCTGTTAATATTATTGAAATGACAACAAAGTATTTAGAACATTACATAAACTTAATTGATAAATCAGTGGCAGGGTTTGAGACGATTAACTCCAATTTTGAAAGAAGTTCTACTGTAGGTAAAATGCTATCAAACAGCACTGCATGCTACAGACAAACTCTTCATGAAAGGAAGAGGCAATTGATGCGGCAAACTTCATTGTTGTCTTATTTAAGAAACTGCCACTGCAACAACCATTCAATCAGTCAGCTGTCATCAAAATCAAGGCAAAACCCTTCACCAGCAAAAGGATTATGAATCACTGAAGGCTCAGAGGATGGGTAGCATTTTTTAGCAATAAAGTATTTTTAAATTACAGCATGTACATTGAAGTTTTAGACATAGTGCTATTGCACAAAAGGCTACAATATAGTGTAAACATAACTTTTTTTTTTTTTTTTTTTGCAGTACGCGGGTCTCTCACTGTTGTGGCCTCTCCCGTTGTGGAGCACAGGCTCCGGACGCGCAGGCTCAGTGGCCATGGCTCACGGGCCCAGCTGCTCCGCGGCATGTGGGATCTTCCCGAACCGGGGCACAAACCCATGTCCCCTGCATCGGCAGGCAGACTCTCAACCACTGCGCCACCAGGGAAGCCCTAAACATAACTTTTATATGCACTGGAAAACCAGAAAATTTGTGGGACTCATTTTATTGCAATATTTGCTTTATTGTGGTGGTTTTGAACTGAACCCGCCCACGATATCTCTGAGGTATGCCTGTATGCAAATGCACTAGTGACTTTACTTTTTCAAGCTTTATAAGCTATAAGATTAATAAGCCATGAGCATCTGACAATCCAAGCAACAAACAGATGCAGAATATGTCCTGACTACATTAACACCACATTTATCATATTTGGATATTTAAAGAGCTATTTACCAGATAAAGATAACATTATCATCTTTCCTTTTACTGATGCAGTTCCAGTAATTAATTTTTCATTCATTCAACAAATATGTATTGAAAATCACTATGTGCAAGACACTAGACCTGATGCTCTGGGAAATAATTCTTACTTTCAAAAAATTTAAATTCTAGGAGGTGAGATAAGGCATGCACATGAAAAAGCCAGACATTGATAAATGACATCAATAATGAAATACAATAAAAGTTCAAAATAAGAAAGATAATTCCCTTTTAGAAACAGAAAAGAAAACTTTTGAATTGTACCTTAAGACATTAACAGTATCTGGTCATGTGATGATAGAAAATTACCATCTCCGTTTTTCAATATTTGTCCTTTTAAGTGCTAGATTATCAAAAACCATTAGGATTATGTCAAAATGACACAGTGATCAATATGAAGGCACTCCAAATGTCCAACTTGGAGACAACTAGAACTTAACTCAAGAAAATAACTGCAAATTATTGAAACACATGATATGTGTTTAAATTCACAAGTCCTTAGTGGTACTAAAAATTAAAAAATGCTCCTGGCAAGCTTATTTGTTGCCACAAAAATTTTGCATAAAAACATATATAAACTCAGTGAATTAAAACAATAATTAGTTATTCTTTCCTGAATATATGTGGGTTAGAGGGGGTTGATTGATCTAGGCTAGATTTGGCTGAGTTTAGCTCTAAGTTGCAGGTTGGCTTAGGGTTTTTCACATCTTCCTCAGCCTCCTTTTACTAATATCCCATGGTTAGAGTCAAAGTCAAGGGGATGGAAAATACACTTTGCTTTTATTGAGAGAAACTCTAAAGTCACATTGCAAAAAGCATGGGTAACCAGAGGTGGAGAAATTGTGGCCAATAATTATATCTATTATAGTCAAAATTAAAGAAAATTTCGAAGAAAAAACTTATTAAAGTTGCTAAGAAAACAACTTATTTTTTGGAAAAATGATAAATAAAGAGAAAGAACCAAGTTTTATTCAGCTCTCTTATATAAACTATACTACTGTATAAGCAAATAGATGAGGAGATGTGTCTCTTTATAACCAATTTTTCAACCCCTAATGAATTCATGAAGCCAAACATCCATGGCCACTAACATAACAAAAAGAGACATATGTTTCTCCTCTTAGAAGAACACATACCACTTATAAAGTAGTCTTTGCCATAAAACAAACAAACAAACAACAACAGAAAGAAACAATCACAGTTGACTGACAAAACCCTAGACCCAACTACAAATTTGGAGGACTTTGAGAGATCAGAGGAATTGGACATAATTCAGAAAAGTAACAGCTAGGGAAACTCTATAGGAAAACTTTTAAATTTCTTCAACAAATAAATAATAAAGAAACAAAAAGAGATTAAAGTGTCTTATGAAATCCATTAAATAATCACGACATACGGGCCTTTGTGGATCTTAAGTCAAGAGGAAACTGAAATCATTTCCTTTTTTCCTTTCTGAAAAAGACAGTATAAATTAGCAATGGCAAAAACCCAATACTGTCAATTTCATCAGTGATGTTAGAGAAACATGTTAGAGAAATATGTTCTCTGATTTTCCACATCAAATATTGTTTTTACCTTTCCATACTGGAGCACTTTCATATTTATGACAGAAAACCCAGTGGGCAATTTAAATTTTACACTATTATCAGGGTTGAGTTTTTCGTAATCACACATTTCAAATTGGAATTATACAACACATTTGCCTACTTTATACACTCTATTTTTAGTTAATGTAAAATCATTTATAGCTCTACTTGAGCTCTCTATACAATAAATATATTTTCTTAAAAAAATTTCCTTCCAGGTACAGGAAGGAAATAACTTGAAGAAGAGCACTAAATTCTAAGAAAATAGTCACTTCCATGTATGACTTGAAATGCTCCTGAATTTTTAGTTACCTATGTTTGGAAGAGTAAATACTGTTGATAATATACTTACCCTTTACTAAAGTTTATCAAATATTGTGTGTTTCCCTATAACTGTAGATTTGATATTAAGTCATCTATTTTAAGTGAGGATCAAGTAAGGGGTTAATGATTGAGAGTCTAAAATACTGGGTTAGATAGAAACAGAAGTGGTCTTTGAATGAATTGTGATAGGGTATAAAAATGTATATCTTACATTTTTACAACATTAAGTTTACAAGTAGAATTTGATATAACAATGTAGATATGTTTTTGCATATATATTGGCAATGGTGTCTTTTCTTTTGGCCACAATGAAAAGAAGCCAGCACCTAAACACAGTCATACATGGTCTACCACTCTTCTTTTTCCCTTTTAAAAACTCTTCCTCATTTCTTAACTTAGAAAGGTAATATATATTTGATTTAAAATTTTAAAAATTGTATGGTCACACAAACGACACTGAGTAGCCAAAACAATCTTGAGAAAGAAAAATGGAGTTGGAGGAATCAGGCTCCCTGACTCCACACTATACTACAAAGCTGCAATAATCAAAATAGTATGGTACTGGCACCAAAGCAAAAATATAGATCAATGGAACAGGATAGAAAGGCCAGAGATAAACCCATGCATTATGGTCGATTAGTCTACGACAAAGGAGGCAAGAATATACAATGGAGAAAAGACAGCCTCTTCAATAAGTGGTGTGGGGAAAACTGGACAGCTACATATAAAAGAATGAAATTAGAACATTCTCTAAAACCATACACAAAAATAAACTCAAAATGGATTAAAGACCTAAATATGAAGCCAGATACTATAAAAGTCCTAGAGGAAAACAAAGGCAGAACACTCTTTGACATAAATCTCAGCAATATCGTTTTGGATCCATCTCCTAGAGTAATGGAAATAAGAACAACAACATGAAAAAAAGAACCAAATGGGACCTAATTAAACTTAAAAGCTTTTGCACAGCAAAGGAAACCATAAATAGACAAAAAGACAACCTACAGAATGGAAGAAAACATTTGCAAATGATTCGACCGACAGGAGATTAATCTCCAAAATATACAAACAGCTCATACAGTTCAATATCAAAAAAACCAAACAACCCAATCAAAAAATGAGCAAAAAATATAAATAGACATTTCTCCAAAGAACACATACAGATGGCCAAAAGTCTCATGAAATGATGCTCAACACTGCCAATTATTAGAGAAATGAGACTCAAAACTACAATGAGTTATCACCTCATGCCCGTCAGAATGGCCATCATCAAAGTCTATAAATGATAAATGCTGGAGAGGGTGTGGAGAAAAAGGAGCCCTCCCACACTGATGGTGGGAATGAAAACTGGTACAACAACTATGGAGAGCAGTATGGAGATTCCTTAAAAATCTAAAAATAGAGCTACCACATGATTCTGCAATCCCATTCCTGGGCATATATACAGAAAAAAACATAATTCAAAAAGGTACATGAACCCTAATGTTCATTGCAGCACTATTTACAACAGCCAAGACATGGAAGCAATCTAAATGTCCATCAACACATGAATGGATAAAGAAGATATAGTACATATATACAGTGGAATATTACTCAGCCATTAAAAAGAATGAAATAATGCCATTTATGGCAACATGGATCAACCTGGAGATTATCATACTAAGTGAAGTAAGCCAGACAAAGACAAATATCATATGATATCACTTACATGTGGAATCTAAAAAAAAAAAAGATACAAATGAACTTATATTCAAAACACAGACGTAGAAAACAAACTTATGGTTACCAAAAGGGAAAGGGAGTGGGAGGGACAAATTAGGAGTTTGGGATTAACATACACACTACTATATATAAAAGAGATAACCAACAAGGACCTACTATAGAGCACAAGAAACTGTACTCAATATTTTGTAATAACATATAAGGGAAAATAATCTGAAAAATAATACACATAAACATATATGTATATATGTATATATATGTGTGTATATATATATATATATAAAACTAAATCAGTTTGCTGTACACCTGAAACTAACACAACATTGTAAAATAAAATAAAATAAAAAGTAGCAAAGAATAGTAATAATAAATATAAGGAATCCCAGTTGATAGCATTTTTAGGTGCATAGAAAAAGAAAAGGCAAAGTACATTTGGAGGAAAAGATCCCCAATCCAATTGCCTTAGGATCACCTAAATTCAGTTCAATAAAATATTACCTTATTATAAAAATTACTAAGAACAAAATGAAACAAGCTACTAGAAATTTGAGTCAATCAAAAAAACAATAATAAATCTATACTTCCACTGATTTTAAATATTGAATTAGAAATAGAAGATAAAAAGACTGTGCCTATACTGTATTGAATATCACTGGCATATAGGATAACATTTGATTCATGTTCCTATACTAGTCTCTCATTTTAGTTCTAATATTTCCACTTGATTCTCTTCTGATTCCAAATATATAGTCAGAACAATGTATTGCTATGAATTGTCCTATAAGTTTTTCAAAACTTTTTGGGCTAAGTGACCCTGTTATCATAAAAATATAAATGATATATGATTTTAGTTCTGAACAAAGAGTTATTTTAGGAAAGGTTACCTTTTACGGAAAAAAATGGTTAGCTTTTTAAAAACTATCATTTCTCACTTTATTGCTTGTATGATTTCTCACTTACTCTTTAGGTGTATATATGGGAGTGAACATATTACCGATTTCTAAAAAAATATTTGCTTAATTGAAAAAAAGATGTAGTGTCTGTTTTTAGGACACAGAGTTCAGTATCTGCAGTTAGATTCCTGTTATATATCTCAATTTCTAACCATTTATCTTTTGGTTTTTTACTGCTAGCATGTTCTCCCATGGAATGACAGAGATATATTCAATTACAGTGATAATATGTTTCTGTCATTATTTCCTTAATGTGTTTTATATATTTTGATGTTAATTCATATTGAAAATGACACCATTCACTGATATAAAATGATGATTCTTATTACATTAACTTTTGCTTAAAACAGATTTGCTAATATTAATACTGTTCTCCCCACTTGTCTATATTTTAAACTTGGCTGAGTTACATTTTATTAAAAAGCATTCTGAGACATTCACAGAAAGATAGACAAGATGAAAAGGCAGAGGGCTGTGTACCAGATGAAGGAACAAGATAAAACCCCAGAAAAACAATGAAATGAAGTGGAAATAGGCACCTTCCAGAAAAAGATTTCAGAATAATGATAGTGAAGATGATCCAGGATGCTGGAAAAAGAATGGAGGCAAAGATCGAGAAGATGCAAGAAATGATTAACAAAGATCTAGAAGAATTAAAGAACAAAAACCAGGGATGAACAATACAATAATTGAAATGAAAAATACACTAGAAGGAATCAATAGCAGAATAACTTGAGGCAGAAGAACAGAAAAGGGACCTGGAAGACAGAATGGTGGATTTCACTGCTGTGGAACAGAAGAAAGAAAAGAGAATGAAAAGAAATGAAGACAGACTAAGAGGCCCCTGGGACAACACTAAATGCAACAACATTTGCATTATAGGGGTCCTAGAAGGAGAAGAGAGAGAGAAAGGACAAGAGAAAATATTTACAGAGATTAGAGTCAAAATATTCCCTAACATGGGAAAGGAAATAGCCACCCAAGTCCAGGAAGCAGAGTCCAAGGCAGGATAAACCCAAGGAAAAACATGCCGAGACACATAGTAATCAAACTGGCAAAAATCAAAAACAAAGAAAAATTATTGAAAACAGCAAGGGAAAAATGACAAATAATATACAAGGAGACTCCGATAAGGTTAACAGCTGATTTCTCAGCAGAAAGTCTAGAAGCCAGAAGGGAGTGGCATGATATACTTAAAGTGATGAAAGGGAAGAACCTACAACCAAGATTACTCTACCCAGCAAGGATCTCATTCAGATTCGATGGAGAAATCAAAAGTTTTACAGACAAGCAAAAGTTAAGAGAATTCAGCACCACCAAACCAGCTCTATAACAAATGCTAAAGGAACTTCTCTAAGTGGGAAACAAAAGAGAAGAAAAGTACCTACAAAAACAAACCCAAAACGATCAAGAAAATGGTAATAGGAACATTCATGTCAATAATTACCTTAAACATGAATGGATTAAATGCTCCAACCAAAAGACACAGGCTTGCTGAATGGATACAAAAACAAGACCCATCTATATGCTGTCTACAAGAGACCCACGTCAGACCTAGGGACACATACAGACTGAAAGTGAGGGGATGGAAAAAGATATTCCATGCAAATAGAAATCAAAAGAAAGCTGGAGTAGCAATACCCATATCAGATATAATAGACTTTAAAATAAGGAATGTTAAAGAGACAAGGAAGGACACTACATAATGATCAAGGGATCAACCCCAGAAGAAGATATAACAATTATAAATATATATGCACCCAAAATAGGAGCACCTCAATGCATAAGGCAACTGCTAACAGCTATAAAAGAGGATATTGACAGTAACACAATAATAGTGGGGGACTTTAACACCACACTTACACCAATGGAAAGATCATCCAAACAGAAAATTAATAAGGAAACACAAGCTTTAAATGGCACAAGAGACCAGATAGATTTAATTGATATTCATATGACATTCCTTCCAAAAACAGCAGATTACACTTTCTTCTCAAGTGCACATGGAACATTCTCAAGGAGAGATCACACCTTGGGACACAAACCAAGCCTCAGTAAATTTAACAAAATTGAAATCATATCAAGCATCTTTTTGACCACAATGCTATGAGATTAGAGTTACAGGGAAAAAAACGTAAAAAACACAAACACATGGAGGCTAAACAGTACGTTACTAAATAACCAAGAGATCACTGAAGAAATCAAAGAGGAATTCAAAAAATACCTAGAGACAAATGACAATGAAAACACGATGATACAAAACCTATGGGATGCAGCAAAAGCAGTTCTAAGAGGGAAGTTTACAGCTATACAAGCCTACCTCAAGAAACAAGAAAAATCTCAAATAAACAATCTAACTTTACACCTAAAGGAACTAGAGAAAGAAGAACAAACAAAACTGAAAATTAGAAGAAGGAAAGAAATCATAAAGATCAGAGCAGAAATAAATGAAACAGAAACAAAGAACACAGTAGCAAAGATCAATAACACTAAATGCTGGTTCTTTGAGAAGATAAACAAAATTAAAAAACCATTAGCCAGACTCATCAAGAAGAAGTGGGAGAGGACTCAAATCAATAAAATTAGAAGTGAAAAAGGAGAAGTTACAACAGACACCTCAGAAATACAAAGCATCCTAAGAGACCACTACAAGCAACTGTATGCCAATAAAATGGACATTCTGAAAGAAATGGACAAATTCTTAGAAAGGTATAATCTTCCAAGACTGAACCAAGAAGAAATAGAAATTATGAACAGACCAATCACAAGTAATGAAATTGAAACTGTGATTAAAAATCTTCTAACAAACAAAAGTTCAGTACCAGATGGCTTCACAGGTGAATTCTATCAAACATTTAGAGAAGAGGTATCACCCATTCTTCTCAAACTCTTCCTAAAAACTGTGGAGAAAGGAACACTCCCAAACTCATTCTATGAGGCCACCATCACCCTGATATCAAAACCAGACAAAGATACTGCAGAAAAAGAAAATTATAGACCAATATCATGGATGAATATACATGCAATTATCCTCAACAAAATACTATCAAACAGAATCCAACAACACATTAAGAGGATCACACACCATGATCAAGTGGGATTTATCCCAGAGATGCAAGGATTCTTCAGTATATGCAAATCAATCAATGTGATACACCATATTAACAAAGTGAAAAATAAAACCATGTGATCATCTCAATAGATGCAGAAAAAGCTTTTGACCAAACTCAACACCCATTTATGAAAAAAACTTTCCAGAAAGTGGGCATAGAGGGAACCAACTTCGACATAATAAAGGCCATATACAACAAACCCATAGCAAACATCATTCTCAATGGTGAAAAACTGAAAGCATTTCCTCTAAGATCAGGAACAAGACAAGGATGTCCACTCTCGCCACTATCATTCAACATAGATTTGGAAGTCCTAGCCATGGCAATTAGAGAAGAAAAAGAAATAAAAGGAATACAAAATGGAAAAGAAGAAGTAAAACTTTCACTGTTTGCAGATGACATGATACTATACATAGAGAATCCTAAAGATGGCACCAGAAAACTACTAGAACTCATCAAGGAATTTGGTATAGTTGCAGGATACAAAATTAATGAACAGAAATCTCTTGCATTCCTATATACTAATGATGGAAAACCTGAAAGAGAAATTAAGGAAACACTCCCATTTACCACTGCAATAAAAAGAATAAAATACGTAGGAATCAGCCTCCCTAAGGAGACAAAAGACCTGTATGCAGAAAACTATAAGACACTGATGAAAGAAATTAAAGATGATACCAACAGATGGAGAGATATACCATGTTCTTGGATTGGAAGAATCAATATTGTGAAAATGATCATACTACCCAAAGCAGTCTACAGATTCAATGCAATCCCTATCAAATTACTAATGGCATTTTTTACAGAACTAGAACAAAAAATCTTAAAATTTGTATGGAGACACAAAAGACCCCGAATAGCCAAAGCAGTCTTGAGGGAAACAAATGGACCTGGAGGAATCAGACTCCCTGACTTCAGACTATACTACAAAGCTACAGTAATCAAGACAGTATGGTACTGGCACAAAAACAGAAATATAGATCAATGGAACAGGATAGAAAGCCCAGAGATAAACCCACGCACCTATGATCAATTAATCTATGACAAAGGAGGCAAAGATATACAATGGAGAAAAGACAGTCTCTTCAATAAGTGGTGCTGGGAAAATTGGACAGCTTCATGTAAAAGAATAAAATTAGAACATTCGCTAACACCATACACAAAAATAAACTCAAAATGGATTAGAGACCTAAATGTAAGACTGGACACTATAAAACTCTTAGAGGAAAACATAGGAGGAACACTCTTTGACATAAATCACAGCAAGATCTTTTTTCATCCACCTCCTAGGGTAATGGAAATAAAAACAAAAATAAACAAATGGGACCTAATGAAACTTAAAAGCTTTTGCAAAGCAAAGGAAACCACGAACAAGATGAAAAGACAACCCTCAGAATGGGAGAAAATGTTTGCTAATGAATCAATGGACAAAGGATTAATCTCCAAAATATATAAGCAGCTCATGCAGCTCAATATTTAAAAGGCAAACAACCCAATCCAAAAATGGGCTGAAGCCCTAAATAGACATTTCTCCAAAGAAGTCATACAGGTGGCCAAGAAGCACATGAAAAGCTGCTCAACATCACTAATTATTAGAGAAATGCAAATCAAAACTACAATGTGGTATCACCTCTCACCAGTTAGAATGGGCATTATGAGAAAATCTACAAACAACAAATGCTGGAGAGGGTGTCGAGAAAAGGGAACCCTCTTGCACTATTGGTTGGAATGTAAATCTCTACCAACTATGGAGAACAATATGGAGGTTCCTTAAAAACTAAAAATAGAATTACCATATGACCCAGCAATCCCACTACTGGGCATATACCCTGAGAAAACCATAATTCCAAACAACACATGCACCCCAATGTTCATTGCAGCACTATTTACAATAGCCAGGTCATGGAAGCAACCTAAATACCCATTGACAGATGAATGGATAAAGAAGATGTGGTACATATATACAATGGAATATTACTCCGCCATAAAAAGGAACTAAATTGGGTCATTTGTAGAGACGTGGATGCATCTAGAGACTGTCATACAGAGTGAAGCAAGTCAGGAAGAGAAAAACAAATATCGTATATTAATGCATGTACCTGGAACCTATAAAATGGTACAGAAGAACCCTTTTGCAGGGCAGAAACTGAGACACAGAAATAGAGAGAAAATGTATGGACACCAAGGGGGGAAAGTGGCGGGGGGTGGAGGTGGTGGTGTGATGAATTGGGAGATCGGGATTGACATGTATACACTGATGTGTGTAAAATGGATGACTACCTGCGCATCCGGAGCCTGAGCTCCGCAACGGGAGAGGCCACAACAGTGAGAGGCCCGTGTACCGCAAAAAAAAAAAAAAAAAAAAAAAATAGCAGAGTTCAATTTGGTTTTTTCCCTCCAATCTTAGAGTACCTATTTAATTTTACTTTTGTAACACATTTCATTTATGCTTGCCAATTCTTTTTTTACAATTAGCTTTTTTCTCTGCTTATTATACTTTTATTTATATTTTCTTACTTTTTGAAAAAAATTATGTTTTTATTCCAGTAATTGATCAAGCTAATTTTTTCAAAAAATATGTAAATAAAAATATTATATATAAGCTTATCTATTTCTCTATTTTCTCCTTCAAAAATAACTAAATCCCATCTATGCTTATCTGAAAATAAATTAGTATACATCTTCCTTCTTGCTTCCCAACTTTTATTCCTTTTATAATCTGATATATTTTAGATTATGTTATTATTGTGTTGTCTTTAAGAAAACTATCAATTTGACTACAGTTGAAGCTACATTTATGATAATTAAGAAGGTAATTCGATACTTAATATAAGTTTCAGTACTGGTACCATTTCATTATGTTAAAATCTCCTGCTAGGGCTTCCCTGGTGGCACAGTGGTTGAGAGTCTGCCTGCTGATGCAGGGGATGCGGGTTCATGCCTCGGTCCAGGAGGATCCCACATGCCGTGGAGCGGCTGGGCCCGTGAGCCATGGCTGCTAAGCCTGTGTGTCCGGAGCCTGTGCTCCGCAAGGGGAGAGGCCACAACAGTGAGAGGCCCGCGTATCGCAAAAAAAAAAAAAAAAAAAAAAAATCTCCTGCTAGGCTAGAGTACTTCCTTAAGTATCAGTTGTTTCTCAAGGGTGCAGTGTTATATATTTCCTAGATAGGTTTGTATTTTAAAATTTATTCTGTGGTCTTCTGCTCTGAATAACAACTTGGCTGAGTTTATGAAAACCTTAGGTCTCAAGCTTTTCATCCAAAAGCTCTATACATTTTCCCTTCTATTGTATGATTTTTTTAAATACAAATTTATTTATTTATTTTTGGGGCTGTGTTGGGTCTTCATTGCAGTGTGCGGGCTATCTCTAGTTGTGGAGAGCAGGGGCTACTCTTTGTTGCGGCACGTGGACTCTAGGCCCTCCGGCTTCAGTAGTTGTGGCTCGCAGGCTCTACAGCGCAGGCTCAGTAGTTGTGGTGCATGGGCTTAGTTGCTCTGCAGCATGTGGGATATTCCCAGACCAGGGCTCAAACCTGTGTCCCCTACATTGGCAGGCGGATTCTTAACCACTGAGCCACCAGGGAAGTCCCCTTCTATTACATGTTTCAGAGAATTCTGAGGCCAACTTAATTTTTCTTGCTTTTTTTCAGTTAGCCTGTTTTTTATTCCCTGTATGGACTCTGTAGAGACCTTGTTGTTTGGAAGCTCTCTAACTCAACATTCTTCCTATTTGGTTGGAAATCCACCTTTTGTAGTGGGACACAAGCCCCCACCTCTCCCTATGAAGCTGCACATCAAGATCTTTCCTTTCTCTTTTCTTTAGAAGGTAGATCTCCTCCCTGTTTTCCAAGACTGGTTCTGCAGCACTTTTACAAGTTCTATAAACTACCATAGCCTCCAAAAACCCTGAGACATTTCTCCCAGTTAGCCAGAGAAAGTTTGTGTTGCATACAACTAAGAGACTAACGCCAAGTATTTGCTCCTTAACCTTTATGCATATATTTTATATATATTTCTGTATTGTATATGTATATATAATACATATTTTTATGTTGAATATTGATCAATTGATCGATTGGTTTCTGTTTTCAGATACCTCATCCTAAAGTTACTAAAATGAGATTTTCAAAGGTAGAGCTATATTACAGAAATTGGGCATCCTTATCTTCCCTGCATTCCCCACCCCCTGCCCCCCACTTGCATGTTTAAAATTGGTTTAGAGACCTTTTAGCAACAAAGACTCATGGATATTTGCTAGTTCTGAGATCTAGTTTTCAAAATAGAGTATGCATTAGGCAGGTCATAAGTAGACCTTAAGAAGTAAATTCATCTTTGTGCAGTCTCTTTCTTAGGTGAATCCATTCTCTAAAGTGCCAAACACAATGTGACACATTTTTCATGCTTGAAAAAGTAATAGTTTTTGATATTTTGTCCGATGTAGCCAGATTCAAAGGAACAAAAAAGCTTAGTGTTTCAGGAGACTGCTCATTGTGAGGGTACCTGCTATGTCTTGACCTACACAAAGAACAGGGACCACTGCCAGAGAGAGATAAAGTGAAAATATAACCTGGTCTGTTCAGGAGCCCCTGTTATGCCTGCTACCATGGTCTAATATTAACAGTATGCACTTTCTCTCTTAAAAGGGCTCCAGTTTAGATGATATAATGGTACAGAGCCTGTGTGCACAGTGTCCAAGCCCAGTGTCACAAGGCAGTCAATAACAGAATCACCAAAAATGAGCAGAGATGGCATTCCTTCATATCTTCTGCCATCACAGCAGCGGTCTAAAACTCCCATTGCCACAAATACTGTATTCAGTCTTAGTTTCTACAATGAGTATTAGTTTCTCACCAACTGGAACTTTTAAATCAAGCAGTTAATTGAATTATCAAAAATAACTTCACTATTTCAGGGAAAAATCCATTCTAAATCACTATAATGGCCACTAGGTTTTCTACTCATTAGTGTTTTCTGGTTCCTGACTCTGCTGTTGTCCTGTGACTAAAAAGATGTACAGTGAAAAAAATGATTTAAATTGAGCTTTCTCAGCCAGCCTTATGAACCACACCCATTCCAAATATAGCTATTGATATTTCAAGTTCGGTGTTAAGAGGTCCATGATTTCACTGATTTACTTTTGATCTAGCAGTGGTCTAACAGATTTATAGATTGACCAGGCCCTTCTGTAATCTGGTGTAATCTACAGTGTATCAAAGAAACATGTCTGAAATTCCTGGATATTTTATGGCTGTCTTCCTTAGTTTAAAGGGAAGAATTGAATTTTCCTGTCTATGTACCTATTCTGGACTAGTTCTACTGTAATTGTGGAGGTGGGGGAGAGGTGGGAGAGTTGTGCTTTGAAAGCAATATGTGTTCACTCACCGCATTATCTTTAAGATATTTTAAAGCTTATAATTAAATATTTTCAAAACATTTTTCTAAGTTCTTCTAATTCAGTAAGGCATATGACTTTGCCTGAGCAAGGAAATATAGCACTCAAGTGGGACTCATATATTTAGAGTAGCTGTTATTGATACAAATCTCCTATGTCTAGAGTTTAGTGAAATAATCCATAGGTTTTTTGTTTTTTTAGATTTTATTTATTTATTTATTTTTAACATCTTTATTGGAGTATAAGTGCTTTACAATGGTGTGTTAGCTTCTGCTTTATAACAAAGTGAATCAGCTATATGTATATGTATATACCCATATCCCCTCCTTCTCACGTCTCCCTACCATCCTCCCTATTCCACAGGTTTTTTACTTTGAGTTTGTAATTAAAATTAGCCATGCTTCACCTTTTTTTTTTTTTTTGGTGTGAATGTATGTGTGTATGTTTAGTCAGTTTTTGTTTGTTTTAGTTTAGTTATGTATTTTTATCACCTATTTAACTTAAAATCTAGAAATATATGCTCATTTTCTCAAAAATTCATTGTAAGTTAAAAAACAAAAATACAGATTTTAAAGTTGTTTTATAGAAATTAACAATGAAGATATTTTAAGTTTTGAGTTAATTCTAGAGGATAGAGTTCAGAGTCACATGCATTTGATGTCATGATTTATAAGGAATGCTAGAAGCCATTTATGAACTTCATAATGAAATACCTTTTCTCTCTCCCTATTTCTCAAGTTGGAACTCTTTTATGTGACCTACAGAAGTCAACATCTAAACCAAAAAGTATTCCAATAATCCTCAGTCAGTTCAGTTGAACTTCATAGAGAAATTCATTTTGTGTAAAGTCAAAGCATACATTTTCTGCAAAAGTCATTTCAAAATGTCATTTCTGAGTAACTTACATTTATGAAGAGACAAAGACTGGAAAAGAAATAAGTAGTTAAATGGAACCTACTCCCTACGTGACTGACATATTGAACTAGATTTTCTTAGCGAATAACCTACTTCCTGATTTAAACTTTTTTGTGTAGCTTCTTAAATCTACATGAGTTACTGATTTGCTCTCAAGGACTAAGCTGAGACCTAGAAAATATTATGTAATTATAAGCAGAGGATATTTAAGTAAACAAAAAACAAAAATGCCTATAAGGTGCACGACACAATTCAAAAAAATATGAAGGAAATAAGGTTAAGAATGTGGTAAAAATAAAAGGCATTTTTGGAAAACTAGACATTATTCAAAATCATTTGAAAATAGCTTTTATGTTCTTGAAATATATCAGAGCTAAATGTGTTCTGATCATCATCAAAGATGTAGAGATAATCCTATATTTAGGTTAAGCGACCTCCTCCTTCCTAGTACCAGCAAAGCAAAGCAAACTTACCTTCATTCATTTTTCTGTCATATCTAGGAATCTTTATCTTAGGTATATTTTTATTTATGGCCTCTCTATTAAGGTTAAGATGTTATCTAGAAAGGACAAATATTACTCCTTCTTGAAGTAATGTAATTATTCTTTTGGGAATGGGAGCAAGTGAGGTTAATTTTAAAATGGAGATGGGATCTGGCCAGAATTACAGATTGGATGAATTCCTAAATTTAAGAGGTGAGTTTCTGCGTGTGCATGTGTGCGCACGTGCATGCCTTCCTGTAAATCGGAGTGGTGGTAAGAAGGGGTGCCAAACTGAGAACGACAGTGAATCATTTTGGTTTAGGCTGATTATAATCTTGCTGCATTACATTAGATATTTGGAATTCTAAAATATACTATAAAATATGCCCAAGGAGACATGTTAGAATTTTGCTTAGGTTAACAAATTTTATGAGATTTTAACCAGGGCTTGGTTTACTCTTTCCTGAATTTGAATCATCTGTCTCTACGTTTCTTCTCTCTTTCTCTCTCTTTCTTATTTTTTGGGGGGTGTTTACTGCTTATGTAAAGCAGAATAGATTTTTTTCCAGCTTTTTATTGAGGTATAATTGACAAATAAAAATTATATATATTTAAGGTGAAAAATGCAATGATTTGATATATGTATACACTGTGAAATGATTATTACAATCAAGCTAATCAACACATCTATCACCTCACAGTTACCATTTGTCTCCTTTTCTCCTGGGTCATTCATTTGTTCACCCATTTCTCTGACAAATAATTCCTGCATATCTACTATGTACCAGGCACTCTCTTAAGGACCGTGGATATGAAAAGGATAAGACTAAGACCTTGAATAAGACTCAAAGAGCTTACAACTTAGTGGGGGAGCCTAAGACATGAAGTAGTTATAAATCACTGTGACTGGCCCCTTGATTATACTATTCAAAGTGCATATAAAAGGTGGGGGTGGGAGAGAATGGGAAGAGGGGAGATATTAAAGAGAGTTAATGAAGGTGATGAAAAGTAAAGGATGCTTCAAATCAGTCTGGTGAAGATGGGAATGAAAACCTCAGGACAGTGTAAGCATAGGTTTCTAAGCTAGGAAATAGCATTTGATGCCTTGAAGGCTAATGCCAATTCTCTTCAAGGAAACATCCGTGGGAAGAAATTTTCCAAAATTCTCAATCTACTACAAATTTCATATCAGGCCAAAGAGTCAGTACTATGCTACATGTGCTGAGAACTTTATATTTGAAAATCACTTTCACAGCAAAACTGCTCTATGGTAATTGTTTTTATTGCTTCTTTTATCTCCATATTATAAGAGATGAAGAAACTGAATAGCCTCTACTTTTATATTCGACTCAGAAGAGACCTTTTCTCAATCTCTTTAAGATTAACAGCAATAAAACAAATATTATCAGGAATCTGATAGATGATGTGACAAATTTCATAGAAAAACGTTCTTATTGATCATGCATCTTTAAAGACACCTCACAACTGATTATCCACCCTAATTGATTCTGGCCAAGATTTCTCGACAGTATAGCTAGCAATTTAGAGAGGGAGCCCTTGTAGTAAAGCATTGTTAAGAGAAAAAAAAGGTCACTAATGCTTTTTCCTTAAAAACTTAATTTAACAAAACTCAATCGTGCAAGAAGCCATATATCCAAATGCCAGATGGCCACTTCTACTTTTGTACATATGCTAACAATTTCCTAGAACCAATAAAGAGAGTTTTTGTTAAAAAAATCAAAGAATACATTTTTCTTATTTTTAAGCTTTTTATTTTGTAATACCTATAGACTTAAAGTTGCATATGTAGTAGAAAATTCCTGTAAACCCTTCAACTAGTTTCCCCTGGTGACAGCATCATTTATATAACCATAATACAATGATTGAAACCAGGAAATTGCTACTGATATGATACTAGTAACTAATCTACAGATTTTAATCAAATTCTCATGTTTTCTCGATTACTGCTCTGTTTCTGGGGCAGGATCCAACCTAGGGTCCCACATGACAGTTAGTTGTCACATCCCCTTTGTCTCCTCCAATCTGTGACAGTTCCTCTGACTTTCCTTGTCACTTGCCACTTTTAAAGAATATTGGCAGTTATTTTGTAGAATGTTCCTCAAGGTGGGTTAGTCTGATGTTTTCTCATTATTAGATTGAGTTTACATGTATTGCATAATTGGCAAGAGTACAACAGAAGTGATGTTGTGTCCTTTTCAATGTCCTCATAGCAGGAGGCCCTTGATGTCCATGTGTCTTATTACTGCTGAAGCAAAGTTATTGTTTTCCCCTTTTGTTTTTCCTTTGTAATCAAAAGGAGTATGTTGTAGCAAGATGCTTTGAGACTAAGAAAACTAGTATTTCTCATCATACTTTTGTTCCCTGCCTTTAGAACGCATCAGTGTTTCTTGGCTGTCACGATCACTGTGGAGTTTGCCTAATGGTGGTTTTATATTTCCACCGTGCCTTCTATATTAATTAATTGGAATTCTACTGTATGGAAGAATGTATTCTCTCCATTTTTATATGTTCAATTCTTTATATTAATATGGACTCATGGATGGATATTTGCTTTATTCTATTGACTGAATAGTTACTACTGTTGCTTATCTTGTTGTTCAAGTTGTCCTATATTTGGACATTGGGAGCTCCCTCAAATAGGGTCCTACATCCTTTATAAGTGTTCTCATCATTTTTTGAGCACTTACTTTATGGCATATCAAAAGGTACATCTTGTATTTTCTCTTCCCAATCCCTGGAACCAAGCATTTCTATAAGAAACCCTGGTTCCTTTAATCACAGAACGGGTTTTAGAAATCAAGATCTGGGTGCTAGTTGAATGTAAACTTTTAAAATCTGAAGTAAGTCAGAAATAGAAAAACAAATATCGTATATTAACGCATATATGTGGAATCTAGAAAAATGGTATAGATGATCTTATTTGCAAAGCAGAAATAGAGACACAGATGTAGAGAAAAATGTAAGGATACCGAGGGGGAAGGGTGGGGAGGAATTGGGAGATTGGGATTGACATATATACACTACTATGTATAAAATAGGTAATTAATGAGAACCTACTCTGTAGCACAAGGAACTCTGCTTGGTGCTATGTGGTGACCTAAATGGGAAGGAAATCCAAAAAAGAGGTGATATATGTATACGTATGGCTGATTCACTTTGCTGTACAGCAGAAACTGACACAGCAGTGTAAAGCAACTCTACTCCAAAAAATTTTTTTAAATCTTTTATAGAATGAAGATTTTTAATTAAAAAAAATTCATTATATTATTCACTGATGCTATGAATGGCCTGTCCTTCACGAACACCTCATTATTAACAGTATTGTTTTAATATTTACCCCAGGGCTTCCCTGGTGGTGCAGTGGTTGAGAGTCCGCCTGCCGATGCAGGGGACACAGGTTCGTGCCCCGGTCCGGGAAGATCCCACATGCCGCGGAGCGGCTGGGCCTGTGAGCCATGGCCGCTGAGCCTGTGCGTCCGGAGCCTGTGCTCCGCAACGGGAGAGGCCACAACAGTGAGAGACCCGCGTACCACAAAAAAGAAAAAAAAATTTACCCCAGATACCTCAGTGATTGTATAGATGCTAGTAATTGAAAACTTCTGTGCAGAGGAGATATTCTATGCTATGAGGGGTGGAGGTTGGTGGCTCCCAGGCTGCTTGCTATCATATTGGTCTTCGTGTTCCAGTTTAGATCATCTTCCTGTTGTTGCCATCTACCTTTCCTGAGTCTTTTTTATCAAGATTGGTCTATCTTTGGGCTTTTTTCTTAACTTACTCCATACCTAGTCCCACCCCTTAGGCAGACACTGTCCTCTTGCTGCCTCCTGACGACTCAGAACTAACATAAAGGTGATTCAGGTTAGCTGACCTTGCCTCACAGCCCTATATTAAACTATTTTTTCCCCTCTTCCTGCCTCAGTCAAAACTCCTGAATTCTCAGAATTGCTGACATGGGCTAGATCTTGAGAGCAAAGAAACTGATTGAAACATGGTCATACTAGGTTGAATATCACTGACATCCACCCTCCATTTAGATTTTCAAGTTTTATTTGACATCTAAATGAGACCTTAACTATTAACTTAGTGAATTCCCAGCCTGTTGATAAAATGAGTAAAACATTTTGGGAAGCATGGACAGTATTTTTGATAATAATTCCTGTAAAATCAGAATGCATAAGTATTTTTGATAATAATTCCTGTAAAATCAGAATGCATAATACTAACTCCCAACAACCCTCAGTAATGAAAAGAAAGGTCAGGATTCCAGTACAACATATTTATGCAGTGCAGACTCTATAACCTCATTTATCTAAACATATGCTTTATGACACCATTTCACAGTACAAAAGAGTTAAAGTAATTCAATACAAAGACCTCAGATGAACATTTATAGAACAAACTCACAATTGGTCTCATATATTTACATGCAGAATATCATAAAGTACCTTTTATAAATCGATGCAAAGTCTGCAGTTCTCTGCTATCTAGTAAATATTTGGCGATATGAGCATCTTAAGAGGAAGAAGATACTAAAGGCATGTGTGACTTGTTTGGTGCTATTTATGCTGTGATGCTTTCATCATTTTTGACACGTACCTATCTATCATGGATATGTGACTGCCAACAAAATGAATGCCATGCAATGAGTAAATGTTCTGTACTGAAGGTTTCAGTTGAAATAAGAATTGGTATTTTATGCCATCTTGAAGGAACTACAAACATTTCATAAAAACCCTCTATCAGGTGGCAACAATAAATCAGTTACATGGGGATTTTGAAGAATGAGTTATGAAGATCCCCAGGCTATGTTGATAAAGGTCTGAGGACACTGGGGAAGCATCTTCAAAACCACAGGGTCAGTTAGAATATCCTACTATAGGAGGGATTGCAAAGCACTCCTCTGGTCATTCCAAATCACCTAGTCAATTCAAAGATATGAAGTTGTGTCTCTTATTCCCAAAAACCTCTTCTACCAGATCCAGACATGACTGATGCAGCTAGGTGGCTTTACAGGACACGTGTTCTCCCTGTGGTGCAGCCTGGTGCCTCACTCCTCTCCTCTTGCCCTTAAAGGAGAGATGAGTGTGACTTCCTAGCTCCATCAGCGCCCTTCTCTCAATTTAGAGCAATGCTCTGCCAACCTTGGCCATCTTGCTTCTCCTCCCAGATGACTATATCACTTGAACTTGAACTTGGAAATATGACACTTTGCTCTGTTATGGACTGAACCCTGAGAGTATTATCACTGTTATTTTCAGAGCGGAGTGGTCAGAAATTCTTAAGATCTCTCCACACCCAGACCAACTCTAAGTGTAACTGTTAGAGAAGATTTTTAGGTAAAGATATTGAAGTAATTATGCAATTAAAAATAGTATTTATATCAACAAGACTTTTGTGTGAGGGTTTATGACAATCTGGCTGGTAGTTGTGCTATAATTAATATTTGTGGGTTTCAAATTCCACTCAGGTCTCTTGACTTTGAGCTTCCTTAATTACTGCTCCTCAAAGAGAAACTGCATCTTGAAATTCTTTCTGTGGGATCCACTGTTTTTATATCCGACTCTATTGGTGTGATGCTGAGGTATGGGGAAGGGAATGCATTTTATAATATTATGACCAAATCAGTATTCATGTGGCTTTGTGTCTTTGGACTGAGAATTTCACAAGTGTTTCTCCAGTCAAATATGAAGTGTGGAATATGAAGATGGCCTTCCTTCAGCTGGGTTAAGATTCTGGCAAAATATTTTTCTCCTGGAGTGTAAGCTTTTATCATGGAAAATGCAGTGGCCATATTTCATGATAGTTTCTCTTCCTCACGCTTGACACAGCCACCGTGGGAAGTTTCTTCGTTTTCACTGTGAAAACCTGGTAGGGCTCCTGGAGACACAACCTATGAGATGTGTGGACACCTGACTTTACCAGGATGTTTTCCTTCTCAAAGTCCACACTCCACCTCCAAGAATTTGACAAAATTACCATTTAATCTGAGCTACCCTGTGATGGCTCCAGAAGCTCGTGCTTCAGCTTGGCAAGTCTCATCTGTGACTCTGTACACATCTGTCCCTCCAGAATTTGATGAATCTGTTTGCCCTTAGACCTCACTTCTCTAATGTGTCCAAGAAGAGCTGATCTTTTTCATTTTGTTCATTTTCTTCTTCTAGGGACCTGAGTGATGACTTATAAACTTTACATGTGTAGCTGATATGAAAAGTCCTAGAAGTTTGTTTGATATGTCTTCCAAAATAAATGTACTTCCCTCAGAAAAAAAATAGTATTTATAAATAAAACATTTCTGCAATATTAGCCAGTGAGTGAAAAAACAACTACATGTTTGAGCACATACACATGGTTACAAGTTCTTGTAACTGTATAGATTACTTTTCCTTTTTCTTATCTCTCTCTCTCTCTGACCTGCTTATCAGCTGGGGTCACTTAGCTGTACTGGTAATTGCTTTAATTGCTTTTCTAATTGATTTCCATTTTTAATGAAGACAAAAGGTGGAAAAAGAGTTGTAGCACATGTTTAGCTGTCAATCCAACCGCTCTCAAGAGCCAAACTTTGTGCAACCTGTTGTGAAAACAAAGAATTATATAATACATCTGACAATGGGAGTTCTAAAGGGTACACATGACACATAGCAAATAATTACAACACAATATAGTAAGAACATACTTAGAATAAGTAAGATTACATGAGAATACTTGGTTTGTGGGTGGAGGCAAGGGCACAGCAGTTGGAACTGATTTAAAAAAATAAGTGAAGTTTGAGTTGAGTCTTACAATGTGAATAGCTCACCAGTCTGTAAGCACAGGAATAACTTGGCCTTGGCTTAGTTCTCTAATCTCATTGGCAGGACCCCTATTGAGAGGCAGAAATCCAACTCTGATATTTCATGAGACAATTGTATTCAAAGATTCTACATGCATCCTTGACACCATTTTCCTCATAATCATAGAACTACATTTTGCTTCATTTAAAACAGAATTCCCTAATACTCAGTACCCTCTGAATTCTTTTAGATACAGCACATTTTAAAAATATGTTTCTGGTGCTCAAGTACTCACAAAAAAACTTTAGGATAATATCTGTCTTAAATAAAAATATAACTTTCCCTGTAAATATGTATTTGTGATCCCTATATTCTATCTTATAATATTATTTTATAGTAATATTTAAAAGACATATTTCCAAATATCTCAAAATTAATATTATGAGGGAATAGTTCCAGAAATAATTGTTATAATAATATAATTAATAATTGCTTTAATTTTTATTTATTTTTTAAACTGATTTTATCATGTGGCGCCTAGAAGCCTCCAAACTAGTATTGATTGGAGTTATTTCAGGTTGATGTGTCTTCTTCAAAGGGAACATTTTTGTTTAAATAAAATAATTCAAAGAATTCCCCAAAATATGAGAGACCTTGTAAAAATTCAAACACGTCAAATTTCTCTTTCTTAAGGTTTGGGTGAATAATTTCCCTCTTATTTAATGATAAGGAAGTAACTGATAACCATAAGATGTCTTCTGGCAGTCTCATGGTGAAGCTGGAAGCCAGATTACAGTATGATAATAAACTAATAGAAATTGAGAGAGTTTAGATGACCATATTGGACAATAATTTAATAAGACGGACCAGAGAAGAAAGTGAAGAAATAGGGTGGTAGGTAAAAGGAGACTTGTGGTTTTAAGGTCTGTGTTTGTTAGTTTCTTTTTTGGAGAGACGTGTCAATATTTAAAGGTTGATAGAAGGAACTGGTAGAGAAAGAGGATAGGGACTTCCCCATCTGGTCATAACTAACACCAGACTACCTTCTGCCATACACAATTATAAACAACCACAAAATATTTACAACAACCAATTATAGGTATTCTATAATACATGGAAAAACACTGCACTATTCGTGAGAAGGAAATTCATGACTCTCATGTCTGCCCTGGCTCTTTGTCTTGGAATAATATACAAGCTTCTCCACAGAGAAGACAGAATTTAGAGTGAATCCCATGAAGTTCAGGGAGGGTGGCACACACTCTGGGACTTAAACAGTCATATAATAAAGTCATAAACACAGAAATTCAAGGGGATCAGACACCAATTGACTATTTGCTATAATAAAATCAATACTCTTCAGAAGAAGACTATAGAATTAGGTATCTACAGTATACTAACCAAACAAAATATCTACCTACATAATAAAAACTTACTAGACACACCATCAATCTATCAATCAATCAATTAATCAGTCAACAGAAACAGACTTGAAGATGGCCTGGATGTTGGATTTAACAAACAAAGAATTTAAAGCAACCATTAAAAGTATGATCAAGATCTTAAAGTCTTAATGAATGACAAAGAAAGGAATCTCAGGAAATAAAAGGAATCTATAAAAACAACCAAATGGAAATTGAGTGCAAAATTACAATAAATGATGTAAAATTTCTCCAGATAGATTTAAAAATCACATTGGAAATGGTAGAAGAAACTGTTAGGAAACTTAAATGCAGGTCAATATAATTATTCAATATGAATAACTGAAAGAAAAAACTGAAAAAACCCCACCAAGTTTGGCTTATTGCCAAGTAGCTCCTATTGAATCAAACTTCCCACAGATAGAAAATATAAGCTCTGGCTAAATACAAACACAAAATAAAACAAATTAACAATAGCAACAACAACAAAAAGCCTAACTAAATGCATCAGGGGATGAATCAAAATAGGCAGAAACTTGAGGTAAGTTGGCAGTTGGTAGAAGGGGATAGCCCTGGGTGAGCTTCACATTTTAATAGCTGTTAGTAAGATGGAGAGTCCCAATTTGTGCCAAGTAGGAAAGACCACAACTCCAATGGAAAATCTACAGCCTTGTTGGCTTGAAAAAATAGTCACAGGATAGTCATTGGAAAGGAAATAAGGAGAAGATACAGATGTGGAATTAGCAGGCAAGGATTTTAAAGCAGCTATTTAAACTAGGTTCAGAAACAAAAGGAAAATAATCTTGTAAATAATTAAATGATAGAATATGCAAACAAATCTTGAGGGAGGAATGGAGAGTCTCAGAAATTATATATATGTGGGTATATAGAGAAGATTATTTTTTCTTCCCTTGAGTTCCTTACAAAGAAAATGACTATTTTTTTTTAAGAATAACACTGTAAGATGGGGGCTGTGACATAATGTAGAAACAAAAGGTAAGAAAACAATAGCACAAAGGATGGGAGGCCATGCATGGGATTACTTTATCATTAGGCTATTTTATTTGTCAAGTGTGACTTGTGAAGTGGGAGGTGGGACTTGTCAGGTGTTGGGTGGGAAGTGGAAAGTGGTACAATATGAATTTTAAGGATGTGACAATTTTAGGGTTGTCTTAGTCCATTCAGGCTGTTACAACAAACTGACATAGGGTGGCTTATAACAAACAGAAATTTATTTCTCACATTTTCGGAAGCTAGAAGTCTGAGATCTGAGTGCCAGCATGGTCAGGTTATAGTTAGGGCTTTCTCCGGGTCACAAACTGTCAATTTTCCTTGTATCCTCTCACAGCAGAAAGATCTAGCTAGCTGTCCAGCTACCTTCTTATAAGGGCACATTAGGATTACCTATGCATGATGGCTTCATGCTCATGACCTAATTACCTCCCAAAGGCCTCACCTCTGAATACCTTCATGTTGGGATTAGAATTTCAACATATGAATTTTAGGGTAAGTCAAACTCCTAACCTATATGGGAAAAGGATCTGAAAAATAATGGATATATGTATATGTACAACTGAATCACTGTGCCGTACACCTGAAACTAACAGAACATTGTAAATCACCTATACTCCGATAAAAAAAAAAAATCAAAATGACTAACCATGCCGAGTGTTGGCAAGACTGTGGAGGAACTGGAACTCTTGTACACTCTGCTGGCAGTGTAAAAATGGTAAAATCACTTTGGAAAAGAGTTTGGAGTTTCTTTAAAAAAAATACCTAATTTATGATCCAGCTAGTCTACTATTTATTTACCCAAAAGGGGTGAAAGATTGTACTCAAACAGAGACTTCTACATAAATGTTCATAGAAGCTTTATTTGTGATAGTCGAAAACTGGAAAACACCAAAATGTCTATCAATAGGTAAAAGAATAAACAAAGTGGTATATTCATATTCAGGTATCTCCTGCTTAACAAAAATTTGCTTTATACCACTTAGCTTTTATCAAAGACTTACATTAGTATCTGTTTTTGCTAACTGAAAGAGATCCAACGAAGATTTTTAACTTTTAAGAAAAAAGGTGAAAAGCAAAAATAGTGGTCAGACTGTGTTTAGCAGTGAGCAGTTATAGAGGCACTGTGCACCCCTAGCAGTGAGAATGGCACTGCCAAGCTCCTACACTCCAAGGGAACTACACTCTGCATCTCAATACCAGGCCATCATAGCTTTGAACTGTGTCTGTAAGAATCTGTGTTTTATCTTGATTTATTTTGTGCATCTGTTAGCAAGATGTGTCCTAAGGTAATTGCTTTATGAAATTTATGCCGTTTCGGCATACAAAAGTTTCCATAGGAACACTCTACTTTCTGATATCATAGTGGGGAAACCTACAATGGAATTCAACTCAACAATAGAAATGAATTAATTATTACTACAAGGAACAACATGGATTCATCTCAAAATAATTATGCAGAGTGAAATAAAAGGAGTGCATTCTGTATGATTCCATTTATATATAATTTTAGAAAATGCAAACTAACTTATGTGACAAAAAGCTAATAAACAGTTGCATGGGGTGATGGAGTAGGGTTGTCATGGGTAGGAGGGAAAATCACAAAGGGTCAATTTACACACACACACACACCCAAACACACACTCACATATATATATATAAATTTATCAAATCATACACTTTAAATATACATGGTGATTGTGTATCAGTTGTATGGCAATAAAGAACTGAGCTATTTAAAAATAAAAGATTATCCTGGCTTTGTAAAATGAATGTTCCCTCTTCCTTTATTTTCTTAAATTGTTTGATTGGTATTGTTTTCTCATTAAATGTCTGATAGAATTCACAAATGAAAACATCTCAGCTCAAAGTTTTATTTATGGAAAGGGTTTTTAATACAAACAAAACTCTATGTGTACAATTGATATCAGGTGATTCATATTTCCTTACTCTTTTGAATCAGTTTTGGTAAGTAGTATTATATAAGGAATTTGTCAGTTTATCAAAATTATCAAATTTATTGGTAAACTATTTCTCATGATGTACTGTTATTTGTCCTTTCAATATTGTAGAATCTGTAGTGGTATCTATTCTGTCATTCCTGACATTGTGTATTCTCTTTTTTCTTGAACAACGTCCTTAAGGTTTCATCAATTTTATCAGTATTTTTTAAAAAAAACTTTTGCTTTTAAATATTTTCCTGTATGTTTTCTCTTTAATTGATCTCTGTTCTAGTTTTAGAATTTCCTATCTGCTACTTATTTTGGTTTTAATTTGTCCATCTTTTCTAGCTTTTTAAGGTAGAACATTAAATAATTTACTTTAAATGTTTCTTCTTTTTTAACATATGAATTTAAAGCTATAAAGTTCCCTCTCAAAACTATATTATCTATAGCTCACAATTTTATATGCATGTTTCCATTTTCATTCTGTTTGAAATAATTTAATTTTCCCTTGTGACTTCTTCTTTCATACATCTGTTATTCAGAGGTATGTGGTTTAATTTCTAACTATGTGGCATTAGTATGGAATTCTAATTTGTTTTCTAACTGAAATCAGCTGGGGTCACAGAATGTATTCTATTAGATTTCAATTTTGAAATTCATTTAGATTTACATTTTGCCCCACTATATGGTGTATTTTGGAAAACATACCACATGTACTCAAAAAGAATGTTAATTCTGTACTGTGATGCATTGTTCTTCAAATGTCAATTAGGTTAATTTGTTCAGCAGTGCTATTTAATCTTACGTCTTAACTAATTTTTTTCTAGCATTTCTATCAGTATTTAACAGAAATATGTGAAAATCTGCAACTGTTGTGGATCTTTCTATTTTTCCCTTTAATTCTATCAGTCTCTGCTTCATGTTTTTGAAACTCTTTTATTAGATACATGTATATCTATGATTATTATGTCTTATGTATTGACCTTTTGTCGTTATGAAATTATAATTTTGCTCTCTGGAAACACTTCTTATCTTGAAGTCTTGTCTGATATTAATATAGTTACACCAGCATTATTGTGTCTCATGCTAGTATGGTGAGTCTTTTCAATACTTTCAATCTACATTGTTTTTTATTTTAAAATATGATTCAATTGGACAGTATGTTGTTGGGGTATGCTTTTTTATTTATCTATTTTGACTCCCTGCCTTTTGGAATGTTTAGTCCATTTACATTTTTTTTTTTTTTTTTTTTGCGGTACGCGCGCCTCTCACTGTTGTGGCCTCTCCCGCTGCGGAGCACAGGCCCCGGACGCGCAGGCCCAGCGGCCATGTCCCACGGGCCCAGCTGCTCCGCGGCACGTGGGATTCTCGTGGACCGGGGCACGAACCCGTGTCCCCCGCACTGGCAGGCGGACTCTCAACCACCGCGCCACCAGGGAAGCCCAGTCCATTTACATTTGATGTTATCAGTGATATGTTTGGATTTAGGTGATTCATATTTGCCATATTTTTATAGTCGTCCCATTTGTTCCTCTGTTCTTCCTATCCTGCTTTCTTTAGGTAGGATGTTTTCATTCCTTTTAGCTTTACCTCTTTAATTATTACTTTCCATTTAATGATGGTGATACTATTTACAATAATTATCCTTATCACCATATATTTAGAATTAATACTGTACCACTTCATGTAAAGTGGTACAGTATTAATTGTAGAAAGCTTGGACAGTATAATTTCATATTTATTATGGGATATATTCAGGTGCTCTTCATTCCTCTATCTAGAGAGTTTCCACTTGGTATCATTTTTCTTCATCCTGAAGTATTTGCTTTATTATTTCTTGCAATTTGGGTCTGCCACAAACTCTGGCCTCTGAAATCTCAAGCCAATAAGACTGGAGAATTTTGCTTGCATCTAGTCAACCTATGCTTAGCAGACTGGGAAGTGATCTCAGGGTAAAAACCATATAAACACACACTGCACTCAGTGTATATTTCTTTTTTCAATGGGAAAATATCTTCCAGTTCCTCTGATGGCCCTTCACATAGTTGTCTTTAGTAATTTATCCTAAGTTCATAAGTTTTGTCTGAGATAGATTTGTCCGTTATAAGGCACTCTGCCGTAACTGACACTAGACCCCTTCATTTGCTCTATTTGAAAATTCAGTATAAAACATTAAGGGCTTCTCTGTTATAAATAACCATTAGCAATAAATATGTCTACAACTTAATGGAAAATTAATGGAATCATTTATCTGTATATAAAAATACATTTTCAAGAGTATTTATTGAAAAATGAACATGTAGCTACATGATCCATCTTTGATTAAATGTTCATGGATTACAGAACAAATCATTTTATCTCTCAGTCTTTGTTTCTTCTCTGTAGAGTAAGTTTCATGTCTAATAATATAAGAATAAAGTTAGGCATATTGTGGAATCATATTTTTTCCTACTCCATATGTGGAAAATAACTGAGATGCTGTATTATTTGGGCCAAGGTTTGTCTTCAATGACACAAATGACCTAAAGCACTACTTCCCAGACTTTAATGGAAAGTTATTATTAGAATGTAGATTCTGTTCAGTTTTCTCAGGTGGAGACTGAGATTCTGCCTTGCTTTGAAGTGTCCATGTGTTACTGAAACTACTGGTCTGTGGAACACACTTCAGTGAGAACCTGCAGTGTAGAGTGGCATTGCGTAGATTCTGGATATTTTAGCTAGACTGACCTGGGTTTGTCACTCTGCTCTGTGACTTTGTAGCTGTGTGACTTCGGGCAAGTAAATGTACTATCTTAGTATTATATACTCATCAGAGAAGATAGAATAATTACACCACATGACAAATCTGTTGCCATACTTTTACCTTCAATATTTCTAAAGTACTCAGAACAAAGACTAAAGTTAAAAGATAATAAAAGAAGTTCTCACTAGTTGAACAGAAAGTCTTATCATGCTCTTCTAGTCAATGATATGAGGAAATATATTTCCTGAAATTTTCTAATAAACAACACAATTCTATATAAGCAGTTTCTTCTCACTTAATACTTCTTTCTTAAAATATTATATTCTCTGTAAAATTCATAAGTACTTCTCTTTTTTCTGAAGAAATTTTCATTTGCCAAACTATGGCAGACTTATAGAAAAGGAAAATGGCCTATGAAATGTAAGTGGTGTGATATGAAGCAATACTTCAAACCAGATTCACTCAGCCCTTTAGAGAATTTGCTAGAAAACGGTAAGCTAAAACAAAAAAAAGTTGTGCAAAATCTTTTTGGAACATGAAAGGTGCTTTCAAAATGCACATCATGTTAGATAAGTGATGATATATTTAGAAAGCATTATTAAGATATTTTGGAACATGAAATATTTGATTACAGAAATTGCTACTCTTCTTTTAACAAGTCCCCTTTTAGTCTGGAATTTACCCCTCCCTTTAACACCAGCTACACCTTTATCACTAGCTACACCTTAAGTCTGAATGAAAACACTGTGAAATAAAGATGAAAAGAGTCCCCTGGAGACAGCTGCTCCCTTTTTCCCACTCCCAATAAGGGTTTCAGAATTATATATTTGAAAACCTCTTCTACATATTCCTTATTCTGTCTCTCAGGGAATAACTGTTTTCATAGTTAAATAAAGTTTTGAAATGCCTTCATTTTACTACAATCTATCAGTATATTTTTTATTCAAAGGAATGTTTTATGGGTGGGGGTTAGAGAATATGAACTGTGTTTTATTGCCTACTATCCAGTGCCCAACCGGAATCCATCTTTTTCCTCTTCCTTCTTAGCAGAATCATTTCCCCAGCAAAGCTGGGAAGGTAATCCAGTAACAGGTATAGATAATAATTAGTTTAAGCCAGTCAGTACCTATTAGCTGCTTTTCTGTTAACATCATTGAGCTGCTGATTATTCATATCCATATAAAGAGCATTCTAGCTGATATGTAGTACATAAGAAAATAAGTGTTGCATAAATCAGTGGCTATAATAAAATACCACAGATTGGGTGGCTTAAATAGCAAAAACTAATCTCATCCTGGAGGCTCCACCCTCATAACCTTATCTAAACTTACTTCTCAAAGGCCTCACCTCCAAATGTCATCACATTGGGGATTAGGGTTTCAACATACGAATTTGGGGAGAACACAAACATTCTGTACATAGCAAGTTGTCCTTTATGTTTGCATCCATTTACATTATGTATTGTTCTGTTACTATATTTAAAAGTGTCATCACATTGGTGATTAGGGTTTCAACATACGAATTTGGGGAGAACACAAACATTCTGTACATAGCAAGTTGTCCTTTATGTTTGCATCCATTTACATTATGTATTGTTCTGTTACTATATTTAAAAGTGTCATGCACATGTTAAGCTAATTATGGGCACAACTTTGTACAAAAGAAATGCCCTTTGCCCAAGTTGTTAACTATTTCTGCAATACTCTGTATGCCATGTTGTTCATATATCCCTACTCAGGGTTAGATAATTTAAAAATAATTTTCCTAAGGATATCTCAGATACTTATAAAATATTTTTCATTTGATTTTATAATATAGCTCTATATTCAATCTTGTAGGTCAATATCTGATTTTGTAGAATGACTTAGAGAGCCACTGAGAAATGGCCACCTTGAAAAAAAGTCATGATATAAATATAACGTTGTACATTTTTTAATATATTTTAGACAAAGAAACAATATATTTGTGAAATTACAAGACAAAGGGGTTTGAGCTTGGGATAGTAAATTAGTAAAGAAGGTTTGTTTATACAGCTTTCTTGGCCTTGAATTTCCTATCTCTGATAATAAAGATGTCTCTTCACTTCCTGGTTGAGGGAAGGTAGCTTTCACAAGTGAGATTTATTTCCTGCTTTCAGGACAAAGGAGGGTCAGACTGTCCTTTTTGCATTGGCTGTTTCTTTCTTTTTCTTTTTTTTAATACAGCAGGTTCTTATTAGTCATACATTTTACACACATCAGTGTATACATGTCAATCCCAATCACCCAATTCATCACACCACCACCACCACCAACCGCCACTTTCCCCCCTTGGTGTCCATACGTTTTCTGTCTACATCTATGTCTCAATTTCTTTCCTGCAAACCAGTTCATCTGTACCATTTTCTAGGTTCCACATGTATGCGTTAATATACGATATTTGTTTTTCTCTTTCTGACTTACTTCACTCTGTATGACAGTCTCTAGATCCATCCACATCTCAACAAATGACCCAATTTCTTTCCTTTTTATGGCTGAGTAATACTCCATTGTATATATGTACCATATCTTTATCCATTCGTCTGTTGATGGGCATTTAAGTTGCTTCCATGACCTGGCTATTGTAAACAGTGCTGCAATGAACATTGGGGTGCATGTGTCTTTTTGAATTATGGTTGTCTATGGGTATATGCCCAGTAGCTGGGTAATATGGTAATTCTATTTTTAGTTTTCTAAGGTACCTCCATACTGTTCTCCATAGTGGCTCTAACAATTTACATTCCCAGCAACAGTGCAAGAAGGTTCCCTTTTCTCCACACCCTCTCCAGCATTTGTTGTTTGTAGATTTTCTGATGATGCCCATTCTAACTGGTGTGAGGTGATACCTCATTGAAGTTTTGATTTGCATTTCTCTAATAATTAGTGATGTTGAGCAGCTTTTCATGTGCTTCTTGGCCATCTGTATGTCTTCTTTGGAGAAATGTCTATTTAGTTCTGCTCATTTTTAGATTGGGTTGTGTTTTAATATTGAGTTGCATGAGCTGTTTATGTATTTTAGAGATTAATCCTTTGTCCGATGATTCATTTGCAAATATTTTCTCCCATTCTGAGGGCTGTCTTTTCGTCTTGTTTATGGTTTCTTTTGCTGTGCAAAAGCTTTTAAGTTTCATTAGGTCCCATTTGTTTATTTTTGTTTTTATTTCCATTACTCTAGAAGGTGGATTAAAAAAGATCTTGTTGTGATTTATGTCAAAGAGTGTTCTTCCTATGCTTTCCTCTAAGAGTTTTATAGTGTCCGGTCTTACATTTAGGTCTCTAATCCATTTTGAGTTTATTTTTGTGTATCGTGTTAGGGAGTGTTCTAATTTCATTCTTTTACATGTAGCTGTCCAGTTTTCCCAGCACCACTTACTGAAGAGACAGTCTTTTCTCCATTGTATATCTTTGCCTCCTTTGTCATAGATTAGTTGACCATAGGTGTGTGGGTTTAGCTCTGGGCTTTCTATCTTGTTCCATTGATCTATATTTCTGTTTTTGTGCCAGTACCATAGTGTCTTGATTACTGCAGCTTTGCAGTATAGCCTGAAGTCAGGGAGTCTGATTTCTCCAGCTCCATTTTTTCCCCTCAACACTGCTTTTGCTATTCGAGGTCTTCTGTGTCTCCATATAAATTTTAAGAGTTTTTGTTCTAATTCTGTAAAAATGCCATTGGTAATTTTATAGGGATTGCACTGAATCTGTAGATTGCTTTGGGTAGTATAGTCATTTTCAAAATACTGATTCTTACAATCCAAGAACATGGTATATCTCTCCAACTGTTGGTATAATCCTTAATTTCCTTCATCAGCGTCTTATAGTTTTCTGCATACAGGTCTTTTGTCTCCCTAGGTAGGTTTATTCCTAGGTATTTTATTCTTTTTGTTGCAGTGGTAAATGGGAGTGTTTCCTTAATTTCTCTTTTGGATTTATCATCATTAGTGTATAGGAATCCAAGAGATTTCTGTGCATTAATTTTCTATCCTGCAAATTTACCAAACTCACTGACTAGCTCTAGTAGTTTTCTGGTGGCATCTTTAGGATTCTCTATGTATAGTATCATGTCATCTGCAAACAGTGATAGTTTTATTTCTTCTTTTCCAATTTTTCTTCCTTTTATTTCTTTTTCTTCTCTGATTGCTGTGGCTAGGACTTCCAAAACTACGTTGAATAATAGTGGTGAGAGTGGACACCCTTGTCTTGTTCCTGATCTTAAAGGAAGTGCTTTCACTTTTTCACCATTGAGAATGATGTTTGCTGTGGGTTTGTTGGATATGGCCTTTATTATGTTGAGGTAGGTTCCCTCTATGACCACTTTCAGGAGAGTATTTATCATAAATCGGTTTTGAATTTTGTCAAAAGCTTTTTCTGCATCTATTGAGATGATCATATGGTTTTTATTCTTCAATTTGTTAATATAGTGTATCACACTGATTGATTTGCGTATGTTGAAGAACCCTTGCATCCCTGGAATAAATTCCACTTGATCATGGTGTATGATCCTTTTAATGTGTTGTTCAATTCTGTTTGCTAGTATTTTCTTGAGGATTTTTGCATCTATATTCTTCTGTGATATTGGTCTCTAATTTTCTTTTTTTGCAGTATCTTTGTCTGATTTTTGATATCAGGTTGATGGTGGCCTCATAGAATGAGTTTGGGAGTGTACCTTCCTCTGCAATTTTTAGGAAGACTTTGAGAAGGATGGGTGTTAGCTCTTCTCTAAATGTTTGATAGAATTCACCTGGGAAGCCATCTGGTCCTGGGATTTTGTTTGTTGGAAGATTTTTAATCACAGTTTCAATTTCATTACTTGTGATTGGTCTGTTCATATTTTCTACTTCTTCCTGGTTTGGTCTTCAAAGGTTATACCTTTCTAAGAATTTGTCCATTTCTTTCAGGATGTCCATTTTATTGGCATACAGTTGCTTGTAGTAGTCTCTTAGGATGCTTTGTATTTCTGCAGTGTCTGTTGTAACTTCTCCTTTTGCATTTCTAATTTTACTGATTTGATTCCTCTCCCTCTTTTTCTTGATGAGTCTGCCTAATGGTTTATCAACTTTGTTTATCTTCTCAAAGAACCAGCTTTTAGTTTTATTGATCTTTGGTATTGTTTTCTTTGTTTCTATTTCATTTATTTCTGGTCTGATATTTATGATTTCTTTCCTTCTGCTAACCTTGGGTTTTGTTTGTTCTTCTTTCTCTAGTTCCTTTAGGTGTAAGGTTAGATTGTTTATTTGAGATGTTTTCTTGGTTTTTGAGGTAGGCTTATAGAGCTATAAACTTCATTGTTAGAATTGCTTTTGCTGCATCCCATAGGTTTTGGATCGTCATGTTTTCATTGTCATTTGTCTCTAGGTATTTTTTGATTTCCTCTCCTATTTCTTCAGTGATCTCTTGGTCATTTAGTAACATATTGTTGAGTGTCCATGTGTTTGTTTTTTACCTTTTTTTCCCTGTAATTGATTTCTAATCTCATAGCATTGTGGTCAGAAAAGATGCTTTATATGTTTTCAGTTTTGTTAAATTTACTGAGGCTTGATTTGTGACCCAAGATGTGACCTATCCTGTAGAATGTTCCATGCACACTTGAGAAGAAAGTGTAATCTGCTGTTTTTGGATGGAATGTCCTATAAATATCAATTAAATCTATCTTGTCTATTGTGTCATTTAAAGCTTCTGTTTCTTTATTTATTTGCATTTTGGATGATCTGTCCATTGCTGTAAGTGAGGTGTTAAAGTCCCCCACTGGTATTGTGTTACTGTCAATTTCTTGTTTTAAAGCTGTTAGCAGTTGCCTTATGTATTGAGGTGCTCCTATGTTGGGTGCATATATATTTACAATTGTTATATCTTCTTCTTGGATTGATCCCTTGATCATTATGTTGTGTCATTCCTTGTCTCTTGTAACACTGTTTATTTTAAAATCTATTTTAGCTGAGATGAGTATTGCTACTCCAGCTTTCTTTTGATTTCCATTTGCATGGAATATCCTTTTCCATCCCCTCACTTTCAGTCTGTATGTGTCCCTAGGTCTGAAGTGGGTCTTTTATAGACAGCATATAGATGGGTCTTGTTTTTGAATCCATTCAGCAAGCCTGTGTCTTTTGGTTGGAGCATTTAGTCCATTCACGTTTAAGTTGATTATCGATATGTATGTTCCTATGACCATTTCCTTAATTGTTTTGGGTTTGTTTTTGTAGGTCCTTTTCTTATTTTATGTTTCCCACTTAGAGAAGTTCCTTTAGCATTTGCTGTAGAGTTGGTTTGGTGGTGCTGAATTCTCTTAGCTTTTGCTTGTCTGTAAAGTTTTTGATTTCTCCATCGAATCTGAATGAGATCCTTGCCGGGTAGAGTAATCTTGGTTGTAGGTTCTTCCCTTTTGTCACTTTAAGTATATCATGCCACTCCCTTCTTGCTTGTAGAGTTTCTGCTGAGACATCAGCTGTTAACCTTATGGGACTTCCCTTGTATGTTATTTGTCGTTTTTCCCTTGCTGCTTTCAATAATTTTTCTTTGTCTTTTATTTTTGCCAATTTGATTACTATGTGTCTCGGCGTGTTTCTCCTTGTGTTTTCCCTGTATGGGACTCTCTGCACTTCCTGGACTTGGGTGGCTATTTCCTTTCCCATGTTAGGGAAGTTTTCGACTATAATCTCTTCAAATATTTTCTCTGGTCCTTTCTCTGTCTCTTCTCCTTCTGGGACCCCTATAATGCGAATGTTGTTACGTTTAATGTTGTCCCAGAGGTCTCTTAGGCTGTCTTCATTTCTTTTCATTCTTTTCTGTTTATTCTGTTCCGCAGCAGTGAATTCCACCATTCTGTCTTCTAGGTCACTTATCTGGTCTTCTGCTTCAGTTATTCTGCTATTGATTCCTTCTAGTATAGTTTTCATTTCAGTTATTCTATTATTCATCTCTGTTTCTTTTTTCTTTAATTCTTCTAAGTCTTTGTTAAACATTTCTTGCATCTTCTCGATCTTTTTTTTTTTTTTTGCAGTACACGGGCCTCTCACTGCTGTGGCCTCTCCTGTTGTGGAGCACAGGCTCCAGACACGCTGGCTCAGCGGCCATGGCTCATGGGCCCAGCCCCTCCGCGGCATGTGGTATCTTCCCGGACCAGGGCATGAACCTGTGTCCACGGGCCCAGCCCCTCCGCAGCATGTGGTATCTTCCCGGACCAGGGCACGAACCCATGTCCCCTGCATCGGCAGGCGGACTCCCAATCACTGCGCCACCAGGGAAGCCCATCTTCTTGATCTTTGCCTCCATTCTTTTTCCCATGTCCTGGATCATCTTCACTATCATTATTCTGAATTATTTTTCTGGAAGGTTGCTTATCTCCACTTCATTTAGTTGTTTTTCTGGGGTTTTATCTTGTTCCTTCATCTGGTACATAGCTCTCTGCCTTTTCATCCTGTCTATCTTTCTGTGAATGTGGTTTTTGTTCCAGAGGTTGCAGGATTGTAGTTCTTCTTTCTTCTGCTGTCTGCCTCTGGTGGATGAGTCTATCTAAGAGAATTGTGCAAGTTTCCTGATGGGAAGGACTGGTTGTACATGTTTTTAAATAAATTTATTTATTTATTTTTGGCTCCATTGGGTCTTCACTGCTGCATGCGGGCTTTCTCTAGTTGTGGCGAGCCCAGCAGGGAAGCCCAAGTTCTCTTTTAAATGTACAACATTTGGACTTCCCTGGTGGTCGTGCAGTGGTTAAGAATCTGCCTGCCAATGCAGGGTACACGGGTTCAAGCCCTTGTCTGGGAAGATCCCACATGCCACGGAGCCACTATGCCCACTCACCACAACTACTGAGCCTGCTCTCTGGTGACTGTGTGCCACAGCTACCAAAGCCCGCGTGCCTAGTGCCTGTGCTCCGCAACAAGATAATCCACTGCAGTGAGAAGCCCACGCACCGCAACGAAGAGTAGCCCCTACTCACCGCAACTAGAGAGGGCTGGGCACAGCAATGAAGAACCAAAAGCAGCCATAAATAAATAAATAAATAAATAAATAAATAAATAAATAAATAAATAAGAACTAATTATGTTCTGCAAGTAAATGTTTTTCATTTATTACTGTGTAAATCACAAGCTTGTGGAAGAGAGTGGCTGAATAGGGAGTCCAAAATATCAGATGTAGTTAATCCATGTTGTTCTCTAATGAACCAAAATATTTGAATTTTTAAAATCTCCCCAAATTAATGTCATCAGACCCCAATAAATTACTTAAATTTACACACTTCATTTTTTCTTCCTGCAAACTATCTCCTAGAAGCAATTGGATTTTTTATATCAGTTTTCATCTGTGCAACACACATTTAGCGATTTTCTACAATGAATCAGGCAGTGTATTAGGTTCTAAAAAACAATTAGCAAAAGCATTCACAGTTCCTACCCTGATGTAGTTTATATTCCAGTAGAAGAAACTGATTGAACTATTTAAAAATTAAAGTAAAATCCAATTGTATTAAATGGTAAGAGGTACAGATTTACTGTTAAGAGAGTATGTGATGTGGAAAAATATTCTCAGTAGACTTACTCCCCTTATTGTTCCCCTTACTTCCTTGCTCATTCAGGCTATGAAATTTTTCAGATAGCCATTGTATTATCCTAACTTTTATATTAAATGATTGATCTTCCCTCTAAAACTCTAGATGACACATTACCGTATATTTGGTATGTGTATTTGGTTCTATTTCTAGAGTTTGTATTTGGTTTCTCTATTTATGAACAATTTTCATTATTAAGGTCTTATAATATTTTAATAGTATGTGTAATAGCATATTTATTTTAAAATAAAAACTTCAGAATCAGTTTTATAAGCTATCAATGGAAAACACTGTTGATATTTTTATTGGGATTACTTCAAATTTATGTGTTAACTTGGGAGAACTGACATCTCACCAAGGTTAAATATTCCTATCTGAGATCATGTCTTTTCATTTGTTAATGTCTTCCATGAGTCCCTCAGTTGCACTGAGAATGTAACCTATATGTGTTCCTTTAAGTTCAATTTACTCTAGAAATGAGAATAGTTCACCACATTATTTGAGAGAAAAGTGACTAGAAAATGAGATACTAAGTCCAACCTGTCATGTTATTACTCTGTCAGTTCAGTTACCAACATTCAATTGAAAACAACAACCAAAACAATAACCCCCCAAAAACACAGCAAGAAATCTTGCCAGGAACTCATGTCATTTAAGGCATATGTAACAATCAGGTAAAATTAGAGTGATTTACATACTTAGGCAAGATGTAAGGGTAGAAGAAATGCTATATTATATCCCTAAAAGGTACATCAAATCATTTTAAATTATTCATGTCTCCCTCATCAAGACCTTTTCAGATCCTAAAGACTGTTGTCAAAAATAAGGGTGAAAAAGTTAAGCCTGAAAGTACATACAGTAAGCAAAAAAAATTAAGTAAAATATAGATGCTTTTCAAAACAGAATTTCCTAATATCTGCCATTTACAGGACCTCCTTAATATTCAGGTTCATGTTGTCCATGAACATGTCACATTATGTGGGCAGACTGTGTTCCCTTCCGTTACCTAGAACCAAAAGTGAAAAGCAAAAATTATCCAAATGCTAACAGTTCATGAAACTGACCTATAGATTTTTTTTAGTTGTCTTTGTTTTTAATTTGCTTTCCTAAATGTGTACAATGCTTCTTGGAAGAGTTTATAAGGGTACAGGGGGAGTTGCTGCTTATTTAAACAATTTTAATGAAGGACTAACCTTTTACATTTAACATTTCTTCCCTTCATTTGCTTTCTGGCAGCAGTTCATATTTTTTTTGTCCTCCCAAAGGACATAGCATAATGAACAAACACGAGATTATTTAAATGAATGGTTTTAATGAGTTCTTTGAATAGACTCTTTAAAAAGCAAGCATGAAATTGCTTTCCCAATTGGGATGCTTTAAAATATTTTTAGAAGATTCATATACAAAGCCTTAAAATTTGAACCATTTTTAAAGGAACAATGATTGAAAAGTAGTTTTTTTATTGCAATATGATTTATTTTCACTCATACAGCAGAGGACATTACAAAACCCAGCAGGATTTTTGAGTTATTTTAATGGATTATCACATTTCATATTAATAAGTAGTTATTTATCACATTTAAAAGCTGTAGCTCCTATACACTACTTTCACCCATGGAAACATGTAATCTCTGTAATTAGTGAATACTAGACGTAGATAAATTTACATTATATAGTGAACATTATGCTGTTCCCCCAACCCCATTAAACACCTGCTTAAGGTGTCATAGTTTTGAGTGTGGGTGGAATTGATCCCATCCCCTTGCCACTGTGATAGTCTCAGTTTGGCATATCCCTCATTTTTTCTTACCAAACTCATGTTCAAAACTTCTGTTGGAATACACCTCATTAGTTCTCATTAGAGAGATGTTTAAGATTTCTGTTCAATGATTCTATTCATTTTCTGGATGGGGATGAGGAAAAGTGAAGGCCCAGAAACTTGTGGAAACCATTATGCCACCATGAGGACTAAGGATAAAGTGGACACAATGAGCAGCGTGTAGTTTGAAAACTGTACAGAAGAGGAACCAAAACTTGATAAGGCTCTTCTTGACACATTATGTGGCCTCAGGCTTTTTTGTTATGTGAGAAAATAAATTCTCTTTATTATTTAAGCTCCTTTGAAACTAAGACTATGGAATCTAAGAATGACATGTACTACCTTTGGCAAGTATCATTGCCCTAATTTTGAAACCATTTATCCGTTTGGTAGCATAGATTGTTTAATTGCCTCTGCTTAGATTCAAATGAACTATTCTGATAGCTCAGACAGTTAAAGCTGACATTTAAAAAATTAAACCACCTCGTTAATAACAAAAAGTTGGTTGTTGATCAGTCTTGTGAATGTTGTTATCATAACATCTTGTGTGTTTTGTTTCTGTCAGCCAAAAATATTCACACACACTATCTAGTTTTTTTAGAAAAGAATGGAAAAATATTAAAATCAATTTTCTTTAAGAGTTAACTGTCCAGTGTGATTTACATATACTTTTGAAAACAGAGGTTCAGTATAAAGGAAAATTGTGGCAAAATACACCAGCTTCCAGATATTTCTTCATATGTAAAAAGACTTTGTAACAAATAACTGGTAAGTTTCCTTCCAGCTTTAATGCCCTATGATTTTATGGCAAATGAGACATTAGGAGTTTGAGAAGAAAGTGGCAGAGGCACATAGCACACGGTAGTCATCAGGAAAGGTGGAATCATCTTGTCCTTTATAAATTGGTTTATTGTTTTACTGCTTCAAGTTCTTAAAGGACAGATTCTGTGTCTGTTTTCTGAATTGTTTTTCACATAATACTCTGATGATGTTCACATTTTTCACGGTCAGATATTCTTTATTAACTGTTTACATATTCAATTATATGTATAAAAGAACATCAATTTGATGTTAAAGACTGAAAATTTGGAGTTCTAAAAGGTTCAGAACTAGAAAGATTTCCTCATATTGGGTGGATCCTTAAAGCATGTCCTCCAAGTCATCACTGAGCCTCCTTTGGAATTCCTTTGTTGGTGAAGAACACATTAGCTCCTAAGAAGCTCATTCCATTTTTATACAGTTCTAATGATAATGCCTCCATCTATGTATTTAGCCTTCATATACTCCTTGGAATTCTAGGAACTCCAATTCTAGAAACTCATCTGACATGTTATTGTAACTGTAGCTAAATATATTCTTTTGGGGAAATATGCTATACTCACTAATTAGACTACACCTATTTCTGTCAGATTTTTTAAAAACACGTAATTATGACCTTTTTTTTTTTTTTTAGATTCCATATATATGTGTTAGCATACGAACCTAGGGGCAAGACGGGAATAAAGACACAGACCTACTAGAGAATGGACTTGAGGATATGGGGAGGGGGAAGGGTAAGCTGTGACAAAGTGAGAGAGTGGCATGGACATATATACACTACCAAACGTAAAATAGCTAAGTGGGAAGCAGCCGCATAGCACAGGGAGATCAGCTCGGTGCTTTGTGACCACCTAGAGGGGTGGGATAGGGAGGGTGGGAGGGAGGGAGATGCAAGAGGGAAGAGATATGGGAACATATGTATATGTATAACTGATTCACTTTGTTATAAAGCAGAAACTAACACACCATTGTAAAGCAATTATACTCCAATAAAGATGTTAAAAAATAATAATAAAATAATAATAAAAATTTAAAAATAAAATAAAATAAAAATGCCTGATGAGGAAAAAAATCACGTAATTATTGAGTGGGATTGACATATACACACTACTATATATAACATAGATAACTAATCAGGACCTTCTGTATAGCACAGGGAACTCTACTCAATACTGTGTAATGACCTATATGGGAAAAGAATCTAAAAAAGAGTGGATATGTATATATGTATAACTGATTCACTTTACTGTACAGCAGAAACAAACACAACATTGTAAATCAACTATACTCCAATAAAAATTTTTTAAAAACCACGCAATCATTTACATAGAAGTTGATGGCTTATGACCAAACAAGTTATTTCATCAATCTAGAGTCTACCGTCATCTTTTAGAGTCACATAAATGAAATTCTTTCCTAATTGCTATTATATAGTTATGTGGGATATGATTGAAATGGTAAAACTATTCTTTTTGGAAATGAAATTTTCCACTGATTATAGTCTCAGTCCTGTTAAAAGTATGTAATGTGGTCGTTAGTGGAAAACTGCAGGCTTATACATTATGTGTGAGCATAAGACCCCTGTCATTCCTGCATAGGATAGAGGGGTCTCCCTTTACCATGTAACTCTTCACATCAGCTTTCTGATCATGTAGTGCCCAATGTGCTAGAGAAAGTGATAAAAGCATCTCTCTAGTACTCCTTCAGAAGGCCTAGACTACTTTGTGCTGAAAATCAGGACCAATAGCTGCATTGATATGATTTAGCAATATGTAATTTGTGTTTTAAGGGCCTTATATGGAATAAGTGACTCATCAAAGTTGCTTTGAACTAATTTCACATAATTCAAGAAATTTTCATTTTCCTACCAAAGGGGACTTCAAATATGTGAAAGTAATCTGTTTTCCTTAAACCTCGGGAAAATTTAACTCTTAACAGTGGATCTGTCTTTTCTAAAAACTTGCTATGAGGTTTATGCAAATATTACTTTTTATTCATTGTTAATGTTTTCTTAAGTAGGGTGATGAAATGAGTTTTTTCTTCCCACTGTCCTAGTTATAAGGATTCTGACAACAACCAAGGGTAAGGCGATGGAAAGTGACATTTCGTACTGCAACTCAAAACAGGAAAGGAAAGAAACAAAAGGCAGTGAAATGTACTGATTAGAAGGAATGCTTCTCAAACTTCGGGGATGCATACAAATCTCCCAAAGACTTTGTCAAACAGCAGAATCAGATTTAGTAGACCTGATATGGGTCTAAGGTTCTTAGGTTGATATTGATGCTGCTGGTCCAAACACCACACTTTGAATACCAAGGTGCTAGAATATATTCCAGCTTGAAACTGTACAAGCTATAGATTGACTTTTGTTTACAAAAGGTCTGATTATCTATAATTTACCCTGACATCAGAACATTTAGAGAACCTTTACTCTCTTCCATCATCCACCTTCATGATCCAAAGTTCCACATCTGTCTCTTTACAGAAGCAGAAAGAGATGGAGCAAATAAAATCCAATAACCCACTCAAGAGGTTGGCTAAAACTGGGGGGGAACCATAAGATGGAGGGAAAAGAAAGGATTAAAAGTGTCAAAAAGTAAGGTAGAGAAAGAATAGGAAAGTAAAAAGGGTATACACATTGGGTAGAGGCCCCTGAGGAACACCACGACTTTTGCTGTCTGCTGAGTGTCTGGCTAAAGGTACACCTTGAGATGACTGAATTAATGTATCATATTTCTGAGTGGATCTAGGGTCAAGGATACAACCCTGAACCTCTGCTATGCTTCATACACTATACTATCTGACTTCTAAGTAAAGAACTGACTGAACAATCTCACCAGCAAGGAGAAAGACCTTTCTCTTGAACAATGTACTTCATCTCCCTTCCTTGAGTTCCATATTCCTGAGGTTATTTATGCCAGTTTTTAAGTGTACTTGAAAAGACACACTCAAATGTGTAAATGCCAAATATTAATAAAGCAGAGACTTCCAATGCATTAATCTCTGATGCTAAGTAGTTTTGTGTAGAATTCAAAATGATGCAATTTCTGGGGACATAGTAGCACTTTATATAAATCTATCATAATTGAGTTATCTATGAAGCCCTGTACTACCTTTTATTTTTGCTGTTGATATTTTCTAGAAATCCTAACCCAATCATTTCTGCCCATGTGAAATTATAAAAGTGAATAAATCACTAGAGCACACGTAAAGGACAGTCAATGCCAAACAAGAGTCGGGCATAGACTGGTATAATCATAGTGTAATAATAAGTTAATATATAACATAAGGTATCGTGTTTTTCCCTCTAGATAGATAGATAGTTAGGTAGGCAGGTAGACAGATAGATAGATATAATATCAGTAATGCTGGTGAATGACAAATGTATCTCCTGACCTGTGTCACCAATGTCACCGTTTTCTCTTTCTCCTAGAGAGAGAGTCAGGAGGTATGGTAGTCATTCACCAAACATAACTGACTTTGCCTTCTAAACACATGTTACAATTGCCTCTTTTGATTGGGTTAGGCCACGTAAGTAGTTCTGTTTACTGTACTGTTAGTAGAAGTGACATGCATCGCTTTTGGGCAGCACTTATTGACATAGAGTTCTCCTCGCTCTCCTTATGGTGGTCAACTGGCAATGTTCAGGCTAGTCACTGCTCTGACAGACCATGTCTTTTAATAACTACAATGAGCAGAATCTCCCAGGTGACCAAGGGTGGATATATAGCATGAGCATGAACAAAAGACAAACTTTCTGATTACAAGCATTGTTTTTGCTGTGGCATAATTAAATCTACTCTGAATGATTTGGGTGGGCAAGCTGCAGATCATAGAGGGCTACTAGAAAGGAGAGGCATACTGAGTGCAGTCATGATGTCTGCCTGAGACAAGCTTAATTCAAAATATCGTCCAACATCCCTGAAATATGTATGAAGACTAAATATGTATACAAACATGGCTAAGCTAGAGGTGACAAAAGATACACTCAGTCCAATTGGCTTATGAAGGTGGACATATGAAAGGAAAGCTGATAATTCTAGGGCCACGGGGAGGCAGCCACTTAAGAGAAAAAATGGTAAAAGGAGATCAGGACCAAACTTATTCTCAACTGACTTGTTAATGCATTTTAGTATGTAAGTAAGTTTTACTCTTTATTAAAAGTCATTTAAAACCTACTTGTGGTGATCAAATTAAAAATGTTTTAGGGTGATAGTATCAATATCAGATATCCATATTTATGTTTATAGCACTGACATTTCTTTCCAAAAAATGTGTAGCTTAGGTGGCCTTAACATTATGTCAAACAGAATTTCAACTCTTTAACTTTTACTGTTTACAACATTCTTCAACGTTACTTTATGAGAAGCACAATTCACCTATACATTAACAGAATGACAATGTGATCAGTAATGCAATTAAATAGTTGAAAACATTAACAATAAAATTTTAAATGATATTGATCTAAAATAGCTGTTGTAGTAAAAATTCAAGTACCAATTAATTTTTATCCATCTGTTTAGAGTCAGCATATCTATAGAATCAAAGTACAATGTCTAACATGTCTAATACAATGTCTAACTTTACCCCAACCTACTGAAGCCCTCAGAACATAAACATGTCAGTCATTTTTATTACTCTCCTTCAGTTCCCACCTTTGCTTCATCTGCAAGTCCTGTCACATCTACTTTAAAAACAGATCCTGACTCAGCCACTCCTCCCTATGCAGACCATCTCTTCACCTGGACAGCTATAGCTGCCCCTCATCACTGTTGCTTCCATTTTCCTTAGAGGAGCCAGAATCATCACAAATTCCCCTTGCTTAAAAGTTCTCAAGGACTTTCCATTGATTTAAAGGTAAAGTACCAAATCCTACATGACATAGGATTGACTTCTTTCTGGTTCCATGTGTACTCTTCTGGTGTTCTGCTTCAACCAACCTGGGCTTTGTTCTATTAGGTTCCTAAATCCATCCTACATCTGCCTTAGGGCCTTTGCCATAACTTATCCTCTACCTGGAATTCTCTTAACCAAGATCTTTGCACTGATGACTCATATATCTTTGAGGCATCTGCTCAAATATCTCTTCCTTAGACATGCCATCTCTGACCATCCACTGTAAACATTTTCTCCTCCCCCATATCTTTATTCTTCATTAACACTTTTTTATTGCCCTCATTAATATGAAATGCTCGTTGTCTATCTAAAAGTATCTTTGTTATTTACTTGTTTTAGTCTACTCTTCCCTGAACATATAACTCTACAGGAATGACAGAATTGTCTTCTGTGCATTCCCAGCAGCTTGAGTGAATGAATGAATGAATAAATGAGAGGATGAAGGAAAAAAGACTGTCAAATGAAATGTAAATAACCAAATAGATATTCAGTGCTAGTTTGGAGCTATGTTGCTTATGAATTACTTAAGAAATTTTATTGAATTTTTTTACGTTTTTAGTTTTGAGTGGTTGGCATTGTAGTATTAGGATATTAAGATGTGAGAAAGAAAATTGGCACAAACTGGTTCTGAAACAGGAATTCTGGGGTTGTTCTAATTTACAACTTCTTCTAGAAAATGATAAATATTTCTGATAAAATGAATTTTTAATGTAATTTAATGAGATTAAGAACCCCATTTAGGAAGTCAGAGTCACCTCCATTAAATTACTGACCTTGGATCATCCCTATGACAAATTAATAAACTTTAACAATACATTCCTTTATTGTATCATCTTTTTTTCTTTATCTCAGACAAGAAAATTCTTTGAATTGCCTTTTTGTAGACTTTTCTTTTTAGATTTTGGGGCATGTCCGAAATACATTTTGAACATGTGATTGTAATCAATTGCTTTAAGAATTTCATGTTATAGATGTATAGAGCAGTGTTTCTGCCTCCCCAGATAATTTAGATTTAGCATTAACAAACCAGTCCTAATGAGGTAAATTTGCCCAGAATGAATCCTATAGCAATACAATGTTACTTCCCCATAAGCTTTTGTATGGACCACTCACTATTTCATACAGTTTCTGTGGTTTTGCTTAGACCTACATGGATTTTTCATCCCACTTTTCCATGCCTAGAACATCTTCAGTTTAAGATCTATCTCTTCTAAGAAATCTCCTTTGAATCCTCTAGAAATATTTTATTTTCAACAAAGGCCAATTCAGATGGCTTTTGGAAATGAGTGGATATTTTTATTTTTAAAGTTGTTATAAGACTGTTAGGTGACAGGAAGCCGGGGATTCTTAACACAATATTATTCTGCTCAAGATGCTGATAGCATCTCATTGAGAAACTGAAAAAATATCTCTTCCTCCTTAACTCCCATGGCCCTCCATTGTCCATTTTCAGCCTCCAGGTACCACTCAGGGGCATTTTACAATCTTCTACTAAACTAAAGATTCCTTGACTCGTGGACTTATGCCTGATCCATCCCTATCTTCCCTACTAGATAAGTGTTCAACGAATTTTTTTGAAAAAGATGATTACATGTATTTTAATGTGTTCTGTTAGCCAAGGCACATTTACATTTGCTAACTAATCCAAAAATAGCACAGTTAATGGTAGAAATTTCAGGTATGTTGGATTAGAGTTCTGCTCCATGGAGAAAAATAGAGAAGATATTTTTAGGGAGATGGGAAATGAAGATGACCATCCATATATCTATAAACATAGTCATTTGTAGGTAGATACAATGCCCCTTTTCCAAGCCCTTACTTTTTAAAACTGGACAGGAAAATTCTCATATCTATTCCTAACAAAATTTAAAAAAAGAGAAACATATTTGATCAAAGTTATTGTTACATTCCCTTGTTGCATTTAGCACATTTTATTTCATTTCCTTGTTTTCTAAATAGAATACAAAATAAGTAAACAGAAATATTAGCTGTTTAAAGGATAATTGAGCTGTCAGATTTGAGGTTATTCTTATTTGTTTTACTTTTCTTTTTTTAAGTAACTGATAATGCAAACTCAAAGTGATTAAGACAATTTAAAGCAACCTCATGGCCCTAAAGTTTACTGGCCATCAATTCTGAGGTCTCCAAGAAACATTCTGAGGCTTTAATTTGATGCTGTTCTGATGAATTTAGATGAAACATGTTTAAGTGCTCTCTGGCATACCTCGTGTTGATGCTGGGCAGGTCCAAGGGAAGAAACAAGCTCTAAATGACAATTAATTCAAAATGACTCAATCATCATTGTTAATGTCTCTGATCCTCTCACCCAGAAGTGAGGGTTAACTCTGCTCTATGTAAAATATTCTCCTAACTGCAAGTTTGCCAGCAAATCCATGGAATACCACACAGAGCCCCAGAGAGGGGGACTGTGCAGTGACACTACATTAAAACACTCTTCAAATTCATGTCATGCTAATTAAGCAAGTACAGCCATCTAATGCAGTGATGGTACTTAAACTGAGCTTTCTAATAGCAATAATGTGTCTCAAAGGGCACAAGTCAGTGTCCTCCCAATGAGTTTAATCCATGCTTGAAGAAGTTAAAGGTCGAGGATGGTTACAGTATGCCAGTAAGTGCTTCAAAGTAGGAGGCTTGGGATAAAGCCAATTCTAGTCTCTCTAATAGAGTCCTTATAAAAGCTACTGACTTGACTTTCACTATCAAGTATTTTGCAAATATTAATTATGCTTATGTCATCTTCCATTGAGATAAGTGATATTGATCCCAATCCTCTGACTTATAGGTGTGCATAAACTACCTTAGTCTCAAAGGAAGCTAGGATTCCATACTAAGCTTACCCCAATAATACATACTGCTTTTAACCTGAGAGTCATAAGTCTGAGACGTTTGAAGTGAATCTTCAACACTCATAAATTGGTCCTCTCAAGAGACTCACAGACTCAAAATGAAGGGAGCTCATTCCTTTCCAAGATTCTTTGCATTTGTCAAAACATCCAGTAATATGATTATCAGATCAGGGGTTTGCAAAAGTGGGTCCAATCTGATCTTGGTGGGAGACCCAGGATCCTATTTTTGAAACATTCACATGACCTTTTCACAAGTACAACTATTCGAGCTAAAATAACACATTCACATATTTAACCTTTTATCCATTCCCTCCCTTCTTTTTCCCCTGTTCTGCTACTTGCTCTGTGGGCTCTAGATAGGAAGAATTTTGCTGCTGGCATTTTCTTTTCCACTCATTTTTCATATCTTTTCTCGCATCATTCAACTAACATATCCCCTTTCCACCAACTGCTGACTCCTGCAAGGTTGTGATTTCCTTAGTTAAGAAACGACCCCACTTTTAGCTCAGTGTTCTCACAATGAATAGACATTCTGCAGAATAAAGTGGATTCTCTTGTTAATAACCTCATTTTTTAAACAGTAAGACTAGCTACACTAAACATTCTCAAATAACAGACCATGCAACATGAAACTGGCAGGGTAAAAATAAATGAAGTGCTATTATAATTGTGATTTCAAATTATTTCTAATTTACTCAGTTATGCTTTCCTATTTTCCAAAACCTCAGCTACAATTCATCTCCATTTCCTTAAAGCAATTGTGTTTATCAGTTCCACTAGGTCAGCTTTGTGTTTAATAGACCTTGTTTGGAAACACAAAGACAGTCACTGGGATTGTATCCTCTGAAATAGGAGATGTTCAACCTCGGAGCCTCATTCTCTTCCGTGCAATAATTTGTGGGCAAACTATCAAAAGCACAATAAGAGTGTCAAAATACAATCCCAAGGAATAAGCACAGGGAAATGAGCCCTCCTACACTGAAATTTCAGAGCAGTCAGGAGCATTTTTATATCCAAAAGCATATCTAATCATCATAAATAGAGTCTTTAAAAAAACCCACCATCATTTCTCCGTAACTGGTTGCCTCTGCAGTTTTCCTTGCTTTTTGGTTTTCTACCCTGACTGAAGGAAACATTTCATCACTTTCCGTTTCCCCTGCATTTCTAAAACCAGACACATACTATAAGTACACAGCTTCTGAGAAGCAATTAGAGTTAATGGGATTAAAAATCTAATCACACTGCTGCTCTTGGCTTGTACAGGCAGAACTGCATAGCAAAGCCTAGCACTGCAAATGCACAAAAATGAGTTATTACATTGGTCCATGGAAAGTCTCTGTAGCCCCTGTTTTATCTGGCCCTCTCCAGGGGCAACTTTTCATGGTTTGATCACAGAAAATGGCTTAGGTTTATTTTTTACACCAGGGACACTTGCACTCTCTTGCTTTTAAATTGATTTTGATATATATTAAAGATGACAGCCAGAGAAGAAACAGCGGTACAACCAGGAACAAAATACATTAAAAATAGTTTCTCTTGAGTCCAGAGAGCTGACAGTCACCACGGAGACTCTCCACTTTCTTTCAGGAATTTTTCTACTTTGAGAAGTTGGAAAAAATGGAGATGTTCCTGTCAAAGCGTTAAGGGGTGTGGAGCAGTCATTATAAAAGGAGAGGGGCCTGTGCTGGGGTCCTCCTGACCCTCTGTGACAAAGAGGGGATTGGAAGATAGGTTCTCTAAAATCCCCCTTACCATTGAAATTCCATGAGCATGTGATGTGAAAGGCTGGGAATACATTTATGTTGCAGAAAATTTAACTTTAAGATAACCAGGACAAGAAGATATACATCAAAAGAGAAAGACATAGCAGAAGCAATTTCACCGTAGAAAGATGGACGGCTTACTCTTGATGCTTTTTTATCCAATAAAATAAAAGTTAATAATAATAATGATAATGGGCTAGGCCCGTGAGCCATGGCCGCTGAGCCTGCGCTCCGCAACGGGAGAGGCCACAACAGTGAGAGGCCCACGTACAGCAAAAAAAAAAGAAAGAAAGAAAGAAAGAAAGAAATTAGCTGTATGTAATGCAAAATACTTTTCAGGGCAGTTGTATCTTACATGGGGTTAGGCTATAAAGTCAGTGATGAACGCGAAAATGAACTAAACAAAAAATTATCTTGGAAGACGTCCTAAATCACTCATAAGTGTTTGTCTACATGGTTTGTTTTAAACAGAGCTGTCTCTTGATAGGGTCTACATGCTTAGTGTTTCCTCCATGCAGGAACAGACCACAATTTCATATCCATAAAGTGACCATAAAGTGCAACACTTGGCTTACATTTAGGGGCCATAGTGTATAAAAAATTTCTACCCACCACCCCATCCTTGGAAACTGTGTATAGTAAAATTTGTATGAAAAAAGGTTCATTTTATGTGGCATCCATAAAATCCACAAAAACAAAGATAATTATTAGTGTTAAGCCCTGGGTTAGTCCATTTATTGTATCATAAATGTAAATTAATATATGTTTGCCTAGGAAAATAGTATAAAAGGAATCTTTATAAGTTCTAGCAAATAAAGACAACAAAATAAAAAAGGATTAAAATGATATTTTTTATCTTAAATGATTATTGATATTTGAAGAAAATTATTTTAATCAAAGGAGTAAGAAAAGGTAGATATGAATTTTGGGAGGGACATTTTCCTATATTTTCTCCCTTGTATTGATACAATTTAATAAATAATGATTTTTCAAAATTGACAATTTTAAGAAGATCATAAAATATTAATATCCTTTGAGCTGTAATTAAGGAAAATCTCCAAATAAAGGGAAAAATCAACCATAAATAAGGGAGGTACTCAACAAAATAAAAATAGATGTTATTAATGATTAATGGAATATTATATAATATTCCAGCACATTGCTTTTAAAAACAGCTAAATTGTGTAAAATCCTTAATGATATAACAAAGTGAAATTGTAAAATACTTATGTATTGTTAGTTACCTATTCGATATCCATTCTACCTTCCTCTTCTTAACAGAATTCCAGTTTCTAAGGAGTAACCATATACCTAGTTTGAAAATAAATAAACATTTGCCAGACTGCTGTGCAGCCAGAGCTCATCATGTGACACATTTCTGGCTGTTGAGATGTAAGTGGAAGTCAGTGGGAGGATCTTCCAGGGAAGCTCATTTAAAAAGGGACAGAATCTGTTTGTATATACTTGGCCCTTGACCTTTCCCTTTCTTCCTACCTAATTCATGCTACACACAGAGCAGCCATCTTGAAGCCATGAGACAATGTCTGAGAATAAAACGTTACCTGGGAAGGATAGCAGACTGGAAAGAGAAGGAGCCTGGATACATGATCATTATCTTTCCTGGACTTCATTTTTATGTGAAAAAAAAAAACTAATATGTTTAAATCACTCTTTCTCAGGCTTTGGTTCCTTGGGTCTGAATGCATTCTACAACTGACAACAAATTATATGAAACTGATCACATATGCACATGTGCCCCCCCCACACACAGTCTCAATATAAATATATTTCAGTTACCATAATTTAGTTAAATGACACCAGTTCCCCAAAACCACAGGTCAAATTTCAGTTACTACAGAATATTAGCAGTGAATTACTGCATTAAGTAAAAACTCCACTGCTATCTGTTCAGTTTACAAATCACTACACACAAGAAACCAGACGCTCATTGTGATCAATAACAAATCATATCACTTCTTCAAAAGTCTGTTGGTGATTGGTCAATGCACATCTGTTGTTCATTCAACACAGGTAGCAAAGCATATGGTTGTGTGGCCTTCCAGTGATAAATCCATGTGCATTTTTCAAAAATCAGTATGGAAAGGTGAAGTTGGTCAATAAAGATGAAAATGCAGCACAGAAACAAAGAGAGATAATGCTGGAAGTAAAATTCCAGTCAAATGTAATGAAGTTATAGAAAAAAGAGCTGAGTGTGGGAATGCTGACACTGTGGCTATTTGAGACACCCCAGATACACAGCAAAAGGAACTTAATAAAAAGAAAGTTAGTGACATAAATGAGGAAAGTGGTTGTAATGAAAAGGATCAAAGCGGCCTAGAGAATATGTTGCTAGCAACCACTGCCCTCCCCCTCCCCCCAAAAAAAACCCTTCACATTAAGTGAATTATCAGAAATATTTCACAATACTGATAGTGCAATGGATAAAATCCTGGAAGCTGATTCAGATTTAGAATGGAGAACAACAATTTACCAAGGGATAGAAAAGATGATTACTCCATATATGAGTTATATGGATAAGAAGAAAGCAATCGCTATTCAAACTGTGCTTAATATCACTTTTATATATACCACTTTATTGAGGCATATTTATATATCATATAATTTGCTCATTCCAAGTGTACAATTCAATGATTTTTTTTAGTAAATTTCCCAATTTGTGGAACTATCACCATTTAGAATTTTAAGAACATTCCCCCTCATCCCAATAAAGTCCTTCATGTTCATTTACTGTTAATCCTGTTCCCCTCAACCTCTAGCCTAGGCAACCAATAATCTTCTTTCTGTCTCTATAGATTTTTCTTTGCTGGACATTTTGTATAAATAAAACCATACAATATGTGATCTCTTGTGTTTGCCTTCTTCACTTAGCATAATGGTTTTGAGGTTTATCCATATATTACAACATGTATCTGTAATTCATTCTTTTTTATTCCTATATAATGTTCCATTGTGTGGCTATACCACATTTGTCAATCCATTCACCAGTTGCTGGACATTTAGGTTGTTTCCAATTTTTGGCTCTTTTGAATAATACCACCAAGACCATTTGTGTGTTTTGGTAAGTTTTACAGAGAAAAAAACACTTTAATTCTCAATATTTCTAATGCTTTAAATTACAGTTTACTGAACACATATATGTTTCATTAATTTCTGCATGCATTTATAATTAATAGTAGGAGATTTTAGAATATTTTGATAAAAATGTTATAGATCGTGGAACATTTGTAAATTTTCCCATTGATCATTAAGATTGCTATGTATGATTTAGCTTGAATGGTCATGTTTATGGTCCCACACTACCATGCAAAGTGAGGTCTGTCCGTACACACTCACAAAAGATTAATAGGGTCACTCAAAAATATACTAGTTGCCTAGGATGATGAGCTTATAGATCACTTTTCTAATCTTCTCAATATTTTTTTCTTTTTACAATTAAAAATTAAAATGTAAAAATAAATTATGTGGGTAAAATTCCTATGATTTCATTATATCTGAATACAGGGATATAACTCATAGTACTTTTATTCATAGCAGCATAATTGAAATCATGTTTTGTCTTTAAAAAAATGAAGGCAGGATAAAAGAGAGAGAGAGGGAGAGGCTGACTGACTTATGATCAGTGCACAAGAATTAGGACAGAAGAAGGAAGGAAGGTGAATGTTAGAGAAACAATAAGAATGCCATGAGAATGTCCTATAGTAGAACGAAGCTGTGTGTGAAGTAAAGGGTCTGAGGAGGTTGTGCACCTGAAGCACTGATATTAAGTCCTCACCCTTAGAACCTATACTGGTTTCTGAACTGATGGAACATTCTACTTCCTTCCCAAAGGCAAGGTCAGACTAAAGAAACCTGAGTGACAATTGTAACCTGTTGCTGTTACTATAATTTGATCAAGTCCAAAAATGCAAATACGTTTATATGCCTGATAACATTCAAGGCATCCTCAATATGACTACGTCTCCAAAGAACCTTCTAGATTCATGCTGAGATGGTATTGAATAATTTCCTTTGAAGAGGCAATAGTATTAGTCTAGGCTCTGCAAGTGACAATACGATGTACACTGTGTGTTTGTCATTAACAGCATGCAATGTGTGTTACATCTGCATAACAGGACAGGAACATTACAATATGGGCTAGGGGTACCCTGGCTGGTCCCAAAGCAGTAGTATGTTTTAAGGAACAAAAAAATTTGTTCCTTTAAAATTATGTATGTGGGGCTTCCCTGGTGGCGCAGTGGTTGAGAGTCCGCCTGCCGATGCAGGGGACACGGGTTCGTGCCCCGATCCCGGAAGATCCCACATGCCGCGGAGCGGCTGGGCCCGCGAGCCATGGCCGCGGAGCCTGTGCGTCCGGAGCCTGTGCTCCGCAACGGGAGAGGCCACAGCAGTGAGAGGCCCGCGTACAGCAAAAAAAAAAAAAAAAAAAAAAAAAATTATGTATGTGTTACTTGACATAACTCTATCAACATCTGCAATAATAATAGTTCTTATGAAAATACTTAAACAATTTTTAAATTGAATTTAACATTATCCATATCTATATAATATAATTAAGGTGCCATGATAAAATTGGAGACTTTCTTAATCATTTGTTTTACTACAACCTACACTGGCTGTGGAGGTAGTTAAGGGTACAAAATTATTGTCCCTTATAATATTTGTTGAAACATGGCTATGGTCTAAAATTCAAGTTTTACTTGAAATGAGCCTTGATAGTCCAAATAAAAAACACAGGGTAAAGTTGAGTATAAATTGTTCTTTTATATTTTAAAATATAGTTAAATGATCAAGGTTGCTATAGCAACTTTCAACTTTCTAAACCTTTGGAAGACTAATAACCATTTATTATTTTAGGATTCATATGAGAATTTTAGTATTAGTCACCAAAGAGAATTGGTGTTCATGGTGATGAAAACCTACTCCCGGGCTTCCCTGGTGGCGCAGTGGTTGGGAGTCCGCCTGCCGATGCAGGGGACGCGGGTTCGTGCCCTGGTCTGGGAAGATCCCACATGCCGCGGAGCGGCTGGGCCCGTGAGCCATGGCCGCTGAGCCTGCGTGTCCGGAGCCTGTGCTCCGCAACGGGAGAGGCCACAGCAGTGAGAGGCCCGCGTACTGCAAAAGAAAAAAAAAAAAAAAAAAAACCTACTCCCCGGATGTGGAGAGGTGTAAAATTTGTATAATTCTAGACATGTTTGTCCTAATTGCAAAAATCCCAGAAGAATGTATTTTCTCACGTCTCTGCAGGGTGTTTCTTAAACCTATTACTTTATGAAGTTAAATATTGGCATATGAAAACCTCAGCAGTTCAGTTATTACCTAAATTGTGTTATAATTTGAATCTTGTTCATTTTAAATTGAGTGAACATTAACAGCGTAAAAGAGTTTTGGTATGGAAGGTAAGAGTGTAAAAAGATAAGGGACTGGCAGGAAATGGAGACCTTGTAAATGGTTTAGTGGTTTAGTCTTTTTGTATAACAGTGAATTGTAAACTGCAAATGATATTTAACTATTTTTTCAAACTAGTTCTCCATAAAATTAGGTGTGAAAGCCCACCTCCTTGACTCTTGTAGGTACCATTTCAGAAACAGCTTAGTTTTAAAACTTCATTTTTCCAAGGCCAAAGAAAAAAAAAAACCTAGAAAGTTTAACTTATGAAAGCAGCCCATAAATGCCAGAAATCATGTTTCAAGTTCTAGAGAACATAATCAACATTTTTGTTTCTATGGGAGACATTATTTCATAAAACCACTTTTATAGAAACAAGTACCCCACCTACACCTCTCTCTCTACCAACTGGCAGAAAGAGATTCAGGACAACCTGAGGCTTGGAATGTTCTGAGGGGCCAGGCAGGAAAGTAGTAGAAGTGGTCTCTTGTTGCTGCAGTGCCTAAGGCCTGGAAATCATGTGCTGGAATAATTCAGCTACAGCAGAATCTCAGCTGCCAGAACTTACAAAAATACAGTCGGGGTGAGAATCTTGTACAAGTGACAATTGTTAGTAATGATGTCAATGACAACAGAGGTGGTGCCTTGTATCTTTAAAATTTTTCATTTTTCATTTTATCCTCATAACAATTTGAGAGCATTAACTCCATTTAATAAAATAATCATAACTAAACTTTATTGCATGCTATTTTGTCTGCATATATGGCTGCCCACATTTTCTCCCATCCTTGTATGAGCATGACATTCCTCTTATCAAGAGGCCAAGTCTATTTCCCTTTTCCTCAGTGACTTGCATTGACTGATCAAATGCAGCAGAAGTAAAGCTGTGCCAGGTCAGGCTTAGTCCTTATAATGTTTGGATGTTTCTGCTTTTACTTTCTTGGAACCCAGCTGCCATGCTGTTTTGAAGTCCCAGATATCTTGCTAGAGAGAGAGAGATCATGTGAAAAAGCAATGGAGGATAAGACATCACATGAGGGATAGGCAATATGGAAGAGAGGCCATATGGAGAAGAGTCAGGCAAGCCATCTGACTGTCAGTACCAACACCCGAGACATGAGAGAGGGCTTCTGGGACCTTCCAGCTCAGCTCATCCACCAGCTGAGTGCAACTGCATGAGCGAACCCAGATCAGATGACACATGCAGTATAGAAAAACTGCCCAGCCAACCTCAGCATCTTGAAAAGTGTTAAATCGTTGCTGTTTTAAACTATTAAATTTGGGGGTGGTTTGTTACACAGCAATAGAAAACTGATAAGTGTGCTTACACATTTGAAGCTTCCTGTGTTAATGCATTTAATCTACATAGTTCAGTGGGGAGGTAATGTTATTGTTCTCATGGTATAGATGAGCAAATGAAGTATACTGAGGCTAAATGATTTTCCCAAAATCACACTGCTAACTAGTGGAGGCTGAGAACAAAGTATGATCTTATGATCATGTCCTGTCTCTTATTTGAGAACACTGAGGCTCAGAGAAGTGAAGTAGCTCACGGCGGGATCACATCTCAAGCTCGTGCATTCCAAAGCAAGTACTATTTTGGGGTGTAACAATGTGGTTCAGCACAGCTGAAGCTTAGAATTCATGGGTAAAATTTTCAGAAGATAAGAGTAAAAGGTAAGTTGAGGCTACATTGTGAAAGGCCCATACATAATATTTTAACTTCTGGTCCAGTCATTCCCAAACCTTAGTCAGTAATGGAATTTTGACCAATCCATGACAAATGACCAAAAAAAAAAAAAAAAAAAAAGTCAAAAAGTAGAATATAGTCAGTACATGACTTATTCAGGTTGCCAACTCATTTTTCCCCCTTGCAAGTGTAAGCAGCTCTTTGCAGGAAACTGCCCTCAGCACGAAACCCCTTTTTTTTGTCAGTTTAGCAAAGTATATTGTAACTTACTTTAAATCAGGTGTCCCCATGCTCTACTCATCTCTAGTCCTAGCACACCTATCAAAACTTTTGATCACACAATACTTTGCCTAAACTGTTGATTCTTTCTGTAGATCAAAGAGGTAGAAATGAAGAATAAGTAATTAACAGATGACCAGATCCCTTCCATAGCTTCCCATTCAGTAATCTTGGGAACAAACTGTGTGAATGAGATAGCATCTAAAGAAAGATCACAAGGAGTCGACAAGCCTCCATGCAGTAGTGGATGGCAATGACTCTGACCCCCTTTCTCAATGATTAACTGAGAATACTTCCCTTTTGCCTTTTAAAAACTTTCATGGCCGAGCAGAATCTTCTTTGGATTTAGTTTTTTGCAGACACTGAGTTCACCATCTCCCCAGATTGCTGGCATTCTGATTAAAAGCAACTTTCCTCTCTACCAACAACTGCCTCTCGGGTATTGATTTTTGAGCGGCAAGCAGCTGGACTTGAGTTCAGTAACACAAGGACTCTCCCTTCATTTGCAATGATGTCCTTCCTAAATTTTAAAAATACATTTATTTTGTAAAATAATGGAGAGAACAGAGAGTTGTAGATTTTTTTTTAATTACTACCTGGCAAAATAATATATAATATATATACATATACATGTATGCATGTGTGTGTGTGTAAATAGATATAAATACATATTTTTTCACTGTCTTAAGAAATCTAAAAATCTAGGAGGTTCAACTGCAGACAAGGAACTCTGGAAGCTAACATGATAAAATTTTTTAAGAATCAAGCTTAATTAATTATTATATTAAGAATAATTAAATATATGGATATTTGTGTTTAAAATTGTACACTAATAATAACTCACAATTTAGCTTTCTTTCATTCACTACTCATTCTTTTATGGTCATATCCCTGCCTATTCATGACTATTTGCAGACTGGGAACAAAGAAAGAGAGATTAAAAAAAAAAATCTAAGCATCATTATTAGCTCTTCTAAGCATCCTTGATTATACCAGGAGTGGTGCTGAGTGCCTATTCTGTTCTGTGAATGTATATAATAATTGCTCAGTTATTGATCAAATGATTGAACGACTTCTTAAGGAGGGAGTTTTGTAGTATCTATACTTTTTAATAATCATTGTTATCCCTGGCCTTGAAAATGATTGGACAGCTTTCACCACACACAACAGGAAGAAAGAATATTACTGCTCTAAAAATGCCTTAGGAAATCATTCCAAACTGAACTAAACAAGAAGAATGGTAGCAAAAAGCTTTTATTTTAGCACTCAGTTTTAATCTATGAAATTCAATGATGGGCAGTAATTTAGAGAAATTGCTTATAGTGTAAAAGCATGCTTTTTCCATCTTCAAGTCAGTTGAAAAAATATTTTAATACAATTTAGATTTTATTCTACAATAGCTCCCTATAATTATGCTTCCACTAATTAAGGCTTTTATAGTTTGAGTTTAATTCCGCCTTCAACTTATTTTCCATCTTTTTTTTATCTGTAAGCTGTCAAAAGTAACAACTCTACTCTCATTTTTCCTTGTATAAAAGTCAGAAACTACTCCCAAGACCTCACCACAATTAAATACACGATTGGAAAGGCAGATATTATAATGGGAAGCAAATTAGTTTTTGCCACAGTGACAACAAGTACTTGAGATTCTATGAAGATTCTTCAAATAGCAAAACAACCAGGGAGGGCACTTCAGTTTGCTGCATAAACAAATATTACATGCAGATATTCTAATCAAGAACATTGCCAAATGCTACCTTTAGCATTTGGTTTGTATTTCTAATTTAAAGTATTCAGTGTGGAGTAATATCTTGGAATTTTAAGCGAGTGCTAGCTATCACATTTGTAAACCTGTTTGTATGTAATTAACTATCATTGGTACTGATGACATATCCTTTTATATCCAAATGTGAAGTCTGCTGTTTAGTTTCTACTCCTTAAAAGACAGCAAGTTGGAAAAGGCAAGTAAAATGAAAAAAAGAAAGCACGGGTTTGAGGCTGAGTCATCCAGATTTTTAAAGTACACACTTCAGATGAAGTAATTTTATAGTTTTAAGGTCAATAAACAAACTACAGAAATGTCTTAGTTATAAACACAATGTATGGCATATTTTAATATGAAATTCAAGGAACTTTACCTTATATTAGTGCATTGGTTCCGAAACCAATCTTAAATAATCCTTGATTGATGACCTGGTCCTAGAATCATGAATATGCTTATCGCATTTGTAGATATCACACTTGCTGATAGACTATCTGACATGAACATAACTACATATAAATTTAACCAACTGGAAACACGGTTCATAAAATTTAATAGCGTTAAGTGCAAGGTGGTGTTGACATAGAGAAATAAAAACAAGGTAATGAAAGAAGGCCTAGAAACAAGTGAAGATGATATATAAAACAAAGTAACTACCCACCCCCAAAGTTATGATTGCTGCAACTTCACCTCATGGCTACAATGAAAAAGACGAAAGAAAATGAACTCAACTTTGAATTATCAACCATGACTGGTTAAGGTATTTGCCATGCGCAAGCCTTCCTTAATTCCCATAATACTCTATAATGTAAACTCCATTATTATTTTCCTCATTTTAAAGATTAGGAAATAAAGGCACAGAGAATTTAAGTAAGTTCCTTAATGACATAGAGTTAGTGGAAGGACACAGCATTTGAACCAAAGCAGTCTGCTTCACAGCCCACACCCTCAAATCACTATATTCTGTAAAATAATATTTCAAAATGAGAAATTAAGATAAATGCTGTCTTTGATTTTTTAATATCATGCTAGATTACTTGTTAATAAACCTGTTTTACTCTCACCTAACTATCTTGTAGGTTGTAGTTCTGTTTTACTAACAAAACCCCAAGTGTTTTATATGCCTATACAGTTAGAGCTTAATCTGCAGAGGAAAAGAAAAAAAACTTATGAGGTATGATTTTTGGGGTGGAGGACTGGTAGGAAAGATAACTTCAAAAGTTATCATTTTATTCCCTAGTAGGAAAATAACCAGTTTTGTATCTAATTTAACAATCTTAGATTGGTATTTCTTTCCTTACTGACCACACAAAACTGTGCTTTTTAAATACTCCTGTAACCAACTCTCTTATTTATTTATTTTTGGTTTCCTAATTAATTAATGAAATCAGTCTTTGACATGTGGCCCCTATCTATTTTTATATTTAAAAGGTTTTTTTTTTTACAACTTTCTCTTTGCATATTAGAGGATGGAAAGTTTGAAATAAAGAGGCATCAAAGTGTACTAGTAAAAGTATACAGCTCATTAGAGTTAGATGAACCTGAGAACAAGTACAGATACAGGCAAATGTGTAATCCCTCTGAGCCTCAATATCATTGTCTATAAAATGAGGATAATAATTCTTAGCACATAAGAATTATGGAAAAAATTTTAAAAATAACATTCCTAGGGTAACTAAACTGGGCTTGACACATCATCCTCTCTCAGATTCTTGGCTCCTTTCCTCTCATATTTTTTAAGCTGAGGCAGATGAATGTTGTTAATGTTCTGCCACCTCACAACAGACTTTTGAACACCACACTCAAGCAAGCGGGTGCTGGGGGGGGGGGTAAATGTGAAGCAACTAAAAATAACAGAAAGATAACCAAAATGAACATGAATGTCAAAATTAAATAATATGAGGAAATATTAAAAGAAATTTTCCTTTCTTTCTTTTTGAAAACAATATTTTCTTTTAAACATCTTTATTGGAGTATAATTGCTTTACAATGGTGTGTTAGTTTTTTCTGTATAACAAAGTGAATCAGCTACACATATACATATATCCCCATATCCCCTCCCTCTTGCGTCTCCCTCCCTCCCACCCTCCTTATCCCACCCCTCTAGGTGGTCACAAAGCACCAAGCTGATCCCTGTGCTATGCAGCTGCTTCCCACTACCTATTTTACATTTGGTAGTATATATAAGTCCATGCCACTCTCTCAATTCGTCCCAGCTTACCCGTCCCCCTCCCCGTGTCCTCAAGTTCATTCTGTATGCCTGCGTCTTTATTCCTGTCCTGCCCCTAGGTTCAACAGAACCATATTTTTTTAGCTACCATATATATTTGTTAGCATACGGAATTTGTTTTTCTCTTTCTGACTTACTTCGTTCTGTATGCCATGCTCTAGGTCCATCCACCTCACTACAAATAACTCAATTTCATTTCTTTCTATGGCTGAGTAATATGCCATTGTATATATGTGCCACATTTTCTTTATCCATTCATCTGTCGATGGACACTTATGTTGCTTCCATGTCCTGGTTATTGTAAATAGAGCTGCAATGAACATTGTGGTACATGACTCTTTTTGAATTATGGTTTGCTCAGGGTATATGCCCAGTAGTGGGAGTGCTGGGTCGTATGGTAGTTCTATTTTTAGTTTTTTAAAGGAACCTCCGTACTGTTCTCCATAGTGACTGTATCAATTTACATTTCCACCAACAATGCAAGAGCGTTCCCTTTTCTCTACACCCTCTCCAGCATTTATTGTTTGTAGATTTTTTGATAATGGCCATTCTGACTGGTGTAAGGTGATACTTCACTGCAGTTTTGATTTACATTTCTCTAATGATTAGTGATGTTAATGCATCCTTTCATGTGTTTGTTGGCAATCTGTATATCTTCTTTGGAGAAATGTCTATTTAGGTCTTCTGCCCATTTCTTAATTGGATTGTTTGTTTTTTTGGTATTGAGCTTCATGAGCTGCTTATAAATTTTGGAGATTAATCCTTTGTCAGTTCCTTCACTTGCAAATATTTTCTCCCATTCTGAAGGTTGTCTTTTCATCTCATTTATGGTTTCCTTTGCTGTGCAAAAGCTTTTAAGTTTCATTAGGTCTCATTTGTTTATTTTTGTTTTTATTTTCATTTCTCTAGGAGGTGGGTGAAAAAGCATCTAGCTGTGATTTATGTGATAGAGTGTTCTGCCTGTGTTTCCTCTAAGAGTTTTATAGTGTCTGGCCTTACATGTAGGTCTTTAATCCATTTTGAGTCTTTTTTTGTATATGGTGTTAAGAAGTGTTATAATTTCATTCTCTTACACGTAGTTGTTCAGTTTTCCCAGCACCATTTATTGAAAGGCTGTCTTTTTTCCATTGTATATCCCTGCCTCCTTTGTCATAGATTAGTTGACCATACGTGTGTGGGTTTATCTCTGGGCTTTCTATCCTGTTCCATTGATCTATATTTCCATTTTTGTGCCAGTATCATAGTGTCTTTTTTTTAAGTTGGTAATTTATATTTTTATTTTTATTTATGTATTTATTTTTTAAATTTTTAAATTAAATTTTATTTTTTTATAAAGAAGATTCTTATTAGTCATAAATTTTATACACATCAGTGTATACATGTCAATCCCAATCACCCAATTCAGCACATCACCATTCCCACCGCACTGCTGTTTTCCCCCCTTGTTGTCCATACATTTGTTCTCTACATCTGTGTCTCAATTTCTGCCCTGCAAACCAGTTTATCTGTACCATTTTTCTAGGTTCCACATATATGCGTTAATATACGATATTTGTTTTTCTCTTTCTGACTTACATCACTCTGTATGACAGTCTCTAGATCCATCCACATCTCAACAAATGACCCAATTTCGTTCCTTTTATTGGCTGAGTAATATTCCATTGTATATATGTACCACATCTTCTTTATCCATTCGTCTGTCGTTGGGCATTTAGGTTGCTTCCATGACCTGTCTATTGTAAATAGTGCTGCAGTAAACACTGGGGTACATGTATCTTCTTGACTTATGGTTTTCTCTGGGTATATGCTGAGTACTGGGTTTGCTGGATCATATGGTAACTTTTAGTTTTTTAATAAACCGTCATACTGTTCTCCATAGTGGCTGTAGCAAGTTACATTTCCACCAAGAGTGCAAGAGGGTTCCCTTTTCTCCACATCCTCTCCAGCATTTGTTGTTTGTAGATTTTCTGATAAGGACCATTCTAACTGGTGTGAGATGATACCTTATTGTAGTTTTGATTTGCATTTCTCTAATAATTACTGATGTTGAGCAGCTTTTCATGTGTTTCTTGGCCATCTGTATGTCTTCTTTGGAGAAATGTCTATTTAGGTCTTCTGCCCATTTTTGGATTGGGTTGTTTGTTTTTTTAATATTGAGCTGCATGAGGTGTTTATATATTTTGGAGATTAATCCTTTGTCCGTTGATTCATTTGCAAATACTTTCTCCCATTCTGAGGGTTGTCTTTTCATCTTGTTTATGATTTCCTTTTCTGTGAAAAAGCTTTTAAGTTTCATTAGGTCCCATTTGTTTATTTTTGTTTTTATTTCCATTACTCGAGGAGGTGGATCAAAAAAGATCTTGTGATTTATGTCAAAGAGTGTTCTTCCTATGTTTTCCTATAAGAGTTTTATAGTGTCTGGTCTTACATTTAGGTCTCTAATCCATTCTGAGTTTATTTTTGTATATGGTGTTAAGGAGTGTTCTAATTCCATTCTTTTACATGTAGCTGTCCAGTTTTCCCAGCACCACTTATTGAAGAGACAGTCTTTCGCCATTGTATGTCCTTGCCTCCTTGGTCATAGATTAGTTGACCATAGGTGCGTGGGTTTATCTCTGGGCTTTCTATCCTGTTCCATTGATCTATATTACTGTTTTTCTGCCAGTGCCATATTCTCTTGATTACTGTAGCTGTGTAGTATAGTCTGAAGACAGGGAGTCTGATTCCTCCAGCTCCGTTTTTTTCCTTCAAGACTGTTTTGGCTATTCAGGGTCTTTTGTGTCTCCATACAAAGTTTAAGATATTTTGTTCTAGTTCCATAAAAAATGCCATTGGTAATTTGATAGGGATTGCATTGAATCTGTAGATTGTTTGGGGTACTACAGTCATTTTCACAGTGCTGATTCTTCCAATCCAAGAACATGGTATATCTCTCCATCTGTTGGTATCATCTTTAATTTCTTTCATCAGTATCTTATAGTTTCTGCATACAGGTCTTTTGTCTCCCTAGGTAGGTTTATTCCTAGGTACTTTAATCTTTTTGCTGCAGTGGTAAATGGGAGCGTCTCCTTAATTTCTCTTTCTGATTTTTCATCATTAGCATATAGGAATGCAAGAGAGTCCTGTGCATTAATTTTCTATCCTGCAACCTTACCAAATTCATTGATTAGCTCTAGTAGCTGTCTGGTGCCATGTTTAGGATTCTCTATGTATAGTATCATGCAAACAGTGACAGTTTTACTTCATATTTTCCAATTTGTATTCTTTCATTTCTTTTTCTTCTCTGATTGCCATGGCTAGGACTTCCAAAACTATGTTGAATAATAGTGGTGAGAGTGGACATCCTTGTATTGTTTCTGATCTTAGAGGAAATGCTTTCAGGTTTTCACCATTGAGAATGATGTTCGCTGTGGGTTTGTTGCATATGCCCTTTATTATGTTGAGGTAGGTTCCCTCCATGCCCATTTTCTGGAGAGTTTTTATCATAAATGGGTTTTGAATTTTCTCAAAAGCTTTTTCTGCATCTACTGAGATGATCATATGGTTTTTAGTCTTCAATTTGTTAATATGGTGTATCACATTGATTGATTTGTGTATATTGAAGCATCCTTGCATCCCTGGGATAAATCCCACTTGATCATGGTATATGATCCTTTTAATGTGTTGTTGGATTCTGCTTCCTAGTATTTGTTGAGGATGTTTGCATCTATATTCATCAGTGATATTGGTCTGTAATTTTCCTTTTTTGTAGTATCTTTGTCTGGTTTTGGTATCATGGTGATGGTGGACTCATAGAATGAGTTTGGGAGTGTTCTTTCCTCCATAATGTTTTGGAAGAGTTTAAAAAGGATGGGTGTTAGCTCTTCTCTAAATGTTTGGTATAATTCACCTGTGAAGCCATCTGGTCCTGGACTTTTGTTTGTTGGAAGAGCTTTAATCACAGTTTCAACTTCATTACTTGTGATTGGTCTGCTCAAATTTTCTATTTCTTCCTGGATCAGTCTTAGAAGGTTATACCTTTCTAAGAATTTTCCCATTTCTTCCAGGTTGTCCATTTTTTTGGCATAGAGTCGCTTGTAGTGGTCTCTTAGGATGCTTTGTATTTCTGCTGTGTCTGTTATAACTTCTGCTTTTTCACTTCTGATTTTATTGATTTGAGTCCTCTCCTGCTTTTTCTTGATGAGTCTGCCTAATGCTTTATCAGTTTTGTTTATCTTCTGAAAGTACAAGCTTTTGGTTTTATTGATCTTTGCTATTATTTCTATTTCATTTATTTCTGCTCTGATCTTATTTCTTTCCTTTTGTTAACTTTGGGTTTTGTTTGTTCTTCTTTCTCTAGTTCCTTCAGGTGTAAGGTTAGATTGTTTATTTGAGATTTTTCTTGTTTCCTGAGGTTGGCTTGTATAGCTGTAAACTTCCCTCTTAGAACTGCTTTTGCTGCATCCCATAAGTTTTGGATCCTCGTGTTTTCACTGTCATTTGCCTCTAGGAATTTTTTGATTTCCTCTTTGATTTCTACAGTGATCTCTTGGTTATTTAGTAACGTATTGTTTAGCCTCCATGTGTTTGTGTGTTTTACGTTTTTTTCCCTGTAATTGACTTCTTATCTCATAGTGTTGTGGTCAGAAAAGATGCTTATAATGATTTCCTTTTCCTTAAATTTACTGAGGCTTGATTTGTGACCCAAGATGTGATCTATCCTGGAGAATGTTCTGTGTGCACTTGAGAAGAAAGTGTAATCTGCTGTTTTTGGAAGGAATGTCCTATAAATATCAATTAAATCTATCTGGTCTATTGTGTCATTGTATTTCCTTATTTATTTTCATTTTGGATGATCTGTCCATTGGTGTAAGTGAGGTGTTAAAGTCCCCCAGTATTATTGTGTTACTGTTGATTTCCTCTTTTATAGCTGTTAGCAGTTGCCTTACGTATTGAGGCGCTCCTATGTTGGGTGCATATATATTTACAATTGTTATATCTTCTTCTTGGATTGATCCCTTGATCATTATGTAGTGTCCTTCCTTGTCTCTTGTAACATTCTTTATTTTAATGTCTATTTTATCTGATATGAGTATTGCTACTCAAGCTTTCTTTTGATTTCCATTTGCCTGGAATATCTTTTTCCATCCCCTCACTTTCAGTCCGAATGTGCCCCTAGGTCTGAAGTGGGCCTCTTGTAGACAGCATATAGATGGGTCTTGTTTTCGTATCCATTCAGCAAGCTTGTGTCTTTTGGTTGGAGCATTTAATCTATTCACGTTTAAGGTAGTTATCGATATGTATGTTCTATGACCATTTTCTTAATTGTTTTGGGTTTGTTTTTGTAGGTCCTTTTCTTCTCTTGTGTTTCCCACTTAGAGAAGTTCGTTTAGCATTTGTTGTAGAGCTGGCTGGTGGTACTGAATTCTCTTAGCTTTTGCTTGTCTGTAAAGCTTTTGATTTCTCCATCGAATCTGAATGAGATCCTTGCTGGGTAGAGCAATCTTGGTTGTAGGTTCTTCCCTTTCACTTTAAGTATATCATGCCACTCCCTTCTGGCTTGTAGAGTTTCTGCTGTGAAATCAGCTGTTTACCTTATGGGAGTTTCCTTGTATGTTATTTTTCATTTTTCCCTTGTTGCTTTCAATAATTTTTCTTTGTGTTTATTTTTTTTGGATTTGATTACTATGTGTCTCAGCATTTTTCTCCTTGTGTTTATCCTGTATGGGACTCACTGCGCTTCCTGGACCTGGGTGGCTACTTCCTTTCCCATGTTAGGGAAGGTTTCAACTATAATCTCTTCAAATATTTTCTCTTGTCCTTTCTCTCTCTCTTCTCCTTCTGGGACCCTTATAATGCGAATGTTGTTGCGTTTAATGTTGTCCCAGACATCTCTTAGGCTGTCTTTATTCCTTTTCATTCTTTTTTCTTTATTCTGTTTTGCAGCAGTGAATTCCACCATTCTGGGTTCCAGGTCACTTATCCATTCTTCTGCTTCAATTGTTCTGCTCTTGATTCCTTCTATTGTAGTTTTCATTTCAGTTACTGTATTCTTCATCTCTGTTTGCTTGTTCTTTAATTCTTCTAGGGCTTTGTTAAACATTTCTTGCATCTTTTCAGTCTTTGCCTCCATTGTTTTTCTGAGGTCTTGGATCATCTTCACTATCATTTTCTGAATTCTTTTTTTGCTGGAAGGTTGCCTATCTCTACTTCATTTATTTTTTTTTCTGGGATTTTATCTTATTCCTTCATGTGGTACATAATCCTCTGGTTTTTCATCTTGTCTATCTTTCTGTGAATGTGGTTTTTGTTCCACAGGCTGCAGGATTGTAGTTCTTTTTGCTTCTACTGTCTTCCCTCTGGTGGTTGTGGCTATCTAAGAGGCTTAGGCAAGTTTCCTGATGGGTGGGAGTGGTGGTGGTAGAGCTGACTGTTTCTCTGGTGGGCAGAGCTCAGTAAAACTTTAATCCACTGGACTGCTCATGGGTGGGGCTGGGTTTCCTCCCGGTTCATTTTTTTGGTTGGAGGCAACCCAACACTGGAGCCTACCTTGGCTCTTTGATGGGGCTAATGGCGGACTCTGGGAGGGCTCATGGCAAGGAGTACTTTCCAGAACTTCTGCTGCCAGTGTCATTGTCTCCACAGTGAGCCACAGCCATCCCCTGCGTCTGCAGGAGACCCTCCAACACTAGCAGGTAGGTCTGGTTCAGTCTCCCCTGGGGTCACTGCTCTTTCCCCTGGGTCCCAATGCACATACTACTTTGTGTGTGCCCTCCAAGAGTGGAGTCACTGTTTCCCTCAGTCCTGTTGAAGTCCTGCAATCAAATCCCACGAGCTTTCAAAGTCTGATTCTCTAGGAATTCCTCCTCCCGTTGCTGGACCAGGTTGGGAAGCCTGACGTGGGGCTCAGAACTGTCACTCCAGTGGGTGGACTTCTGTGGTATAAGTGTTCTCCAGTCTGTGAGTCACCCACCCAGCAGTTATGGGATTTGATTTTATTGTGATTGCGCCCCTCCTACCATCTCATTGTGGCTTCTCCTTTGTCTTTGGATGTGGGGTATCTTTTTTGGTGAGTTCCAGTGTCCTCCTGTTGATGATTGTCCAGCAGCTAGCTGTGATTCTGGTGTTCTCACAAGAGGGAGTGAGAGCACGTCCTTCTACTCCACCATCTTTGTTCAGGGCCCGAGCCCATAGTGTCTTGAATACTGTAGCTTTGTAGTATAGTGTCAGTTTTTCACCATTGAGAACGATGTTGGCCGTGTGTTTGTCATATAGCGCCTTTATTATGTTGAGGTAAGTTCGCTCTATGCCTACTTTCTGGAGGGTTTTTATCATAAATGGGTGTTGAAATTTGTCAAAAGCTTTTTCTGAATTTATTGAGATGATCATATGATTTTTCTCCTTCAATTTGTTAGTATGTTTTATCACATCGATTGATTTGGTATATTAAATAATCCTTGCGTTCCTGAGATAAACCCCACTTGATCATGGGTATGATCCTTTTTTTTTTTTTTTTTTTTTTGCGGTATGCAGGCCTCTCACTGCTGTGGCCTCTCCCACTGCAGAGCACAGGCTCCGGACGCTCAGGCCCAGCGGTCATGGCTCACGGGCCCAGCTTCTCCGCAGCACGCGGGATCTTCCTGGACCCAGGCACGAACCTGTGTCCCCTGCATCGGCAGGTGGACTCTCAACCACTGCGCCACCAGGGAAGCCCCAGAGCACTTTTATAACATAACTTACATCTAACAACTAAAGAACAATTCATCATTTTCAATATTAGGTTTTACTTAAACAGTGCAGACTATCATTCTAAGTTTAACCACAATAATCAGGATACTTTGTATTTAGATCAAGATCTTTTACTTAAAAACCCTAAATATATTTAACAGCTCTAGAAATCATAATCGTCATTTTTATACTCTGTGAGCAAACAGAGGATGAGAGTAGAATTGTCACCTGTGAGAGTTTTGGCAAAAACTTAGAAAAGATAACCAAAGCTTAAATAGTTCCATTTGTTTTGAGGTGACATGGACCAAGGATGGCAAATGAAATTCACTGGATGGTGACAATGTTCAATTTTTGTCTGATCCCTCTGGGTACTCTGGTCCTCCAAGAGTTATATTAGTGGAACAGGGCCTTCTTAAGTCCTCCAGAGGCTCAAGATTCTCAAGCTTCTGGGGAACTTCATCCTTTTTATACTAAACCTATTAAAAGTTATCTGTATATGAGTGGAGCTGGGTCACAGTTGTCTTTCCAACATGTTACTTTCGTAAACATTTAATTAGATATGTACACATTTTGATTTTTTTGGGTTTTTTTTAACTTAATTTTTTTTTAATCTCAGCACTTTTCATGGGCCTTAAAGAGCCAATAGATCCTAAACCACATTCCTAGAATAACTAATTCTTAAAATATCTTATTATGGATTTTGAAATCCATGTAAGGCTTACAGTCCTATTTTTATGCTCTCTTAGGAATGGCAACCTTCACTGAGTAAAAACAGAGTAAAACCTCATACCTTTGGCAGGTAGGAACTGTAGGGGAACGTGGAGCTGATTGTTTTTGTCTCTCCAGCAGGCTTTCCAGTACTCCTGCCTCAAGCAACTTATTCCAAGTCATAGAAGTGGGCGGGGGACCCAGGACCAGACAATCTTTTACCCCTTGGGGTCAGTAATTGCACCTGTTAGAGGATGGGGTCCTTGCTAGATTGAAAGGCCAGGGCAAGCAGGAGAAAATATGGTCAACATACCAAGAGAAGCAAAGAGGGGCAGAGTTGACAGGGATGAACCAAGAGAGTCTTGCTGTCATGTCTGTGGTTGCAGTTCCCACAGCATTTCCATTTCTGGGAGCTACCTCAGACACCAGGAGGATTTGAGTCACTCTAGATTGGGGAGTCAGTACATGATCTCTGCAGCCAAGCTGCATGTGATCAAATCCCATCTCTGCTGCTTTTTGTCTCTTGTGTCCCATTCACATTACCTAATGTCTCTATGGCTTGAATGCTTCAAAACTAAAAGGGGAATGATGATGATAATACTAATAACACCTAGGTCATAGGGATATTTGTAAAGATAAAATGAGCTAAAGCATATAAAGCACTTAGAACTATGCTTAGCATATATTGAATGATATGTGTTAATTATTGTTTTTGATCAGAGTTACATGAATGAATATACTGTTTTTCTTAAGGTAGTTTGAATTAGGCTCCTGTAACAGGCAATTAATATAGCTATGATTATTAAAGGCAACTCTTGGTCCCTCTTCTCATATGACATGGACATTAACTCCCACTATCTCTCCTGGAAGCTATCTGTTTCTGAGAAGGAATGCAATGTAGCGATTATCCCAGATTTCAGAATGGCTCTTGTGTTGGCAGCTCTTATCAGTGGCCCAGGCATGAAATAGTCTTTTTTAACATTCCCAGATGACCTCATATTGACTTCTCCCATGTAACTTATAAATACGAGGTAAAATTATTTGTTTTGGAGATCTGACCAAATATACAAAAAAATCATAATTGGTCTTTATTTTTTAAAGGAAATATGAATGAATTAATGACAGTTTTAAAACACACATATACTTTAAATGAAATAATCATTAGTAGTACACATTAATTTGAACTAAAAGAGAAAATAAAAACACATCAAAACCAATAAATTGGAAGATACCAGTAAAGAAAAATTAAGGATTAAAATGTGGTGTAAAAAAATCAGTAAGTTTCATGCCAACTTTAATTGTACCAATTATTCATTTTTTGGTTGGAAAAAAATTCAGAGGGTCAAAGAGAAAAGGCTGCCATCATACATATCTCACTTCTCATTATTTGCCATTTTACCCAATTATATGTATCAGGACATTTTGGGTGTGTGGATTCCTGCTGAGGAGTATTTCTGAACTAGAAATAATTGAACTGGACATGAAATCAAACCCACTATGGAACAAGAGTCTGTACTCTAGAGGAAAATCATCTTGATAGAAAAGTCCAGGCTAAAGATCACATCAATGACCCAGCTTATCTCTTGGAGTAGCAGCTGGAGAATAGGTGAAAAAGAAGAGACTCAAATTAAAGACTTTACAAATTCTAATTTAGGTTACAAACACACAAATACAGGACATTCACCATTTTTATTGGCCTAATGAGGCCCAGTCATATGCCTACCACTAGCCGGTCACTGTGATATGGGACAACCATGCTCATTTTTGGCCAGACTGAATCACATGCCCCACTTGAGAAGGTATCCACCCTCTTGTGAACTGAAATAGAAGGGTGTTGTTTGCTATAAGAAATCAAGTGAGCTGTCAGTAACACCCGGAGCCCTTGGGCCGCCTCGGCCCCCAGAGACCCCGGCATGGTGCACGTGGGCGCCGCAGGGTCGCATCTCCCCGCGTCCAGCTCGGACATCTTAGGGGACCCGAGGAAGATGAACAAGCGCCAGCTCTATCACCAGGTCTTAAACTTTGTCATGACTGTGTCATGATTGCTCATGATCTGGAAAGGCCTGATCGTCCTCACTGGCAGCGAGAGTCCCATCATGGTGATGCTGAGTGGCGGCATGGAGCCAGCCTTCCACAGGGGCGACCTTCTTTCTGTTCCTGACAAATCTCCGGAAAGACCCGGTTAGAGCTGGTGAAATCGTTGTTTTTAAAGTAGGACAAGACATTCCAACAGTTCACAGAGTAATCAAAGTTCATAAAAAAGATAATGGAGACATCAAATTTCTGACTAAAGGAGGTAATAATTAAGTTGACAATAGAGGCTTGTACAAAGAAGGCCAGAACTGGCTGGAAAAGAAGGATGTGATGGGGAGAGCCAGAGGGTTTTTACCATATGTTGGTATGCTCACCATTATAATGAACAACTCCCAAAATTCAAGTATGCTCTTTTGGCTGTAATGGGTGCATATGTGTTACTAAAACATGAATCCCAAAATGAAAGGCAGTTCCTGGGACCAGACTGAAATAAATTCTGTTGAAAAGGAGAAAAGCTAATATATTTGAAATGTTCCACTTTCTGTATAAAAGGAAACAATGTGGAGACGTTTTTGTCTTGTTCGAATAAATGATTCATCAGTGAAAAAAAAAAAGTCAAGTGTACATCATGACAAATAGTTACATAATGACCAAAACCTCCACAGGTCCACTATTACAAAGAATCAGTACTCTGTCTGATTCTATGAAGGCAGTAGTATTTCCAAATAGCTTTAAAGTGGAGATCAAAAGAATCCTCTGATCAGGCAAGGACAGAGTAAAGGGAGAGCAGAGTTACTTCATAACAGTCGCCTAAAATGGCTTCACCTTTGAATGGTTCGGCTAGCTTTTAAAATTTTACATATTGAGTTACTATATTTAAAATTAAAAATGAATTATGTATCATATGAACAATCTTTCTTTTACTTTTTAAAAAATAAATTAAGAGGAAAGTGATACAAACATATCTAAATTATGTTATCAGTCTTATGGTGAAGATCTGCAGTTGGTACGTTTTTGATATTTTTCTCCTGTGAACCTGAAGAGAAAATGTTTTTATTCTAAATAACAAAGGAAACAATGTTTCCTGTAGAAATATCTCAATTAAAAACATTTAATTATTCCATCTGATAGCCATTTATTTGTATATAATGGTATTGAATTCAAATTTAATGAAACCATGTTTTAATTTTATTCATCTTCGTTAGATATTATTCCTGATGATTCATGTATATTTTGATGTTTTCATTACTAGCACAAGAGATGCCATTTGAGAATTTCAATTTAATTGGTAATATTTTGATGTGAACTATTTTTAACACTTATGTCAGCAATTTGGTTGATGCTGTGGAGCTTAATATTGAAAACAGTCCCTCTTCAAGGCATTTATTTTGCATTTTAAAAATATCTGATACTGAATATCTTTTCTAATACAAGTGAAATACAGAATTTTTCAATGAAAAGATCATATTTTGAAAGTAATGATTTTAACATTTCCTGTCTCCTCTTAGGAACTATTTAGCAGTACTAGTTTATAAAATATGCATAATCACAATGCTCTTTAAATAATACATAGAATTTGATGTTTGTGGCGAGATTGTACAATATTTTTATGGAAAGAGCATAATGAACAATATGGAACTTGGCAGCTTATTTGAGTTCTGGCTCTATCACTTACTAGCTGTGTGTCCTTGGACTGACTATAGTTGCAAAGGACCTTTTGCTTATATAGGGGGTGGAAAGAATGATATTATTAGGCAATGCATTTATGTGACCTTTGAAGTTTTTCATAAATATAAAGTGAGACAGTATATGTAAAAGCATGCTATATATTTTTAAGGGCTACACAAATTAAAGACAATATTGTTTCAGGGGTCTTTGCATGACCTCTAAAGCTATGTTTGTCCTAGGACTGAAAAATGCCCAAGAGGATTAGGGGTTTTTTAAAGCCTGAACTGAGTCAGGGGAGTTTCTTGTCAAAGAGAAGTAATATGAAGAGGGATTTGACTCTGCATGGCTATGGAGCCTTCTGGCAGCTTTGGAAGCTTTGCTAGGGCATGGGTGCTTGTGACAGTTTTATAGCAGCACAGATACAGCAAGCTGAGGACCTACTGACTATTGAAGAGAACATATTTTTCTGGAGAATTTCTGTATTAACTGGGAGGAACTTGAAGGGTTAGAATTTTCACAGAGAAGACAGAAAGAGTCAGAGGAAGATGTTTTATTGCTGCTCCTTTATTATATCTTTATCACCAGACTAGTGCCATGTAATTAGTAGTATCTTCTAGTAAAGATTGGTATCCAAGGTGAAAATATTTGGCAAGGTTCTCTACTCAAAGTAAGATATAATTGCCCTGGAATAACTTAAACTAGTATGTTTTTATGATTTCTTCTTTTTATAGAATACGTGTTCTATTGATCATTTCTTTTTCAAATAATTTCTAATTGGGAATATAAGAAAAACATGTAGAAAATTTTAAAAAGATAGATAAGCATAAAGAGAAATATAAAAATCACTAAAAATTCTAACATTCAAAGACTCATACATGAATATGGTTAGCATGTTCATACTATTCTTTCCAGTCCTTCACTCTTTCTAGCTATCTGTAATTCTATCTGCTATTTATCTGATGACCTACTATTTTGCATAGTTGAAAATATATTTTACATGTGGTTTTAGATATTGAATTTTATAACATTATGTAATCACCATTTTCCCACATAACAGACTCATTTACTAACTAGAATAGTTGCTATTACCACCTATTAGACTTTTTTTTTTTTTTGGTATGTGGGCCTCTCACTGCTGTGGCTTCTGCTGTTGCGGAGCACAGGCTCTGGACGTGCAGGCTCAGTGGCCATGGCTCACGGGCCTAGTCCGCGGCATGTGGGATCTTCCTGGACCGGGGCACGAACCCGTGTCCCCTGCATTGGCAGGCGGACTCTCAACCACTGCACCACCAGGGAAGACCTAGACATTTCTTAACATTTTGTAATGAATTCAAAAGACTTCATTAACACAATCATAGTTTCGGGGTCATTCATGCCCTCAATTATAATGGAACTCCTCTGCAAATGTCTTAAGATAACATTTCATAATTTAGGGAAAATGTCTCTAAAGACACATTGTCACTCAAGGATATGCTTATTTATTATCTCATATTTGACAAACGCTGACTTTTGAAGTATTCATACACAATTCATGCATTTTTAAGAGGAAAGTGGAAGAAGCTGTAGCTGTAGGTAACAAAGCTATGTTATAAGGGACCAATGTTTATACTTTATTTGTATGTTTTTTGTGTTCATTTTTTAGTGCTAGGTAACAAATTATCATAAAATTTTCACCTTAAAGCAGCTCACATTTATTATCTCTCAGTTTCTGTACGTCAGAAGTCTGGGCAGGGATTAACTGGGTTCCTGCTTCAAGGTCTCAGCTGGCTGCAATTAGGGTGTCAGCCAGGACTGCATTCTCATCAGAGGTTCAACTGGGGTAAAGATCTACTTCCAAGATCCTTTAGTTTGTTGGCAAAATTCATTCTTTTGGAGCTGAAGAACTGAGGGTTTTAGTTTTTTGCTGGAGGCCACCATCCTCTTTGAGACTGCCTGCAATTCCATGCTACCTGGGCTTCTCCACTTACTTCATGGAGGCTTTCTTCTTCAAAGCAAGCAACAGAGAGAGACTCTAGCAGAACAAAGTCTTACACAATGTAACATAATCATGGGAGTGACATCTTTGACTTTTGCCACATTCTATTGATTACAAGCAAATCACAGGTCCTACCCTCACTCAAGGGCTTGAACACCAGAAGACAGAGATTATTGGGGCCACCTTAAGATCTGTCTCTATACTTCTGTGATTTTCAAAATTCTGTAATAAACATGTATTATGTTTGCAACATGAAAAATAGTAAAAACAAAAACAAAGCAAAAAAACACCCACAAAATATAAAGGGACTTGTATCTTTAAAACAACAATGGAATAATTAATAACATGATAATGAAATTTAAAAGTACTATTCACAAATAGCTTGAGAAATATCAAACACATAGGAATAAATCTAAATAATGATATGCTAGATACCTACACTGAAAAATACAAAATATTACTGAGAAAAAGTTTAAAAGACCTAAATAGCTAGAGATGTTTTATGTTACAGAATTGGAAGATTCAACATTTATAGGTGTAAATTCCCCCTAAATTGACATATAGTTTTAATGTATATCAATTAAAATTCCAGAAGTGGGGTGTGTGTATGTATGCACATGTCTGTAAGTTAACAGACTGATTCTATAAACTTAAATGCAAACATAAAGGGATTAGTATAGCCAAGACAATCTTGAAGAGGAAGAACTAAATTGAGGAAGTTCACTAGGTTCTAATATTTATTGTAAAGATACAATAATGAAGACAGTGTGGTATTAGTGTGTGGATAGACAAATAGGCCAAAGGAATGAAATAGTGAGTCCAGAAATAGATCCAAATGTGGAGGATAACTTGATTTTTATCAAATGTGCCACAACACTTCAGTATATGTCAAGGGGTGGGAGTGGTCATTTCAGCAATGGTGCTGGAGCAAATAGATGCCCACATAGGAAAAAAAAAAGTCTTGACCTCCACCTTATACCATACACAAAAATTAATTCAAATTGAACCATGTATCTGAAAGTAATAAAGCCTCTAAAAGAAAACACTGGAACATTATAATATTGGGGTAGGTAAATATTTCTGGAACAGAACATTAAAGTAAGAACTTATAGATTAGACTTCATTAAAATAAAGCAATTCTGATAAGCAAAAGACATTATTAGGAATGCAAATATGCAAGGCACAAACAGGGAGATGGGAGATGGAAATCTGACAAATGACTTATACCTAGTATATATATAAAAATGCTACAAATAAAAAAAGACAAAAACCAACTTAAAATGATGGGCAGCAGGCTTGAACTGACATTACACAAAATTAGATCTCCGTATGGCTAATCAACATTGACAAGTTGGTCAACATCATTAGGCATCAGGGGACTGCAAATAAAAGCATAATTAGAGCAGTACACATCCACTTGAATGGCTAACATTAAAAATTCTGAAAGACATAAATAATGGCAAGGATATTAAGTAATTAGAACTCTCATACATTGATAGTGGAAATGTAAATAAGTTCAATCACTTTGAAGAACTCTTTGGCTGAACCCATTAAAGCTAAACATAAGCAAGCAAATGTGCCAACATTTCTACTCCTATCCAAGATCAATGTGCATATGTCTATGAAAATTCATGTATAAAAATACTCCTAGCAGTTTAATTCAAAAACTTAATAAAATAGTCACAGAATGAAAACAGCTCAAATGTACACCAATAGGAGAATGGATAAACAACTTGCAGAATACTTATAAAACAGAATACAACTTGGCAAGAAAAACATACACACCACTTTTACACACAATGACATGGACAAAGCTCAGAAAAATTATGTTGAGGGAAAGAGGCCAAACACAAAAGAACACAAACTGCGTGATTCCATTCATATGAAGTTTAAGAACACAGACAACTAATCTATTATGATAGAAGTCATAATAGTTGTTAACTCTGGGGAGGGTGTCATTGACTACTAAGGAGCATGAGGGAAGCTTTTGAGGTGAAATCTTTGTCTGAGTAATGCTTAAATGGGTGAATGGAAATACACCCATGTAAAAATCAACCAAGGGCTTCCCTGGTGGCGCAGTGGTTAAGAGTCCGCCTGCCGATGCAGGGGACACGGGTTCGTGTCCCGGTCTGGGAAGATCCCACATGCCGTGGAGCGGCTCGGCCCGTGAGCCATGGCCGCTGAGCCTGCGCGTCTGGAGCCTGTGCTCCGCAACGGGAGAGGCCGCAACAGTGAGAGGCCCGCGTACCGCAAAAAAAAAAAAGTAAAAATCAACCAAGATGCACACTTGAAATCTGTACACTCTACTGTATGTGAATGAACCACTTCAAAGTAAGAGGCACACCAAGGGCAAAATTTTGTCCATTCATGTTGGTCTCCAGATATAACTGCATTACAATTACAAGTACCAGGTCCTTTGCTTAGTCTTCACCTTAGTATTTAACCTTATTTGACCTTCACCAGTCCTATTTCTTTTTTCAAAAATCTTCTTTTTCAATATTTTGCTACTTTCTTAACTTTTAGTTATCCTCACTGAGTTTATAACATGACACTATGATTTGTTTTTGCCTTCCTGGTGAAGAAACACTGCATTATATTTTCATCCTGCCTGTGCCCTACTGCCCAAATCCTTCCTGCCTTCTGAAATTAGTGGTCATCTTGCCCACTTTTTCTACTCAACAGCTAAGAAATTTGAGGTCTAAAAGCTTACATAACCAGTACAAACTAACACAACTAACTATCCTCAAAATGTGTACATAACACAGACAACTCATTTTGACATATCTTTTTCCAACAGGAAGGTCCTGAGATAATACAACTCTGCCTATAAAATCTGGAATAGAAGAAAAAAGAGCAGCAGTAGTACAAGAAAAGTAGAAGGGCTTCTACTGCAATTTTAAGAGATCATCATTTTAGAGATATGAAGCCTGGAATTTAGAAATTAAAACGAATTACTAATATCATTGGTAAACTATATTAATGTCAGTGAAAAGTGTATTCAGATACTATTTTCCATGTTTCTAATTCAAATGGATCTATCCAAACAACAAAACAATACACATAAATTACCTTCATACAATTTAATTTCTTTATCTCAAAACAATTTCCATATTGACATATATCAATCGTTAAACTACTCATTCAACAATTTATTGTGCACCTATTGTGTCTTCCATGAACTTATTGAAATATGTTGCTATAAATAGAAATCCAAGCTGTCTACAACTGACTTCCATTCTCAGTAGCAGATATAACAATATCAGCAATGACAATTAAAAAAAGACTTTTTTCGTGATCAATACCTCATTTCAGGAAGGAAATCTGGCCAGCTAATCAGCAGAGTCAAGACTGGTGGGAAGTGGTGTGTTCCATGTTGTGGTCAGATTGCCCTTACTTCTGAAATATGCTCTATGGGAAACTAACAGGTGCCATTATGCATCAAGTTAAAAATAAATGGAGGTGCCTTATGTTAAACATAATCTATCTATAACCCATGTTGCTGATGTCCTATTCAAATCTGAAAAATTTCCATCAGCAACACAAAAAAACTAGAATCTAGTATAATACCTCTGAAACTATGTTCTGAGGAACTTGGATATGAGGGAAAATCCATTATCAGTGGGTCTCAACCTTAGCTATATGCAGTCATTATTTGGACATTGTTAAATTATAATAATTCTCTGTATCTCAACCACTAATTATTCTAATTTAATTTGGTCTTGGGTGAGGACCACACTTTTCTCTCTATTTTTATAATATTCCCATGTCAGCCTGAGAATCATTTTTTCATTTGAAAAGAATGAATTCAAAAGATGTTTTAAATGACTTGACTCAGGAAGTCATCTGATGTAAGAAACCCAAAGTAAGAAGGTCAGAAGAAACAAAGAAGTACATCTCCAAATATGTTCAAACCACCATTTCTTCCCAGAAATCAGCAAAAACAACATAAGAGATTAAGGAAGAGATATGCTGGTGAATTTTTATTTTAAAAATATCAAATATAGAGTAAAACAAGAAAAGAAAAACCAAAAAGAGCACTGGTTTCAATAAATAAGTAGTCAGAAACACTTTTTAATAATACTTTCACAATTCTAAAATCACCATAATCTAATAATACTATAAAGACTCACTCACAATATTACTCCAGTAATACCACAATCTCCAATAATGGATATCTGTCAATCTAAAAAGAGAAGCAAGTACAGGCTAATTAAGGCTTTTGACTAGAGCCTTTCAGAGGTACCCTGGAAAGTCAGATTTAAACCCCTGAGATGATCTTTACTTTTCAGAATTCTTATCAGTATAACTGGAAGCAGGGTTTTTGAGGACAGCAGATAAATAGGGAAGGATCCCCAAAATGCTATATTTCTAAGGACCATAGCCCTCACTTAATAAGGAGATATGTTCAAGTGAAAACGTGCCTTATCTGGCCTAACTATAGCTTATTATAGAGCAGTGGTTCTTAAATTTTAGCATGCATCAGAATCACCTGGAGGGCTTTTTAAGATGCAGATTGCTAACCCTAGTCCGAGTTTCTGACTTAATAGGTGGTTAGGGTCCCCCAATTTGTATTTCTAACAAGTTCACGTGTGATGCTGTAGCTGCTGGTTGGGGGATCACTCTGATATAGAGTATTTACAAAGGCTTTATGCTGATCTCTAGTATTTGAGAACTAGAGCAAATTTCTCCACTATCTGTTTATATTGAATCATGGAAATTCTAGGGAACTTCCACTAGTCTAATTCCACAACTGTAAGGAACTTGTGTCAAGATAATAAAGTCTCCCAAGGGTGATTCCCCCTACGGACCCTCGGCCTTATGCTGATCATCCAGAATTGTTCTCATTCATGAATAGCCCTGCTGACCTGTACTTATATTTGGCTGAAAGATGAGAGGTGAGGAAAGTTCACTAGCATTCTATTCCACCAGTTGTTTCTATTTCTTGTGTAAACAGAATATGTAAGCTAAACATTTTGGAGAGCAAAAATTTCAGGTCATTTTAATTCTATAAAGGAAATGGAACAAAGGACACCCAGATTCTTAAATGATGGCAATGATCTTGGGTTAACTTTTCTCACAGTGATTTCCTCTTCTCTGGGAATGTCTTCTGGGAGAGAGAAATTGGTAGTCATGCTCTTATCTGACCCTCCCCCCAGCCACATCTGATTAGTGCTGCACTGAATGTTCAATCAACGTCAAACCAGTAAATATTTTCTAGATTTTTAAAGTGGAACTGTGACTCAGTCTTTCTATGTTGGAAAATATTGTAAAATGTAAAACTGAGGTGCTGAGTGAAGGAGGTTGTGTTTCCCAGCATGATGATCATGATGAACAGGATAGATGCCATATTCCCCAGCATGTGGGGAAGATGGTTCACACTGATAAAAAACTGAACTGACATTATTGGGAAGGAAAAATATCTGGATAGGGAGGGAGAGGAAATGAGAGAGAAGGAGATCTGGCAGAATTCAATGACCTATTTACAGTAGTTCATGATGTTCAATTGCATAATTTCCTGGACTATTAGCTGATGGTTTAACCCTTCTCTGAGCACCCAATTTTCTTAGTTTTTTTGAGTTGGTTGCTATTACTTGCAATTTAATTCAAGAGGCTCTTCTTGTTATTAAGCTTAAGAGGATGCTTCTTGAAAAAAGACAGCTATTTAAGTTACAGATCTTGGAGTCAGTGGGGAAAAGAAGAAAGCAGAGGAAAATGGAGTAGTAGATGCACGTTTCCTCCACCTAGGAATAAGCCTATGGATGAGTGTGAGATAAATGAGAGGAAAATCCAAGAGCACAGGGCCCTTTCCTGTTCCATAACTGAGACGTTACGGAAGATGTTTGTGTAGTGCATTGTGCACCAACTTGGTATGTGTGAAACAAGCTAAGGAGAAGAACAGGATGGCCAGGGATAGAAGGGCTTTAGTTAGCCCTCCTGAACTTCTCTTACAGAATTATGACTATTGCTTCCCTTGAGCATTATTTTAGCCAAAAGTATGGACTGCAAAATAACCAAGCAAAGAGTAGGGCATCAGAGACCAGTGGAGCACCTGAGGGCAATCAGGGAAGATGGGGTTGTTTTCTGGAGAAAAGAGGTCTCCAGTAAGGAATGCAGCCCTGCCAATACTTTGATTTTATCCCAATGAGACTCATGTAGGATTTCTGACCTCTAGAGTTGTAAGATGAAAAATTTGTATTGTTTAAGCCATTTAATTTGAGGTAATTTGTTATAGCAGCAATAGGAAACCAATATTTTACTTAAATTGGAAATTGGACTGATAAACCTAAAGTAGTTCTTATCTTACCCCTCAGCTGCCTTTTTTCCCCTGTTGTTTCTACTCTGATCATTTCTTTAATAATTAATTGTAATCCCTAGATTTAAAGTCTATACTAGTGAAGAGCAACAAAAAGACTAAAATATTCGTTTTCCTATTTGAAAACAACTCCAGAAAATAACATGAGGAAGAAAACATCTCAAACTAATAGTACACATGAGTCTTTTAAAATTATATTTTCAACTTAATGAGCCATGCCCATCTTTTCCTCCCATTACCAGGAACAACTGAGAGTAGACTATTTAAAATAAACCATGTTCTCAGGGTTTCGAGCTATTGCTGACTATATTATGACTGGTGCATTGAGCCTGCTGGGTCAATGGACAGCTGCTATTTTATTTATTTGTAGACTTCTGGGATACATTTTAAGCATGAAAAACATTGTGCAGGGCTGATGTTTCCTCTGCTCTATGGTCTGCTCACTGAGTATATTCTTAGACAATGAGATTGTATTTCTTTGGCAGAAAGTAAACACTTACAATAACTCATGTCACGGAAAAATTCTGCACAAAGCTTGAATAGTAAAATGATGCCAACTGAAAATATGACTCTGTCCTGCCAAATACAACGCTAGGTTAACGTGGATTTAGAAGATAGAGTTGCCACTGAATAAGAGGACTCTATTTCATAAGGCAGATTGATCTGGGTATTTGTAATAACAGCAGAGATTACTGCAGTTGGCCTCTTGCGTCCTTTGAATGCCTCAATAAAGTAGACACTTCTGCTCAACATTCCCTTTAATGGCAATGATGAAAATGACAGGTAGTAGCAGACTGGAACGGTAGCTATTTTATTTATTTATTTATTTATTAACATCTTTATTGGAGTATAATTGCTTTACAATGGTGTGTTAGTTTCTGCAATGGTAAATGGGAGTGCTTTCTTAATTTCACTCTTAGATTTTTCATCATTAGTGTACCGGAATGCAAGAGATTTCTGTGCATTAATTTTGTATCCTGCTACTTTACCAAATTCATTGATTAGCTCTAGTAGTTTTCTGGTAGCATCTTTAGGATTCTCTATGTATAGTATCATGTCATCTGCAAACAGTGACATCTTTACTTCTTCTTTTCTGATTTGGATTCCTTTTACTTCTTTTTCTTCTCTGAGTGCTGTGGCTAAAACTTCCAAAACTATGTTGAGTAACAGTGGTGAGAGTGGGCAACCTTGTCTTGTTCCTGATCTTACTGGAAATAGTTTCAGCTTTTCACCATTGAGGACGATGTTGGCTGTGGGTTTGTCATATATGGACTTTATTATGTTGAGGAAAGTTCGCTCTATGCCTACTTTCTGGAGGGTTTTTATCATAAATGGGTGTTGAATTTTGTCGAAAGCTTTTTCTGCATCTATGGAGATGATAATATGGTTTTACTCCTTCAATTTGTTAATATGGTATTTCACATTGATTGATTTGCGTATATTGAAAAATCCTTGCATTCCTGGGATAAACCCCACTTGATCATGGTGTATGATCCTTTTAATGTGCTGTTAGATTCTGTTTGTAAGTACTTTGTTGAGGATTTTTGCATCTATGTTAATCAGTGATATTGGCCTGTAGTTTTCTTTCTTTGTGACATCTTTGTCTGGTTTTGGTATCAGGGTGATGGTGGCCTCATAGAATGAGTTTGGGAGTATTCCTCCCTCTGCTATATTTTGGAAGAGTTTGAGAAGGATAGGTGTTAGCTCTTCTCTAAATGTTTGATAGAATTCTCCTGTGAAGGCAGCTGGTCCTGGGCTTTTGTTTGTTGCAAGATTTTTAACCACAGTTTCAATATCAGTGTTTGTGATTGGGCTGTTCATATTTTCTGTTTCTTCCTGATTCAGTCTCAGAAGGTTGTGCATTTCTGAGAATTTGTCCATTTCTTTCAGGTTGTCCATTTTATTGGCATAGAGTTGCTTGTAGTAATCTTTCATGATCCTTTGTATTTCTGCAGTGCCTGTTGTTACTTCTCCTTTTTCAATTCTAATTCAATTGATTTGAGTCTTTTGCCTTTTTTTCTTGATGAGTCTGGCTAATGGTTTATCAACTTTTTTTATCTTCTCAAAGAACCAGCTTTTAGTTTTATTGATCTTTGCTAATGTTTCCTTCATTTATTTCTGATCTGATCTTTATGATTTATTTCCTTCTGCTAACTTTGCAGGGGTTTTTTTGTTCTTCTTTCTCTAATTGCTTTAGGTATAAGGTTAGGTTGTTTATTTGGGATGTTTCTTATTTCTTAAGATAGGATTGTATTGCTATAAACTTCCCTCTTAGAACTGCTTTTGCTGCATCCCATAGGTTTTGGGTCATCGTGTTTTCATTGTCATTTGTTTCTAGGTATTTTTTTGGTTTCCTCTTTGATTTCTGCAGTGATCTCTTGGTTATTAAGTAGTGTATTGTTTAGCCTCCATGTGTTTGTATTTTTTGCAGATTTTTTCCTGTAATTGATATCTAGTCTCATAGTGTTGTGGTCAGAAAAGATACTTGATATGATTTCAATTTTCTTAAATTTACCAAGGCTTGATTGTGATCCAAGATATGATTTATCCTGGAGAATGTTCCATGAGCACTTGAGAAGAAAGTGTATTCTGTTGTTTTTGGATGGAATGTCCTATAAATATTACTTAAGTCCATATTGTTTAATGTATCATTTAAGCTTGTGTTTCCTTAGTTATTTTCATTTTGGATGATCTGTCCATTGGTGAAAGTGGTGTGTTAAAGTCCCCTACTATGATTGTGTTACTGTCAATTTCCCCTTTTATGGCTGTTAGCATTTACCTCATGTATTGAGGTGCTCCTATGTTGGGTGCATAAATATTTACAATTGTTATATCTTCTTCTTGGATTGATCCCTTGATCATTATTAGTGTCCTTCTTTTTCTCTTATAATAGTCTTTGTTTTAACATCTATTTTGTCTGATATGAGAATTGCTACTCCAGCTTTCTTCTGACTTCCATTTGCATGGAATATCTTTTTCCATCCCCTCACTTTCAGTCTGTATGTGTCCCTAGGTCTGAAGTGGGTCTCTTGTGGAAAGCACATATACAGGTCTTGTTTTTGTATCCATTCAGCCAGTCTATGTCTTTTGGTTGGAGCGTTTAATCCATTTACATTTAAGGTAATTATAGATATGTATGTTCCTGTTACCATTTTCTTAATTGTTTTGGGTTTGTTATTGTAGGTCTTTTCTTTCTCTTGTGTTTCCTGCCTGGAGAAATTCCTTTAGCATTTGTTGTAAAGCTGGTTTGGTGGTGCTGAATTCTCTTAGTTTTTGCTTTTCTGTAAAGGTTTTAATTTCTCCTCCGAATCTGAATGAGATCCTTGCTGGGTAGAGTAATCTTGGCTGTAGGTTTTTCCCTTTCACCAGTTTAAATATGTCCCGCCACTCCCTTCTGGCTTGCAGAGTTTCTGCTGAAAGATCAGCTGTTAACCTTATGGGGATTCCCTTGTATATTATTTGTTGCTTTTCCCTTGCTGCTTTTAATACTTTTTCTTTGTATTTAATTTTTGATAGTTTGATTAATATGTCTTGGTGTGTTTCTCCTTGGATTTATCCTGTATGGGACTCTCTGTGCTTCCTGGACTTGGTTAACTATTTCCTTTCCCATATTAGGGAAGTTTTCAACTATAATCTCTTCAAATATTTTCTTAGTACCTTTCTTTTTCTCTTCTTCTTCTGGGACCCCTATAGTTCGAATGTTGGTGAGTTTAATGTTGTTCCAGAGGTCTCTGAGTCTGTCCTCAATTCTTTTCATTCTTTTTTCTTTATTCTGCTCTGCATTAGTTATTTCCACTATTTTATCTTCCAGGTCACTTATCCGTTCTTCTGCTTCAGTTATTCTGCTATTGATCCCTTCTAAAGAATTTTAAATTTCATTTATTGTGTTGTTCATCATTGTTTGTTTGCTCTTTAGTTCTTCTAGGTCCTTGTTAAACGTTTCTTGTGTTTTCTCCATTCTATTTCCAAAATTTTGGATCATCTTTACTATCATTATTCTGAATTCTTTTTCAGGTAGACTGCCTGTTTCCTCCTCATTAGTTAGGTCTGGTGGGTTTTTATCTTGCTCCTTCATCTGCTGTGTGTTTCCCTGTCTTCCTATTTTGCTTAACTTACTGTGTTTGGGGTCTCCTTTTCACAGGCTGCAGGCTCGTAGTTCCCATTGTTTTTGGTGTCTGTCCCCAGTGGCTAAGGTTGGTTCAGTGGGTTGTGTAGGCTTCCTGGTGGAGGGGACTAGTGCCTGTGTTCTGGTGGATGAGGCTGGATCTTGTCTTTCTGGTGGGCAGGTCCACGTCTGGTGGTGTGTTTTTGGGTGTCTGTGACCGTATTATGATTTTAGGCAGCCTCTCTGCTAATGGGTGGGGTTATGTTCCTATCTTGCTAGTTTTTTGGTATAGGGTGTCCAGCACTGTAGCTTGCTGGTTGTTGAGTGGAGCTGGGTCTTGGCGTTGAGCTGGAGATCTCTGGGAGATTTTTGCTGTTTGATATTACATGGAGCTGGGAGGTCTCTTGTGGACCAATGTCCTGAACTTGGCTCTTGCACCTCAGAGGCACAGCCCTGATGCGTGGGTGGAGCACAAAGAGCCTGTCATCCACACGGCTCAGAATAAAAGGGAGAAGAAAAGGAAGAAAGAATGAAAGAGATAAAATAAAGTGACAGAAAATAAAATAATTAAAATAAAAAATAGAAAAATAAGTATTAAAAATTTTTTAAATAAAAAAAAGAAAGAAAGAAAGAAGAGAGAAACCTCAGCAAAAAACAAACCCACCAATGATAACAAGTGCTAAAAAGTATACTAAAAAAAAAGAAAAAAAAAGGACAGACAGAACCTGAGGACACATGGTAAAAGCAAAGCTATACAGACAAAATCACACACAGAAGCATACACATACACAGTCATAAAAAGAGAAAAAGGGGAAAAAATATATATATATATTGTTGCTGCCAAAGTCCACCTCCTCAATTTGGGATGATCTGTTGTCTATTCAGGTGTTCCACAGATGCAGGGTACATCAAGTTGATTGTGGAGATTTAATCCGCAGCTCCTGAGGCTGCTGGGAGAAATTTCCCTTTCTCTTCTTTGTTTGCACAGCTCCCGGGTTTCAGTTTTGGGTTTGGACCCGCCTCTGCGTGTAGGTCGCCTGAGGGCGTCTGTTCTTCGCTCAGACAGGACAGGGTTAAAGGAGCCGCTGACTCAGGGGCTCTGGCTCACTCAGGCCGGGGGGAGGGAGGGGTATGGATGCGGGGCGAGCCTGCGGCGGCAGAGGCCGGCGTGACGTTGCACCAGCCCAAGGCGTGCCGTGTGTTTTCCCGGGGAAGTTGTCCCTGGATCCCGGGACCTTGGCAGTGGCGAGCTGCACAGGCTCCCTGGAGGGGAGGTGTGGACAGTAACCTGTGCTTGCACACAGGCTTCTTGGTGGCAGCAGCAGCAGCCTTAGCACCTCATGCCCGTCTCTGTGGTCCGCGCTGATAGCCGAGGCTAGCGCCCGTCTCTGGAGCTCCTTTAAGCGGTGCTCTTAAAACCCTCTCCTCACGCACCAGGAAACAAAGAGGGAAGAAAAAGTCTCGTCTCTTTGGCAACTCCAGACTTTTTCCGGACTCCCTCCCGTCTGGCTCGGGCGCAATAGCCCCTTCAGGCTGTGTTCACTCCGCCAACCCCAGTCCTCTCCCTGCACTCCGACTGAAGCCCGAGCCTCAGCTCCCAGCCCCGCCTGCCCGGCGGGTGAGCAGAGAAGCCTCTCGAGCTGGTAAGTGCTGGTCGGCGCCTATCCTCTGTGCGGGAATCTCTCCTCTGTGCAGGAATCTCTGCTTTGCCCTCCGCACCCCTGTTGCTGCACTCTTCTCCATGGCTCTGAAGCTCCCCCGCTCCGCCACCCACAGTCTCCGCCCGCGAAGGGGCTTCCTAGTGTGTGGAAACCTTTCCTCCTTCACAGCTCCCTCCCAGTGGTGCAGGTCCCGTCCCTATTCTTTTGTCTCTGTTTTTTCTTTTTTCCTTTTGCCCTACCCAGGTACATGGGGGAGTTTCTTGACTTTTGGGAAGTCTGAGGTCTTCTGCCAGTGTTCAGTAGGTGTTCTGTAGGAGTTGTTCCACAGGTAGATGTATTTCTGATGTATCTGTGGGGAGGAAGGTGATCTCCACGTCTTACTCTTCCGCCGTCTTGAAGCTCCTCTCCACGGTAGCTATTTTAAATCAAGATGGATATCTTTCTCCACTTTAGGTGGGAATGGTTGTATATATAGATTATTGGTTTGGCCAGGTTTCAACAATGACAGATTATTTTATAGTTGTCATAATAACGAAAGAAGGTAGGTAGGCAGGAAAACATTTTACAAACTTGAGAACTGTGTTTCAACGTGAAATGAGCAAATATTTAACCCACCAAATAAACTGAATAATAGAAAAGTCTTCAGAAAACCAAATAAGCTCAGGCGATCATCCTTCAAATCTTATATATGTAACTGTCAAAGGCACAGAATTGCTTCAAGATGGATTTATTTATTGAACAAACATGGATTGCACACTTGTCCTGTACATATCACTCTGCTAATCACTAGGGACACTAAGATGAATTCAGACAGAGTCCTTCCCCATGAGAACAGAGGGGAGGCATCAGACATATACATAAATATTTTTTGGTATGGACATTGGGATATGTGTTTATGCGAAGATAGTTGCATCAAGTGAGTTGAGGTGATTATGGTGTGTGGAGCATCTATTAAATCACAATAGATGAGAAATTAAAACTATGCTGTAAACTAAAAAGCAGTATAAATTTGGTGTTCTTTTTTATCGAAATTCCCAGAACATACCTAACAATGGGAAAGATAATATTCCTGAATGCATGTCCAGTCATTCAGTAATTACAGGAGCTTGGTGAATTTGTGATGTAAAAAGGTGAAAATCTAGCTTAGAAACTGAATTAAAAGGCTCAATGAAAACTGTATAAACCTTTTATACAAAGTATTAAATGTTTAATACTGAGCCTCCCTCAGATGTTCCAGAGAACAATACTGAATGTAAGCTGACAGCTGTCTAAATGCAGAGTTGACAAGATTTTTGATAAATATAGCTATTACCTATTATATGTGAAAGTATAGCCTGTAATCCTTTTAGTATAGAGAAAAACACATTCAGTGAGGCAGTGTTGGCACAAAGTATTGGGGAGTGAGAAAGGGGAGAGAAAAACCTACACGCTGTTAAAGTTTTAGTGATCCTTAATATTAAAAATCAGACTGCAAGATTCATTTTCTGATCAAACAAGATAAACCATCTTCTTGCCTTTGCAATAAGGATAAAAGACATCAACATTTAAATGTCAGCTCTATGGAATCCTTAATAATTTTTAAATTTAAATGATTCATTAAATCTTTCAGTGATATTATTCTCCCATCACTCTTGAATTTGGCACCATAAACCACAATTAATATCAAAAGTTATCTACAGATTCAATGCAATCCCTATCAGAATTCCAATGTCATTTTTCACAGAAATAGAAAAAAATCCTAAAATTTGCACAGAACTACAAAAGACCCCAAATAGCTAAAGAAATCTTGAGAAAGAAGAACAAAACTGGAGGCATCAAACTTTCTGATTTCAAACTATATTATAAAGCCATAGGACTCAAAACAGTAATAGTATGGGCATAAAAGCAGACACATACATCAATGGAACATAATAGAGAACTCAGAAATAATCCCATGCATATCAAGTCAATTAATTTTTGACAAAGGAGCTAAGAATATATAGTGGGGAAAGGAGATTCTCTTCAATAAATGGTCTTGGGAAAATTAGACAGGCACATGCAAAAGAATGTAACTGGAGCACTATCTTACACCATACACAAAAATCAACTCAAAATAGATTAAAGTCTTGAAACTAAGACCTGAAACCATAAAACTTGTTGAGGAAAACCTAGGGAGTAAGCTCCTTATCATTAGTCTTGGCAATTACTTTTTGGGTTTGACAACAAAAGGAAAGGCAACAAAAGCAAAAATAAATAACAGAGACCACATCAAACTAAAAAGCCTCTGCTCAACAAAAAGAAAAGGCAGCGTACAGAATGGGAAAAAAATTGTAAACCACATATCTGATAAGGGGTTAATATCTCAAATATACAATGAACTCATACAATTCAATAGCAAAAAAACCCCAAATGACCAAATTTAAAAATGGGCAAAGGACCTAAATAGATATTTTTCCAAAGAAAACATACAAGTGGCCAACAGGTTCATGAAAAGGTGCTCAATATCACTAATCATCAGGGAAATGAAAATCAAAACCACAATGAGATATCACTCACAGCTGTTAGGATGGCTACTGTCAAAAAGACAAGAGAGAACAAATGGTGGCAAGAATGTAGAGAAAGGGGAACACTTGTGCACTGTTAGTGGGAATGTAAACTGGTACAGCCATTACAAAAAACAATATGGAGGTTTCTCAAGAAATTAAAAATAGAACTACCATATGATCTAGCAATCCCACTTCTAGCTATATATCCAAAGGAAATAAAACCATTATGTCGAAGAGGTATCTGTTCTCCCATGTTCATTGCAGGATTACTCACAGTAGTCAAAGTATAGAAGTAATCTAAGTGTCCATCAACAGATGAAAAGATCAAGAAAATGTGTGTGTTTGTGTGTGCATGTACATTCGGCTTTAAAAAAGAAGGAAATCCTGTTATTTTTGACAACATGAATGAACCTGGAGGGTATTATGCTAAGTGAAATAAACCAGACAGAAAAAGACAAATACTCCATGGTACCGCTTATATGTGGAATTAAAAAAAAAAAGAAACAGAGAGGAGAAAAGTGGTTGTCAGGAGCTCTGGGACAGAGAAGATAGGGAAAGATTAGTAAAATGACACAAACTTTCAGTTATAAAATGAATAAGGTCTGAGGATATAATATATGACATGGTGACCATAGTTGATAACACTGTACTGTATAACTGAAACTTGCTAAGCATTTAAGCATTCTTACCCGAAACAAACAAACAAAAGAGTTAAATATATGAGGTGATGGATGCTTTAATTAACTCAGTGAGGAGAATTCGTTCACAATATATACATATATCAAATCATTACATTGTATATTTTAAATATATTACAATTTTACTTGTCAATTATACCTCAATAAAACTGGAAAAAAAGTGTCATAGAGCTGGATGCTGAGAGACAGAGTTGGGAGTGTATGGGCTGATTGCGGTGGTTGGAGGAGAGGGTATATTCTGTTATCTGGCATCCTGCGAAAGAGGGTTCTAGGGCCGGAAGCACTTAGGAATGCTCTTCTTCAACTCTGGCCCTTAACCTGATTGTCATGACAGAGGAGACAACTGTCAGAGGAGGAAGAGGATGTGTGCAAGCATAATCAGTCAGAAAAAGAAAAAAGAATTTGTATATGTATTTGTGACTGAAATTATAATTGAAGAAAATGTTTTCAATATAAAAATTAGAAGATGAAAATAACACATTTGGTATCTATCTATACAAATAAAACTGCTATAAGTCCTTGATTTGAAGCCTAGCCAGAAAAAGCAAAGCCTCAAAAGGGACATATTATGTCAGTACAGTACCACAGGGCGCTAACAGCTCTGAGGAGTATGAACTGCACTCAAGAAAGATAATAAAAATGCACAGTTGTCAAATTCTCTACCTTCCTAACCCAAGTGCTTGTTGCAACACTGGGACAAACAAAAAAAAGGCAGATATTTGTTTCTGTCAAAGTGGCTGGCACTCCCAAGTGTGTCTACAAATATATTCCTGATTTGTCTGCTGAAAAAATAAGCATAAAACTCCCAGACAAAGATTTTAAAATATCTTTGAAGCAAGATACTCAAATATATTGGCTGACCTCTGCAGTACAGATTCCTTAATTAACATCCAAACTTTCTGTGGTTTTGTTTTCAGGGCATCTGTCTTTCCTTTGAACCTGCTGAGTCATATCATGCCCTTGTCATGTATAGGTTTGGCCATGACTCTTCAGTCAGGAGTATCTCAACCTCACCTCCTACTGCTAAGCTGTGTCCTGAGCCCCCAAGGTTAGACATAGCCTGTCATTTCCCGCATATTCTGTTGCTTCAAAGGGCAAAACTTTATTCAGAATATGGATACTCCCAGTAGACATTCACCTCAACATGAGGATTAACCTTCTACGAAAGACAGCCATCTGACAATTGAAATAATTGCTTTGCAAAAAGCATGAACTCCTTGAAACTGAAAGTATTTAAAGGGAAGCTGGGTTGCCATCTGCCCAGGATATAATATGAATTCCATCCTTGGGAGGGAGTTTGACTCAAAGACATCTGAGTGCAGTTTTCTCCCTTACGATTCTTATCATTCTACTTCAGTCACTTTAATTACCATATCTTTATGAAAACTGGATTGTCTCTTGTTTTTAATGATTATCTACTTTGGAACTGCACTTACTAGTTACAAGTCAGTATAATCTCTTCACGCTGGGAGAGAACTTAATAGTAATGTTCATACTGAAATTGGAATAATTTCTTTGGAAGAACTTATAGTTTTTTAATTTCTACATTTGGAAAAGCATCTCTCAGTAGAAAATGATGAATGGGAAAGACCTCATCAGATATACTCTGCTGAGACATCTCTGAGCAATATGCCGAAAAACTCCAGGGAGAACTCTAGCAAAATACATTGCTACAGAGAAGGTGTTTGTAGTAAACTGATTTTAACTTTGCAGTTACTTTTTCCTTTCAAACATTAAAAGCCATTTAGTATAGGTTTATTTTTGCTTATACAGCATCTATACTCTAACCACCACTCTGAAGTTATTATTAGGGGCATTGCAAGAAAACATGATCTGTGCTTCTTAGCGGTGCATTCTTCCTTCATTTCCACCCCCACCCCATTTTCTTTGAAATAATAGGAATGTCACCTACATTTTTTTTTCTTTTAGCAGCAAAGAAACTCAGCTGCTGATCACCCCTGGGGACCAAAACCTTGTTTTTATTCACTGATAAAGAACAAGAAAACATGATGATTCAGCACAACTATATCTATGAACACTTCACTTTGAGTATTAGAAAACATTTCACTTGGGTATATGTGCCATAGACCCCTGGTTACCTTTCTTTAAAATAAAAAATAAAAATAAAAAAAAAGAGAGTAACTGGTTTTCCAGTTGGCTTATTTTAATGTTATGTAGGCATACATATGTGTGTGGAGCAGGATATTTTTATTATTTATTCTGAGTTCTGCATCTGATGAGTTTACTTTCTCCTGTTTTATGTAGAAATCTTCATATATTATAGGAAAAGGGAGTTTGGACATTAGCATAAGATAAAGCTTTTTGGTGGACATAAATATCTTTCAACACAATGTGGTATATACATAGAGGATCCCAGTACCTGAGAGCCTCTATATACTCAGCACTGCATTTCTGATGTACAAATGCAAGAAGATGCGGAGTATATTTTTATTCTTTTCTCTATGCCTGAAATATTTTATAATTTAGAAGAGTAGGTAATAATTGATTATTACTTAACATTTTCTAGAGTAGAAAAAAAACATGTCATACAACAAGTCACAATACATTATGAGGACTTTCCTGAACTGGTGATGGCAGTGGGGTTGGGTGTAAGTCAGTAGTCATGACGTAGACTCTACCAAGAGAATCTATGCAACAGCGAAATGGAAGCTCTCTCTGATATTAGCTGCATGCTCCAGGTCACTGTATAATAACAAATAGGGCAAAATGGAATAAATATGAATCAGGAAGGCAGTTTATCCTTTGATAGGCTGGTTGATATAAATTGATGTGAAAGTAACATCAGACTTCAGACATAAAAAAGGTTATAAAAGTAGCATTAATTCCTTCATGTCCATTTCTTGCACAATTTCACCAGTGTCATCTATAAGGCATACAGAGTAATAACACAGGGTGTCCAACCCAGAGAAGCTGGCACACAGCCACTGAAAAGATTGCTTTGGCTGGGTTGACCACATGCAAGGGACAAATGACATCAGGTTATTAAACACCTGCTGTCAAATTAGCAGAAGGAGTGCAACTATAGGCAGTGCAGGCTGAAGAATTCCTATAAGGTTACCTTGAAGCTGAGTCCTAAGGATGAAATGCTAAAGCACACGACCTGGAGAGTAGACCCTGAAAGAGCCAACTCATTTTAACAAGGGCCTTCCATGCACCCATTCCTAAGGTACTTAATGAGCACACCCAACATGCTTGGTACTCTGTTAAAAACAACAGAGGGAAGGAAAAGGAAGAGAAGATGTTTCTTGCCTTATAATCCAGGTGGATATTCAAGCAAGGTAGTAAAATAATGTATCACTCAAACTGGGACACTTTTGAGAATGGAAAGAATTCTATTAAAAATTATGCTGGGGCAACATATGTAAACCAGGACTGTTCCTACAAAGCAGGACATATGGTTGCCGTATAGATCATATATGTATAATTCATTCTTAAATAACAACATATCTGGGGAATTGAATTTGAAATGATACAGAGTAAAATAATATATAAAATAAGACTAAAAGAGCATCTTGTCATAAAGAAAGAAAACAAAACAAACTTATACCCCAAAGTTAGATACACCCAAGAATAGTGAAAAATTAAAGTCAATTTAGCACCAATGGGCAGAAGAAGGACATAATAAATAGAAAAAAATCAAACCACTCACTATACACTTATTAGAAAGGTTAAAATTCAAAATACTGAGAATTCCAAACGATGGCAAGCTATGGACTTGTTAGTAATAATGTATCAATAATGGCTCATCAATTTTAATAAACATACCACACTAATGCAAGATGTTCATAATAGGGGAAACTAGGGGCTGGAGGGAGGGGGGATATGGGAACTCTGTATTTCACTCATTTTTTTCTCTAAGCTTTCTTTTCTCTAAAAAGAAAGTTTATTATTAAAAATGTGAATATCAACATCTGGAATATTATCTTGACATGGTAGTTGGAGGAAACTAAAGAACCCTTTGATAGGCATAAATGGCCCCAAGGTAGCACCACTGGACAGGGTACTGCATGGAAAAAAGAGCTGGAAGAAAGGAAATGGATTATTTTTTAAAGTTTTGTTAAATAAGACAATCCATCCCAGAATGCTTAAGAAGATTATTTGTATCCAATATAGGCTTAAAATTAGTCCCAATATCATGCTCAGCATTCATGATAAATAAATTACTCTAAGTAGATACACTGGCTTGGCTTCTCCTTCCCCTGGTATTGCTCCTTGGACAGGTTCCAACAGTACAGTATGTTGAGCATTCAGGGGAAAAATCAAAAAGAGAAAGTTAGGCAAATTCCACCTGAGTCATTAGTATGAAGAGGAAAGGCAGCGATATAGACTGGAATACAACAGAAGAATTCTAGAACACATACAACACTAGGAGCATTTTACTGGGGAAGGTGGAGCCCTGTATAGGAGCTACTAGAGTGCAATGCCCAATAGAACTTTCAGAGGTGAAGAAAATGCTTTATACCCATGCTGTCCAAACAGTAAACACTAGCTACATGTAGCTATTAAGAACATGAAATATGGCTAATGTGACTAAGGACATGAATTTTAACTATAATTCAATTTTAATTACTTGCAGTTAAAGTAAGCACACGTGGTTAGTGACTCTGTAATTGAAAATGCAGCACTATAAAACAGAATGGACTCCCGAGACTGAACCAGGAAGAAATAGAAAATATAAACAGACCAATCACAAGCACTGAAATTGAAACTGTGATTAAAATCTTCCAACAAACAAAAGCCCAGGACCAGATGGCTTCAGAGGCAAATTCTATCAACCATTTAGAGAAGAGCTAACACCTATCCTTCTCAAACTCTTCCAAAATATAGCAGAGGGAGGAATACTCCCAAACTCATTCTATGAGGCCACCATCACCCTGATACCAAAACGAGACAAAGATGTTACAAAAAAAGAAAAGTACACACCAATATCACTGATGAACAAAGATGGAAAAATCCTCAACAAAATACTAGCAAACAGAATCCAACAGCACATTAAAAGGATCATACACCATGATCAAGTGGGGTTTATCCCAGGAATGCGAGGATTCTTCAATATATGCAACTCAATCAATGTGATAAAACAAATTAACAAATTGAAGGAGAAAAGGAGAAAAACCATATGATAATCTCACTAATGCAGAAAAAACTTTCGACAAAATTCAACACCCATTTATGATAAAAACCCTCCAGAAAGTAGGCATAGAGGGAACTTTCCTCAACATAATAAAGGCCATATATGACAAGCCCACAGCCAACACTGTTCTCAATGGTGAAAAACTGAAACCATTTCCTCTAAGATCAGGAATAAGAAAAGGTTGTCCACTCTCACCACTATTATTCAACATAGTTTTGGAAGTTTTAGCCACAGCAATCAGAGAAGAAAAAGAAATAAAAGGAATCCAAATTGGAAAAGAAGAAGTAAAGCTGTCACTGTTTGCAGATGACATGATACTATACATAGAGAATCCTAAAGATGCTACCAGAAAACTACTAGAGCTAATCAATGAATTTGGTAAAGTAGCAGGATACCAAATTAATGCACAGAAATCTCTGGCATTCCTATACACTAATGATGAAAAATCTGAAAGAGAAATTAAGGAAACACTCACATTTACCACTGCAAAAAAAAAGAATAAAGTACCTAGGAATAAACCTACCTAAGGAGACAAAAGACCTGTATGCAGAAAACTATGACACTGATGAAAGAAATTAAACATGATACCAACAGATGGAGAGATATACCATGTTCTTGGATTGGAAGAATCAATATTGTGAAAATGATTATACTACCCAAAGTAATCTACAGATTCAATGCAATACCTATCAAATTACTAATGGCATTTTTTACAGAACTAGAACAAAAAATCTAAAAATTTGTATGGAGACACAAAAGAACCTGAAGAGCCAAAGCAATCTTGAGAAAGAAAAACAGAGCTGGAGGAATCAGGCTCCCAGACTTCAGACTATACTGCAAAGCTACAGTAATCAAGACAGTAGGGTACTGGCACAAAAACAGAAATATAGATCAATGGAACAGGACAGAAAGCCCAGAGACAAACCCATGCACATATGGTCATCTTATTTTTGATAAAGGAGGCAAGAATATACAGTGGAGAAAAGACAACATCTTCAATACGTGGTGCTAGTAAAACTGGACAGCTACATGTAAAAGAATGAAGTTAGAACACTCCCTAACACCATACACAAAAATAAACTCAAAATGGATTAAAGACCTAAATGTAAGACTGTACAGTATAAAACTCTTAAAGGAAAACATAGGAAGAACACTCTTTGACATAAATCACAGCAAGATCTTTTTTTGATCCACCTCCTAGAGAAATGGAAATAAAAACAAAAATAAACAAATGGGACCTAATGAAACTTAAAAGCTTTTGCACAGAAAAGGAAACCATAAATGAGATGAAAAGACAATGTTTAGAATGGGAGAAAATATTTGCAAACGAAGCAACTGACAAAGGATTAATCTCCAAAATTTACAAGCAGCTCATGCAGCTCAATATAAAAACAAAACAAAACAAACAAAAACCCAATCCCAAAATGGGCAGAAAACCTAAATAGACCTTTCCCCAAAGAAGATATACAGATTGCCAACAAACACATGAAAGGATTCTCAACATCACTATCATTAGAGAAATGCAAATCAAAACCACAATGAATTAGCAAAAGGTATTTGTTTTTCTCTTTCTGACTTACTTCACTGTGTATGACAGACTCTAGGTCCATCCACCTCACTACAAATAACTCAGTTTCGTTTATTTTTATGGCTGAGTAATATTCCATTGCATATATGTGCCACATCTTCCTTATCCATTCATCTGCCGATGGACACTTAGGTTGCTTCCACGTCCTGGCTATTGTAAATAGAGATGCAATGAACACTGTGGTACATGACTCTTTTTGAATTATGGTTTTCTCAGGGTATATGCCCAGTAGTGGGACTCCTGGGTCGTATGGTAATCTAACACATATATATGGAATCTTAAAAAAAAAAAAAGTTTATGATGAACCTAGGGGCAGGACAGGAATAAAGATGCAGAAGAAGAAAATGGACTTGAGGACATGGGGAGGGGGAAAGGTAAGGTGGAACGAAGTGAGAGTGGCATGGACATATATATACTACCAAATCTAAAATAGATAGCTAGTGGGAAGCAGCCACATAGCACAGGGAGATCAGCTCGGTGCTTTGTGTCCACCTAGTGGGTTGGGATAGGGAGGGTGGGATGGAGACGCAAGAGGGAGGAGATAGGTGGATATATGTTTATGTATAGCTGAATCACTATGTTATAAAGCAGAAACTAACACACAATTGTAAAGCAATTATACTCTAATAAAGATGTTTAAAAAAAAGATGCAGGTGAAAGTAAAAGAGATAGAAACAATAAAAATAATAAAACAGAAACAACAACAACAAAAAAACACTACAATGAGGTATCACCTCACACCAGTCAGAATGGCCATCATCAAAAAATCTACAAACAGTAAATGCTGGAGAGGGTCTGGAGAAAAGGGAACCCTCTTGCACTGTTGGTGGGAATGTAAACTGATACAGCCACTATGGAGAACAGTATGGCTGTTCCTTAAAAAACTAAAAATAGAACTACCATACAACCCAGCAATCCCACTACTGGGCATATACCCTGAGAAAACTATAATTCAAAAAGAGTCATGTACTACAATGTTCATTGCAGCTCTATTTACAATAGCCAGGAGATAGAAGCAACCTAAGAGTCCATCAACAGATGAATGGATAAAGAAGATGTGGCACATATATACAATGGAATATTACTCAGCCATAAAAAGAAACAAAATTGAGTTATTTGTAGTGAGGTGGATGGACCTAGAGTCTGTCATACCGAGTGAAGTAAGTCAGAAAGAGAAAAACAAATACCGTATGTTAACACATATATATATGGAATCTTAAAAAAAAAAAAGGTTCTGAAGAACCTAGGGGCAGGACAGGAATAAAGATGCAGACGTAGAGAATGGACTTGAGGACGCGCAGAGGGGGAAGGGTAAGCTGGGACGAAGTGAGAGAGTAGCACTGACATATATACACCACCAAATGTACAATAGATAGCTAGTGGGAAGCAGCCGCATAGCACAGGGAGATCAGCTCAGTGCTTTGTGACCACCTAGAGGGGTGGGATAGGGAGGATGGGAGGGAGACGCAAGAGGGTCGAGATATGGGGATATATGTGTATGTATAGCTGATTCACTTTGTAATACATCAGAAACTAACACAACATTGTAAAGCCATTATACTCCAATAAAGATGTTGAAAAAAAAAGAAAAAATAATATACTATGCCCAGACTTAACTGCTTCCAGCATCATTCATACCAGCACTACTGCTCCAAATAGAGAGAAATTTGAACCAGCTGACTGTAAACCAGAGGGGGCATGTCTTGTACACCTTCATTATTTAGCAAAGAGTTAGAAAATGACTATAGTGTATAAGACAGTATTTCTAAACATGAGATCAATAGATCCACATAGGGAAAACACTCGGGGTAGTTACTGAAGTTTGGGTATCCATATCATATCTACTGGATCAGAATCACCTGGGTTGAGGAAGAACCAGTATTCTGTACTGTTAGCAAATTCATGTACAGGAAAGACAGTATAAAAAATGTACTTCTTAAGACAAAAAAAATAGAATGTATGTAGATGACATACATAAGTATATGATATTGTATACAAGTCCATGACTGTGGGAATTAGAGCTGACATTATATAACTGAGATGAAGCCTGGACAATAAAAGGTTTACCATAAAGGACTGAGATACCAGACAGGAAGGTAATGTAATAACATAGGTAAGAAGTGACAAGGGCTAGGTGATAAATAAAAAGTGGAAAGAGAAATTGGGAAATGTGGAGTTGAAGGCAAATGAGCTGGATAAATTAAACTATCAGAGAGAACTCTTGGTCACTGCACACAAGGTGTTGTCATTGAAAATATATGGGCTTTGGGTAAGAAGTTGGTTTAGGTGGAGAATAATGAGCTCAGAATTGGGCATTTTGAGGTGGTTGAAGAATATCCACGTGGAAGTTTTCAGAATGAGTTAAAAACTGGGGGGACAGAGCTGAGGTAATAGGGTAAGATTGAGATAAACATGTCAGCATCATCTACATAGGGTCAAAAATTGAAATCACAGAAAGAGAGGAATGAATCTGAGCGACTGTCCACAGTAAGTAATTCAGAGAATTAAAAAGAAGCACAAAAAGCAGAAAAAAGCAGACTATATTTCTGTTCATTACATTTAAAAAATTTTATTTGGTCTTGACCTACTATCTTCCTCCTCTCTGGTTGCCTTCTTCAGCAGCTTTTAGGCTTCTAAATTTTTCATAGTTAGACATTTCCTTTACATTTAGATTTTATCAAGTAGAGAATTTGCCTTCTAATGAGTATTAAAATAAACTGCAAAGTTTTTTTTTTCTTTTATAAAATGTCTCAAAAGGGAACCCTCACACACTATTGGTGGGAATGTAAATTGGTGCAGCCACTATGGATAACAGAATGGAGGTTTCGCAAAAACCTAAAACTCGAACTACCGCTATGACTCAGCAATTCCACTCCTGGGTATTTATCCAAAAAATGAAAACACTAATTCAAAAAGGTACATGCATGTCAATATTCATAGCAGTATTATTTACAATTGCCAAGATATGAAAGCAATCCAAATGTCCGTCAACAGAAATGGATAAAGATGTGGTATTTATATGTATGTATGTGTATATATATATATATATATATATATATGGATAAAGATGTGGTATTTATATGTATGTATGTGTATATATATATATATATATATATGCATACACATGTAATACTACTCAGCCATAAAAAATAATGATGTTTTGCCGTTTGCAATAACATGAATGTATTTGGAGGGTATTATGCTGAGTGAAATAAGTCAGAGAAAGACAAATGCTGTGTTATATCACTTATATGTGGAATCTCAAAAATAAAACTAGTGAATATAAAAAAAAATCTCACTTTTTCTCTCTCTTTTCCTTCTAATATCTCTAAATATCGTTTTTTGGGTCAAGTTACACTAAATTCATCTCTGCTTCTATTCCTAGCCCCTGAGGAGAAATAAATAAGTTAAATATAACGCTTATTCTTCCCGCAAATAAGCCATCATTGATTGCTTTCACTTCTTTATTAAGCTCCTTGTTAGTGTGGAAGTTATTCTGCACAAAATTTCTTGTTCACTAGAGTAGAGAATTTCAGCTTACTCTAAACTCGATTAGCCAAACAGACATAATACAAAAACTAGCCTTTAGTAATAAAGCCTCTGGGATTTCCCTGGTGGTCCAGTGGGTAAGACTCCATGTTCCCAGTGCAGGGGGCCAGGATTCAATCCCCGGTTAGGAAACTAGATCCCCCATGCACGCCACAACTAAGAAGTCTGAATGCCGCAAATAAAAGATCCTGCATGCTGTAACTAAGACCTGGTGCAGCCAAAATAAATAATTAATTTAAAAAAAAAGAATAAAGTCTCTGGACTCAGCCATTTTGGACAATTCCTTTTTCAACCTCTTCACAGAGGGACCTTAGACAAAGAGGGTTTATTTTTACTAAGCCTCTATTTTCTCATCTGCATAATGATGATGCTGTCCTAGCTTACCTTACAGGATAGTTATGAAAATTAAAAGAGAAAATATATTTCAAGTGCGTAGTACATAGCTGGCATACAATGGTCATTGACTTTTTGAATTTATTTTTTCAAAATATGAAGTTTATTTATGCCATATTTTATCAAAGTAAAATCACATCATTATTTTATGTACCACTAAGAAAAGGGGAAAATCCCGGCAAACTATGAAATGCCATTGACTACAAGAAGCATGTCAATTTCAAAGATGTTAACATGCGAAAAAATATGTATTAGAATTGAGTATATCAAGTAGTGTTTGTGGTATTCAAAGTTGAAGAGTTGTGTGATTTCTATGACTGGCTAGGATCCATTTATACCAGAAACACAGCTGTGAGATCTTGTATGAAAATGGACAATATGAATCCAGAGAACACTCAGACAGTAGTAATTAACATTGTAGGTTCTGGATTGAGATAGACTTGGGTTCAGATCTCTGCTCTATTACTTACCAATGGTGTACCCTTGGACTAGTTATTTAACTTGTCCACCCTGCAGCTGTAAAATGGGAATAACAATAGTTCTGAACTTAAGATGACTGTGAGTATTAAATGGGCAGCAATACTCATGAAGCCTTCAAAAAAGTACCTGGCAAATACTGTGTTTAAAAATTAGTACTTGCTAGCCATTCACAGCAGCACAGTGCCTTATCCTCCAGGAGTCTAGGGGCAGACCAATGTTAGGATGGGGTGAGGCATTCAGGGATAACATCAAAAATACGTGGGACCTGCAAAAAAAGCTATACCTATAAACCAAAGAGCAAACTTGAAACATATCTCAGGGAAAACACAATTGCTGGTCCTGGATAAATAAGTCTTTTTAGAGACATTGACACATGCCCTACATCCTCTCAAGTTTACTTTTAAACATAAAATATATTTTTAAAAGCCTATGTATTAGTGTGTGTGTGTGTGTGTGTGTGAGGCTATGGAAGAGGAAGAAAATTTGTCTGTGGGACTCCTGGTTTTTGTTTGTTTTTATTGTTGTTTTTTATACTTTGAATTTCCTTTCCTATGAGAATTTCAAACATATTTCAAAACACAAGTAAAAAAATAGCCCCAGCGATTTCCCTGGTGGCACAGTGGTTAAGAATCTGCCTGCCAATGCAGGAGACACGGGTTTGAGCCCTGGTCTGGGAAGATCCCACATGCAGCAGAGCAACTAAGCCCGTGTGCTACAGCTACTGACCCTGTGCTGTAGAGCCCGCAAGCCACAACTACTGGGCCCACGTGGCACAACTACTGAAGCCCGTGCGCCTAGAGCCCATGCTCTGCAACAAGAGAAGCCACGACAATGAGAAGCCCTGCGCACCGCAACGAAGAGTGGCCCCCACTCACCGCAACTAGAGAAAGCCCGCACGCAGCAACGAAGATCCAAAACAGCCATAAATAAATAAATAAATAAATAAATAAATAAAATTTTAAAAAATTGCCCCAGCACTCAAAAATAAAGGTAAATGGGAAAGAGATTAAATTATAGCATCATTATGACCAGAAATGGATGTATTTTATATCATTTTTATCATTAATAAAAGATTCTGACATCTAATCAAGGTTAAAATCAGAACATTCTAATTAATTTAAATGTTTGCTCCGGACATGGCTCCACGAATGGCAATGGGGGAAGAACTGCATACATTATGATGTATTACCATGCTTTAGAGCAATCTGTCTGAGGGCATCTAATAAATGACTTTACACTGACATAAAACAGTTTTAGTACACTATTAAGTACCATAAACCATCATATTTGGTAGTAGGTGTAGATGAGAAGCATTAATGGAGCTTGAATTTGTTTCAGGTGTTTGAAACTCATTGCGTTCACTTACCACTACACATTAAACAAAGAAATAGCTTTCCAAGTAGGAAAATGTATTAGCCATTTGATTTCCACACACAGTATAGTGAGTGCAAAACAGGTGCTAAAATAAAGGTACAGTTTGGTGTCTAAAGGCTGGCTGATATCCAGGAAGAGGGTACCAGGGTGACTGTACCTGTTGTAATAACCACATCCATTCTGAATTATCAGTGCCTCCAGTACACTTCATGCTAAATATCTTGAATTTCAACCCTTTCAAAAGATTCCAGACTTCTAAGTTCAGTTAAAGAAATTCATTTGAGGAATAAGCCAGGCAACTACATTAAAGAAGTCTTTAGTATATCAACCCTGGGGCTTGGTACTCAGTAAGAAAGACCAGATAGGGGAGCCTATGAAATTAAGAAAGTTGGCATCAGAGGGGCTAGCTCCAAAGAGAAGGAAGATATTTTAGGAGCATTGGGAAATCTATAAAAGAACAATTTATTTTATACACCAAAAAGAGGGTGAGCATTTTGGAGGGGCTGGCAAGGTATTCTACAGATTGAAGTTTGCTGTCAAATCAGCTTCAGAACGGCAATAGTAGTTATAGTTCGTGGAGTTTGAGTCTGAGACGAGAGATAATTTGAGTTTCTTGAATTTGATGCAATGACTTAGAAGGACTATAATCAAGACAGAACCAACAGTTTAAATAACAGCAACACCTACTACAACTACAATAAAAACAAGGCAAGCACTCTACTTCTGAAAATGTAGTGAAACTCAGTGAGTGGAATTGGGGTATAAATTTAAAGCTGATCTAACTACCGAGCTGTCCATAATACTCAGCTTCTGAACTACTGATTAGGCTTCTTAAATTCTCCTAGCTAGAAAAACAATTAATTGCAGAGAACCTGAGATTATAGGCGGAGATTAAATGGCTAAAACTTCCAAAGTTTTAGAAGTACAGGAGTAGTGAGCTAGGAATCATGGTCTACAAAGGGATATAAAAATAATAAATCTGTGAGGTTTGGAAAAATCAGGACAAAAGAGGCCATAATCCTCCACTCCACAGTGCTAACACCTCAAGAATGATCATAATACTTATTTAACTTTTTATTTTGAAATAACATTATACTTATGGAAAAGTTGCAAGAATACAGAGATTCCCATACACCATTAGCTTTCCCTAATCCTAACATTTTATTTAGTCACAGTATGACTGTGAAGCCAAGCAATATGTAGACCTTATTAGAAGTTCACCAACTTTCCCACTAAGGCCCTCTTTTCTGGCCCACGATTCAAAGATCCCGTCCTCAATTTAGTTATCACATCTCTTTAGTCTCCTCCAATCTGTGGCGGTTTCTCAGTATTTGTCTAGCATGGCCTTACCACTTTGGCCAGCTGCTTTATATCATCCCCGTATACACAGGTTTAAATGGTGTTTCTCATGATTAAATTGAGATTACATAGTTTTGGAAAGAATACCATAGGAGTGGTATTTTGCCCTTTATAGTACATTCAAGGGATACATGATATCAATATATCTTATTACTGGTGATATTAATTTTGATGTGTGTGTGTGTGTGTGTGTGTGTGTGTGTGTGTGTTTCCTGAGCCTGTCCACACTACATGGAAGTTTAGCTGTCAGAGTGTTGTGGAAGGGATCCCTGTGTTATTAGAAAGAGAGGCAAAGCCCTGAGGCTGTTCTTCGGGGCAAAGTTTCCAGGAACAAGCATCACTGGTCTCCTGTGACAAATTCTAAACACCTTGCAGGTGCCTGCAGGAGCAATTGGCCCCAAGGATATGCAATGGAATGGTGCGTTCGGCTGGCTGTAGACTTGGACCTTAGTAGACATCAGATTGTGGCCCCAGGGTTCCGTGCTTGAAGCCCCAGGTGCTGCCCTGGGGTCTTCCTTCTCTTAGAAGGCTACAGATTTCTGGCCCACATGTATGCAGTTCACTGCCCTATTTTGGCTTAGGGCAGTCTCCCCTCTGCACAGCCTTTGGGCCAGAGCCAGTTGCTCAGTACCTGGTCAGGAACCCTTGGGCAAGGTGCCATTGCCATGTGACACTGATTGTGAGGTTGGGCTTAGTGATGATGAGGATTGGGGTTTACTTGATAAAAGCCTTGAACCAGACTTTCCATTTGGTCTGGAAAGAGGTGCTCAAATGCCTGTTGGACCAGTTGTCTGTCAGGCGCTGTCTAGCACTCAGCTTCATGCTTGGAGATGCCAGATCAAGTGTTCATCTCATTAACTCAGTTCTGGCAAAACTGCTTTGACATAGTCTCTGGAGGTGACCAGATGTGGGCTAGGGAGAGGGAGAAGGTGAGGATGAGATGGCATTTGGACTGCCGGTTCAGTGATTAGAATGTCATTTCCATGGCCCTTGGTGGAGACAAAGGCCCTGAACAAAAACCAAAATTCTCCCTATTTAAGCATCCTTCCCAAGGTAATGTTTTCTATATTTCTCCTTTTAGCTTATCCTGATGGTAAGGTAAAAAAAAAAAAAAAACCTGGTAGCTTATGAAAATCAGCCATGGGAGAACAGGAAAGGGGAAAAAGAGTCATGCGTGGGACTCACAGAATTAATTCAGTCAGTAAGAAGAAATGTCGGCTAAGCATCTGGGGGAGAGAGGGTGGGTAAAAGAAAGTGGGTTTGCAGCAGAGGCAGCAGAGCTGGTATCAATTTTCTTATAACACAAGGGTGCAAACCCTCACCAGTTTTTCAAGTAAAATATCAAAGAATGCCAATCCATGACCTGACAGCAGTTCTCCCAGTTGAAGGTGAGTCAATATTGCTTAACATCTTTCTGTGGTTACTGGCACTACATTCTCTAGTCATATTGTGACTGCATTTATCACTGCAAGACACAAATGAGACGAGATGGCAGTTTCCTCGGAAAGTCTTTAAGGGCACACAGATATGTTCAGTTGGGAATGTTACCATCAGATCACAGAGCTATCTTTTTTTCAACTAACATAAAACACTGCACAGGAGGCAGTAAAATTATAAACATGTAAATGGAGGAAAAGAACAACCAAAGAACACTAAAAATATTTGAAAAAACAAATTATATTGTGAAGAAAAAGCAGCACAAAATGAAACAAAATATGGCCCATCCTTGTGGTGTCTGAAGTCTAAGTTTAATTTGTTCTGTGTGTGTGTGTGAATACAATAAACACTTTTATACCATGTAGGTCTCATCTCTTTCGGATTTGGATTTTTGACTAAGTACCAGTGACTTCTCTTAATCAGAAAGAACAATGAAGGTGGCAAACATATCCCTGCCTAGGGTCTTAATAAAGCTTTGAAAACTGTAATTTAACAAATTGTCTTTTCATCTCAAAATGGAATTGTAACCCATGTTGGAAAGTTTCATTAACATTTGCTCCACTCAGTGAGAGCCCTTCTAGTGGGGCCTTTGCAAAAGACTAAGGTGTTGTCAGACTGAAATAAAAGCTGCTTCGCCCAAAGCACTTTTCCAATTTTAGAAACCATGGCGTGTAAGCTTCTGTCTTTAGGTGAGAAAACAAAAGCCCATTGAGATTAAATATTTTCTCCGAGGACATTTACTGAGTTACACAAATGATACTGGAGAGGAGAAAATAGAAGAAATATTAATTTGGTGCTACTTTGGTGTTATTTCTTAGATTTCATTTGGTGCTACCTCTTAAATACCTCTTCTCTTTCAGGTGTTACATAACTTTATCTTCACAAAAATCCTGTGCTGTATTAATTTCCTTATTTTATAGGTGTGAAATTAAGGATTAATGAGGTGAAATAACTCATTCAAGTTCACACAATGAGGAAGTAGCCGAGCCAAGGTTTCCAGCTGATCCTTTGTCACCAAATATGCTTTTATATGCTATGCTGAAATGAAAATTACAATTCTGTAAAATATATCCTCTAACAGAAAAAAAAAAGGAGCGATCTTTCTCATTAAACTATTTATTCAGCTCTACAAAATCTACTTGCTCATTTTTCAGGCAAAGGAAAAAATATTTTCTTTCTTCAAAGATCTTTAAAACTCTTCCCATAGGAAAAAATACATTTTTCTCTATATTTTCGAGAGTTTGGTGGACAGATATTTCAGCAATAATTTTCAAGATTGTACTAACCTCCATCTTGTTAGATGTTTTTACAAAATACATCACACTTGACAGAAATTATTTCAGAAACACTGAAGAGACAGGAGGGTGGGAGATGGAGAATCAGAGGCTGTGACAGAGGTAACTGCCTGCAAAGAGTAGTGCTTCCTGCTCTCTGAGATTAGAGAAAAATTAATCCCTGAGTCCCCACATGCCCAAGTGTAAGGAGCAAATGTAAGTTCAAGCATCTAATGAAGTGATTTTGTAGTGAAAGCAAACTGCAAGCCATGACTCACCTGTGCTTTTAAAGGCTTGATTTTATGCAGAACTAAAAAGTAGGAGATGAAAAATTGGTCATTAAATGAAAAACCAGAGGCTTTGATTATTGGAGAGAATGAAAATAACATTCTGGAAACTATGCCATATTTAATTGTTTATATCCTATTCAATCACTGATGCACATGTAGGTCCATAGTCCCTTAGCCTGTGTCTTCATGTTCTCCTTTAAGCCTCCAATCATACAATAGATCAAATTAATGCATTCTGAGGCAGCACAACTAGCTAGAATAGGGTGATTGTGCTTCCTGGGTTTGATCAAGTTCAGCTCATGTTTGAATGCTCTATGTCAACTTAGGGCCTAAGTGAATTCGAGCAACAGTCTCTGCTGGAACATTAGGTAAATTCAACCTGATTGCACAAGTGAGTGAGGTTTTTGAGGAAGATCATAACTGTGCATTAAAAATACAAGTAAGTCACTAAGTAATCTACTGTGAAAATCAGATCATTTACTATTTGGAGTCTAAAAACATGAATGGAATAAAGGCAAAAATTAATTATTAATTGAAGCAAGAAACCCCTTATTTACACTGGGATCACAGTGAAAGCTGAAGTGATCCTTTAGGGGGGCTTGCTCAGTGGTCTCACTGTCCCAGCATTATGGACAGCAACTAGGAACTTAGAAAAAGAAGGAAGAACTTGTACAACCTGTTCTGCTCCAAATTAGTCTAAACACTGCTGCTATTCAGAACTTACTACCCAGAGTTAAGAGTTGATTTTGTTTAAAAATTGTGTGTATATTCCACATAAATTCTATCATCCATAGAAGAAACATGAAATAAAGCAAATGTGTCTCACAAGTGCTTTGTGTTTATTTGTTCCCTTAAAGTATTCTTTCTTTTCTTCTTCTTTTATTATAGTAGTGTAGTAGTAGTAGTAGTAATTTTGCCAAACTTTCTTGATAAATTCATCCTTTTAGGTGACTATGTGTTGCATATCAAATACAGATCATCCAAAACTAACATTTATTAATGTTGCCTGGTTACTTAAAGTTACAAGCGTTCATATCATCGACTACATGTAGAAGAAAGCCAAGATCTGATTTTGAAACATAGGAATATGTTCATCAGGGAAGAACAAAGGAAAACTCAAAATCATATACTACCCAACCATTTTTAACAATGTTTGAAGAGCCTACAATATAACTGTATTAGTTTCCTATAGCTGCTGTAACAAATTACCACTACACAAATTTGTGTTTCTTAAAACAACACAAACTTATGATCTTATAGTACTGGATATCAAAGTCTGAAGTTAGTTTCACTGGGCTAAAGTCAAAATGTCTTTAGGGCAGCATTCCTTCGGGGTGCTCTAGGGGGGAACTGGTTTCCTTGCTTTTTCCAGTTTCTAGAGGCTGCCCACATTGCTTGGGTCATGGCCCTATACTAGTCCCATCTCTGCTTCTGTCCTCATATCTCCTCTGATTATCTCTCACTCCGACATTCCTGCCTCCCTCTTAGAAAGACCCGGTTTTCACCTGGTATACTTCAGGAGAATCTTTGCATCTCAAGATCCTTAACTTAATCACATTTCAAAGTTCCTTTTGCCATATGAGTAACATATTCACAGGTTCTGGGGATCAGGATGTGGACATCTTTGGGAAGCCACTATTCTGCCTTCCACAATAATTATCATCAGTGTAGTCAATTAACTGAATCTAAGAGAAGAATAAGACATGAATTTTATCCACAAATAATTGTCAACATGGATCCTTTTGTGTAAGGTCCTCCTCCTAATATTTGCATTAATTCATGATATATTAAACCACTCTGATTCTTCAATGTATTTAAGTAAACTTGCCTATGGTAGATTGTTTACGAAGTAGCTCCAATTGTTCCTCTCCTTGTATCTGTTTACCTTTGCAAATGTAAGTTTACAACTCCTCCTATCAAGAGGTGAAGTATATTTCAGCACATTAAAATCTGGCTTGTTTTGTGACTATTTTGGCAAATAGAATATGGAGAAATGATGTGTAAGTTCTGAGCAAAGACCTCCAGAGGCCTCGGGAAGTTCCACTATTTATCTTGAAACTTCTGTGACCTGGGCATAAATCTGGGCAACCTGCTGGAGGAGGAAGGACCACATGGGGCAGAGCTGAGTCGTCCCAGCTCTGTAGCCATCCTAGACTAGCCAGACCCCTGCTGACTTGGCCACTGACCATAGATGTATGAGGGAGACCAGAAAACACCAGATAAACTTCCCAGCTCAGCAGAGACTTGTAAGCAATCACAAATGCTTATTGTTTACAGCTGCTAATTTTGGGGTGGCTGGTTACACAGCAAATGCTAATGGATACATTGCCTTATATAATAACAGTTTAATATTTCTTAGTGTTGCAAGTGGATATGACATTCTCTCCGAAATTTATAATCTTAGATTCTTGTAAATTCTTAAAAACTCTTTTAAAATCATGTTCCATACCACTTATTTGGGGTAATGTCTGTGTGAATTTATGTCTTTGAATTACAGTCTGCTTCATGAGCATAAAAACCTTCAGTTTAAAAGTTCATTCAAAGTTGCTTTTATAAGGTGTTTTAGAAATGATAACAATAGGCTGTGTCTCACTTTGGAAATTATAAAATGTCAGCTGGCAAATTATTTTAAGATTTTCTCATTAATTTTCTATTGCAATTACATTAGGATAAATTGTTTTAACAAAAGCTCTGGAATACAGTGAATACTTTTAGGGGTTGAGATCATCTCTCTTTTATTAGCTTACCTACTTATAGAAAACAATATTGGCTCTTATAGTTCCTTTTTCCAATTAACAAAATACTTTTCTAAACTATCTGTTAATGGACACTTTTTAATAAAGACATGTTTCTCCTGTGTTCACTGAAAATGCTTTAAACAAATATCTTTGTGTGCATATCTGTAAATATGTATACGTATATATAAAAGATTCCATGCCTTTAAAAATTCTGTAAACTTAGACTGAACCTCAATAATTTTATGAACTTTTTCTTAACAAGTGCCTTTTGCTGAAGTTTTCTTCTACAGCAATATTAAAATGCAGTTCTTGTTTATTATTGATGAGATGATCTGCTAATTGCAAGAACTTTTCTTATCTGTAATTATTTTCTGTCCTTGCTTTAAATATCATAAATATTGAATATCTTTCCCCACATCACCAGTATCTCAACAGAGAGCTTCCATAAATATAAGCATCAGTGTTATAAAGTAGCTAGAATATTTTTGGATAATTTATGCAAATAAATGTTATTAATTTATAATAATAACAGAAAGTACTGATATGAGAAAGAAGAAAGATATCTATAGAAACAAAGGGTTAAGGGTTAAGTTGTATATAATTACTAAGCTTTTGCATGAAATATATAATTTTAAATTAAGGGGAGCTAGGACTCTTTTCGCATGCTTAGTAACATCACAAAATGATTCACTGGAGGAAAGTAAGTTAATTCCTCATTGCATTCTCATTTTTCTTTTCTTTTTTTCCTTCTTCTTCTAGAAGTCATATGGAATTTATATAGAGAGCTCTGCAAACATTAACATTCATTTATATAAAGTTATTCTAAAATTCATGTGTGTCTCTCTGCAGATGAGAAATTTCTAACTGTACAATCCATGTTTCATACATTTAGGGAAATACCATATTATGGCATAGTACCTTAGAATACCCAGAACACAGCATATTAAATATGTTAACCAGTTTCCCTGGTGGCGCAGTGGTTGAGAATCTGCCTGTCAATGCAGGGGACACGGGTTTGAGCCTTGGTCTGGGAAGATCCCACATGCTGTGGAGCAACTAGGCCCGTGAGCCACAACTACTGAGCCTGCGTGTCTGGAGCTTGTGCTCCGCAAAAAGAGAGGCCCGCCCACTGTGATGAAGAGTGGCCCCCACTCGCCGCAACTAGAGAAAGCCCTCGCACAGAAACGAAGACCCAACACAGCCAAAAATAAATTTTAAAAAAATGTTAACCAAATTTCATTTTTGTAAACCAAACAGTGTTTTCACATATCTGACTTCTTTCCATAATTATTTTTATAGGCACCAGATCCAAAAATCACATAGCATACCAATAGTAGGAATCTCACATTTCAACCAAAAACCCTTATTAATTTTTTTTTTTTTTTACTATTTTGTACTGCTCCAGATGAGGATGGGTTATATTACATAATTTATAAGGATGACGACTTCTACCTTTGGCCATTTCTTTTGTCAATTATCTTGAGTAAATGTCCAAAACTGTTACACTAAAGTCAACAGAGAGTGAATGGAAACTCTTTTCTGTGGTTTTACTTTTCTTAATTCATTAAGGTGAAAATAAATGACACTGTAAATATCTACGTTAAGTGTACCCCAATCCCTAGACATCCAACTAAAAAATATCATAAAGCCATAAACAAAGAGGATTGCACCTGTAGAGTAAAAAGGAGGGAAACAAAGTCCTCAAACTGGAGATTGGTAAGCGGTTGTATTTTTTGAAAAATCATCTAGTTTCAACATAACCTCATAAATATAACTTCATATTCCTTATTCTCATTAAACCAAGTTGAGTTTCTTGATATACGAGAATGGTCTCATCATAACTACTGTATATGTCCCAGTACAAAACATGGGAGCAAGTATTAGCAAAATAATTTATTTTGAAAATTTTTCTATTTCTGTGAAGACTTCAGTGAAGGCTAATTATCCATTAACAAGAATAGGACTGTGCCTCCCTGTTAGCTGTCACTAGGTTAAAAAAAAAAAAAAGAACAGAGCATGGAGTTTGCTTCCCAATGGAAAACCTGAGATCATTTATTAATTCTTTATGAAATTCAACTATATACTCTCTTATGTAGGGGCCCTAATGAGTGTAATAAATTTGAGCAATTTATTGCTCTTAATTGACAACAGAAGTATAAATGTGGTCTTCGTTAATAATGTTGCTAATCCTATTTCCTGCATTTGATTAAATGTCCCATTTAGCTAATAGACATATTTTATATGTGACATTATAATATACCATAATCACCGAGGCATAATCATCATCTACCACAAAATACTCCAGACTGTATGCCCAGTGGGTATACACATATTATCGATAATTCTCACAAGATCCCTGGGAAGTAGCAGATTAAGACATTTATATTTACGAGGTTAAGTGTCATGCAGCTAGAGAAGTAAATAGTAGGTTTCAGGATTAAAATCTAAGTCACTGTTGGTTCCAGAGCCTTCACTTGTTCCATTTCACCATCTTTACTGATAAATCCTCGTGGAGTTCTAGCTAAATGCAGCACCATTTGTTAGATGTTTGAAGTACAAAGACAGGTAAGAAATTGTTCTTGCCTCTAAGGAACTTACAACTTAGCTGTGGAAACAAGGCACGTACATAAAGAAACATCAGTATAAAAGGGCCTATCAGAGCTGTTTTCATGGGAGTGAAAGGAGGTCGGGTCCCCATTGGAACAGACCATAAAGGAAGTCAATAACAGAGGATGCCACATTCCACACTGTATTACATGGTTGCTTCAGGACATCTGTCTAGAATAGTAGTGAGGGGGGAAAAATTACATGCTTAGAAATAAATGGCAGACTAGGCAAGCTGCCTTGCTTGTCTACTGTAAATTTGGACTCTCAAGCAACGGCTCCTTACCTTCTGGCCATACTCAGCTGGTCCGGCTTGTCTGTTTCCACTCCTAGGAGCTTCAAACACACTCCTCAGCTCATCAAGGGCAATGGAGAAGCGTTCGATCCTGCGCCGACCACTCAAGGAATCCTCCTTCAGCACTTCTGGCTGGCCATAGTCCCTGGAGTTGTCACTCTTGTCCTCAGGAAACTTCTCTTCAGGCTCTGAGCTCAACATCTCTTCTCCGACACAGCGGGGCAGACTTGGGGGATCTGGAGGTCCAGGCATTGAAGCTACCTCTCCTTCAGGTTCAAGCAATTTGTTTTCTTGAGGCTGGAAGAGCCTGCAGCGACTGCCCCTGGAACTACACTCATTTTTCTGGTAATCGCTGGATTCCCATTTCTGCCGCAGGAGGTTCAGGGAGCCCTTCTGCATAGGGAACATCGATGATGCCAGGTTGTCCTGCAATATCAAAAGTCCTTTCATCAAAGATATGCATGTGAGTAATTTTCCAAACACTGTGTTTAGGAGTGCCAGCTCTTGGGATTTGTATTTCAGTGTAGAAATCCAGCTTTGCTGTATAATTTCTGGCTCTTGACCCTACAAAGCTATGTCAGTTAACCTAGAATTAGATTATGGAGGGGACTGATTCATACAGCCGAGGACATTTGACTCTAAAGAGACAAAACTAGGAAAACATGATTTTCTTCCCTTTTCTTTCTATGTAAAATCAGTCAATAATTACTTACAAAGTAAAATTTGAGCAATATTCACTCATCATTTAGTATGTTCTGAGAAAAGAACAATTTAACAAGTCCAACAGGAATGAAAGGGATTTGTTTCCTGCCTGTAACCATTCAGGATTTTCTTGGTTTCTGCAAATGTATTACTTTAAAAGTAATGGACTAATAGCTAAAAGTTACTACATTTTTGCTATAAGAAAAACACTTTGATAATAATTTATATGTATATCTCATTTTAATCCCAACATTCTCACAAGGAGTTAGTTTCTACTATGAACACTATTTTCCAGGTAAGGATGTTGAGAAGTAATTTGCCCAGGATTCTGTGTGACAGAGCCTGGATTTGAAATACATCTGCGTGACTCCAGTATCTTCCCTTTTAACCACTGGAGTGTAATGTCTCTTTTTTACTTTAATTCATATCTCATTATGAAAGTGATTAAAATTTAACTTTGTTATAGAGTTTTGTGGTGAGTAGAAAAAAAAATCAAATGGTAGATTGCACTTTTACCAGAAACAAACACATATACACACACATACCAAAATCATAGGCATCAAGAGCTATACACTAGCATGAATTTTTATCATAGAAATAGCTAGTTTCTGTTGTAACCCAGAGGTTCTACACTGCAAATTTGGGGCTTCAAAAAATAAATTCTGCTCTTGAGGGATGATGCATTTTCTTGGAAAAGTATTAGCACAGTGGGTATGGTAAACAACCTCACTTAGGTTAAGTGAAAGTATCTCAAAAGGTCACCTAATACAATGGCTCCAGACTTCTTTGACTGCCAACCACATTATAAAAAACATTTTATGCATTGGGACTCAGCACACATACAACATTAATAAATTTATATACATATATATATATGAAACAAACTTTTGTTTTCATTAAATAATACTTTCCCTTACTATGTGAAATATCTGGTGATATTTTCTACTCTAATATCCTTCACTTTTAAAAAAATGTTTTCTATCCACTAATGCTTCATGGATTGCTGGCTAGCTCTATACTTAGAGCAGGAGTTCAGTCCCAGGTTGGGTTTTACTAACTGTGTGACCTTGCAAAAGCTTCATTGGTAAAGTGGATTTATATACATTATGGCTTTATTTTGAGGAATACATTAGATAATGCATAAAATGTCTAGTGTGAATTAGACCCCCAATAGCTGTTAATTCCACTCCCAGCCCCATCTCTGGCTAAATCATTTTAATCACTCAAATATTTATGCTAAACAGGAGCCTCCTATATAGGAAAGCTTTCAGGAAGAAAGAGGGTATTTTAAGCCACAAATCCACAGATTGAACAGACCAGAAAATTTGGCTTTAATAAATTGCTAATTAATAAATTTGGATTAGTCTCTTATTATAGAAAGTCTCAATAAAACAGTAGCACCCAATAAGACCTGAATATCTGTTTGGGAAAATGATCAGCATATGTTGAGAATCTAATCAACATATGCTGGAAATACCTGTGTCTCATGTGCAAATGGACTTCAGAAAAGATCTTAATAGCAATGGTGGGAACATTGTCACAGCTGGTAATAGTGACCTCATGAGGTTATTTAATGAAAGAATTGCTTCTGAGCCAACCTTGTATAGTTAGGAATGGAAAGTTGGGAGGAAAAAAATTGGCAAATGGAGGAGGAAAACCATTTTTCTCACATAGAAAAGGTGATCCAAACATTCAAAACTGATTTGGAACTTCTGGCTCTAGATAAAGATGGAATAGACATATTTTTCTCAATTCCTCTTTCTAAATATATCTAAAAACACTGGAACTAATATGTAAAAAGAAACGAGGACTTTGAAAGGTAGAGAGAAGGCGGACAGCCTAGGAACTTGCACTTGAGGAACAAGATGGTGGTGAATTCCCTGGGTTTTCTTTTAGTTTTATATATCCAGAACATGTTGCTCAAAGAGCCACTAACCCAAAGACTCCAATGGGAACAAACAAAATTCCCTAAGAATAGCCTGCTCTCTCTAGCTAAGAAGTAGGAAAGGGGAAAGTTAGCAAAGCTGTTAATAATTGCTATATGTCAGGCAAATAATGAAATATATCCAAAATATGTGTGGGTTTTTCCCCCACATCAACCAATTCTCCAACTCTCTGGACTCCAACTGGGTGTCCTAAAGTTCAATTTAATTTTGACACTAATATCTGGCATTAGCACAAATTCCAAAGGTTAAGGTCTCAGTTCCACAAGGCTGCCCCCACTTCAGAAGCCAGTTACAAGTCCCAGGTTGACACCTGTACCTCTGACCAACTGGCTACAAATCAGGGGTTCCCATGATCCCCCTTCTCAGGTTTGGTAATTTTCTAGAACGGCTCACAGAACTCAGGAAGGCACATTACTTAAATGTACCTGTTTATTTTAAAGGATACAACTCATGAACAGCCAAATGCAAAAGATGCATAGGGCAAGTATGAGGAAGGGGTATGCCACCCTCCCAGCACTTTGATATATTCACCAACCCAGAAGCTCTCCAAAACCATCATTTAAAGAGTTTTCACGGGCCTCCCTAGTGGCGCAGTGGTTGAGAGTCCGCCTGCCGATGCAGGGGATACGGGTTCGTGCCCCGGTCTGGGAGGATCCCACATGCCGCGGAGCTGCTGGGCCCGTGAGCCACGGCCGCTGGGCCTGCGCGTCCGGAGCCTGTGCTCTGCAGCGGGGGAGGCCACAGCAGTGAGAGGCCCGCGTACCGCAAAAAAAAAAAAAAAAAAAAAAGAGTTTTCACAAAGGTTTCATTACATAGGCATGACTGATTAAATCATTAGCCACTGGTGATTAACTCAATCTCCAGCCCCTCTCTCCTCCTTGGAGGTCAGGGAGGGTGGTTAAAAGTTTCCACCTTCTAATCATGTTTTGGTGTTTCTGGCTAGCAACCATCATTGTGAAGCTATCAAGGGCCCCCAGCCACCAGTCATCTCATCAGCATACAAAACACATTCATCACTCCAGAGATTCCAAGAGTTTTAGGAGCTGCGTGCCAGGAACTAGGGACAAAGATCAAATATATATTTATCACAAACACCAGTGACTTTGCCCCTCACTGATTCCCCTCTCCTTACCACCACAACCATGGTATCAGAGAAAACTGGGTGGGGAGCCAGGATTTTCATACCCACTTGATGGTAATAAGACCTTTCTCTAAGATATCAGTGGAGGCCATGTAAAGATCATGTATTTCTGCACCACCTAGTGGTAATGAGACATTTCTCCCCTTCCCTGTCTGCATCAGAGGACAGTTGGCAGCTAGAACTTTCACCAATATTCACTGTTGGTGAGGCCTCTCTTTTAGCAGTGGTATCAGTGGGGGCTACATGGAGAGCAATAAAGGGGGAGCTTTCCCCTTCCCAGACAACCAGGGTGATATCAGTGAAATCCCACCTGCACCTAACAGTAGTGGATCACCCCTCTCCAGGGAGTCAAAGGATGCTAACTGGGAAAACTGAACTTCAACCCCACTTGGCAATAATGAGGCAGCTCCTCCCTTCATCTTGTGAAACATATTTAGGTAAGATCCAAAGTTCATAACGTAAATGCCCAAGTGTCCAGATACAATTGAAAATCACTGGTCATACCAAGAGCCAGGAAAACCTAACGTGAAGGAGAAAAACAACCAACTGACACCAACATTGAGATGATTCAGATATCTGGAATTACCTGACTTTTAAAATAGTCATCATAAAATTGCTAAATGAATAATTACAACCGGCTTTAAAAAATGTTTAAATGGAAAAGGCTTAGCAAATAGAAGATTAAAAAGAAAAAAAGAACCAAATTGAAATTTTAGAATTGAGATATAAATAACCAAAAAAAAGGAAAAGAAAACCTCACTGGATAGTCTCAGCAGAATGGAAAGGACAAAAGAAAAGGATCAATGAACTTGAATATAGAATGATTAGAAATTGCCCAATGTAAACAACACAAAGAAAATACAGTGAAAAAAATAGAACATCAGAGACGAGTGAGACTGTAAAGAAAAAGATCTAGCATTCATGTCATTGGGGTCCCAAGAAGAGGACAAAGATGGTAGTGCTGAAGAACATTCAAAGAAATCATGGATGAAACTTTCCTGAATTTAGCAAAAGATATGAAACTATAATAAAAAAAAGCTGAGCTAATCCTTATGACACATCAAAACCAAATTTCAGAAAAACAAAATTTTGAGAAAATAAGAAATGTTGAAATCAGTGAGAAAAATATGACACCTTACCTATAGAGGAAAAACAATTTGAATGACAGTGGCTATCTCATCAGAGACCATGGAGTCTAGGAGGAAGTGGCACAATATTTTTCAAATGCTAATAGAAAATAACTGCCAACCCCGAATTCTATTTCTACCAGAATTAACCTTCAGAAATGAAGGCAAAATGACAACATTCTCAGACAAAGAAAAGCTACAAGAATTCATTACCACCAAATTTACTCTAAGAATGACTAAGAGAGTTCTTGAAATACAAAGGAAATTATAAAAGAAGAAATTTGGGAACACCAGGAATGAAGAAAGAACAACATCAAGAGCAAAATCATGGATAAATACATTAGAATTTCTCCTCTTGAGTCCTCTAAATTATGTTGATGGTAGATGCAATAAGTATAACACCATCTGATATGGTACTCAGTATATGTAGAGGATTTATTTAAGATAATTATATTATACACTAGGGATGGTGAAGGGATAAAGGAGGTAAAGTTTCTACCTTCACTCAAGCTGGGAGAATGTGGATGCCAATAGACTGTGATAATTTATATATGTATAACATGATACCTAGAGAAAGCACTTTAAAAAGTCCATCACATATGAGATAAGTTAAAATGCACTATAGATAAGTCAAAATGGATTCTGAGGTATTCCAATAACTCACAGAAGGCATGAAGAAGTAAAGGGAGAAACAAAAAGCAGAGGGAACAAAGATAAAACAAAATAAAACAGCAGGCCCGATAACATCAATTATTACATAAATGTAAATGGTCTAAAAAGACTAATTAAAAGATAGCGATTACAGAGTAGATAAAAATCATTAACTGAATATATATATATATGAAAGGGCATTATGCTGAGTGAAAAAATCCAATCTCAGAAAGTTCACATACTGTATGATTGTATTTATATAACATTCTTGAAATGACAAAATTATAGATATGCAGAACAGATTAGTGGTTGCCGGGGGTTATGAATATGGGGGTCAGGTGGGTTTGACTATGAAGCGAGATCTGTGTGGAGGTGAAAAAGTTCTGTGTCTTGATTTCTTTGGTTATAAAGAATTAACAACTACAATGAAAGTACAACAATCTACACGTGTGATAAAATGGCGTGAAAATATATATACACATTGTGCCAACGTCAACTTCCTGTTTTTGAGAATATTCCATAGTAATGTAAGATGGAACTACTGGAAGAAACTGGGTACAGGGTGCACGAGTTCACTCTGTACTATGTTTGCAACTTCCTATGAACCTAGAATTATTTCAAAATAAAATGTTTAAAACCAAACAAATAAACCAGGGATTTGGTAGTCACGCCTCCAGATTTTATTCCACTTGGAGGGGAGGGTGAGAAACATAGATGTACCAGCATTCCTCTTGCGCAGTGACAGATGGTAAGGTACTCTGCTACACAGGCCACCATTATGAATGGTAAGCGACATGCTGTGTCAGTTGTCAATTTATTGCCACTCACCTGCAAGTGTACCCTTAAATATACGCTCCATCATAAATGACTAAATCTCTTTAAGCATTTCTCCTTTACGATGTTTAGCTTTCTCAGTAGAGGGCGCCGGAGGGACATTGTAGCAGGAAGGGCTTACAGCAAGGTGCTGCATGGGTGGAGTGTCAGGGGTTAGGAGAATGTGAGAAAACCCAGTGGAGCCTGTCCAGTCACAGAAATGGAATGCCACCCCTCATGATCTTATAGCCTTGGCCTGGGAAAAATCTCTCCATAGCCCTCTCAACATGGAAACAAACCATAGCTGCCTGTGGCTTGGAGGGTCACAGAGGGAGCAGTTACTGATTCTAGGAGACCTTGAGCAGCCTTCATGCAGACTGACTGTGGCCCAGGAGATAAACACTAATTTGCTGTTCCCTCTGCCAGCCCCTGCACAATCCTTGTCCTCTGAAGTCCTCTTACCTACACAGACACTCTGATTCCCACTGCATTTCCTTGTTACCAGCTATTAATCACCCATTGAGGATACACCCTATTGCTTGTCTAGAAACTCCAGAGCAGCCCCAGCCTAGCTAAACCAGAAGCTTCTCTGTTCTCCAGGGGCTGACCACACCTTCTCCAAGGGTCTCTGAACCCTTTGTGAATTTGTCTTTCCTTGGTTACTCTACCTCAGCCCTAGGGTATCATATAATGTTTCCTTGTATATTATGGTTACACTTTCATTGTAGTTGTTAATTCTTTATATTAAACTTCTCCTGTTTAACCTGCTGTGTGGCTTCTGTTTCTTGATTCCACACTGCCATAATACTCTTGTTCAGTAAGAGATGTCTACTACCTAATTCCAACAGTAGGTCATGAGGCCACATGTTTTCAGTATTGTCATGATGATACATGCCACTGTTCCCCTTGTGACCAAGTGTGCTGGGGTGTCCCACTGAACTCTAGTCTTCCATGACATTTTTCAGAAACCATTACAGCAAGGATTATCTAGACAAATGAATTTAAGAAGCTTAATATTCACCCGGTTCTAAGAAAACTATAATGTGCACTTACAGATTAAAGGCTGTTGAAAAATCTTTGAGACAAAAAGAAGCCTAAGTAATTTAGGATTTTTTAAACTTATTTAACGAGAGGATCTTTTATCATAAATTGCCCATAGTTACCTCAAGTGTTGTCTTTCATCAAAGCCATTTTGAAAAATGTTGACATAAGGCAAAAGTCACTAACTATAGATGGTAAGCCTCAGATTCCTTCTTAGTATATATGTAGTAGTAGAAATTAATCATTCATCTCAGTCATGATTTTTGACAAGTTTTTAAAGAGTATTTGTATTAATAATTATTATATTTAACAAATACTTTTTTGTATTTTTATTTTGTTAAAAAACAGTGGGCATCTGTTAAAGACCACATGATAGGCCGCAACATTTATGTCTAAAATGAGAGACTTTCCTAGCATTGAGGAAACTGTATAATAAACCAGAATCTGGGTATGTATGAATGGAGGAAGATAACTGTATGTTTCATAACAACAAAAATCACTGAATTAAAATGTAGCTAAAATTAAATAAAAATTTAATTTAAAAAACTGAGTTGAAATGAAGATCCCCAGGAGCTATGTAGGTGATATCCCTGTGACTATGCTGCAAAGGTTGCCAATTGGTTACAGAGACCTCTCCTTTCACATTCAGTGAGACAAACTTTGATTCACGCAGGATTTACTTGTGTTCACATATCCAGAGGCCTGTTTGTGGGTATTGTAGAATCTAGTCACCCAGGTGAGCAATGCTCAAGAACAACTTGAGTTTAGGAATTTTGGACTTTGGTTTTATGTGTCAAGTGAATGTCATCCCTAAGTCAGGCATCACTAAGTCGAGTCATTAAGACCAAGGTTTTAGCTAGGCAGATTGAGGTAGGGTAAAACTGAAAAACGTCCACAGCAGCAGGATTAACTGATAAGTTGGGAAAAAAACATTAGGGCATAATACATCCAATGTTGTCATTTCCATAGAAATGCATGCTGCCTTGCACTGTCACATATGACACATAAAATGTTTTGGTCTAACCTCAGTAAATGGACTCTGCATTTTTCCTTGTTTAGGGGATGGTTTTAGTGATTTAATGGATTTTTAACCAAGTTTCTCCTCTATCATCCTCTCTCTCTGGGATTTCATCACCTTATGCTTTCAGTCTCATGTGTTCCTTATTTTCTCTCCTTCCACAAGACATTTGCAAATGTTGTTCCTTCTGCCTCCATACTCTTCCCTCTATGTTCTGGTACCTCCTAATTATGCTTCTGGTCTCAACTTAAGGCATGACCCTCTTGAAGAGCCATTCCTGACTTGTCAAAGATGTTGTGGCTCACTATTTCATAAGCATCTGAGGTGATTTTAAGGAAGGTGATCTGAAATCCATACTTGTGAAACACTAATAAAGAGTCCATCGTTTGCATGGACTGGCAGAGATAAAATCTGCCAAGATTAAGTATACTGTATAAATGAACTAACATTCACATGAGGATTCCAAAGTTTTGAGTTCTTGTTGCTGCTAGGTGATCTGCTATTTCATGTAAAAGAGTATCAGGTGTGTAGAGGGAGAAATTTTAAGCAAGGCAAGGAAAGCCGTATCTAAAATTAAGTTGTCAATGCATTAAAAACTGGACTCTTACAAAAGTGTTCTTATACCTTGTGATCTCTGTAATTGTAAGAATTATCTCCTGCCTCTGTTACTGTAACACTGAGCTTATTTCTAATTATAATAATAATATAATATATAATTATATTAATATATAATACATAAGGTCTGTGGCATATTTCATGAACAACAACAGCAATGATTTTTGCCTGTCAAGCACACCAATCTGCTCAAAGAAAAATTAAGTCTCTGAGTAACTCTTGGTGAGAAGAAAAATTACCAAATGCTTTTCTGCTCCACTGAAATTCCCTGAAGTCAAATTTTAAACAAGCTTTGTAAATAGTCTCAGATGGTTGATTTACTAAGATTTCTTGAAAATCATAACTCTCATTGCTTGTATTTAAAAACATGCTTTGGTATAATTTTCTTCTAAGAGTGTTTCAAGTTAAAAGCAGAATTATTTATCAATTTGAAATACATTTCCAGATCTAAGGGATATATGATTATCATATAATGATAGCAAATGAAAAATTTTAAACAGCCTGATATATGGCATGGGTGACAAAAGTGCTGACAACTTTGACCTATATGTCCAAAAAGGAAAATTTATCCTAAAGTAAAAATTTAATAGAAGAACCTTCTTTATATGCAAATGTCCTTTGCAGCATTTTTATAGTCATTATAAAAGAAAACACTAAAGTTCAAAGCATGAGGAATGTTTTAATAAATTATAGTCAAGTTACACAATGAAATTATGTAGCCATCTGAACTAGTAAGTAGGAAGACAGCATCAAAATATTGAAATAAATTTACAGTATAACATTAAGCAAATAAATACATGAAAGTGAATATATTTCATTATTCAAAATATATGCATATGTTCAAGAACTGAAAGCATTTTCAAAAGTAAAAATAATTGTGTTAGTGTACGGGGATTTGAGGAAATTGGCTTTCCCACACTTAAAGAAAAAAATATTGTCTTTAGCAGCTTTAAACTGTCTACCTCCTTCCATGGGGGAAAAAAATGCCTTTTGAAACAATTATAGATTTTTCTGAAATATTTTAAAATTTCCCACACATTACTCTAATATTTATAGCATCAAATTCCAATATTCTCAGTTTTCACTAAGCAGAGAATAGCCATTGAAGGTAATTTAAACCCAAGAGTCAGTTTACTGCAGTCATCTCTGTTTTAAATTACAGTACTACCAAAGCCTCCCCAGAATCAGTATGTGATCCCTCCTTTTTCCCTCTCGTGGTTATGTATATATATTTATATTGCTTCTATGAAATGATGCCTGAGCCTGACTGTAGGTGATGTCATTTCCACTGCTCAAAAATTATGGCAGTCTACATCAAGTAACCAGCCAAAGGTTACTATGGAAAAGAATACAAACTCAGCTTTAGGAACTTGGGAAGCCTCTTCCACTTATTTCCTGTGGGGACCTGGATGGAAGGCCTTTTGCCAGACGCAGGAAGATGGAATTCTTCAGGAGGTTATTTAACCCTATTTCACTCTGTCCAATTATTTAATGTTTATTTTGAAGTTCTGAACACATAGCATGCTGCAGAGGGTCTGAATTGCAGGACAAAGCTGTTTCATACAATAATTTCAGTCATAAATCAATTTTCTTTTTTTTCCAACACCTACAATCCTCTTAAACATTGCATTTCAGAAATCAGAGTAGAATCTAGGGCTTCTCCTGAAGCCCTAAAATATGACTACAATATAAAAATATTTTTCACATATATTTTAGCAATTTTCATACCAGACAAAGTTAGGAAACTTTCTGTTAATCAAAATGAAGGCTCTAACAATTTAAGAATAAAAAAGATACCAGAGTAGAATAAAAATGTATTGTGCGATAGAACTTTTCTTTGTGGGCGTCTTGTCTTTGGTTAACTACAGCTATCTGCCTGGAAGGGGAAAATATTTCGCAATATAATGCTAGCCTCCTTTAAAAACAGTAGCTAATGATCCCAACAAGAGGACAGAGCATAAGAAGATTGTGAGGCATATCAGCGTCAGCAAACTGCAGTTTCAAACTACAAAACAAAAGGTTTCCAAGAACCTGCCAAATTTCTGTCGTCACTGAGCTAGATTCTCTGCCAAGGAAATCCTCAGTCTTGCAACTATAGAAAGCAAGTTAAGGTTAGGGAAATACGTTAAACTAGCACCTTCCAAAAAGGGTAAGAATCCCTAGTATTAGGTTTATAACACTAATATTGTGTAATTTATTTTTCTCTTTTGGTTATATTTCTGTTACCAATCATTCAGTATTTTTGCTGTGACTGAGAAATAGTCTCAGAGAATACTCATTTTTTTTTCAGAGAAAAAAGTCCTAAAGGCAATGACTAAAAATGTTTGTCAAAAAAATTAATTGAGCTATTTTGGGGAGGGAACTTTTAATTAGTTTTGGCAAATAGTTGCTGAGCATCTACCTGATAAGAATTTGAAAGAAATGAATTAAGAGTTTCAAAGAATACTAAAAAAATCTAATAAAGCCTTAATATTAGATGTTGCCAATTCCATTAATTGTTTTTTTTTGGCTCTTCTAACTTCATCAAAACAGGTTTTCAATTTGTTTTCCTTCTGAAAATATACCTAAAATTAGTACATTACTTAATTTGCCACTAATAAGATGCATGCATAATTCGGATACGTGAAGAGAAAGATAGGAATAATGTATTTGTTTATTTTTCTTTCATCTCCTCATTCACATTTATTAAGCAAACTGGCAAAGCACCTAGCTAAGACAAGTTATTAAAAGAATTTATGAAGTTGTATATTTGCAATAAGCTTATCTTACCGCCATGTCCTTTTCTGTCAAGTTCCTGTCCTGTGACTCGGCTACCACAGTTACATATCCATTAAAGGAAAACACAAATTTAACAGTTCTTTAACTCACTGATCTCATCTAACTAATGAACATCAAGCATGATGGACATACGTCGCTAGATAGCAGTTACAAGACACCAAATCTCTCATTGCTAGCTCTGGGAGCTACATTATTTAGTAAGTCATGGAAGAGAGAAGTGCACTCTCGACCATAACCCCTGCCTGTGCTGGGTACTCAGCTTACAAGGTTTGCCAGGTAAAGGCTGATTGAAGCAGCTTTTGTTTCCAAATTCTATAGAACAAAAACCCATCCTCAAAGGACCGATCTCACAGCATCCCAGGAAACTGTCTGCAGGATGTGGATAATTAGTATTTAATAAAAGAAGATATTCATTAAATGTTTCATGGATTATCCCAAGCAGGCTGGATACCAGACAATACCTGTTATTTAGCACAAAGCTCATGATCTGTCACATAGGCGGGCTTCTACCACTCTCACATACAGAATACATCTGTAGAAAAACAACCATCCAAAACTTGCTCTTGTGAGGTTTAAAATACATATCTCAATGTTGATAATAGAAAAATAGAGTTTTAGAGTTTATTGTGGGAAGCTGCCAAAGGGTTAGAAATGATCAGTCCCACGTTCTAGGCTTTACAGTCTGGTCAAATGCACTGCTTCTTACCTTTATTGTGCACCAGCATCATCTGAGATGCTGTTGACACTGCAGATTCCTAAAGCCCCAATTAGGGAGTTCCAGATTCAATACGCCTGGAATGTGGTCTTGGGAATCTGCCTTCTTACAAAGCACCACAAGTGATTCTGATGCCCATAGATGCCGGATTTAAGAAATACTTTGCTACATGGACAGAAGTATCAATGAAATGAAGAAGATACAACATCATTCATTAATGCAATAAATGCTTGTGGAAGCCTACTATAGGAAAGGTACTATGCTAAATGGTTATAAAGCATTTATAAAAACAACATATAAAAATAGAAAATAGTAAGTGTTAGTGAAAGTATGGAAGAATTGGAACCCTTGTACATTGCTGGAGGGCACGTAAAATGGTGCAGCTGCTCTGGAAGACAGCATGGTGGTTCCCCCCAAAATTAAATGCACATTTACCATGTGATCCAACAATTCCACATCAGAGTACATACTGAAAAGAATTAAAAGCAGGAACTCAAGCAGATTTTTGTTCACCTATGTTCATAGCAGCATATTCACAACAGCCAAAAGGTAGAAATAAACCAGGTATCCATCAACAGATGAATGGATAAGCAAAACGTAGCATAAACATACAATGGAATAGTATTCAGCCTTTAAAAGGAAGGAAATTCTGGTATCATACGCTGTTACATGGATGAAACTTGAAGACATTATACTAAGTGAAAGATTTTATACTAATATACTATACATTATACTAATATGAGGTACCTAGAAGAGTCAAATTCATAGAGAAAGAATATTGAATAGCGGTTATGAGCGCTGAGAGGAGAAGAGAATGAATAAAGAGTTATTGTTTAATGGGTACAGAGTTTCAGTTTGGGATGATGAAAAATTTCTGGAGATAGATGTTGGTGATGGTTGCACAATGGTGTGAATGCACTTAATGTCACTGAACTGTACATTTAAAAATGGTTAAAATGGTAAAGTTTACATATATATTTATAGCTACAATAAAAAATCCAGAAAAACTTGTCATTAAAAATCATGCAAATAGTAATCAGAAAGTGTAGAAAGTACACTGGTAAATAAATGACCAGATTCGATAAAAATAAATTAAATAGCCTTCTTGGTGAAGAAAATGTTCGTATGTGGTGTTAAAGGCAAGGGCACTCAATCCCTGTTGCTTCTACCCTCTGTACACCCCGACCCCCCAAACACATGCACATCAAGGGAAAATGGAAACTTGGTAATTCATCATATAATGCAAAGATAAGCCCATCTGAGACATGAAGGTAGATATTGCTTAAATTCTGTCATTAAAGAGGCAAATGTATGTATAAGGTTTCTCCCCCCCTTAGGCAATGACAGACAACAACAAGAAAAAGAAAATCAAAATCACCTTCTTATTCAGTAAGTGAATGTGATGGAGACTGAACCATGTAATAAGAATGGATGTGATAATGTGGGCATGCTTGCAGTGCAGTAGCAAAGAATACAGATCTGGGACTAAGTGCACGGAGACTGTTGCCCTACGTTTTCCATTCAGCCACCACATGGTCTTGAGCTTTAGTCTCTTGGAAATAAAATGGGACTCGTAATGCTCTCCCTGACCTGAGCGAGTTGTATAGATCACATCTTAAAGGAAATACGTGGAACTTTGAAAGTATTTCAGTGTCAGAAAAACCTCTTCATGTGGTATGAGAAATGGCATTCAGTAGAGACATTTCTTTTGAGTACTACACTGAAACAAATCAAAACACATTTAAAACTTTCCTCAAAGATTGTCAATTAATTTTGAATTTACAAAACTTAATTAATTTTGAATTTTTAGTGGAGACAAATTATCTTTTCAGGATGGATTTTATTTTCAGCAATAAAGTCAGTCTACGTCAAAGGATTAAAATGAGATTAGATGGTTGATTATGCTCTTAGAAAACTTCCAGAAATGCTGAGATGAGGGCCAGCTGTCCAGAGAGGCAAATGTGCACCTAAAGATATTTAGTCAAGCCTCTTGGCATCTCAGGGCCTTGGTTTCTTTACACTTATATAAACTGGGGTTTGGGGTTCAAAGAATATGTCCAGTTCATTCCCTGAATGCCATGGTGATGGTAGAAAGTTTCTAAATTCTCCACCTTTACATTTTCAGGAAACTCTCAGTCTGAGATGTGAGCCTGAACACTCTAGATCCCACTTTGGGGAGCTGACTCAGATAATGAGGGGTCACAATCAAGTATTCCTGATGGAAGTTGTGAAGGGGCTCAGGATGAGGCTGCAGTTAGTCTTTGCGGAAAAGATGCACTTGTCTCAGAAAAGTGCATCTCCTCTGTCCCTGTGAACAAAGCTGCCCACAGTGGTTTGGTAAAGACTCCATGACAGGTACAGAGCCTCTGCTCTGGCCCAAATGCAGTCCAGGCTCATGCCCATTCACAGCGATGCTTTGGAGGAAGTTCATTCCCAAGAATAACTCTCATTTGAACAGGGCCCTCAGAACAACTATGTTCACACAGAGCCACTTCCCACAGCGAAACCCAGCCTGTAGGTGTTGGGTAAAGACTGGTTTCAGCAAAATTATCCCAGGAATTTAGAAACACCATTTTCCTTTCCCCTTGAGACTTGCTATATCTAGAGGAGTACCAGTTTTTCTTTTTTAAAAAATATCTTCAAAACATATATATGACTACGCACCTTGAATTCCAGTTTCTATACACACAGCCCTTAGACATTCCCAAGGTTCTTACTTGCTAAGGGAGGTTGCTCTTAATAAGCCCTTCACCTACACTGTGATGAACTTGGCTACTTCTCTAGCCAACGAGAAAAACAGGTTTAATCTGTGGCAGGACACCCCCTCTAGTAGGATTTGCTGTGACTTAGTAATGCAGAGACAATATCAATAATTTACAATCATGTTCTGCTAATGCTAATAAAAGCCAACATCCACTGAACACTTACTCCATAATAGGAACTATATTAAGTTCTTAAAAAAATTATTTCACTTACTGTATTCATCTCACAAGAGTTCTGTTGGGAAATATTATTATCATCCCAGTTTTAAGGTGAGGAAACTAATGCTTAGATATGTAAATAATGCATTTAACGTCATTTAAGTACTGGTGGTTGAGCAGGAATTTGAAGCCAGCTGTTCTGAATGTGGACTTCATGTGTCTGACTGCTTCATAACATTGTCAAATGTCCCAAACCCTCACAAGTGACTTTGAGTTAGATATTATGTTCATTTTTACACACATGGAACTCAAGACTCAGTTATGGTTAATACATAGTTTAGTCATATAGCTCAAAAATGCCACCTGGATTCAAATTCACACTCCATATCTCTAGAGATCTGCAGGAAAAAAATAATAATAGGTAACCTGATAGTACCCATTAATTGATCTGGAACAGATTAACCTATTAGTTCCAAAATAATGAACAGAATTTGGTTCTGATGGGGCACAAAGCAGATTCTTCTAGAACTCAATGTGTCTACATGTGGGTGTACCTAGGAAGTCGGGACTATTTGGAGTGATCCAGCAGGTCCCTAGGCAGCCAAGAGGGAACATCCCGTAGGGATTGGAACATCTAGAAAAAAGTAAGATTTTTCTAAGATCGCTCATAAATTTTCTACACAAATTTGCTTCTCTTTAAGTACTTATGACAGGACACTATTTTCTCTCTATATATATTTCTTTTCAATAACACATAAAATTAGCATAATATCATAGCATCATGGATGTATTTGGGCTAGAACGTGGTGACAGACACTGCTTCTAAACTACCCAATTATTCATTTTTCTTATTAAGAGAACCACAATTTTATTTGGGGTGGCAATGTATCCAAGAAAAATACTTGGTCTCCCAGGCTCCCTTGCAGATGGGGCTGGCTAAGGGGCACAATTCTGGCTACTGATAGCCAGGGGATTCTAGGGAGGAAACTAACAAAAAGCAGCCTCACTCACCAAGAGAAGAGCATTTGACCCTTCTGCGTTCTTTCTTAGAACATGGATGCAATTTTTAGGATATGGCAGCTTTCTTATAAACTTGAAGATAAAAGCCACCTGCTAAGAATGATGAAGAAAGATTGATGGCATAACCTATCCGGGACTACTTCTGAATCCATTTGTGCAGGAGTCCCCAACCTCGGGACCTCAGATCAGTACCGATTAGCAACCGGGCCGCACAGCAGGAGGTGAGTGGTGCGCAAGCGAGCAAAGCTTCATCTGCCGCCCCCCATCACTCACATTACCACCTGAACACACCCCCTGCAACGCCTCCCAGCAGAGGAAACATTGTCTTCCATGAAACCAGTCCCTGGTGCCCAAAATTTTGGGGATCGCTGTGATTTGTGTATGAAACTAACATGATATGGTTTTCTGTTTAAGCCACTGTGTCAGGAATTTCTATAATTTGTAGTCACCTGAAATATTAATGGATTCCTAAAAGTTAAGAAATGCAGTGATTCCTAAACATTATTTTAGTCATAGTACAGTTTCTTTAAATTACTTCATATATATATACTCCTTAAGTGCAAAACAGTTAAAAGCATTATTTCTAAGTTGAGGGAGGGGTGTTAAATGTGGGCTTCCATTTTAAGCACCCCTGACTGTCCTGTTTGGGGAAGAAAAAAAAAAAGACGCAAATTAAAATAAGTGTTTGTAGTGTACTAAGGGTTGAATTGCCGTCAGAAAGAGTGGAATGCTCATTGGCCATAGGCTAAAGACCACCACACTCTTAACATAACAAGATTTCAGCCTTTCTCTTATGGGTGAAGACAGCCTTGTGACCCTCTTGGTAGGAAAGGCCTATGGAAACCCATGTAGGACAGATGAGCACTCAGGATACTGGGTACACAGGGGAAAGTTTACCTTACAGTTCTAAGTTTGCAAACTTCCAAAGGGCTGAAAGAGGTTCTAATAAGATATATTTGAAAGAGGTCTTTGTGTTTGTCCAGCAAGACATTAAGGGTTCATTCATTTGCGAAGGCTCCTTTTTTCTTTAACTACTGACATGCAGCACTGTCTTATTATGGAGAGGCTATATTATTCAGGACAATATTACCTGTTTTTTTGGATAAATGAATCCAGTGGCAGAAATACATTTTAGTGTAATATCTTAAATCCTACATATTTAATGAATTTTCTTACATAAAAAGGACTATAAATCATATCAATAGTTGCAGAGTTTAGCCAATCCTCAAATTATAAGTTTCATAAGTCTTATTTGAAAGCTTGAAAATATAGAACATCTATAATATGATATTTGGGTGTGACATAAAGGTTCCTTGTAAGACTAATTTTGGACACTGGTTACATTCTGAACTGCAAGTTCTGGTGACTTATAACCTTTTTTTCCAGGAGTTTGCCAAAGTCAATAAAGAACAATTAACCTAAAATCTTTTAATTTAAAAAGTACTTGGGGATTCAACTATCCTGGGAGAATAAATGCAGTACTTATCTTAGTGTGTTTCTTTTTCTCACCCTGCGAAGATTAAAAAAAATAAAGACAACCCTAAAAATTATAGGCCTGTCATCATCACTACTTAGTTGGAAACTTACTGAAAGGTATCATCAAAAAATCAATTTGCAAGTACCTAGAAATCATGGGTTGCTGGGTAAAATCTGCTTGGCATTGTGAAAAATAAATCCTGTCAAATCAACGTAATTTCCATCTATGACAGAAGTGACAAGAACAGTAGACACAGAGAACTTGACAGATAAAATATATCCTGACTTTGGTCACAATGTAGCAGCAGTTCCACGTAATATCGAGAAAAAATATAGTTGGGGTGCCACTTTATCAAGAGCTCCTATTAATGACTGTGCTAAATATATCTGGAAATGATACTCACTTGGAATATTGGACAAGTAAGGTAACTGGTTAGATATAAAGATGATCAAGTCTAAGACCAAATTGTGACAGGGATGATTCTGATAATTTTCTCATAAAAAATTTGAAAGGTATTAGTAAGAGTAAAACCAAGAAGGAATCATCATCATTTCGCTGCTTCTTTTTAAAAAGTCATCATGCCTTTTGCAACCGTCATGTCTCTCCTCTTGACTTTATTTATGCCTTTGTTAAATTATGAATGTCAAGTTAAAGATTTGCAGCTAGAAAGGGTATAGAAAATCACAAAGTCCATGTAATGTTGCAGTGGGATCATTCTCTGAGCTTTTGGGGTTGGAGGCCCAGGAGAGTAGAGTAGATTAATGGCATGAAACCAGATGTGCCCAGTGAGGGATCCATTGTTATGTATGACCACAAGGATTTCTTTCCACAAGAAGAGTTTAATGTATCCCTCTCATCTCTGAAGACTCGGGACATCTAACAAAATGAAAAGAGTGTGATCAAACCAGAGAAAGAGTCTTATTTTTGTGAAACATTAGTAGTTCCTAAGCAGGAAGTCAGATATCTGAATATGTATTAAAATATCAAACCATTTGGTAAAAGAAAATTATTCATATTAAAGTGAATTTTGATAAATATTAATTTTAAAGTAAATTTTGAGGAATCATATTGGCAGATTATTATTATTTGGAAATAGTGTTAAAAGACCTGATTTCAGTACATTTTATCCCAGTCTAGACAATTTAAGTTTATAAAAGTAGGAGACAGATAAACATTGTATGACTTAGAACACAGTAGACCAATAAAAGAGTGTTTCCTTAGACTAGGGCTTGAAAATAATTTTCATCTTATATACCAACTCTAACAAATTTGTAGCAGCTAGACTTACTCTAAAGAGTGATATGATCAGTAAGTGAACCATTAATGCACTGACCACTGTAGTATTTATATTTGATTGTACAATAAATCCAGAGGGAGTAATTATTCTTGAATATTCATTTACTCATTTTCAACTAGGCATTGGTGTCTTTATTAGGACTTGAATTAAAGACTTCCAGGTGTCATTATACACACCCAATCTGTGTAAACCTACCTGGTTGCTAAAGTCCAGAATCTAATCCACAGAATATGTAACCGAGGACCTTTTAGGGAATTTTATTGTAACAAGACATTTCTGCTGGGCTGTGCTAATTCATCCAGTCGAAATAATTATTTGATGGCTGGATTTCTCTTACAATACATCTGTGAATGGGCACTCCACACTCGGCTGGAACATTATTTTAAAAAAATCTCACTTAAAAAATTATTAATTCACCTGACACACACTAACTGATATCCAGTATGTGCTGGAAAAAGTCACCAGATATTGGATTAAATCCCATACTATCTTTGCCCAGGATTTCATAGTATGATGAGAGATTCCAATGAATTAATCTCTGACTTAATTGTTGAAAGGGCTCTGGGTGTGGTGCTGTGAAAGTTTAGAACAGGGCACTTGAATTAACTTTGATTTTAAAAATTATTTCTTGCATTAACCCCAAATATCCTTGTAACTTTCCCTGCATTGAGCATATTCTAAGCCTTGGGGCCATACAGAACAAGTCTAATTCTTCCTCCACATGAAAAAGGCCTTTAAAAATTTGAAAAAAAAATCTAATAGGTTCCATAAATCATCTTCTATCCAAGCAAACATTCTCCAGGTGGACCTTACTAGAAATGGTCTTAATTCTCCCAAACATCTCACCTCTAACCCGTCCATCACCTACAGTCGGAATTAATCATGTATTCTCCTAGCACTTTGTAGAATATCTCTCTCCCTTTAGTACATGGAAAAATCTTAATGTTTTGATTCATTTGTGATCTCCCACACATTTTGCACAGAGCCAAAATCAATAGATTTTAATTGAATATAAACGAAAAAACATTTTAACGTCTGGAAAACAAATATTATAGAATATCAAAGACTTGTTGAGAATATAGAGCCATTACAGTGGCTGGCATAGATTCTTAGAGAAATATGACATATTGAAATCTTAGGAATTCCTTTGTTGCTAATGTCATGTTTTTATTAGAGTCATTTTCTGACTAAGCGTAAAGTAGACTATAACATAAAGAAGTGATATTCAAAATATTTAACAAATAATATCTGAAGGACATGACCCTAGTATTGAAGCAGGGTCCTAGAAGCACTGACTTCAGATTGGGAAGGTCTGGGAGTCTTGGGGAGGGCCAGAGGCTATTTGAAAACAATTTCAAAATTGTTTCAATATTTTAAAAATCAGTAAGGCAATAATAGTGCATAGTGGCTAAATAACAGGCTATGAAACACAGACTTTTAGCATTAGAGGTTTTACTAGAAGCCCTGCAATCAAATGCCCTCATTGTCCTGGTCATAAGAGAAAAAATTGCCTGTTCAAATTCACAGTGACAGAGACAGTGGTAAAACTGACAGACAACAGCCTTAACATTTCCCTCAGCTTGACTAAACATTAGATTTCTTATTTACTCTAGGTCCCTAACCTCCCATTTCTTAGAGCATTTGCTTTGGAAAACTTGCCATTGTAACTTATTTCTTTGCCCCTTTGTCATGTAAATCTTCTCCCAGTATCTTGTCAATTTTACAACCCAGGAATTTTGGTTTTTCAAGGACCTGGGCGTCATCCCTTTGAAATGTAATCATTAAGAAAGATAGTGCCCCTGTGTCTTGGGAGATTAGGAGTCTAAAATTCAATAATCGCCAATTAGTAAACACAGACGGCTGAATCACGTTGACCAACCTCCCCACTAAGTACTTTTCAACTAGCTCATGCCAGCGCCTAAAACTCCCACCTCCACCCCCTCCCCCGCAGTGGAGTTGAATCCAGTCTCTCTCCCATATTGCAAATTGTCTTGTATTCAATTTTCCTTGATTATTTAACTTGCCCAGGGCAATACTTCTTTGGTAAAACCCATATCTTCAGACTTGAGCTATTTCTACGATGCCATACTCTTTCCAGCTGGTAACTGGAGTTACCACATAAACAACAGAAGAAAGAAAGACAGCTACCACTTTCTTGGTCCACCAAAATACAAATCACACTCCAAGGAAACTCCTTTATAAACTGTAGAGTATTGATGTCAAACTTTAGTGTGATTAAGAATTTCTTACAATGCTTTTTGAAAATGTATACTCCCAAGTTCCATTATCGTTGATTCTGATTAAGTAGATCTGTGGTGGGTCCAGAAATACATATTTTAATATGCATCAAATGACCTCTGCTACAGGTTCTGCTTTACATCATAAGCTTGTAAGGGAAAGGATCATATCTATCTTGTTCACAATTTTATCCCCAGCAAAATTTCCATAAATATTTGTTGTGCAGAAGATTGTTTTTGCTTGCCCCCTTTCCAATATATATGTTTATCCTTTATGGAAATCTGATACTTAGGACCAGAATTTTAAATATAATCTACTTCATAAATTCGTAAATGCTTCAAGAAATTTTCTTTTTTTTATTTTGGGAGAAAATAATAAATGCTCTAATAACAATAGTACCTTATGTTTCTATTGTGATTTGTAAATGTGTTTCTCTCACATTCTCATTAGATCCTCATAGCAGTCCTTCTAAGAAAACATATAATCTTCCCATTTTGTAGATGAGAACACTGAGTTTCAGAGAGAATTAGTAACTTCCAATTGTAACACAATAACAGATGACAGACAAGAGTAGAACACAGTTCTTTTGTCTCTAAGCATAGGGCGGGCCATGGAGAAAGTTTGGCAAAGAACTCTTTTAAATTATGTGTGTATTACTTAAAACAGATCTATGAATGTTTAAAAATCAAAAACATGTATTTTAGATGGTTTATAATTAGGGTCATATTTTACTTCGTAATCTTTAGATGAATGTTGTAAATTTAAAATCTTTTTTTAAATTAATTAATTTATTTATTTATTTTTGGCTGTGTTGGGTCTTCATTTCTGTGTGAGGGCTTTCTCTAGTTGCGGCGAGGGGGCGGCCACTCTTCATCGTGGTGCGGGGGCCTCTCACTGTTGCGGCCTCTCTTGTTGCGGAGCACAGGCTCCAGACACGCAGGCTCAGTACTTGTGGTTCATGGGCCTAGTTGCTCCACAGCATGTGGAATCTTCCCAGACCAGGGCTCGAACCCGTGTCCCCTGCATTGGCAGGCAGATTCTCAACCACTGCGCCACCAGGGAAGCCCCTAAAATCATTTTTAAAATAAGCTTTGCCTAAATAAAGTAAATGTATTCAGTATGTTTTTCTAAGTTTTCCAATAGCCTTAAAGGTTTGAGCAACTCCTTCTTTTAAAAATTGTATTCTTATTGGTGTCTCCTTGACATCAAAGAGAAAAAATATGAAAAAAAAATCATTTTCCATTGCCCTGTGTACTATAAGAAAGTTATAAAGCTTAAAAATGTACATAGTTAAATCCAACTGATGGTGAAGGTTGAGTAAAATAAAAGAATTAAGAGGCTCTTTCTTCTGATTAAGAAGCTAAAAGATTTTTAGAAACTCTCAAGTTATACTTTATTGCACCTTTGGTTTTTGTAGGTCCATTAGGGATTTTTTCCAGTGAATATACTTAATAACAATTCCATTTTCTAATAACTATCTCACTGTGTTGTACAAAATTTAAGTTTGGACACTTAAAGTTCATCTATAAGGTGGTTTCATATTTTAGTGGGGGAAAGGAGATTGGAGGTATATATGACACTTTGATTTTGTTTACTCTAATTCCATAGAACAGTCAAATATATTTCTAAGATTCCAACATGAATATTTTATGGAGGGCTTGGATATCTTTTGTATCCAGACCCGAATGTATCACACTTTTTATCAAATATTTTTCATAATTACTAAAGCTCAAGGATATTGCACCTAACATTGTTGAAATATGTGTAAAATTAGGCCTCAAGGAAAACACGAAATCTGTATATGAAAGGGGAAGAGAATCCCTCTCCAAATTGCAACCAAGGATGGTTCTTCTCAGCATCTTTGTCATATCTAATACAGAGTGAGATCTTAGCTTACTAATAATCTCTCCCGTTTAAAACACTCATTCTATCAAAAAATATGCAAAAGTCTGATCCCAAAAATGTCTTTTCATTGCTTTCTTTTCCTGCCATTTCTTGCTAAGCTCACTGAAAAAGCAATGTGTCTCATTGTCTACAATTATTTATTGGCATTTTCTCATTAGCCCTCCATAATTTGGATTCCAGCCCTGCCATATCGCTGAACTGACTCTCACAAATTCAAACTAACATCTATATTATAGTATTCTATGGACACTTTGCAGTCTTTATCGTATTGAAGCTTACAGTCCTTAAGTTTTTTACTTCTTTGCTTCTTGTAGAACCATGAAAACGGTGTTGTGAAAAGATCTAATTGCTTTTAATTTGAAAATAATTTTAATTATTAATAATTAAAACTAAACAATTAAATTTATTAAATATTTATCAAATATTATTTATTAAATATTATTTTAATTTAATAAAATTAAAATAATTAAATAATAATTAATTGATTAATGCCCATTACCCACAAATTACACAATCCTCAAAGAACACTCTCTCACTTTCTTTCTGTCCTTGGTATTTCCATATAAAATTATTATGTTTTATAATTATTCTAGGATATACAGCAAACTTCAATAAGGAATTTATATGACTCAGTTCTATCCTGGGGAATTCACATTCTGTCCCAGAGGCTCTCCCCATCAGTGTTGTTTACTACAGAACCCTGAACTTTCCACGGTGCCTGGAAATCAAATGGCACTGTGCCTCTTGAGAGTGAAACTAGAAAGTCAGGGGGTAATCTGCAGTTCAGCTATAGCTGAACATCAACAATTTTAGCCAAAAAGCACCATGTTTAAAAAAAATTTAAAGGAGTTATACTTATCTGAATCTGATTTTCTTAAGTTAATCACATCAAGGAAATAATAATTAAAAGAAAACAGAAATCATAAATAATAATGTGTTCCATAGTCCAAAATAATATGTTTGAGGATTTTTCTTCCTTTGTTAATACACATTTAAGTTATTCCCTTCCAAGTTACTTATGTCATAATTTGCCAATTCATTAAGCTTCCCTAAATTTATGGCCATCTGTTGTTCTATTTTTGCTGGAGCAGAACAACGCAAAAATGCATTAAACTACATGGTGATTCATTTTGCACCTTATTCAAGACTGGCAGTTTCACAATTAAAATGAAACTGTTATTTTGCTAGATGAAATGATAGTCAATGGAGCATTACTCCATCTTCTGTTGACTCCAGAAGAACTGAAATTAACCTTACTAGAGCTGTCTGATTTGGCCAGCCATGGAGTGTTGCTTGAGGAAGTTGAGGGTGTCACTTTTTTCTCCCACTAAGTAGAAAAAGAGAAGAACAGACAACAAATAAAAGAAGACAAAAGAAAAAGGAAATGAGGGAAATCGAATCTTTCATTACAGCCTATATAGCAATGCCTGAATTCCAAAATCAAGTTCAACAGGTGCCTTGTTCCAAATAAAATGCAAAGATATTGGGAGAAGCAACACATTTAGCCTTAATAGTAATCTCTGCCTAAAGGTTTGCATAAAGGGAACCAGGCAAAATGCATAAGTCCTTTGGGCGCCCAAGACACAGACGATACGACTTAGGACCATGAAACACCAACTCTACAGTTCACAATAGTGAACTGAGTGACTGAGCCAAGCCCTAAAGTTCATTAACCACAAAAGAAATGACCAGCTATCAGAGACTATGTCTGGAGAAGGAAATGCATCAGACCATCAGGTGTGGAGTTCCTAAAATTCAGAAGTCTGAAAGCTATTTGTGAACTAAAGGAATCATAAAGAGGAAATATACAGATCTAACCCGTTTGTTTCTTCTCACCTGCCTGTTCCTTACTATATGAATTCTGATATATGTCTTAGCTGTCAGACTGAAATAGAAATCATACAGCTGGAAACTTATGAGAGATATTCCCCAAGCTATTCTTTATTTTGAGTTCCTTCTCTCATCTTCTAATCAACTTTTTAACCTTTGTTTGTCTTTTTATTTTAAGACAGCTCACCTGTAGTCAGATATATCCATCTGTGGCCTTAAATTATTCATGAAAATAGCAATTTCAGATTTCTAAGTTTCTACTAGACCTTTCAATATGCAAGTCAGAAATGAACTCATGGCTCATTTGGTTTTCCCCACCATAATGTTTTTTGGTAATTATCAGTTCTGCAAGAGTCTTATCTTTCTAGTCTTCCATTTTCAGCATTGCTGAGTTATTTTAAACTTTTTATCTTTATGCCGAGTTACTCAACCCAGGAGGTGCCATCATGATGACTCCTATTTTAGAGAATTCCTTTTAACCATTACTTTTTCTCTTTCATGTTTTCTCTATGCCTATCTAAATCCTTATCATGTCACACATTGATTCAACCAGATACCCACCAAAATTTCCATGCCCATTCTCTTTTTCCTTCTGCTACCAGAAAAATATGTCCTATGTCCTAGATCACTCTTTAGCTAGTTAATTTTCCATGTAAAATCTATTATTGCTCCTATATGACTCACAGAATAAGACCTAGACTCCTTAGGCTATCAAAATTCTAGATGAGTATTTCTCAAACAACCCCAAACATTCCACATAATCAATCAAATATTGTTTTAAGTCTTCCACAGTATGAATCCCTATACCAGCAAGATGAGTGTATTAGAATTGCTGCTGGAACAAATTACCATAAATTTAGTGGCTTAAAATGACAGAAATTTATTATTTTACAATCTGGAGATCAGAAGTACAAGATGAATTTTAGGGAGCTAAAAGCAAGGTGTCAGTAGCACCCCTCTCCCTTTAAAGGTTCTCAGAGAGAAAATGTTCCCCTGAGTTTCCCAGCTTCTAGAGCTGCATTTTTTTCATTCCTTCATCTTCAAGGCAAGCCTCTCTCTTCACCACCTTCACTTTGTCTTATCCTCTCTGATAAAATCTCCTTGTGCTTCCCTCTTACAAGACACTTGTGACTGCATTTTGGACGCATTTAGTAATCTAGGAAAACCTTACCATCTCAGGATTCTTAATTACATTGAGGTAACATTGACAAATTCCAGAAGTTTGGAGGTGGTTATCTTTAGAGGCCATTATTCAGCCTAGGACAGCAGGTAATACTCTCTAAACGGTTTTCAAAGCAAATTTTATGTGTCTTGTACAGGTTCCCTTACCCCACCCTTATCCAAACCTTGGAATGCCTTTCTCTCCACCAGTTTCATTTTTCTAGGCAAAAATCACATAACATTTTATTTAACAAATATTAGATAGTACTTACATTGTTCAAATGAATTCATTAGGCACTGTGTGGAGTATAAATATGTGATTCTGCCCTCACCAAGCAAAAATTTACTGAAGAAAAGGAACATGCATTGAATAAATATGAGTGGAAAGAAGTTATTTATAGTCACCAATCCCATTTACTCACCTTCATTTTTTCCTTCAACCCTCTCTAATCAAGTTTTGTCCCTAACACTCCACCAATACTGCTCTTACCAAGGACCACAATGACATCCATGTCAGCCTAAGTCCATTAGGTCACTTTTGTGTTTTTATTGTACTTGATTTAATATATTAACAGGTTATGGGGATTACAATTTGAACACCTTTGGGGGGGCATTATTCTGTCTACCACTATACATAGCTAGCTGATTTTTAAAAAATCAATTTGGCAATCTTCATCTTTAATTGGTGAGTTTTCTCCATTTACATTTAGTGAAACTATTGATAATTTGGGTCTTATATCTATCATTTTACATTTGATTTCTTCTCATTTTGCTTCTCCTATTTCTTCTCTCCCCCTGCTTTTAAATTTTTTTCTTTGTTATGTTCTTACCCTATTTGCTATTATATTAGGATTTATAAATTTCTAAATTTAAATTCAGTGATTTACTGTGAGATTTTACTGTGCACATTTAAGTTTCCACCATTATAATTTTTATTTCTTAAATTTTATAAAAATGTATCTGTTAACTTGGTGGCTTTTTGTACACTCACATTTGCAATTGCATCTTTCATTTCTTCAGAAATGTTCATACATAAATGGTTGTTTCTTGCTTTTGTTGATACTCTCTCATAGTGCTTCCTCACGTATTCAATAATCTTCATTTGTGAGTATGTCATTTTATCTTAGTTGTGGTAGTCCTATGGCTCTAATTTTGGGAAAACTTTTCTTTAGGTAGTAGATGTTTCTATGTCTGCTGTTCTTCAGAAAAAGAGGCATTGTTGAATCACTTCAGACTCCCTGGAGGTTTTTAATTCAGAATGGAATATAAGATAAAATACAATAAATGACTCAATAATATCAAAGTAATTGAAAAATAAAATGACAGAAATACATTTTATTTAAATATATTTATCTTTTCTTTATGGACTCATTGATTTTCATTCCTTCAATAAGCTTCAACCAGCCACAGTTTTCATCTTTTGGATGTTTATATTTTAAAAACATTGGACAGTAGGAACCTCTTTTTAGGACTCCTGTGTCCTCTTGAAATTACGCTATTAATCAGGAAATCTTACTTTCTTTTGGGTGCACTAATATATCCTCGACCTGTCTTGTATCTTCACTGACCCAGGCATGAAATTTTCAAAAGCACCTTGGATTTTTAAATTTGAGAATGGTATTAGAAATTGTGATCAAGGAGCTACAGTGGTTCATGTTGCAGGGTAACAGTGCTCCTAGATCATTTCAGTGTTCAGAGGTACAAAACAATCACTTGCATTTCTTTAAATGAGTACTTCCTATTGATATTTCTACTTACCTCTATCTAACCCTATGGTGCTTCGATTTAATTTTCTATAAGTGAATCAGTAATTGTATGGTTTTTACTTATAGTAAAAATATTAATTTCTAACAAAATAAACATACTTAAAGATTCTTTGTATATCAATCCAAAAATAATAATGTTAAAAAATAAAACTAATAAATCAAGTTCAAGGTTTTCTATATAGATATTTCTGCTTCTAGTATGAATTCTAAGAGACATATGTATACAATTTACTTTGTTTTAGAGTCATTCATAACTCATTCTACATGGCTACAGCAGTATTTATTTGTGTGATTTGTGGCGGTTTATTTAAATTTGAAGGTGTTATCTTTCCAAACAGATGACAGTTCCATATTCTTCGAAAGTTTCATTTTTAGGTGTTAATAATTAGATTCTGATAGTGGTGGCAATAAGTTCTATTGGTCTACTTTATGAGATGTGGAAAGAAAAAAACAATCAGCAATTTAATCTCTGAAGCCCTGTATAAAGTGTTTCATTTAGCCACCATCTGGTCTATCTGCTATGGTTAAATGCATGGTTATATGCATAGATTCATATGTATGACTTCAGGCTGGGCAAAACAGTTCTGTCTTCTATGTTAAGTTTCAAACAATATTAAAATCTACATGTTTTCACATATTCACAATTTTAACTTTGTAAATTCCTGTTCTAACATATTTTATTTATCTTACTCATTTTAAAAAGCTTAAAGTCACTTTCTTTTTATAAACATAATATTCCCTTACAACCTTAATATATTTTGCTGTGCACTGTTATGCCAAGGCTTGTAAATGTATACATTCAATTCCAAATTAATATTATCACTTAGTATCATTTAATTATTTATTTTGTTCCAAAGGGATTGTGAGAAAGATATCTAGTATCTTGATGCCATATTATTGCTAAGTTAGTATACATAAAATATGTGTTCTGAAACTTTGTCTGAGATCCTCTCCCATCTCAAAATTCTGAATATATAAAACTGGAATCTTTTTGAATTATAGAAAGTCTAATGAAGCATTCCAATGTATCTATTACTAAAATACTATATGAATTTAAATTTCTTAAAGTCAATTAAAATACTGGAAAAATGGAATTCATCAAGAACAAAGTAATTAGATTACTAAAGTATTGTCACACAAAAAAGTGTAAGACTTGTACCTTGAAACCTTCCTAAATATTTCAAATACAAATTTTTCTATAGAATAAGAAACATTTAGATTATCTGGTTCATTAAAACATTAATAGAAAACACTAAATTTTATAACTGTTATATACTTTAGTAACCATACTTTCTCTTTCAAATACTATGTTCTACTTCATATTTCTACAAAAGTCCAACTATTAACTTCAGCACACAAATTAAAATTACTCAGAAAGGAAGAATGCCATGCCACCAATTAACAATTTCATGTTCAGTAGTAACTGCATTTATCAGTAAAGAATAAAACTGTAGAACTATTATTTTTAAATTGTTAAACTACACATTTCTCAGTTTCATTATATAATGCTTTACTTCTTTTTAAGACAACACATTTTCCTCTTTAAATCTTTAAATAAAACTCTACATTTTTAAGAAAAAATTGACATTGAAATAACTAAATAATTTTTAAAGACCTCTAGCCTTAGGCAACTAAGACTCTTATTTCCTACCTATGTTCTATCATGAATATAAAATTTGAATTTCTTTATGAACTGGACACTATCTAAAAAGAAATAATCACTGGTTTACAAATAGGTAATGCTAAGGATTTTTAGTTGCATATAATACGTTCACAGAGTCATTCTGTCCTTTTAGCTAGGACCATACACTGCAGCAAATTATTGACTTAAGTTTTTTACCTTTTACAATAAAATCAGTGTTTACAATCACGTATTTTATGTTTTTGTTTTGTTCGCAGATCCCATCCCAAATAATCATTTCTGAAACCCCAAGATATCTGAATACATTTTAACATTGAGTAAGTTTATGTAATGTGATTTTATAAATCATAGTAGCCAGATTTCTTCAAGGTAAGAAATCTTTTTTGTCTCCAAAGCAGAGATTGTCTAACCTGTAAAAATGGAGCTGCTTACATGTACACATACTGAAGTCTCAGGATCCACTCAATGTTTCTTGCTAGACTGGGGTTCCTAATTTAAAGCATGTGTCCTCTGCCTTCTTGTCTTGTGCTGTCTAGGCTTACTCTGAGTAGAGAATTATTCTGTTTTGATGAATTTCCGTTACTCGAATGTGTTATCCTTAACAGCTAAATGCTCTCCTGGGTGTTCTGAGTCCTTTAGTTTGAGGGACAGCATATCACAAAGCTCAAGGCTTTTGGTGACAGTGCCTCAAAGGCTCAGTCATTTTCTAGGCAATCTGAGGGGTTCCTAGCACTCCCAGAAGCAGGAATTCTAGAAGCATGTGGAAACTTGACACAAATGTGGACTTAGGTAATTCCAGAACAGAGGAAGAGGAAGAATCTGTCCATTTAGAAGATTACTGTCTCCTGATAGGAGAATAAATTAACACATAGCTTCAGAAGTTCATACTCAGGTACAACAGTGATAAATGAATAATCATGTAGGCTACATATATAAAAATGTCACTCCTCTAGTTTTATCCAATATTCTTTATGTAGTTTTGTCATTTCTTCTGAGTATTTGAGTGGTAAAATTCATTTCCCATACATACCATTAACCTAGTTGGTTAAAATGGGTTTCTTTTAGGTCTCAGGATATCTTAGATGTCTAAGGATATCATGGTCTCTGGAACCATCAAGAGGAAATGATAATTTGAATCATCTCTCTTATATCAATATAACACTGTATAGGTCAAGAACCATAACCGTCTACTCCTTTCTGAATAGGAGTAGCATGTTCCTCTGTTTCTGAAATAGAGACACACTTATGGTAGACTGATCTGAACTTGAGACAAAATCAGGGCACCTGATAATTTCATGGAACCTTATAGGAAAAATTAAGAGGTATAGAGGTATGACACAGAAGCTAAAAAAAAGATTCAGTTGTGATTCCTAACTAAAACAACAAAGTCTTCTGAACTGAAACACTTTGGGGCCATGGTCTACAATGTTGGTCCCAGAAAGTACAGAGGAGGCAGGGAGGAGGAACCAAAGGAAAAATATCAATGATTTTCCCACATCTGGTCCTCATCTTGCTGACTCATTCCACTGTGTTGGGTTCTATGCCTCGTTAATACAAAATCATTACTAAATGCTAAATATTATATTGTGGTAGAAAATAAAATCATAGATTTAGAAGTTAAAATGAGACTTTGTGGACTTCCCTGGTAGCGCAGTGGTTAGGAGTCCACCTGCCAACACAGGGGACACGGGTTTGAGCCCTGGTCCGGGGAGATCCCACATGCCACAGAGCAACTAAGCCCGTGTGCCACAATTACTGAGCCTGCGCTCTAGAGCCCGTGAGCCACAACTAGTGAGCCCACGTGCCACAGCCACTGAAGCCTGCGTGCCTAGAGTCCGTGCTCCCCAACAAGAGAAGCCACCGCAATGAAGAGGAGTCCCTGCTCGCCACAACTACAGAAAGCCCGCACGCAGCAACGAAGACCCAACACAGCCAAAAATAAATAAATAAAAATAAATAAATTCATTAAAAACTTAAAAAAATAAAATGAGACTGTCATTAATTTTTTTTAATTTAATGCATAAAAAATGACTGTATTATCTGTCTGTTTTTGCATAACAATATTACCACAAACTTAGCAACTTAAACAAGACATGTTTATAATGTCAGTTTCTGTGAGCACTGTATAGCTGAGTCCTCTGCTATAGGGGTCCACAAAGCTACAATCAATGTATCAGCCAGGGCTGCTTGTGCCAAGCATTGTGTTAGGTGCTAGAGATACAAATATGAAAAATCTGAACACAATCTACTCCTCCATGGATTCTACCATATAATGGGAGAGTTTCACCCACGGATAGATGATTTCAGTATAATATGTTATTTAGTATATAGATGAACTAGGATTTAGTGATTGGATGCGCATGGTAAGTTAAGGGGGTCAGTCAATATGGACACTTGGGTTTTAACTTAAGCAGTTGTGTAGCTTGTGAGCCATGCATTGATGTTGAATACACAGGAGTAAGAACTGTCAACAGCTCGCCATTAAATATACCTTTTATTAAATATTGCCATTAAGTATAAGATAATGATACTTTATTAATACCCATAAAGTCTGTTTTCTATTACACATTTACATATAAATAAATATGTACAGGCATTGTAAAAATGTCTACTACAGAAAGATCTCGTTTCGTTTTCATTATCCTTAATTAGGAATGTCATTCCCCTGACATGGCTGATTGAGCCAAGAGTAGCTACCCAACTCCAGAGGAACTAATCCATCAATCTGAATTAATCAGTTTCCCTTTTGAGAATTTGAACTAAGATATATGGAAACCTAATAAGCTGCGAACTGAGGTAATGGCAGATCATTAGAGTAAAGGTCCATGAACTTCTACAGACGCGCTCCCTGGAGCTTCATGTTTTCCAGCCTTGCCGAAATCTGGTTGTTCTGTTTTTCTTTAAATTTTTTAAATATGCAATAAATTTTTTTTGCAATAAATATCTTTAACTTGGGCTAAGTTAAAGAGGATTTTATTGTCTTCAAACAATTTTCCCTGTCCCAAATATTTTGATGTCTATCAGAAAAATCAAGGGACAAATCTTAGACTCCATCCCAGTATCATGAGATGAGTTGTTTCTACCTGAATTTAAACACATAAAAGCCATCTAGATTAAGGAGCCATATTTGCCAAATCTGATTTCTTCCTTTATGGGTCTTTTGTATAACCCAGTATTTTTATTAGCAATGTAAATTTATATGTCTTATTTTACCAATCATATGGTAGAATTCTAAAGGAAGAGGATCAAGGTTCTTTGGTAGCCCCAGAGCACCTAGAGTAGGAGTTTAATTAATACTTGCTGGCTCTTTTATTAGTTTTTGGTATTACTTGCATTGAGAAAAAAAATGTGTCCCATTAAATGCAGAAGAAAGAAAGTCTTCACTCAGAACATAAAGCAAGTGTCATCATTATAATCAGGTATCACTCAAGGAGGAATGCGATGGAATTCTGAACATGTTATTTCAAATTATTATGGGGGGCCAAGAATATCCATTTTTTATCTTTACCCTTTCCTCAGGGGTTTTACAAAATTAAGGCAATTTTTCTCCACCAAGTATGATGTATCTGTCACTTGAACTACATTGAAATTTTAGGGAATGCTCTAGAAAACCTAGTTAATTACTGTATGTACCATGTCTATACATCTTCATATCTAATTAATATAATAGAATTTGAAAACCAGTTATTTATAAAATTATATGTGTATTGATCCAAAACTCTTTTTTTCTACAAAATATTACTGTGAATTTATTTAGGACATATTTATGGTCACATTCTAACTATGAGGCATTGCGCTAGGGACAGGTCTACTGTGGGATAGAAGACACAAAACCTGACCTCGAGGATCTTACAACCCACTATAATTTTATATATACATTTATAAAAAATTTAAAATATATACAAAGACAAAACAATCTATGTGGAGTGTTTTATACAATTTGTGCCAAGTCACTGACCCCACTTCTGACATTTTTATGATGAACTATGGTGCCCAGAACAAGCAAATCTTCCCCCTCTGCCCTTGAAAATGTATTTTCTTATTTTCTGTACTTATGTTAACTGTCATTTGACTTAAATATAACATTCGAAGGTATAAATATCTGTAGAAAGTTTAAATCCATTGATAATTAATTTCATAATTTAGAATCTGATTACTTTCTCTGTAGTGGAAATATTACTTTCATGACGGCAAATGTACAGGGAAATGATGTATGGAAAGGTGCTTTGGGGAGCATGTGAGACTGAGTGAGACATTTTTCAGGGCACTATCTCATCAGATAATTAATTGTATTCGGCTGATGAACAAGAGAGAACTTGGACTGGCAGATTAAGGAATCGATCAACCAGATTAACAGAAAAGAGTTGCCCTTAGAAAATCATCTTTGTCATGCAAATATTATCAGAAATCAAACCACTAGTAAGCCTAAATTCAAATAGAGCATCTGATATCAGAATTTCTCTAAATGTCACAATTTTCTCCCAGTTTTGCTTTGCTTGAAGTCACTTTCATCACTTGTTAAAAGAGTTTGCTTGGGCTTCCCTGGTGGCACAGTGGTTGGGAATCGGCCTGCTAATGCAGGGGACACGGGTTCGAACCCTGGTCTGGGAGGATCCCACATGCCGCAGAGTGACTGGGCCCGTGAGCCACAACTACTGAGCCTGCGTGTCTAGAGCCTGTGCTCCGCAACAGGAGAGGCCTGCACACTGCGATGAAGAGTGGCCCCTGCTTGCCACAACTAGAGAAAAGCCCTCGCACAGAAACGAAGACCCAACATAGCAAAAATAAATAAATTAATAAAAGTTAAAAAAAAAACAAAAAACAAACAAACAAAAAAAAACCAGTTTGCTTTCAGGTTATATTCAGATATTAAAATGTAGATATTGAATACATTAAAGCTGTTTTTCTCCCTATTTTTCATAATATCAACTCCCTGGAGAAGCTCTTAAAATCTCTGAATTTTAGCTCAGCTCCCTGGACATTTACTTCTGAGATAGATCAATTTGTTTCTTCCCTCTTTCTGAACCACCTTCCAAAGGAGACATTGACTATATGACTTATGATTTCAGCTCCATTTAATTCCTTCTATCTGAACTGTTTCTTTTATCTGAAACATTCTCTGCATCTGAAACATTTCTGCCTTCATTAGTTGAATCATTTAAACTACACCTACTATCCTATCCCCCTTCATCCAGCTTTATAACAGAACATTCTTCATTCATTTTCTTCAATTTTACACTAAAAAACAAGGGTTTCCAATTTTAAATGTCTCTTCACTCATACATAATGAATCTGCCCCCAGAAAGCTTCTTTTTACAGTAACGGATATGAAAGAATCTTTCCTTTAGCTTTTTTATTCAAAGAAATGATTTTTATAGGACAATTAGAAACACATTGTTCAGAACATCTCCTCAAGTTAAAAATCACAAATTTTAAAACTCCAGCCAAATGTCACCTTACCAAATGTTTTACACATTTTTAGTTGCTGAAGCACTACACTGGTCAAAAGAGTGAGTTATTTCTAAAGCAGCAAAAGGAATAGTGAATCTACGCTAAAAAAAAAAAATTAGTTTCCTAAGAGGTTTCTTAGCTCTGAGTAAAACACAGAACTTGAAAACAATACTATATGAAACAACTTATTTTATTAGTATTTTTTCCTTTTTACCAAATACCAGGAATTGATATAACTTCAAACCAGAAGAGCTAACATATAAAATCATCCTGTGAGTGCAAACATATGTTGAATTACCAGGATCACTGCTCTTTTTTCAAATCTTGCTCATGTGAGCTAGCATTTTGGGTCTGTCACCTCTCCTTATTAGGAAACAAAAACTTGATATAAATGATGTGTTTTCCCCTGTGTCTCCAAATGTTTCACTGTTTATAATTATTTACACAAGCATCTTGTGATTCTTTTCTAAATCTAAATTCATAAAGAAACATTACAATCCAATTAATTACAGAAGCTACAAACAGTATATATTGATAGATGTATACTGTCTGCCAGTTTTGTTTGTAGTTTGGTTGCTTAAAAATGCCTGTTAAGCTGAAGACTTTAGGCTTAAAACCAAAAACCATGTTTGTCCATCTAATATTCCAACTAGCTTGTTTGGTCTTTTTATAGAGTTGACACTTCTACCTTAATTAGTCCAATCATCTAACCCATATCTGCTGTCTTGACCACCCTTACATTTTGCTTTATTTGCTTTCTCTTAGGTACTTATTTTGCTTATTAATATACCTTGCACTCTGATTCCTGCTGTTTGGTTTCTTACCTTAATCCAATGCCAGGCTTTCTCTTCCTCTAAAATGCATGTTTCCTTCCTCTTTCAGGTCATAATTATAAATATTTGCAATTCCTCTCAAGTGTAGAAAGTGTTGGTATAGTTTTTCAGGCACTACCCTAGGGATCTTGAATGATTTTGGTAAATTAAGTTGTTTTGTTTACTGGATATTTTCTAACTTATAAAATGGAAGAGGTAGGTAAGATCAGGTTTAAAAATTGGTGAAGTCCATTCTCTATGTCTACACGGGGAGTGGGAAGGGTAAGCTGGGATGAAGTGAGAGAGTGGCATGGATTTATATATACTACCAAATGTAAAATAGCTAGCTAGTGGGAAGTAGCCACCTAGCATAGAGAGATCAGCTCAGTGATTTGTGACCACCTAGAGGGGTGGGATAGGGAGGGTGGGAGGGAGACGCAAGAGGGAGGAGATATGGGGACATAATGTATGTGTTTAGCTGATTCACTTTGTTATAAAGCAGAAACTGACACACCATTGTAAAGCAATTATACTACAATAAAGATGTTAAAAAACCAACCAAACAAACAAAAAAACTGGCGAAGCTTTGGGCAAATTCCAACCACAGACACCTGATATGTCTGTGTGCCTTATTTATTTTTCCTTAATGCTAATTTTCACTCCTTAAAATAAGGAATCTTTTTCTTTAGGTTATCATAGGACCCAACTTACTTATTCTCTTACATCAAGTTCAGTTCACACATTTATAGTCTGCCTGGTCCTGGCAGGCATCTAAGTTTGCAGCTCTGAGCTAGAAGATGTCTAACGTTCCATAGAGCCATAGGAAGGTAATAAATAATAAACTGAAGAATATTTTTCTTACAGTACATTCAATTCCATTACTGATTCATTATTAAACATTAGACCATGAAACTGAGGTATTAGGACATTAAATGTGGACAAACAATATAAGTCCCATTAGCCTACAGGGGAAGCAATGAATGATCCCATTTAATTTGTGGAAAGTTGAATAGCAGAAACTCTGCAAATGAAATTAAGTGCTCTGCCTCATTGAATAAGCTCACAGCTCTCAAAGGGGAGATTTGAGTTCCAGGATACAGCAAATAACAGGCAGTGTCTTTAGCTGTAATTCTGAAATGGTTAGTTGCCAAAAGATATTAAGAAGGACGTAAATGATCTAGCCCTACAGGAGCTGAGAAGTGTCCATGTCAATGAAGCTCTCAAGGTTCTAAAGTGAAATAAAAATGTTAGATTTTTATTTTTACTGTCCATTGATTGCATAATTTCCAATTTTCCCACTCATTCCCATATCTCCTCCAAAAAAGCTAGATTTAAATTTTGGTGAGATTCTTAATCAGACCTTTCAAGAGGTTCAATGATCCTTTTTTTTATAACTGCTTTAATCATTTTTGACACTTTCTGCTCTACCATCACTTTGGCACATTTGCTGATTTCCATGAGTTGTAAATTCTGGGACACACTGAAGTTATCTGCCACTTTCACTCAACTTACTTCGAAAATGTATCTTAAAAATGTACGCAGGTGAAAGCAAGGTTGTGATGTAGAGGTTGTAAATGAGGCAAAGTGAAGGCAGCTCATGGCTCTGCAGGTGAAAACTGTACAATATTGCACAGAACCTTCAGCATAATTACTCTGTGTCTAGTAAACCATTATAGATAGTAGACATTTAAACAACTTTATTTTGCATAGACTTTTCATTAAAGTCATGTAAAAGTTTCTTCAAATAGTTTGTTATATAATTTAAAACATGGCAACTATCTCAACCTTACAGCAGTAGAGATTTTCTCATTTCTCTTCTTGCTTTTACGAATTTGTCAAGAAATAACCTTGTTTTCATCCAATAGTCAGATCTGGTATATTGGATGGAGCATTAAGCATGGAAACAGAAGATCTGATTTTCAATCTTGACTCTGCTACTTGATGGCTTAACATTTTCTTAGAAGAGTTCCTTAACTTCAGTGATTGCCCATTTTCACATCAGGTCAATGGGGATAAAAGTACCTAACCCATCAAGTTGTTAAGAGCACTAAATAAAGTGACAGGTGTCAAAGAATTCTGTAAATAGTTGATCACTATGTTAGGTATTGATACTAGTAATTTCTGTTAGAAATTACATTTAGACTTAGCATGTGTTTAAAATGGCAATTGACTCCGTGAATTGGGCTCATTCATATCGGCTTGAATGCCCTAATTAATTATAAGGCAATAAATAAAGTTATTCTGTTACATTTAAATGACTACTAGATAACTTGTCTAGACAGGATGATGGTGGGACCATTTAAAGTTCTTCTAGTAACCTCATTGTGTCCAACTTCCAAAGCAATGACTAATGGTCCTAAGATTCACTTTTAAAACAAACTGAAGATCAACAGTATTCTGATAGAGATTTTCTGTATATAATTTTAAGGTAAACTTCTTTTAAAAGTTTATAAATAACATGACAACAAAGTAAAATGATGTGAATTATTCAGCCCTCCTAGAAAATCCCTAACAGCATCATGTTTTTAATTAAAATATAATTCGCAATGCAATGAATTGCACAGATCTGAAGAGTAAAATATGATGAGATTTACAAATGCATATGACCATGTAACCCACATCTTAGAAAAATACAGAATATTTCCATTTCCATTACTTCAGAAAGGTTCCCCATGTCTTCCTCCAGTCAATATTCCTGTATGTAACCACTGTGATTGTTCTTATTATAATAGATGATTTCACTTATTTAAATTTCATAAAAATGGAATCATACCATATGTACTGTTTTTTGTGTATGGCTTCAAAATGTTTTGATGATTCATCAGTGTAGACTTGTTTATTCATTTTTGTTTATTGCTAAGTAGTATTCTATTGACTGAATATATCACAATGTTACTTCACCTTCATGTAAATTGGACATCTGTGTTGTATCTAGTTTGGGGACAGTAAAAACAAAACTGTCTCTTAATAGACATGTATTTCCTTTCTTTCTAGAAGTGGTATTGCTGGGTCACAGGATAAGTACGTATCTAATTTTAAAAGAAATTGCCAAAATATTATTCAAAGTAGTTGCACTATTTTACACTTCCACCTATAATAAATGTTTCAGATGCTCTGCACCTTCATCAAAATTTGATATACTATTAGTCATTTTAATTTTAGCCATTTTATTTAGTACATGTGATATAGTAACTCATATTGATTTTAATTTGATGTTTACTGATGACTAATGATTTTGAACACATTTTTATATAATTATTTAGCTACTCATATATCTTCTTCTGTGAAGTTTGTTAACTTGCCCATTTTTAAAGTTGATCTGTTTGCCTTCTTGTTATTGCTTTGTCCACGTTCTTAGGGAATGCCCACATTCCTTGTTATGTGGGCCCATCCATTTTCAAAATAAAGAATCTGCCCCCATGTCAAATCATTCTTGTGCTTTGAATCTCTCTCATGGCAGAAGTCCTGTCCCATTTAAAGGCTCACCAGACCCACTAAGGATAATCTCTCTACTTAAACTAATTTGGGATGTTAATTACACCTGCAAAACCCCTTCATGCTAGCAGAGATTAGGGTTTCATTTAATGACTGGGAGAAAGTATGTATACATCAAATGGATGGGAATCTTGGGATCATCTTAGAATTTGGCCTACTATAAAAATTGACCTTGTATTCAGCAATGTCACTATATTTACTCATTGGTTCTAACATTTGCTTTGTAGAGTTCTTAAAATTCTTTATGTAAATAATCAAATAGTGATAATTTTATTTCTTTCTTACCAATCTTTGTATACTTTATTTATTTCTCTTATTTTATTGAATTGGGCAGGCCTTCAGTTCATTTTTGATAAAAGCGGTGAAAACAGATATCCTTCTCTATTCCTAATTTGCTGAGTGTCTTTATCATGAATGCATGTAACATATGGTCAAATTCCTTTTAAATGACAGTTTATAATTACATTATCAATTTCTTTAACAGGTACTGGGTAGTCAGATTTTCTATCTCATATTTTATTAGTTCTGGCTGTGATCAGATAAATACTTTGTAAAATTTTATTTTAAAAAATGTGTTGGATACACTAATATGTATAAAATAGATAACTAATAAGAGTCTGCTGTATAAAAAATAAATTAATTAAATTAAATTAAAAACAATGTGTTGGGACTTATTTTATGGCCTACTATATGTACTATTTGGTGACTAGTCCCTGTGCCTTTGAAAAGAATGTCTATTCTTTTCTGCAGGATGTCTGCTGTTGGTCATAATGTTATACAAATATCAAATAGGTCAAAGTAGTTGATAATGTCATTGAAATCTTCTATACACTTATTGATGTTGTGTCTAGTCATTCTTTCAATTATTGGTGATAAAGGATCATAAATATCTCCAACTATCATTGTGAATTTTTCTATTTCTACCTTTAAATCCTGATAATATTTTGCTTCATGTATTTTGAATATTTTTTATTTATGATTATATTATCTTTCTGATTAATCTTTTATCATCATCGATTACATTATCTTTCTGATTAATTTAATCTTTTATCATCATCAAATAACACTCTTTGTCATTGGGAACACAACTTGTGTCTTAAAGTCTACTTTATTTGATATTAACATAGCCACACTGTCTTTCTCATGTTGTTTTCATGGTATACCTCCTTTCATACTTTCGTTTCAACTTCTCTAAATCTTTAAAGTTCATTTCATGCAGGTGGCATAAATTCAGTCTTGTTTTTAATATTTTCCCTCTGTATATTTCTATAACCCTCCCACCTGCCCATTTTTGTACTATTAGTTTAATATATTTTATATCTACATGTTACGAACCCTACAATCCAATGTTATAAGCTTTGCATTAAGCAACAATATCTTGTTTTAGCATTTTCTTTTGGTGGAAATCACTACTTCTACTCTGCTTATTATTTTAAACATTAGACATTAGACATAATTTTAAAATAAATTTGCTCTTTTTCATTTAAAAAAATCTAAATGGACTTTATTTATTTAAACATATGCCTTTTACCTTAGCCACCAGGATATTCTTAACTTCTGAAGGCTTTTTAACTATAGATTAAAAAAGAGAATCTGGAAAATACCTGATTACATTTAAGTAGAGGGAAAGTTAAAAAATTAATATTAACTGGGGACCCTTATGTGTCGCAAAAGAATTCAAGAAAATTTGAAAGTGTTCAGTAAGACCAAAAAAAAAAGTGGGTAGACATATCTTAGAATCCATGGAAAATACATCATAATTAATAATGGTAGATAACTTTTTTTTTTTTTTTTTTTTTTTTTTGCTGTACACGGGCCTCTCACTGTTGCGGCCTCTCCCGTTGTGGGGCACAGGCTCCGGACGCACAGGCTCAGCGGCCATGGCTCACGGACCCAGCCGCTCCGTGGCATGTGGGATCTTCCCAGACCGGGGCACGAACCCGTGTTCCCTGCATCAGCAGGCAGACTCTCAACCACTGCGCCACCAGGGAAGCCCAATAATGGTAGATAACTTTTAAAAATCATAGGCACTATGTAATATCTGTTTTTCTAGTTGGTAGTTATAACCCATACACAACTTCGCCTAACCTCATAATATATTATGTTCAAAGATGTGAATAATGATTCTATCCACCTAGAAAGAAATATATTTTCCTAATCCTCACAACACTACCAATTTTATTTTATGTAAATATTATTTGTTCTAGTTGACTGCTCTGACTGGAGTTTACATATTATTAGAAATAAGCATAATAAGTCTTTCTAATCCAAAAGATAGTCTTGGGTGTACTTTTAGACACAAAGGCTGATCCTGGGGAAAATATTTTTTCCCATTTTCCTATAAATTGAGAATCCTACTGGGGTGTGATTATTAAAACAACATCAACAGCAACAACAAAACTCTTGAGGCTCTCTCTTATCCACAGAGAGAGACAACTGTTGAAAAAGGTATAAATATAAACCTATAATGTAATGTAATGGTGTTCCGTAAGTGACGAAAGGATCTTATTGCTCTTCTCAAATGTACTCAAAATTGCTTTGGAATCATGTATCACTTGTGCATATTAAGATGCCATTGGTTCCATATTTGTATGGGGGTGACACGTGACTAATGTCTCAGGGAATATATATACATCAGGATTAAACACGTCTTCATTTTCAACAGTTTCACCAAGTTTCTCCTTATTGTTATTTAATAATTCACTAGCTCCTGCCAAAGTTGTAGAAGATTCCATTTTAGAATCCTTTTCTACACTAAAGGAAACAGAAGCCACCTCCACAGGTGCATGCACACACATACATGCGCACACACACGTAAATGTTGCACCTCTATTCTTATCATCCTGAAAGGTATATATTATGACCAACTACTTATCTTTATAAAATTTAGATAAATTACAGTAACATCCGCTGTTTTAAAATCCAAATCTTCTGATTCCAAGAGTAGACAACAGTTATGTCTTTGACACAGAAGTAGACACAATAATTAGTGTTGGCCAGCGATTTACATACTTTTTTCCTAATCATCACATTATTCCTTTAAAATAAATGTTATTATCCCTGTTATTATAAACAAAGAAATTAAACCCCAGAGAATTTAAGCAACTTAGCCAAAATCACAAGCTAGGAAGTGCCAAATTTGCGAAGTATTATCTTAAACATGATTCAATGAGGAAATGGTTTTGAAAGCACATTTTGTGGGGCAAATGCTTTTCTAAGCACACCACCCTCACAAAGCAACTGAGGATCCTTTATTAGTTACCCTCTTATAACTCTGTTTTTCTTCAGTGGTTCACCACAATTGTAATTAAATAATTACTTGTTATTGTCTCCCTCCCTTGCTGGATTATAAACATCATGAGAGCAAAATTGTGTACATTTTGCTGCTGCTGCTGCATTTTAGCTTTTAGAACGGTGCTTGGCATACCTCAATCTATTTGTGAAACAAATAGCTGAATGATTATGCAGCAAGTCTCTAATAAGTGAGCAGATTTCTTAGGATGTATCACAATTTCCACAGTTCAGATAATTCTAGGTTACTACTGTGTAAATTGGACTTCGCATACAAGACTGTGTGTGATCACAATAAATCCTCAGTTTATGATTGCACTGTTTAGTTTTCACTATAATTTCATCTTAAGTTCTTGGGAAATGATGACAGTTGTTATTTACTGCTTAGCACTGGTATAACAGAGATGAATGCCTTTAAATCAGCACATTATCATAGGAAATAGTTTCATTATGTCTTCCAAGCATGAGTATCCAAATGTTATGTATCATTATGATTATATAATAATTATATTAGCTAAAGATTGTCTGTGCCTGTGGTGTACGTGAAACTGTGATCAATGTATCTCATTTAACCCTTACAACACATGCAGTACTATTATGCTATGTTCTATTAATTCCTCCATTTTGCAGATAAACACTAAATTTAGACAGGATATTAACATGGTGACTGACAGCTATTCTTTAAATCTAGGCAGCCTGCCTCCAGAGAGGCCTCCAAGCTACTACACTGTATCATTACTAACATGAAATTATGTTAGTATGAAATTCCACAGTGTGTTAGATTCTGCAAATTATTTCTCACTGGTAATGTCCAAAGAAATTGATTGCATTAGAGGGAGAAAATTAATTTAAAAAATAAAGTAAGAAGATTAAAATTTCTCCCTTAGTTTGTAGGAAGAGACTGGACTTATGCTGATGTATTCTGGCTGTCTCTTTCCAAAAAGGTAATGCGAATTATTGCAATGGATAACATAGACATTTTTGTTGTTTGACTTCTAAAGGATAAGACAGTAGTGCTAGCATCTTAATAATAAAGAATAAGGAATCAGGCTGAGAAATGGTGCTATGGGAAAAAAACCCTCCTTATTTTGTTGTTTATCTTCCTTTTGAACTTTCCCTTGAGGGGTGGATTCCTTTTCTCCACAAAACTCTAAACTTAGTGGCAATGTGGTGGGTTGAAGATTTCAGTAGGGCACCAGACTATAGGTGTTTCTTTCTCTCACCTCAGAGTAATCATAGGGTGGAACAAGGTACACCAATAACATTCAAAAGGTAGTAAGAGAAAATTCTTCACCTAATTCCCAAATGCTGAGAAATAATGATTTTTTTTCCTCTGTGCTATGCAACCCCTAATTGATAAAGCCAGAACATTAATAGATGACATTTTTTTGCACCATAAATATTTCAGCCAGGAGTGTACAGTCTGGGAAAGGTAGGAAATATAGGGAAGAACAGGGTAGGGAGGGAAAGTGGAGGAAGATGTAATGTTTTTTGAATTTTAAAATATCTTTACTGAATACAACTGACATACAGTGAGCTGCACATGTTTAAAGTAGACAATTTGATAAATTCGGACACATACACATGACCAAAAAAACCATCACAATCTAGATAGTGAACATACCACCAAAAGATTCCTCATCTCCTTCATTGCCTCTCTATTTCATCTAGTATATTTTACTCCACATAATTATTCTGTGATTCACCTGATTGTTCATTCCTTCTTATTACTGAGTGGTATTCCATTGTATTTTTCACAGTTTGTTTATCCACTCATCTGTTGATGCATATTTGGGTTAGTTCCAGTGTGAGCTACTAGAAATGAAACTGCTATGAACATTTGTGTATAAGTCTTTGTATGAACATATGCTTTCATTTCTCTTGGGTGAATATCTAGAAATGGTATGGTTGGGTCATTGAGGTGTATATTTAACTTTTTTTAATTCATAGATTTTTGGGAGCAGTTTATACATACCAAAAAGAATGAAATGTACAGAATTCCCATTCGTCCCCTTACTCCCTCCAATTTCCCCTATTTTTAACACCTTGTACTAGTGTAGTACATTTGTTACAATTGGTAAGCCAATATTGATGATCCTTATTAATTAGAGTCCATGGTTTACATTAGGATTCATTCCTGGAATTATACATTCTATGGGTTTTGACAAATGTATTATGACATGTATCCACCATTACATAATAACAGTTTCACTGCCCTCAAAATTCTCCTGTGCTCTATTCATCTTTTTGAATGTATTCTCAAGAGAAAAATTGACAGGTAGAGAAATATTCCAGACTAAAAAGATATGACATTCCCTCTGTGGAGGAGAAAAAAAGAAGTGAGAGGGAGATGGCAGAGGTGGGGGACACGGAATCAAAGTAGTTCTAGTTGCCATCCCTCACTGAGAGAACTACAAATTGCAAAGTGAGTAGTGTCCCTTTTTCCCTTTTCATAAGAGAATAGAAAACTGAGGGTTAAGTTACTGAACATCATGTTCACTACGCTGACTAAGCAAGATTCAGGCGCAGAATTTGTTACTCCTCGTAGGAACTACATTATCAGGCAAACTGGGACACAGGGATCATTTTTCAATGAATAATTAACATTTTAAAAGCCTAGTTTCACCAGGGTGCACTTCTGGAATAGAATAATATTTTACAAAGAAATAAATCACCTAAAATGGTCTTTAACAAGTTGTTCTAGAATGGAGAGCACCAGAGCCTGTATTTTACTCCCTGAAAGTCTAACCTAGGACATTTTCAGAGATCAGGATATGGGACTAGATAGAATCAGATTTGAGCGTATGAATTATGGTTCCATGGGATGTTTTGAGAGGTGCTGAAACAACTTCTGTTCCCCAGCTCTCTCCTCCCTTGGCTTATCACCCTGCTCTCATACAGTCTCAGAGGAGAACTGCTTAGAGTTAATTTGCAGATATTTAGAGTCAATGTAGGTGCCTCTTTGCACTTTAATATCACTCAGGTTTTTTTGTTTGTTTCTCAGGTGAGGACAATGATACAATAGGGGATTACAAAGGAAGGAAGAAGGCATGAAATAACACAATTTTAGAACACTGGGAATGATCAGGTCAGCAGAAAAAACTTTATGGCAACCAGAGAGCAGAATGAGGGCATTAGGTACCCAGGCGTCAGGTAAATAGGGTCTCCAGCAGTGGAAGAAGAAAGCCAAAAGGGAAAATGAGAAAGCAGTAAGCCACACACGGTATCTACCAGGGGACTGCAGAGGTCCTGTACAAGGCCTATGACTTATACTAGGTTCAGTTTTAATCTTCCAAGAAGAAAGACAATAGAAGGCAAGATGGGTACATTTGTCAACAATCTTTCAATGCATCTGTTCATTATCATTCATCTCTGCTCCCACCCCAATACTTTCTCCTTCTGAATGTGTCACATACTTCCAGAAAAGTGGGGGAAAGCACAAAGAGCAGATAGAACAGGGTATAATTGAAAGGTATTTGTAGCAGATACTGACTATGCCTTGCCCACACCCCTCAGATCTTTCAAGTTGATTGATAACTGTCCATATCTTCATTAGTGACTAAGGGTTTTTTCTTCCTGAAACTGCAAATATCAAGGAAGTGACAGTCTTCTCCCTCCTTCCTAGTGTTCCTCAACAATGATTCTCTGGCTTCTTGGATAATTTCGAAGTGAGTGTTTTGCACATTTCCCAGGATTTTCTCATGGGTTGAAGCTCTGGTAGCCCACTGTGGTAGGTGGCTTGATTGAGTACCCTTTATCAACTATATTTCCTTCCCAGAGCCACTTCCACACTTCCCTACCAGTTACCTATATTTCTCAAATAGGTTATTGTTCACTGGAATCTATGTCTCCAATCTTGTCCCTGGGACAGAATTCAGATAGTAGCAAGGAATCGTTATTATATGGCAGACATTTTACTAGGTTCATTAGCATGTTATTTTCTTCTTATACCCTAATTACAGTGTAATTTCATTAACAGCTAACTATGACTATCATCCATTCAATTAATAACCAATCCTATATGAAACAGATCCCTGATGATCCCATAGTCTCCACAGAAATATCTGAATTCTAGTGTGAGTACAACATGCACTTCACATGAGACTCTCATATACATATACCTACCTAGATTCTACTCTTCATTTCTTCTTATAGGTCTATCTTTTCTCATTTAGGATTTGAATCTACTCAGATAACTTTCTTATCAGAGTTGTGGAGATAAGAGCAAGCTGAAAACAGTAACTTTCTTTTCAGTTTCTGCTTTCCTGGCATCAATTATCTTCCATTTTTTCTGATATCCAAATTAATTTTTTAAGTGAAAGGTAGAAAAAAATAAGATGAAAAAACAACTTACAGGCTAAGTTTCCCAAGTAACCAACTTCAGCCCTTAAACTCAGGGAGGCATAGTTCAACCTGCACCAATGATATGGTATTCAAGTGTAAGGTCTTCTTATAGTTTATGTTTATTTTTGTCTGGTAGCCCACTATGGTAGGTGGCTTGATTGAGTACCCTTTATCGACTATATTTTCTTCCCAGAGCCACTTCCACACTTCCCTACCAGTTACCTATATTTCTCAAATAGGTTATTTTTCACTGGAATCCATGTCTCCAATCTTGTCTCTGGGACAGAATTCAGATAGTGAATAAGGAATAAATTATTCTGTTACTAACATCTGGGAGATAATTATGGGTAATCCTTTTTATTTCTTGGTAAGACCCATTTATTAGCAGTACCTTGTTTAAGAAACATGGAATCCCAGGCTTTGATTAGATTCAGACATTTAAGGAGTAGTTATTATATAGCAGACATTTTACTAGGTTCATTAGCATGTTATTTTCTTCCTATACCCTAATTACAGTATAATTTCATTAACAGCTAACTACGATTATCATCCATTCAATTAATAACCTTTGTTTCTCTAGGTTTCAACAGTCATGAGGTAAATCACTATGTAACAATAACAGCCAAGAGAAAATTATTTTTAGTTATGCCCAGATTATTGAGCAGACTTCCAAATCTCACTTTTGAAAATCCCTACACCAAAGCAAAAATGGGGCGGGGGGAGCAGGGGACGGGATGTCTTGATTGTTTTCACAGACTCCTCTCCTTTATTACGTAGCATCTGCCATTTTACATCCCCCTCTACCCTAGCTTTGCTTTCTGAAACATTTGCTTGAAACACCTGTTATCCAGGTTATTGACCCTGTGAAGCTACTTGAAGGTGCCTTATTTCTGCTACCATGTAACAGTCGTAATGTTTTAACTGAAAGTAACAGACTTCTTGGCTCATAGCAGTTGCAACAATAATAAACGATAAACATTGGATTATCTAATATAACAAAAAGTTTCAAAGACAATGATTTCAAGTTGGTATAGTGGCTCAATGCTATCTTCAAGAGCCCATTTTTGTTTGTCCATTTCTGCTCTGTCCAAGTCAGTGCATTGAAAATATTGCCCTTTATGGTCACAGAATGGCTGCTAGAGTACCTCATATAACAATATTCTCAGTGGTAAGAAAAGGAAGGAGGCACTCAAGACAAAAAGGGTCTTCTTGTTTTGTTAAAGAGAAGCATCTTTCACATAAATCCATGCTGAGTTCTCTTTATCTTCTCAGCTTGAGCTTAGCTCCAATAAAAAAATATATAGGCATTCTGCTGACAAGAATAATGGAGGGATGGCTGCTAGATGTAATGAACAGTGTCTGCTTTGCTCCAGTACCTACTGAGATCCACCAAAGTGTGTTCTGATGAAATCCTGCACCATGGTCTGATTAATGAGAATTCATCTTCCTTTACTTTTTTTTTTTTAAACCCAGTTATTAAGGTATGATTGACATACAAAAAACACTGTATATATTTTTGTAACCAGCTTGATGGGTTGGGAGATAAGTATATATCTGTGAAATCATAAACACAGTTTATGTCATAACATATCCATTACCTCTAAAAGTTTCCTTCTACTCTCTTTATTATTAGTATTATTACTTTGTGATAAGAACATACAGCATAAAATTTACCCTCTTAGCAAACTTCTAAGTATACAATATAGTATTATTGAATATGGGCTCTATCCTGTATAGATCTCTAGGACTTATGCATTGTACATAACTGAAACTTGTACCCTTTGATTAATACCTTTCAGTTTATCGTCCCTCCAGCCCCTGGCAGCCACATTCTACTCTCTACTTCCAGAAGCTTGATTATTTTAGGTTAATCATATAAGTGGTATCATGTAGTATCCTGAATATATAATTCATGATGGCCTAAGTCAATCAGTATTCTTTTTTTTAGCTTTTTATTTTTATTTATTTATTTATTTTTAACATCTTTATTGGAGTATAATTGCTTTACAATGGTGTGTTAGTTTCTGCTTTATAACAAAGTGAATCAGTTATACATATACATATGTCCCCATATCTCTTCCCTCTTGCGTCTCCCTCCCTCCCACCCTCCCTATCCCACCCCTCTAGGTGGTCACAAAGCACCGAGCTGACCTCCCTGTGCTATGTGGCTGCTTCCCACTAGCTATCTATTTTACATTTGGTAGTGTATATGTGTCCATGCCACTTCTCACTTTGTCACAGCTTACCCTTCCCCCTCCCCGTATCCTTAAGTCCATGCTCTAGCAGGTCTGTGTCTTTATTCCCGTCTTACCCCTAGGATCTTCATGACCTTTTTTTGTTGTTGTTGTTAGCATTTACTAGTCTAATGTGGCTATATGATCCAGTTCTAGTCCATGCAATATAAAGAGAACTTTTATTTGAAGAAGAAAAGCATGATAGGAATAAAAGAGGAAAAGAAAACGTGAAGAAAGGAAAATTTCACTGGACCTCTCATATCTTGTTCTTTATGTGGCTGTAGAAGAACTGAGCTCATGGAACGAGCAGTGACTAGATGCTTTCTCTCCCTCAGATTCATTGTCCTGCTTTGTGTCTCTTCTTGAGTCACATTTACTTCATGTCTATGTGGCCTCTTGAGCTTATCCTTTCACCTTACCTCACTTTTCTGAATACTTCATCACTGTCTCTAAACTATTTTATACTTTTACAAATCCCTAGTTATGGAGGTTGACATTTTTCTGACTCTGCAGTTTTTGCTGATGTTGCTTTATGTTAAAATAGATACACTTTCCAGGAAATGAAAGTTATAAATTTGGGTTCATAAACTTCATTCCAAAATGACTATATTCTCTGTGGAAATGACATTAGTAAATTTTTTTTTTTTTTTTTTTGCGGTACACGGGCCTCTCACCGCTGCGGCCTCTCCCACCGCGGAGCACAGGCTCCGGACACGCAGGCTCAGCGGCCATGGCTCACGGTCCCAGCCACTCCGCGGCATACGGGACCCTCCCGGACCGGGGCATGAACCCGTGTCCCCTGCATTGGCAGGCGGACTCTCAACCACTGCACCACCAGGGAAGCCCACCAGTAAATATTTTAACTCCCTGTATTGTATGTACTACTTGAATGTACAATAAACTGAAAAAAATAGAAGTTCCAAAGGTATTCAATAAATACTTCTGGTTTATAAATATTCAGATGTTCTAGGCATGATTATGAGCTTCTTGAATTACTGGGGATGACTGGTGCTGAAGCCAAGAGGAAAAAGACAGTAGCTTCTGAGGAAAGCTCAGATGAGTCAAATCCCTTCTCATAGATGGTATTAATCCAACCAGTTTTGTTACTCAGGAAGTAGAATTTATGAGTTTTGGAGACTCAAAATCAGAAGTATATGCAGAGGAGAGCTGAATGGTAAGTACTTTTTATTAACTAAAAAGAGAATTCAAACTTACTGCCAAAATTTAAGGCTTCAAAAGCAGTTACAGAGAATCAGGATACAAAGTGGAGAAATTAGTATCAAGAAGAACAAGAGGGCTTCCCTGGTGGCGCAGTGTTTGAGAGTCCACCTGCCGATGCAGGGGACACGGGTTCGTGCACTGGTCTGGGAAGATCCCACATACCGTGGAGCGGCTGGGTCCGTGAGCCATGGCCGCTGAGCCTGCATGTCCGGAGCCTGTGCTTCGCAACGGGAGAGGCCACAACAGTGAGAGGCCCGCGTACCGCAAAAAAAAAAAAAAAAAGAACAAGAGCAAGAACAATTGGTGTCAGGTTAGTCTCAATTTAGGATAATTGCCTATAAATAGTTTGGTGTCTACAGTTACCTCGAGCATGTCAGTTATAATATACATGGATAAAACATTCATACTTAAAGGCAAGAGACAAGATAAGCAGGGATTTGCATTTCGTCATTCTTTATTACTCCTCAGGCCTGGCTCATTTGTTAGCAAATGGTATGAAAACATAGCCAGGCCTGGAAGGAAAAGTCTGTGATTGACAATAATAAAATATAGATGCCTTACTTCCCAGGCTCTTTAGAGTAAATCGTTTAACATTCTGAGAAACAAAATGCCAAGATCTTACCTGATAGAACAATAGTTTACCAAGCTCATTCTTGTAGTCACTATTTCAAAATGACCCCAGCCTGATAATGTCACCCAGTTGGAGAGGAAAGCTTTGATAAATTTAAGTCCTCTCAGGATATTTTGGGATCTCTCATGAGGTCTTGGGAAATTTCCTTTTTTGTGCCCTCTGCATATACAGACTCTAAGCATTACTACATTAGCACTGAATACTGTTTAAAGAAAGCCACCTCATCTGGCATCTGGAGCCAGAAACACATGGAGACCTTAAGAAAACTGATATCAAGTAGGATTACATTTCCTATAAAAACATAGTTTGGGGGCTTGGCAAATATTAGATGATAAAGGTTTTTGAAGCAAGTTAAATCCTTTGAATTTGTGAAGAAATGAATTTTATATAATCTGTGGCCTATGTTCATGTACCATTTTGACAATGGGACAAAGGGGAGTTGTTGGAATAATAAAACTAGAAGACAAGTGTAGGATTAGAATGAGCCAATATCGTATGCCAACAAGGGAATGAGCACAGAAGAAACGCAATTTCATAGGATTTGTAGAAAAGCTTCACCATCAGCAATCAAAGGTCTACTGTGGGAGGTCACGACAGCTGCTGTAGAAGCAGAGTAAATTTATGGAATTCTCCTTTAAGAAGAGAAAGGATAAAAAGTGGATTTTAAAAGCAATATGGGCAAACTATAGCCCAGAAGCTATCAATCTGAAAGCTATCAATTCATCTCAGACAATAATGTGTATTTGGATATAACCTCAACTAAGTGTTCTGATTTAGACCTGCCATTAATGAGGTGTCTAACCTTGGCCAAGTCTCTTGACTGTTCTATGTCTCAGCATTCACATTTGTAAAAGGAAGAGGTTGCACTATATGATTGTTACAGTTCCTTCTTGTTCTGAGATTCAGTGAAATGTTAAAGGATCTAATAAGAGATATTTCAAACTGCCTCTAGCTTTGTACATATAAACCAAATAAGCCAAGGTTTAGATAATATAATAGACAACATTCTATCACCATACTTTTTCAGGCTCATCCCCGAGATTGCATATAATCTAAGCTAGAATGCAGTTTAAAAGTAGTAGGGTCTATTCTGTGTTCAGCTGCCAACATGGGCCACACATTGGTTGACAGATTCATCTCATTTCTACGTTGAATGTAAAAATTTGGCAGGGTCATAAAAGAAATCTATTAGAAGGTCAAGGAAAGACTGAGTACATTATTACTCTAAATATGGCTTAAAATATGACCACAATGATATTATTTCTAATAAAATGCTTATATATACTCTAAAATATTTCTGAAAGGATATATTCCAAACAGTTTCCTTTGGAAATAGAGAGCAAAAAAGAAAATATGGGTGATTTTCATTCTTTTCACATATACTGTGTGAATTTTTAAAATTAGTAGGCAACATTTGTATAGTCCCACACAAACAACATAAAGAAACATATTTAAGAGATCAGTTATAGTCCATGAGTGTGGCTATAACTTGTCATTATTTGTGCTAAATATCCTCCACTGGACCAAGAAAGGCAAACAATCAAACAAACAAACAAAAAAAGAGATGGGACCCCTGTCTCACTCACAGTCCATGTTCTTGGTTACTTTTTAGAACAATCCCTAACTATACAGTGCTAGTTTAAGCTGGCCTTTTCTGATATGTTCCCTACCTCTTCAAGATGAAGAGAAAAAGATTTGGGAAAGCTGTGAGTGCCCATAAGGCAACTAACTTTCAAGGTCAAGACCATATTAACTATACTCTCTGATGTTATGTATTCAACCTCATTTGCCCTCTACAGATTGATTTACTAATAGGACCTCGTGAAATAGTTCTGTCACAAACTGGTGAAGTGTACGATTTCAAGGAGTAATATCCCCCATGACCAAACTGCACTGGTAGATTATGTTAATTTATGATTTTTTATATCCCCCTCTTTTTTTTTTTCCAGTAAGCCAGTAGAGGTGATCTGACCAAAAAACGTGGACTCTACTATTAAAAGGAACTCATTCACATTTGCTAGTTGTGGCAGTTGGGGACAGGACAAAGCCCCCTGCTTCACTGAAATATCTGCAACAGTAAAACTGAGGATGAGAGGCACTATGGGAAGAAAGAGAACTTGGGGCAGATTCATCTTTGATTATTCATTTTCTAAATATATTGTTCTAAAAACAATACTGTGAGAAAGTTGGCTGTCTAACAAACTGTTTAAAAGCATGTAGGTGCCTTAACATAAAATAATGGAAAACAATAATGTAGTGAAATGAAGAATTACACACCTGTAAAAGTCCCCAAGCTTCATTAGCATCATTTATCAAAATAAAACATGGTAGCTTCAGTTTGCTAAGAAAAATTGAGTACTGCTTAGGTGCTTTGTTCTATTTCTTCCTCCCACCCCATAGAAAAATATTAGGCTATTTGCAAACAGTGCTTCTTTTTGTTAATGCAAAACTACAGAAATATGCATCCCTAGGAAGATGAAATGTTTCACTACAGTCAGTGACAAACATTTCCTGATTTAGTATGACAGCTAACACAAAGTAACAGCCTGCCCCACAGAGAGCTGTGAAAATGACAAGTCAACTATGAGGAGCAGCCAAGGGTGTCTATTTCCTGCTTTTACTCCATTCCATTACATGGTCCCATGTAAAAGGCCAATTGCCCAAGTGCTTTATGCAGGCTATATAAGTGCCCTAATTGGATGGTCCAGTTATCTCAGGGATTCTGAGTTCACAGTTGGATAGGTTTAGATAAAGAAAGGAAATGTGGAGTCATCAGATCTTAAAACAAAACCCAAACAAACAAAAAAAACAGTTCTATACAAACACAAATGATACCTCTCACAGACTAATTTCAGGTACCTCTGTTTGGTAGACTACTGAGTCACAAAACGAACAGAGAATTTGCAAAAAAGAATGTAACCATAAAATAAATGATGTGATGATAGAAGAGTGATCCCTCACAGAGAGTATTCCAGTAGATTTCTCTCACTAATTCAACACGTTTCAAATGACAGGACTTGCATTGTATTGCTTAGGGCATGAATCCACTAACAAAGATCTCATTACACATCACAAAATGTTTTCTGATATCCAATCCTTTCTTTTTTTAAGCTCCCTGGACTACCTTAAATACACCTTCTCTCCCACGGGAGTTCAGGTTTCCTTGGAGCCAGGTAATTCTAAGAGTTACCCGATGCTCTCTTCTATGCCTTCTGCTCACCCCTGACCTTACCCCTCCCTCTACAATGATCAGGCTGCAAGTGCCCATGTCACACAGACCTTTGTTTTCCTGGGTTCCTTTCTTGTTTTATTGTTGTTACTTGCCCCCTGCCCACGCTTCTTCTCTCATTCTTTTTGCTGGTCTCAAATTCAGGGTCTCCTTCACCTCTTCCCCACTATGTTTTTCAAGGGAGATGTGCTGTTCATGATGTTACTGACTGTATACTTTCTTTACCATTTCTCAGGAGTGATGAATTAAATTTACCCCACAGTTCTGACCAAACTAAACTGTAGTTTTCAATTTTAATCTTTCCATTAGGAAAAGCTCAAAGAGATTGTGGGAGGCAGAGTCAAGATGGCAGCATAGGAAGACGCAGAGTTAGAATCTCCCCACAACCAGGGGGCCTGCCGGCCGCTAGTGGGGGACTCAACGCTCAAGGAGATGGAGGAACCCCAAAGTGAACCGGGAGGATGTAGGGGGACATAGGGGGAAGGAGAAGTGGAGGCCAGACAGAATCGGCGACCCTGAGGCTTGGGAGATCAGTAGAGGCAGGTGGGAGGGGTCATCTGGGAGGACTGGGAGAGCAGTGGAGGGCAACTGCCCCACCCATTTGGGCCCAGAGAAACTGCCGAGCTCCAAGACCAATCCCTGGCCCTCCAAAGCCCCCTGCAAGCTGCGTGGGTCCTTGGGGGTATAGGAAGGAGGCTGGGTAGATCAGGAGAAGCAGGCAGGAGGGGCCCTCCCAGACCAGAGGAGGAGAGGAGAGGAGAGGAGGGCATTTGCCCTGCCCATTTGAGCTCAGGAAGCCTGCTGGGCGCCCAGGTGAGGTCCCCTGCCCTCTGAGACCAGCAGTGAGGGGAACACCTGGGCCCCTTCTGTTCCTTGAGCCTAAGCCCCACTCCCACAGCCCCAGGGCCTTTTCCAGCCCTATGGGTCCTCAGCATTGGCCCCACCCACTGCCCAAACCTCACCCTTGCTTAGGCCCTGCACTCCAAAGCCAACACCTTTCCCCTCCCGTTATTTTTTCTTTTCCCGACTTCTCTTTTTTACTACTGAGGTTCTGATGTACCTTCCAGTTGTTGATTCATCTATATTTTTATTTTTATATTCTTCCTAACATATCTGTTAGTTTCCTACTCTAATTTTATTTTTCACTTTGTTATGGTTCTTTTTTTATTTTTTATTTTTTTGCTGCCCCCCAGGTGGCTTGCAGGATCTTGGTTCAGGAGCCCAGGGGTGGGCTGAAGCTCCCGCGGTAGGAGCTCTGAGTCTGAACCACTGGACTAACAGAGAACCTCAGACCCAAGGGAATATTCATTGCAGTGAGGTCTCACCGAGTTCCTCATCTCAGCACCAAGACCCAGCTCTACCCAACAGCCTACAAACACCAGCACTGGAAGCCTCAGGCCAAACAACCAGAAAGACAGAAACACAATCCCACTCATTAAAAAAATAAAAATAAAAATAAAATGAAGGAGCAAGGTAAAAACCTACAAGACCAAATAAATGAAGAGGAAATAGGCACTCTACCTGAAAAAGAATTCAGAGTAATGATAGTAAAGATGATTCAGAATCTCGGAAATAGAATGGAGGCACAGATTGAGAAAACAGAAGAAATGTTTAACAAAGATCCAGAAGAACTAAAGAACAAACAAACAGAGATGAACAACACAATAACTGAAATGAAAAATACACTAGAAGGAATCAATAACAGAATAAAGAGGCAGAAGAACATAAGTGAGCTGGAAGACAAAATGGTGGAAATAACTGCCGAGGAACAGAATAAAGAAAAAAGAATGAAAAGAATTGAAGATAATCTTAGAGACCTCTGGGACAACACTAAATGCACCAACATTCAAATTATAGGAGTCCCAGAAGAAGAAGAGAAAAAGAAAGGGTCTGAGAAAATATTTGAAGAGATTATACCTGGAAACTTCCCTAACATAGGAAAGGAAATAGTCACCCAAGTCCAGGAAGCACAGAGAGTCGCATACAGGATAAACCCTAGGAAAAACACACTAAGATACATATTAATCAAACTAACAAAGATTAAATTCAAAGAAAAAATATTAAAAGCAGCAAGGGAAAAACAAAAAATACCATAGAAAGGAATCCCCATAAGGTTATCAGCTGATTTTTCAGCAGAAACTCTGCAGGGCAGAAGGGAGTGGCAGGATATACTTAAAGTGACAAAAGAGAAAAAACTACAAACAAGATTACTCTACCAAGCAAGGATCTCATTCAGATTTGATGGAGAAGTCAAAAGCTTTTCAGACAAGCAAAAGCTAAGAGAATTCAGCACCATAAAATCAGCTTTGCAACAAATGCTACAGAAACTTCTCTAAGTGGGAAAAACAAGAGAAGAAGAAGACCCACAAAAACAAACCCAAAACAATTAAGAAAATGGTAATAGGAACATACAAAATGATAATAACCTTGAATGTAAATAGATTAAATGCCCCAACCAACAGACACAGACTGGCTGAATGGATACAAAAACAAGCCCCATATATATGCTGTCTACAAGAGACCCACTTCAGACCTAGGGATGTATCCACACTGAAAGTGAAGGGATGGAAAAAGTTATTCCATGCAAATGGAAATCAAAAGAAAGCTGGAGTAGCAATACTCGTATCAGATGAAACAGACTTTAAAATAAAGACTGTTACAAGAGATAAGGAGGGACACTACATAATGATCAAAGGATCAATCAAAGAAGAAGATATAACAATTATAAATGTTTATGTACCCAACATAGGAGCAACTCAATACGTAAGGCAAATGCTAACAACCATGAACGGAGAAATCGAGAGTAACAGAAAAATAGTAGGGAAGTTTAACACCCCACTTACACTAATGGACAGATCATGCAAACAGAAAATAAATAAGGAAACACAAGCTTTAACTGACCCAATAGACCAGGTAGATCTAATGGATATTTACAGAACATTCCACCCAAAAGTGGCAGAATACACTTTCTTCTCAAGTGCACATGGAACATTCTCCAGGATAGATCACATCTTGGGTCACAAATCAAGCCTCAGAAAATTTAAGAAAATTGAAATCATATCAAGCATCTTTTCTGACCACAATGCTATGAGACTGGAAATCAATTACAGGAAAAAAACTAAAAAACACAAATACATGAGGCTAAACAGTGTGCTACTAAATAACCAAGAGATCACTGAAGAAATCAAAGAAGAAATTAAAAAATACATAGAAACAAATGACAATGAAAACATAATGACCCAAAACCTATGGGACGCAGCAAAAGCTGTTCTAAGAGGGAAGTTTATAGCAGTTCATTCTCACCTCAAGAAACAAGAGAAATCTCAAATAAACAATCTAACCCTACACTTAAAAAACTAGAGAAAGAAGAAAAAGAAAATCCAAAGTCAGTAGGAGGAAAGAGATCATAAAGATTAGAGTGGAGGGGCTTCCCTGGTGGTGCAGCGGTTGAGAGTCTGCCTGCCGATGCAGGGGACACGGGTTTGTGCCCCGGTATGGGAGGATCCCACATGCCACGGAGCCGCAGGGACCGTGAGCCATGGCCACTGAGCCTGTGTGTCCGGAGGCTGTGCTCTGCAGTGGGAGAGGCCACAACAGTGAGAGGCCCGCATACCACAAAAAACAAAACAAAACAAAACATTAGAGCAGAAATAAATGATATAGAAACAATGAAAACAATAGCAAACATCAATAAAACTAAAAGCTGGTTCTTTGAGAAGATAAACAAAATTGATAAACCCTTAGCCAGACTCATTAAGAAAAAAAGGGAGAGGATGCAAATCAGTAAAACTAGAAATGAAAAAGGAGAAATCACAACTGACACTGCAGAAATACAGAGGATTATAAGAGACTACTACAAACAACTATATGCCAATAAAATGCACAACCATGAAGAGATGGACAAATTCTTGGAAAGGTACAATTTTCCAAGACTGAACCAGGAAGAATTAGAAAATATAAACAGACCTATCACAAGTAATGAAATTGAAACTGTAATTAAAAATCTTCCAACAAGCAGAAGTCCAGCACCAGATGGCTTCACAGGTGAATTCTATCAAATTTTTTGAGAAGAACTAACAGCTATCCTTCTCAAACTCTTCCAAAAAATTGCAGAGGGAGAAACACTCCCAGATTCATTCTATGAAGCCACCATCACCCTGATACCAAAACCAGAAATATATATGACAAAAATATTATAGACCAATATTACTAATGAACATAGATGCAAATATGTTGAACAAAATACTAGCAAACAGAAACCAACACCACATTAAAAGGATAATACACCATGATCAAGTGGGATTTATCTCAGGGATGCAAGGATTCAACAGTATATGCAAATCAATCAGTGTGATACACCATATTAACAAATTAAGGAATAAAAACCATATGATCATCTCAATAGATGCAGAAAAAGCTTTTGACAAAATTCAACACCGATTTATGATAAAAACTCTCCAGAAAGTGGGCAAAGAGGGAACCTACCTCAACATAATAAAGGCCATATATGACACACCCACAGGAAGCATCATACTCAAGGCTGAAAAACTGAAAGCATTTCCACTAAGATCAGGAACAAAACAAGGATGTCCAGTCTCGCCACTCTTATTCAACATAGTTTTGGAAGTCCTAGGCACAGCAATCAGAGAAGAAAAAGAAATAAAAGTAATACAAATTGGAAAAGAAGAAGTAAAACTGTCACTGTTTGCAGATGACATGATACTATACATAGAGAATCCTAAAGATGCTACCAGAAAACTACTAGAACTAATCAATGAATTTGGTAAAGTTGCAGGATACAAAATTAATGCACAGAAATCTGGCATTCCTATGCACCAACAACAAAAAATCAGAAAGAGAAATTAAGGAAACACTCCCATTTACCACTACAACAAAAAGAATAAAACACCTAAGAATAAACCTGCCTAAAGAGGCAAAAGACTTGTACTCAGAAAACTATAAAACACTGATGAAAGAAATCAAAGATGATACCAACAGATGGAGAAATATACCATGTTCTTGGATTGGAAGAATAAAAGTTGTGAAAATGACTATACTATCCAAAGCAATCTACAGATCCAATGCAATACTTATCAAACTACCAATGGCATTCTTCACAGAATTAGAACAAAAAATTTTACAATTCATATGGAAACACAAAAGACCCCGAATAGCCAAAGCAATCTTGAGAAAGAAAAATGGAGTTGGAGGAGTTGGAGTTCAAACTATACCACAAAGCTACAGTAATCAAGACAGTATGGTACTGGGACAAAAACAGAAATATAGATCAATGGTACAAGATAGAATGCCCAGAGACAGACCACACACATATGGGCACCTAATTTATGACAAAGGAGGCAAGAACATACAATGGATAAAAGACAGCCTCTTCAATAAGTGGTGCTGGGAAAACTGGAGAGCTACATGTAAAAGAATGAAATTAGAATACTACCTAACAACATACACAAAAATAAACTACAAATGGATTAAAGACTTAAATATATGAGTAGACTCTATAAAACTCTTAGAGGAAAACATAGGCAGAGCACTCTTTGACATAAACCACAGCAAGATCTTTTTTAACCCACCTCTTAGAGTAATGGAAATAAAAACAAAAATAAACAAATGGGACTTAATTAAACTTAAAAGTTTTTGCACAGCAAAGGAAACCATAAACAAGACAAAAAGACAACCTCAGCATGGGAGAAAATATTTGCAAATGAACAACAGACAAAGGATTAATCTTCAAAATATACAAACAGCTCAAGGAGCTCAACATCAAAAAAACAAACAATCCAGTTAAAAAATGGGTTGAAGACCTAAATAGACATTTCACCAAGGAAGACATACAGATGGCCAAGAGGCACCTGAAAAGATGCTCAACATCACTAATTATTAGAGAAATGCAAATCACAACTACAATGAGGTATCACCTCACACCAGTCAGAATGGCCATTGTCAATAAATCTGTAAAAAATAAATGCTGGAAAGGGTGTGGTGAAAAGGGAACTCTCCTGTACTGTTGGTGAGAATATAAATTGATACAACCAGTATGGAAGACAGTATGGAGGTTCGTTAAAAAACTAAAAATAGAGCTACCATATGACCCAGCAATCCCACTACTGGGCTGAAACCCTGGGAAAACCATAATTCAAAAAGGGACATGTACCAAAATGTTCATTGCAGCACTATTTAAAATAGCCAGGACATGGAACCAACCTAAATGTCCATTGACAGATGAATGGATAAACAAGATGTGGTACATATATACAATGGAATATTACTCAGCCATAAAAAGAAATGAAATTGAATTATTTGTAGTGAGGTGGATGGACTTAGAGTCTGTCATACAGAGTGAAGTAAGCCAGAAAGGGAAAAACAAATAGCATATATTAATGCATATATGTGGAATCTAAAAAAAAATGACACTGATGAACCTATTTGCAGGGCAGGAATAAAGAGGTAGACATAGAAAGTGGACTTGAGGACACGGGGTGGGAGGATGATGCTTGGGCAAAGTAAGAGTAGTATCGATATATATATATATATATATATATATATATATATATATATATACACTACCAAATGTAAGATAGTTTCCTGGTGGGAAGCAGCAGCATAGCACAGGGAGATGGGCTCGGTGTTTTGCGATGACCTAGAGGGGTGGGATAGGGAGGATGGGAGGGAGGCTCAAGAAGGAGGGGATATGGGGACATGTGTATGCATATGGCTGATTCACTTTGTTGTGCAACAGAAACTAACACAGTATTGTGAACCAATTATACTCCAATAAATATCTATTAAAAAAAAAGCTCAAAGAATTTCAAGTTTGATGATGATAATTCAGCTTCAAAATATGCAAGGTTAGGCATAAAAGACAAAGAAAATAGAAGATACTGACTTTTCTTTAACAATGTCTTTTTATTTTTTAGGTGTGATTATTAAGGCAAAATGATATTTGACTTAAGTGACTTGGAGGTGAAAAGCCTTATTCTCCTTTGTTTTGTTAGCTTGTTTTGAAATCTCTGACTTAGCTCCCAATTATTCCAATAACTGCCTGCTCTTAGAAACACTGTGTAGGGGATTTTTTAAAAAGGTATTTGACCTGAACATGAAATCCTAATACATTTCCTAAACTCCCAGAAATACACGTACTCACATCTTTTATCCATAGGGTATACATTTTCTTTAGAGAATGCAAAATTGTGTTAATGCCTAGATCACACAATATCCTTATAAGTGAGTAAGGAAACTGCCATTTATTACTCCTCCTGCCCCACATCTTCTGTCTGCCCGGTGCTTGGTTAAAGTTTCATGTGTTTGATCCTGTTTAATCATCACATGTCCTACAACAGAAATGCCATTATCCCTATTTTCACAAATTAAGAAACAAAAGTTAAGAAAGGCAAATTTATTTGCCCAAGGTCACACCAAATAGTGTGTGACAGAAGGGTCATGTTATATGGTGACTAATAAATATTAACCTGAATAGAAGTATTTGTTTTTTAAGGACCAAGATGAATATTAACAATATACAGTTGTCCCTCAGTATCTTCATGGAATTGGTTCAAGGATCCCCATGGACACTGAAATCCAAGGATGCTCAAGTCTCTTGTATAAAATGGTGTAGTACCCTCCCACCCTCTGTCCATTTCCTCAGGTTCCACTTCCTCAGATATGGAGGGCCAACTGTATCTTGCTAGATTTGAGGAGTATGACTATTATTCAAAAACTTTGTTCAATTCTGCTTTTTAATTCTGTATTAACCAAGTAATTGGTGCCTATTTTTATTCTTCTCTGTTACCAACCACATAAGTTATCTGGATTCAATAATGTGTGAGACTTCCATACTTTGTATAAGGTAAGGTAGTTAGGGAGTCTTTCCTTGTTTAAGAATCAGTATTATGTGGCATTTTTCACAGAACTAGAAGAAAAAATTTCACAATTTGTATGGAAACACAAAAGACCCCGAATAGCCAAAGCAATCTTGAGAACGAAAAATGGAGCTGGAGGAATCAGGCTCCCTGACTTCAGACTATACTACAAAGCTACAGTAATCAAGACAGTATGGTACTGGCACAAAAACAGAAAGATAGATCAATGGAACAGGATAGAAAGCCCAGAGTTAAACCCACGGACATATGGTCACCTTATCTTTGATAAAGGAGGCAGGAATGTACAGTGGAGAAAGGACAGTCTCTTCAATAAGTGGTGCTGGGAAAACTGGATAGGGACATGTAAAAGTATGAGATTAGATCACTCCCTAACACCATACACAAAAATAAGCTCAAAATGGATTAAAGACCTAAATGTAAGGCCAGACACTATCAAACTCTTAGAGGGAAACACAGGCAGAACACTCTATGCCATAAATCACAGCAAGATCCTTTTTGACCCACCTCCTACAGAAATGGAAATAAAGACAAAAATAAACACATGGGACCTAATGAAACTTAAAAGCTTTTGCACAGCAAAGGAAACCATAAACAAGACCAAAAGACAACCCTCAGAATGGGAGAAAATATTTGCAAATGAAGCAACTGACAAAGGATTAATCTCCAAAATTTATAAGCAGCTCATGCAGCTCAATAGCAAAAAAACAAACAACCCAATCCAAAAATGGGCAGAAGACCTAAATAGACATTTCTCCACAGAAGATACACAGACTGCCAACAAACACATGAAAGGATGCTCAACATCTTTACTCATTAGAGAAATGCAAATCAAAACTACAATGAGATATCATCTCACACCAGTCAGAATGGCCATCATCAAAAAATCTAGAAACAATAAATGCTGGAGAGGGTGTGGAAAAAAGGGAACACTCTTGCACTGCTGGTGGGAATGTGAATTGGTACAGCCGCTATGGAGAACGGTATGGAGGTTCCTTAAAAAACTACAAATAGAACTACCATATGACCCAGCAATCCCACTTCTAGGCATATACCCTGAGAAAACCATAATTCAAAAAGAGACATGTACCAAAATGTTCATAGCAGCCCTATTTACAATAGCCCGGAGATGGAAACAACCTAAGTGTCCATCATCGGATGAATGGATAAAGAAGATGTGGCACATATATACAATGGAATATTACTCAGCCATAAAAAGAAATGAAATTGAGCTATTTGTAATGAGGTGGATAGACCTAGAGTCTGTCATACAGAGTGAAGTAAGTCAGAAAGAGAAAGACAAATACTGTATGCTAACACATATATATATGGAATTTAAGAAAAAAAATGTCATGAAGAACATAGGGGTAAGACAGGAATAAAGACACAGACCTACTAGAGAATGGACTTGAGGATATGGGGAGGGGGAAGGGTAAGCTGTGACAAAGTGAAAGAGCGGCATGGACATATATACACTACCAAACGTAAGGTAGATAGCTAGTGGGAAGCAGCCGCATAGCACAGGGAGATCAGCTCGGTGCTTTGTGACCGCCTGGAGGGGTGGGATAGGGAGGGTGGGAGGGAGACGCAAAAGGGAGGGGATATGGAAACATATGTATATGTATAACTGATTAAATTTGTTATAAAGCAAAAAAAAAAAAAAGAATCAGTATTATGAAAGAGCCTTTTCATCTACCTATTAAAAAGACAAATTGGATTAAATTTTTATCCACTAACAGTGGTTCAACAGTTTATGATATGTTCTCTTGGTCTGAAAGAACTATTTCATTCCAAAGAATAATTTTCATTTCTTCACTACTGAAGGTTCTGTTCCAGCAATTTTATTGAGTTTAGTTCACTATCCGAATAGGGAAGAAAAGAGTTTCTTTTTTCTGGCTGCCAAGTTGCCATCTGACTATTTTTCTCTTCATTTATGTGCATATTTTTGCATATGACACCTATCCTTTGCAAATTAGTTTTGTATATGACAAGGTATGAAAGAAATATGCATTCTCAAATAATTTGCACATTTTATAGAAGGAAAATTTCACTCTTCAAAGATTTCTGACACAATGTGCTTATTAAATAATTATAAAATAATTGCTTCAAATACTTTTAAAATAACATTGTTTGGCAGAATAAATTGACTATTATATATCCTTGAAAACCACTTCTAAGTTTGTTATTAGTTTTGTTTTGCTTTGCTTTACAAAAGAAATCCCTTGGAAGAAATTTAAAACAAATCTTTAAAATTACACAAGAAGATGCACACAAACACATATACATATTCAATTCCTAAAATTTCAAATGCAGTATTGAATAGAATTGATAATAAAATTTTCATTATGAATATAAGGCTTTCTGAGAAATAATGCACCCAATGTCTATTAAAATCTACAAATGCTATTTCCAGTAGTTATATTGAAAGTCTAGGGGAATTTTTAGAAGTTTTGATTTATTTAAGTAATATTGAGCTCAAAATTGAAATTTATACCTTCATGTCATAGAAACATGTTGCTTTTATTCTTTAGCTGTTTCTGAAGCTGGAACTAAGAGTGTAATAAAATTTAGCATTGAAATAAAAGGCAAGCTGAGAAAAACATGGAAATTACCATCATTACATTATGTTCACTTCAGAGAGGTAATTTAGTTGGGTGTATATATCTCTATTAATCAAAATACTTTTGAGACCATGACCCTGCAGCATTTTGATAGTTCTAAAGCTTGCAGATATTTTAATATAGGTCATTATAACATAGACCCATTTATTGGAAGCAATTCCACTCTTATTCACAAACAAAGAAATTTTCATTTAACTTATTTTTTCTTGGGCAATTGGTATCATTTTAAGTCTGTTATGGGAATGGGAGACCTATAGAGACAGACAACTATTATTCTCTTTTGTTTTTATATTATTTTATACTTTACCCTGGAATAGCTGAACATTTCCCATAAATGTATTTTAAATGTCTAAACAGTGATTTGGAAAAGACTATAAAGATGACACCAGTAATTGCAGCAAAAATATTAACTTTTTTTGTAGTCTGGGAAAATGTGTATTGGAAAATGTGTATGTGGTGCTGAATTATTTTTTCCTAATTAAATTTTTATTTTGAGCTAATTACACATTTACATGCATGTTGTAAGAAATAATACAGGGAGATCCCAAGCATCCTTTACCCAGTTTCCCCCAAAGGTAACATCTTGCAAAACCTACAGTACAATATCACAACCAGAATTTTGACATTGATACAGTCAAGATACAGGACATTTTCATCACCACAAAGATTCTTTTATAGTCACATCCACTCCTCCCTCCCCTATCCCTGGCTATTGGAAACTACTAATTTTTAAAGTGGATGTAGTGGACAATTTAAGAAGCAACTCTCATGTTTTTCTTTTTTTACACAGGCAAAAGGATACTTATTTTCATTGTGTTACAAAATGTTAACTTGATTAAAATGTAATTAAAATTTGTAATTCTTTTATCAAAAATATAATGCCCTGAGAAAAGTAAATAGTAACTTGATTTTTAAAGCATTTTTCTTATAAAAGAAACAATGGTCATAAAAACAATAGATAATTTTGTGACATAAGATATAACTTCTCACACCACTCTCATTACATTATTTAGAGAGAACAACTATTAAAAAGTTTAATATGAGTTCTGCCAAACATTTTCAGGACACACAATACTTATTTGTATAATGCTGGCATTTTTTTCAAAAATAAAATCATATTATATAATACTTGCATTTCTAGGTAACAATATAACATGGACATTCTATATATGTGTACATAAAAATAAATCTCTTTAAAAGGTATGCTGACATTTTAGATGTATGGCTCATATGAGTAAATAATATATTTTAAATATTTCTTTGCTATATTTGAAAATGTCATATTATTTTTAACCAGTCACTTTACTGTATTCTCTTACTATTTTCTTAGTGCTTCAGGTGATTCTTTTGGATTTTTAGATGTACAATTATACAACATTTAAAAATAATAATTTTCCCACCTTTGTATATTTATACTATTTTTCTTTTATTTATTGCATTGGCTAATATTTACAGAGCAAGGTTAAATTAATTTTCATGAGAAATTCTTGTCTGGCCCTGATTTTAATAAGTATCATCTACATTTTCACTAATAACAATGCACTGGTATTAGTTTGAGGTGATTTCTTGTCCTAACGCTAAAACTCACCCTAACCCTGATCCTAATTCTTACCTTAAGCCTTAATTATCTTCAGAATTTTTCTATCTAGTTCTAGGTTTGCAAGTTTTGTTTCTTTGTTTTAAAACCAGGAGTACATCTTATATATACTTATAAATTTTTTTAATTAACATTGTTTTTGTAGTATTTCTAAGTCATTTATTTGCAGTTCATGCTTATCTTTTCTAGAACATCTCTGTTTGGACCTTCTATTTATCCAACTGTAGAGTTCATCCTCCTTGATGCCTTTCTACTTTACATGGGCCCTGTTTCTTCCACGGTACAATGATTTTTTTCCCCCAAAGAAACAACTTTATAAGGATGGATAGGTTCCCAGACTGACTGATACAATTTGAATTTACTGGTAATTTGATGATTTAACTAAACTAGATTAATAATAGTAGATTTCAACTCTTTACTGTTGTAGTTAGAACTCATAAATTTAAGGCCTAGACAGAGCCCAGCTGTTCTTTTGGCACATGTAGGTGTTAGCAATGTGGAACGTCAATACATTTTCATTATTTCCTAGATCTCAGCAGGATTTAAAATTAATTATACATGTCTTCTAACCAGTCACCAAAATTGTAGCTGTCCAGCCTGCCAAGCAGGCCCATGTGATTCCTCGTCCCATGGGTCTGAGGGCTTCCTTAACGCTTTTAGCATACTGACACACCACAGAATCTATTTGCCTCATCCTTGCCACTATCAAATCTAGTTTAGACAAATCCTATTGCAGTTCCACTCTTGACCTTTTAATATCCCTTCTATCCATTTCCTTGCAGCAACCAGAAGGATAACAATAAAACATACATCAGATCACATCACTTTCCTTCTCAAAACTTCAAATGGTTTTTACTTGTGCAGAGGGTAAAATATTACATTTACTATGATCTACAAACCCTTCTGGACTGACCTACTGCACTGTCCTCTCCTCTTATAACTTCCTCTACTCACAAAACTGAAGCTTTGCTGCATTTCCCTTGTTTCTGACAACCTGGCAAGTCCTTCCTGACTCAGACAGGAGCTTTTGAACCTGTTATTTTCTTTACCCAGGAGATTCTTCTTTCCACTCACTGCCTGGATAATTCCATTTCCAGATCTCAGTTTCAATGACACTTTCTCAAAGAAACCCTCCCTAATACCTTAATCTAAATTCCTACCCCTTATGATAGTATCTCAGGTCACACAATTATTTAATTTTCTATTATGTACAATAATTGGTAACTACTTACTTATTTCTAATGATTTCCTTCTGTAAACTCACATGTGCTTTTTTCCCTCTCTGTATATTAAGGATCCATGCACAGAAAGGTATATTATTCAATATATATTATCATCAAAATCAGTGAATGATGTTTAAACTAATACATAGATGAAATAGACAAATATGCTTCACTAGTCCCTAAAGAGATCATTATACTGAATTACAAGAATAGATTTCAATTATTTGAGTGCTAACTTTATTTGAATATTCTGTCTAGTCATCATCCAGAAAGAGTACTCTCCATCCTGACACACATTGTGCCTATTCACTTCCCCATTCCCCTCCCTCCTCTTTGTCTCGAACCCAGTCCCAAGGGACATTCACTCTTAGCTTAAAACTTTGGACTCACAACCATATTTGAGAAAAGGCTGACACATATCTGCCAGCTTTTTATGTTTGGCCTTCTGAATTTCTCACATCTGCCTTTACCTCTGTCCAACCAAGATACAGATCCAGAGATATCTACTGAACATTGACTTTTGTTACCAGTCTATATTTTGAGTGTATGGTATCATATTAATGATCTAGGTCTTTCTTTCCACAATAATTATTCATATCCTTTTGTGTATGCCTTATTATCCATAGAAGTTAAAGAAAGCATTTTAGAAATTCTTGTGTATGTGATATCAGGGAGTTTTTAAAGGTAAATAAGTATCCTACCCAGGTTTTCCACCTCTGAAAATTATGGCAGCTATGCCATTCTGGAGAGATGATTATTCCTTCATATTTAAAATGTTCTCCTTCAGTGTGCAATTAGAAGCTCCTAATGGCATACTGGGGCCTCTACACAGAAGACTGATGTTAATGAGAGGAACAAAGTGTGAAAAAATACATTTTATGTGGTCTTCATAATAAGAATTGACAATAGTTAAATTTAGTAAATAGGTAGGGTTTGGAAGGTACGTTACACATTCTTAAGACAATCTGAATTGATTTTTTCCTCCTGAACAGAGCTTTTGTCTTTGAAATTGATGATACAGATAATGCCTGGGATAGGCCACATAATCCAGATTTGAGTTAGTCAGCCAAAAAGCCAGACGAAAGTATTCATCTTGCTTAAAAATCACTGAGTACTTTCTTTCTTTTGAATTGACTTCAAGGTAGGTAATGTTAGATTTTAATTTAAATGAATACTAAGAACCATCTGCTACAAAGGATCAAGGTGACTGACTTGTCCAGACACTTGGCACATCAAGAGGAAGTGGGAGAACAGATTTAATGACAATAATCCCATCTGTATTAAATATTTCCTTAACTACATATGTTGTTGTATTCCAAATCTATTTCAGTAAATTATTTTTCTTTAGAGGCTTACACAGATGAGCATTTATAGCTTTCCTTGGTGTCTGTGTATTTTCTCAAGAAGCTATTATATCATGCAAAGTTCATTCTTCCTGTTTCCTCATATGCTTGCATCAGTTGATATATGCATACATAATACATGATCATAATATATATGCATACATATGCATGTATGTTATATATATACATACTATTAAAATAAAATATGCAGAGAAAATTCCAAAAGAATTTCCATCCTTTCACTCTTCTTTTTAAAATTTTCTGTTATGTTTGAAAACTACATCAATATCTTTATGGACATGTATTCCTTTTAGAAAAATAAAAAATATGAGACCTAGCTTAAAAATCTAGAATTACAGTAGACTCTTAAAATAAATGAATATCTGTATTTATGACAACCTGGCTCTGAAGGTGACACGTATGAATAGGTTATTTTCTTGAAGCTTGCACTTGAATTGTATACACTCTGAAGCCTGAGAGTGGGAACAGGTCTTTCAGCTGTTAACTGAGACCAACAGAACTCACAGCATATCCATTTCAACAGGACTTTGTTGTTCTCTATTTGATGTTGCATATCCGGTGAACTCTTTTGAAGTGAAGTCTTTGTCAGTGAGAAAGAGTCCCAAAGAAAAATTGACTAGTAGTGCTACTCGTAGAAATGAAGAGAACCAAAGAGGCCTGAAGTGACTGTTCTTAGCTAGAAAATGGAAATTTGGAATAAAGCTCAGAATATAATATTAAATTTGTGGCTTAAATGTATTCAATCTGTTTAATTAATTTTTTCTTGAACATCAACTCCACACAGGTACTGTTCAAGGTCAAAGGGATTTAATGATGACCAAAATGGACATGTAGGCTGACCACGGGGAGCACAGAGTCTAATGTCAGGGAGAAAAAAACCTCTCCGTATCCTTATGGGTTCTTCTAGCTGGCCTGAGAATTATATTGATATGAGACAAATTAACAGGAGAAAATCATACTTAATTTTATACATATGGGAACTCCATATATATGAGAGAGTTAGAGACCCCACATACATGAAAGGCTTATTGATAGAAAGGTAAAAGTAGGTATATATGTCATCCAGAGCTAAGAAAGGGGGTAGGGACCTGGGGTTTTCATGGATAGGAGGGTCATTCACAAGACAATAAGAGAAAGAGCAGATATTTGGTAATTAGACGTTTGTCCTGCCATATGGATGGAGTCACTTAGATAAAATTTATTTCTGGTAATAACTCTTCTTCTGGGAAAATCTTAATTTAAATTCTTGTAGGTAGTAGAAGGAGGGGCAGTAGTTTCTCTTGAGTCTATAGGGTCTCGAATGGCTTTAGCTCAAAATAATCCACATGCTAAAGTAGTACATCTTGGGGAGGTCTGTTCCAACCCCCTACACTAGCAATAAATTATGTGCCTTAAACTGTTGTGTATTTATATATATATATATATATATATATATATATATATATATATATATATATAGGTAGGCAGGCAGGCATCTCTTTACTTTTTTCAACAAGCTGACATTTATATAACTCTTACTATGTGGAATATACTTTCTAACACTTGATAAATCTGATTTAATTCTCTTTTGACCTCATGAGGTAGGTCCTATTATCATATTCATTTTACAGAGGAGAAAAATGAGCAGTGTAGAAGAGATTTTCAACAATAATATACCTCTCATTTGTTGATTTTTATTTGTGTATCAGTCAGCGATCAGCCAGAAGCCTTCTGTCTATGAACATTTTGAGTAGAAATTATGACTAAAACTGTTAATTGAAGTATAATGTGCATTCATAAACCATACATAGTGTAATGGTACAGCTTAATAAATTTTCTTAGTGTAAACATTCTCATGACATAGGACTCAGATTTAGAAACAAAACATTATCAGTACCTCAAAAGCCCACATCATGCTCTATTTATGTCGCTTTTTTACCCAAGTATATCTGTATATAGGACTTAAGAATAATTGGAAGGCTTGAGGAATAAAGGTCATTGAGGCCACTCCTAGCCTTTAGGAAATCTTAAGTATATTTGAAAACAGATGGATGTCACCATAAATGACGTCAGCTTCCTGCAGCACTGAATTGAGTCTCTCAGAAAGCTGGTTTGCAACTTGCCTTTGCCCAAGCCTCTGCCCACAACTGCCACCAGAGAATTACGGCTTCTTCTTTAATGCCTTCCAAATATTTTACCACTGACTTTCACTGATTGAACATTTCTTTGTTAGAATCTTAGAAATATAATATCCATAGCAATCCCCTATGGCTGATGGGAAATCTGAGAAAGGTGGAGATGGTACTGAGCACCAACAGTAAATATCTGGTCTAGTCTGTTCTACTACTTTAGCTTCTTAGCTTCCATACACACTTATGTATATATCTAAATTACTGAGACAAAACAAGGCACAACAATTCATCATACAAGTGGAGATTTTTTAAACGGAGAATAGAATTCATAAGTAATTTCATTCATTTTTAGCTGATACTTATTTCTTGATTTGATCAGTCACAAACATCCATTGATATTATGTAACTTAAATACCAATATAACACCTTGTATAAACTATTGAAGAAAGAAGAGAGGGAGAACTCCGTGTGTGTGTCTGTGTGTGTATGTGTGTATGTGTGTGTGTGTAGATAGATGACCAATGTTAAATACTTCTATCTGATGCAGTTCTTGTTTTTGCAAATACACAATGCCACCATAAACACCTTACAGATGGCTTCCTCTGCCACTACTCATTCTATGTTCCTTTCCCTCAGTAAGAATCCAATGTTTAATGGTTCTCCACTTGGATGAAGAACATCTTCATTTATGAAGGCCTGAGATGGCTGTGCCTCTGCCTGTCTGAGACTGCTGTAGTTCTCCATTTACTTTACCACTAGAAATAGGAGAAATAAGAAGTGCTTGAAAGAATCCTTGGGCGCCTAGATATAATTTTTCTTGTCCTTATTGTCTAGTAGAAACTATAATTCCCTTGTTGGCTGGAAGTACAGTAGTGCCTCTCTGTCTATTGCTTCAGGATCAGAAGGTGTTTAATGTGGCCAGACAGAAGCCTCGATTTTGAATTCAATCTGGTAATAGTTGTGTCCCCCAGAAAAGCATATCTCCCTTAAAAACTAAGATTCACAACCAACCAAGTCCAAAGATGTATGTATATACAAGAATCAGAAATTATATAAGCCACTTTTACTGCCACACTTGTTTCCAAGATACATGCTTACTTCTGGCCATGGGATAAACGTCTTCGTATGTTTACACAGGGCATATACTAAAATCTGTGTAACACCACACAAGTCTTAAGGTTTTGTCATCACCCAGCTTTGAATAACTGAATATGCAGTAACCATTTCACCTTTCACTCAGTCTTGTTGCCTCTGTGTGATGGGTACATGGTAAGATCAATGAATTCCATAGGTGTGAGCACTTTATCTCATGTATTTTGTTTTCAAATTGGTTATAACAAAATCTCAATCAAAATCACAGCAGAATATTTTGAAGAAATTGACAAGTTGATTCTAAAATATATATGGACAGGCAAAGAATATATTAGAACAGCCAGGCCATTTTTTTAAGAAAAAGAACAAACTTGTGTTTCAAAAATTACTATAAAGCTATAGTAATCAAGATAGTGTGGCTTTGACAAAAAGACATATAGATAAGTGAAAAAACTAGAAAATTCATAAATAGCCCCATGTCTATATAGTAAATTAATTTTTGACAAAGGTAACAAGGTAATTCAATGGGGGAAAGAGAGTATTTTCAGTAAAAAATGCTAGAACAACTGGATATTCATGTGAAAAAGAAATTCTACTCCTTATCTCTCATTATAAACAAAAACTATTTCAAAATAGATAATAGGTCTAAACATGAAGGTTACAATTTAAAAATATATTTTATGTAAGAAGTGAGGTTTCTGCAAACTTGTAGGCAACAATTTCTTAGATACAAAGTAAAACCCATAAAAACTGACAAAAATATCATAATAAAAATTAAAAACTTTTGTTCTCTACATCTGTGACTCTACTTCTGCCTTGTGAATAAGTTCATCTGTACCCATTTTTTTTAGATTCCACATATAAACAATATCATATGATATTTGTCTTTCTGTGTCTGACTTACTTCACTCAGTATGACAATCTCTAGGTCCATTCATGTTGCTGCAAATGGCATTATTTTGTTCTTTTTTATGGCTGAGTAATATTCCATTGTATATATGTACCACATCTTCTTTATCCATTACTCTGTTGATGGATATTTAGGTTGCTTCTATGTCCTGGCTATTGTAAATAGTGCAAGCAGTGAACATTGGAGTGCATGTGTCTTTTTGAATTATGGTTTTCTCCAGCTATATGCCCAGAAGTAGGATTGCTGGGTCATATGGCAGTTCTATTTTTAGTTTTTTAAGGAACCTCCAGACTGCTCTCCATAGTGGTTGTACCAGTTTAGGGTCCTGAATCTAGAAAACAAACTTATGGTTATCTGGGGATAAGCAGGGGTGGGGGGGGAGATAAATTGGGAGGTTGGGACTGACATATACACACTACTAGATATAAAATAGATAAGTAGTAAGAACCTGCTGTATAGCACGGGGAAGTCTACGTGATACTCTGTAATGGTCTATATGGGAAAAGAATCTAAAAAAAAAAAAAAAAAAGTGGAGGGACTTTCCTGGTGAACCAGCAGTTAAGACTCTGTGCTCCCAACACAGGGGGCCTGGGTTCGATCCTTGGTCAGGGAACTAGATCCCACATGCCGCAAATAAGAGCCTGCCTGCCGCAACTAAAAGATCCGAGTGCCACAACTAAGACCCAGCACAGCAAAATACATAAATAAATATTTTTTAAAAAGAGTGGATATATGTATATGTATAACTGACTCACTTTGCTGTACACCTGAAACTAACACAACAGTAAATCAACTATACTCCAATAAAAATTTTAAAAATATAGACCTGAAAGCCAAAAAAAAAATTAAAAACTTTTGTTCTCTGAAAGACACCATTAGTGAAATAAGAATGGAAGCCATAGACTGGGAGAAAATATTTTCAATACATGTATCTATCAATGAAACTCTATGCAGAATACATAAAGAACTCTTAAAACTGAAGACTAACAACCCAGTTTTTAAAATGGGCAAAAGATAGGAATAGGCACTTCACAAAGGAAGATATAATTATGGCCAATAAGCACATGAAAAGATGCTCAGTATCATCAGTCATTAGGGAAACATTAGTTACCAACATGATGAAATATTACTAGAATGGCTATTATTAAACATATTGACAAACTAAATTGTTGATGAGAATTTAGAACAGCTGGACCTCTCATACCTTATATGTAGAAGTGTAAAAATGGTATCACCACTTTGGAAAGTTTGGGCAGTTTCTTGTAAATTAAACATGCTCTTATCTTTGACATAGTAATGCCAAGTCTATGTAATATACAAGAGAAATAAAAACATGTATCTACAACATGCACAAAAATGCAAAAAACGTTCATTGCAGTTTTATTCATAAGAGCCAAACACTGGAAAAAAACCCTAAGTATCTGTCATTTGGGGAATGGATAAACAAATTGTAGAATATTCACACAATGGAATCCTACTAATAATGTAGAATAATGAACTACTGGCATATTTCACAATGTGTATGAATCTCAAAAAACAAAACCATTATGCTAACTGTAAAAAGCAAGAAGCAAAAGACTACATACTGTACAATTCCACTTATATGAAACTCTAGAAAAGGCAAATCTAGTATGCCGTCATAGAAAGCAGTGCAGTGTTTGCCTAGAGCCAGGATGGAGGGTGGGATTGGGAGGGGCATGATGGGAGCTTTGAGGAGTGATGGAAGTGGTCCATATGTTAATTGTGGTAGTGGTTAAAAAGGCATAGGTGTTTGTCTAAACTCATTAAATTCTACACTTAAAATGTGTGTTTTATTGTATACAGAGTAAGACAATATAGTTGATTTTTAAAAGTTGGTTCTCGATCAGAAGCAATATTTGAGCTGTGGTGTATACATGGAACCCCTGTTCACTATTGGTGGGAATATAAATTTGTGCAGCCAATACAGAAAATAGTATGAAGTTTTCTCAAAAAAACTTAAAATAGAACTACCATATGATCCAGCAATTCCACTTATGGGTATTTATCCAAAGAAAATGAAAACACTAATTTGAAGAGATATATGCACCCCCATGTTCACTGCAGCATTATTTACACCAAGATATGGAAACAACCTAAGCATCCATCGAGGGATGGATGGATAAAGAAGATGTGGTGTATATACAATGGAATACTATTCATCCATCAAAAAGAATGAACTTTCACCATTTGTGACAGCATAGGTGAGCCTTGAGGGCATTACGTAGGTGGAATTAGACAGATAAAGACAAATGCAGTATGATCTTACTTGTATGTGGAATTAAACAAAACAAAACAAAGTAAAACTGAGTTTGTCAATACAGAGAACAAATTGGAGGCTGGGGCTGGGGCATGTGCAAAAAAGGGTAAAGGGGGTAAAGGGGTACAAACTTACAGTTATAAAATGGATAAGTCATAGGGATGTAGGCAAACCCATATCCAGTAGAATAAAATATCCAGTAAATTGAGGTAAAAGGAGTGAGCAGAAAGATTCAGAACTACACATGATCCTGTATGAACTGAATTCATGATGTTGCTTAAGAATTCATGATGTTTCTATCATTTACAAATGCACATTATATTCCTCATTTTATTCAACATCTGAATTTTGGTGAAGTTCTTAGTGACCTCCCACAAAAATGTTAGGAAGAACTTTCTCAATTGTTATAAACTGAATTCATCCTACTTAACAGAACTGGTCCTCATCATTGTCATACACAAAGTATTTCTTATTGCCCACAGAGTGCAGCTTTATTTGTTTTGATCACCACTTTAATTTGGCAGATTCAGTAAAATTCTAAGTTAATGTTAATAAGTAAAAAATGATTGTCATACAGTGTGGAATTTTAGTAAAAAATTATTTTAATAGTTTTATAAATGCACTTATTACTATGCATAGAAGTTATTGAAGAAAATGTTATGTAAAATTGTCAATTATATTTTATTGAATGTTATGAAGAAAGTATGCTAAAATTGCATCATCAATTTGAAAATTTACAAATATCTTGGTATGTACCTCACATGAATACAGTGGGTAATCTGTCATACTCTGGCATTGAATCTCACTGAAGTGAAAAAATTTAGTCAAATAACATTACTTTTTGCACCCACAGCTTGAGATGAATATATGGAAACTGTGTATTCAGCCACTTTTAATTCTCACCTATAAGATGTATTTTGTTTTCTTTATTTCTTTATTAAGAGAAACATTATTTTCTACTAAAGCATCACATGAAATTTTGCTACTTTGTGAACAATATTTTATACCAATGGCTATTTTAATGTTGGAATATTGTATCCTATAAAGAAATATAGTAACAAGGGGGCTTGAAAAGGAGTTAAAAGTCATGTCTGTATATGACATACCCAAATTACATTACCAGATTCAGACGAGAACGTAATTTTTTCAAACTATGAATAATATCTATCAAGTAATTTGAAATATAAAATATTAAAGTTTTGGATGATTTCATAAGTAAACTATTTCATGCTCTCAGAAAATTGAGGCCCAGATGAATTAAATAATGTATAAAAACTTGCACTGTCCCCAGGACTAAAACCTTGATTTAATCCAACCCTAGCTTTCCACTCACAATTTGCTTCTAAACATATTGAAAATAGAAAGTAAATACAAATACATAAAATCCTGTCAACATATAATTCTGAATATAAACATTTTTCTTCCGTGTATCTTCCGCAATGACTAAGTAGAATTTCCTGGCCTTTTGTCTTTAGGCTCACATTTATCCATCTTTTTATCATACACTATGCTAGGAAACCTTTTTTTAAAATAAAAGACTTTATTTCTTAGAACAGTTTTAGATTTACAGAAAAAATTGAGAAGATAGTACAGACAGCCTCCATATACCCTCACACTTAGTTTCCCCTATTATGAACATCTTACACTAGTATGGTACATTTCTTATAGTTAAGGAACCAATATTGATACATTATTATTAACTAAAATGCATAGTTCATTCAAATTTCCTTAGTTTTTACAAACGTTCTTTTTCTATTTCAGGACTGTCCAAGATACCACATTACATTTAGTTGTTATGACTCCTTGGGCTCCTCTTGGCTATGACAGTTTCCTTGTTTCTGATGACTTTTACAGTTTTGAGGTGTACTGGTCAGGTATTATAGGATGTCCCTCAACTGGGACTTGTCTGATGTTTTTCTCATGATTAGACTGGGGTTATGAGTTTGGGGGAGAAAGATCAGAGAGGTAAAATGACATTTTCATCATATCTTATTGAAAGTACTTGCTATCAGTATGATTTTTGATGGCTGGTACTGACCGTAATCACTTGGCTGAGGTAGTGCTTGTCAGAATTCTCTACTTTCAAGTTATTCTTTTTTCCCCTTTCTATACTATCCTTTTTGGAAGGAAGTCACTATGCACAGCCCACACTTAAGAAGTAGAGAGTTATACTCCCCTTCCTTTAGGATGAAGTATTTATGGAAATAATTTAGAATTCTCCTGCATGAGATATTTTTCTCTTCTCCCCCACTTACTAATTTAATAATTTATTTATTACGTATGGACTCATGGATATTCATTCTATAGTCTGGGTTATTTTGTTGCTCAAATTGCTTCAGATTTTACTATTGGGAACATTTTGAGTTGGCTCTTGTGCACCTTTGACATTCTCCCAGTGAGTGTTTTTTGTCTGTTTTTCCTTTGATACTTCCTCACTTCTTGGCACTATAAAATGCTCCAGGTTCATCTTGTAATTTTCCTACCACAGTCTTAGAGTCAGACAGTTCTCCAAGGATCTCTGGTTCCTTTTCTTGGAGAATGGTATTAGAAACCAAGATCTGGGTAGTAGTCGAACGCAGAGGCCTACTTGAAATTAGGGATTCAGTGTATTTTGTCCTGCCATAATGATATTTGTGAAGAATGCAAATATATTATTGAAGATAATCATTAGTGACTTTTGATAATACATTGCTCTATCCAAATTATTTTCCCTTATATTCTCTGAGCTGAGAGAAGATACTTGCTATCATATTTTATATGGAAGCTGTTTACTGTACGTATCAGAAGCAGTATTGTGATTTCCAGTGATTTACTCCAATTTGTCTTGTTAATAAACCTTTGCTGACTTGGGATACTCAAATTTCCCTTCACTTCCAGGTCCCAGAGACTTGATAAAAAGAATATACAGAAAGGTCAAATAGCCTCTTACCAGAGTTCAGGCCCTTAACTCTACTCAACTGAAGCTAATCACCAATTTTTTAGCTCTTATTTCTTCTTCTAGATATTCCAGAATATTTTCATCTGCAAAAATATGCATTTTCAGATTTTTGTGAAATTGATTGCCATCATAAAGATTTTAAGAAAGAACAAATGAATTTTCTAGGAGAAGAAAGAGAGGCTGGGAAAATGGCACACCATGCTTTGAGTCTAAGTGGAGGTTGTCATCTCTGCCAATATTAGAAACATAGAGCTTTCTGCTCCCAGGTGTAAGGCACAGAAATTCTCTCTATAATGCTAGATTATGGATTTTCTCCAAAGAGATTTCTTATTTGGAGAATGAAAATAACAAAACTAATCTCTGAAGAGGGCATACTACTGATTTTCATAATACTGGAGCTACAAATATTTTCATCTTTACTATAAAAAGGTGAATAGTATTCAATGTTAAAATATTTATTCATCCTTCATGTTTATGTGAAATTATTTATGTATATAATCTACTCAGTGTATTATCTGGGCCTTTCATGCCTTTTTTACATACTAAATTTGTTCATCAGGGCTTAAATCAAAAGAGAAGATAGCTACAAAAAAAAGTTTCAACACAGATATGTCAGTTTTGTTCTTTTTAGCCAAGGACTTGTAGGGAGGACACTAAAATTAAATTTTACTTTAAGTAATTTATAATTGATATTATTATTTTCAGATGGTATTTTCCATATGCCAATTTAAATGCTACAGGTTATTTAAATATAGCAGAAGACTAACTTCATTTTCAAGGATATTCATCCCTAAAAAGAGATAATATCCATAGTGTTAGCACTGACTTCTTTGTATGTATATATGTATGTATGTATATCTACCTATTTATCCACTTATCATCAATGAACTACTACATATACTATTAGAAAAAATATAGGCATATGCATTCCAAATTGAACTTTGTTTAATATTCCCCAAAATACAACGATCAGGATATTTTCAGTAATCCTGATGGTGTCACAGGCCACAGTTACCTAATAGGATAAATTAATATTTTCAGAATATTTTTACAAAATGAATTTTGAGATATAGTGTAGCCCAGTTCTGATGTCGTCAGTATTTACTAGATTATCGTTAGCCAGTAATGAACTATAATTTTATCTTAGTATCCTCAATTCTGACAGCAGAGAATCAATCTAGGTGATGTTTGCGTCCCTTATGGCACCAGCATTCTATGATCAGTTTTTGACTCTTTGATTCTATTATTTTCGTGAATATAATCAACAAACTAGAAAAATGATTCTTTAGTAAATAATTCTGCCATGTCCCTTCCCACAGATGCATTGTTTCAAATACAGTTTTCTTCACAAATGGGCACAAGCAAGCATGCCCAAGAATAAGAACCAACTGCAAAATCATGCCTTTCAAGTGAAAGGTTTAGGTTTTTCCCTCAGTGCATGCAACAACTTAGGAAACAGTTATCATCTTTGCCAGGAAAAATGATTCTCTCCTCTGCCTAACTTTATTCCTTTTATGTATTCTGGGAATAGGGTTCCTTAATATTTTAGAAGCAATCAATAGCAAATGATATCTCTCAGCTACTCTACTCATGAGAGCTAACTTTATCTTCATTTTATGCAGAGTCAGTGTTCTATTTAACTTTAAATTATTTATTGTGTACCATTCAGGATATAGAGGAAGCCATGTATTGGAAAATGAGGGTTATGTAAAATAAATTAATTCCGAATTATTATTCATGTATGTCTCATACAGGCCTTGGATTTACTTTGAAGTATGACTGAACAACAAACGAGAACAAAGGTTTTCTTCTGGAATAAATTTCTAAGCAGATGTTTGAACCTAAGAGACTGAACATGACTACACTAGCCTCTGTTGCTTGCGGATGTACCTGCAATCCAAGGACTATTTTTGTGTTTGATCAGGGTAGAACAGACATTGAGTATATTCTGATCATGATCTGAAAACCTAACATGGTGCTCAAAGCACAGTAGACACTTAAAACATTCTTGTTGAGTGAATAAATGCACACAAAATGAATAAATGATTTTATCACTCCATTCACCCCCCCTTAATTAGGAATTTCCTAGTAATGTTACCACTCTTGATAGACAGAAAAGACGTACTAATTATCTATATGAAATCCAAAGTTTCATTACTGCGATTGCTATTTTATTTGGTAGTATCCATGTCGTTAACTAACTGACAAATTTCTTTGAACTTCTTCAAGGCAAGGTGCTATGTAGTCATACACTTTAATTATGAAACTATCTCTTTAGCAAAGCAGACTATTTTCTTAGAATTTCTCTGAAATTCTCTATAAAATTCCCCCTAGAATTTTCCTTCTATATTCTATAAATGTTATAGAAATAATGTATACCAGAGGAAGTCATAATTAGGACCCTACTTTTTCTAAATCACTAATGGATTGAATAGCCCACAAGCTATTTGTTGCAAGCAAAAAGTCCTCTTTTTCAAAAAATGGGAGAATTTGGTTTTCAGCTACAAAATAACCATGGGTTAAAAAAATAGCAATCCTCTTCAAGCTTCCCCAAATATTAATGTACATAATTGAGAAATCAGCATTAATACAATACTATTATCTAAACTAGAGACTTACTTGATTTCACTAGTTTTTCCTCTAATGTCCTTTCATAGGCTTGCTCCCATCATAGTCAGAATTGAGCACAAAAGTTCGGCACAAAAGTTTTTCATCACTTAGCCCTGCTTACTTTTCCTGTTCCATTCTTCCACTCTCTCTTCTTTGTCCTTTATATTCTGGTAGTATACATGCTTTTTCCTTAAATGTATTATCTGCTTAATGCTTACATAAGTTGGTTAATGCAGAAATACTCTTCCTATCTTTCCTCACCTGGTATATGCTCACTCAGACTTGGGCTTAATTCCAGCATCATTTCCTCCCAGAAACTTCTTCAAGTCCTTAGACAGGGCAAGTATCTTAACTGCTGGGCTCCAGTAACCCTGAGGCCATGTGTCAATCGTAGCAATTACCATATTTTATTAAAATAATCTGTTCATGTGTCTACTTTCCTGACCAGACTGGGACCTCCCTTAGAGCAAAGGACACATTCCTATTCTTCATCTTTATAACCTTGGTGCCCATTGAAGGCATTCTGCAAGTATTGATACAATTAGGGAAAGAGAAAATAGAATTTCAAATCTACTTCCTGATTTTTAAACCATACTATTCCCATTATGCTATTTTTTTTTTTTCTTTTTTTTGGCGGTATGCGGGCCTCTCACTGTTGTGGCCTCTCCCGTTGCGGAGCACAGGCTCCGGATGCGCAGGCCCAGCGGCCATGGCTCACGGGCCCAGCCACTCCGCGGCATATGGGATCCTCCCAGACCGGGGCACGAACCCGTATCCCCTGCATCGGCAGGCGGACTCTCAACCACTGCGCCACCAGGGAGGCCCCCATTATGCTATTTTTATCTCCTGTCAGTAAGATTATATTAGATGATTTGTTAAATAATAGAAAATTATCACTGAAATAATTACAGAAGTTGCACAATGTTTTGCTGCTTGTTATACTAGCTTTCCATCTGTTTATAAGAAGCGGTCACCCATTCTGTTCAGTAGGAATAACTACATTTGAGGTACTTGTGAATGTAAGCAGAGATTAGGGTCTGAGTCATTGATTTTCAATCCATGTAACTTTGACCAGATATCTTATTCATCTTTATAGTTGCTGGAATTGAAGATCCATACTGAGTATCAAATGAAGTAAATAATGGGAAAATCCAATAGAAACTATAGAGTTTTTCATTTGTAGAAGAGGTTATTGCCATTTATATTATTCATATTCATATCACTCATATAGTGATATTGAATAATGGTTTATTTCAGCTAAAGTGTAGATACTTGTTATAATACACTATTTTCTCCAGAAAATAAATACTATGCAAATGTCTCTTTCTAGAGAAAAATCAGTCTCTTTTAGGGGAGTGTTGTGAGAATCCTAAAAGACTTTATTTTTGTCCTGTTTTGCTTTATTTTTTTGGCAGGGTCAGACACATTCTCTGTGGAGATTCGCTGACAGAAAAGATCCTGAAGATGAAATTACCATAGAATGACAGGGTTCCTTCTAGACAGCCAACCACTTCTTATAAGTTATATAATACAGGCCTTTAGGGACCCCGAATGCTTAGAACATTATGATTTTAACTGTACTAACATAAATCAAATGGATTGAAATGACCAGAAGACTAATGATACAATGTCACCGATCATATTGAATACATTAGTCTAAATAAATGTGATAATAGTTAAAATGACTTGAACATGCATTACGGTAAACACTTCGTGTCATTTCATTTTAAGCACACATTAACCTTTGAGAAATTTCTATTACCCTCCTTTTATATATGTGAAAACTAAGGCTTAGAGAGATCAGGTAACTTGATTAAAGTCATACATATCATAAATAGTGGTGGTGCCAGGATTTGATTCTGTCTCCTGAGTCCATGTTCTCAAAGTCTGTGTTTTTGAGTTCTGTTGGATCACAAGTTCAAATTCTCCCAATGATCTGTACATTTCTTTACTGGATGTGAGGGTTGGGGAGGGTGCTTTATTCTTGAATATCTATTAAAGTGAGTAAATTACTTTCTTTTGGGCAGCTTCCTGACGTTTTGTTGACACTGAACTAAAACACATTTATTTTGCATGTGATTACTGTGTTAACGTGAAACTACCTGAAGACCTGTTTCCTTTGTTCCCTCACAATTTTAATGTACATCTGCACCTCTAGCCTAAAAGATCATAAATATTGAATCCTCCTAAGTTGTACCCAGCTGAAAAATACATACTTTATGAGGATGATAACATTAGTTAACAACACTGTATTCCCAGTGATGTGTCCCATGTGACTATAAATTTAATCCCTATACCGTAATAGATGCATAATATTATAAAAGTTGTCTTCTTTAGACATTTCTAAACAGTGCCCTTGATTTATTGACAACTTCATGAAAAGAAAATTCATGTCCTGAATTATTCAATGACTTAAACATTAACCTATAACTGAAACATGAACAAAGTCTATGTTAAAAAGCTATGATTATATAATTAAGTATCAATCAATGAGGAGTCTAATTCAACGAAAGACAGAAATGGAACATTTGTAGGCTCTGAAAATTCTCTAGTGAACCATTTAGCAACTGGAACACAAAGATATTGTAGATTCATAGTGGAAATTCACAGGGAGAGGACAGTAGAAAAATAAAATTAAAAAGTGAACTTATATAATATTTTTCATAGTTACCATTGCACAGAACATATGTATTTTTCATATTGCATTGTTATCACAATTAATCTAAATAATGGATATGTAAATGCCATTTCTTATCATTATTCATCTGTTCCTTTTTCCAAGTGATGATTAATCGTCTTCTCTTAAAGCAACATATAATTGTATACATCTGATATCAATGTTCTCTTACAAAGGAAGAAAAATAATAAAAATATACATACCTCCTATGAGATTTGGTGACAGTTTAAGGTAGGAGAATAAGAATCTATTCTACATTTTTTAAAAAAATAAATTTTGGGACTTCCCTGGTGGTCCAGTGGTAAAGAATCCGCCTTCCAATGCAGGGTTCGATCCCTGGTCGGGGAACTAAGATCCCACATTCCACGGGGCAACTAAGCCCATGTGCCGTAACTACTGAGCCTGGACACCTCAACTAGAGAGCCGGCATGATGCAAACTACAGAGGCCACGCACTCTGGAGCCCACACGCCACAACTAGAGAAGAGAAAACCTACATGCCACACCTAGAGAGGAGCCCACGTGCCACAACGAAGAGCCCACACACTGCAACAAAAGATCCTGCATGCCTCAACAAAGATCCTGTGTGCTGCAACTAAGACCCAATGCAGCCAAAAAAATAAAAATAAATAAATTAACTTTAAAAAATCAATTTCAAATTTGTGAAATTAATTTTATTTACAGAAAGGGTAGTGGTGCTGTGTCTACTGAGATGAATGTGACCCCACAGACCATTACTAATACTCCCCCTCCGAGTTAGACTTTTAATTGTTTCTGGATAGTGGGTGACTTATAATAACACTTCAAATAAGGGAGAACCCAGAACAAACCAAAGCTGAACTTGGGCCCAGACCAACAAGGGGAAAGGAAAGGGTTTTATGGTAGGTCAGGGAGGCCAAACAACATCATTCTGTGTATTTAGCTCAAAGCACTCTGACCATTATGTAGACAGCCCATCAAGATAGTTTTGCTAATTAGATATTAATTAGAATTTAATCTTACTATAGGGCTAATTATCTAGCTAATTTTCAGAAATAGAATATGATATTGACAAAAGGCATAACTCATTCAGAAGATTAGCTTCATACTTCATCTATTAAGAAGATTCCTCTTTTTTAAGAACTTTTTTTTTTTTCTGAAGTATAAATGCCTGAGACAGCACAGTGTCCTAGAAAGTGTTTGTCATAGGAGTCAAGAGGCCAGGATTCTACTTCTTCCTAATTAGCTTCAAGGCCTTGGGCAAGCCACTTCACCCTTTGAGCCTCAGTTTATTCATTATGATCAAATGATGGACAGAGGAGTATTACTTCTAACACTAACATTTTATAGGCCTTTATCACTCTTTTCTGTATTTGATGGTTATTTTCAAATATCATGTCCTTATAGCAAATATTATAGCAATGTCTTTGTAATATTAAATCAGATGCCATATATATATATACTTAAGATTAAATAAATCAGTATAAATATTAAATGACAGAGGAAAGTTGTATAATTCATTCAAATTCCTAAGGGCATATGGTTTGAAGAGCATAGTAAACAACTCTTCTCTATTTCTATGGTTGACAGAGAACAAATATGCCCAGTCCCTAGGAAGACATAAATAGGTCTCCTACCAAAAAAAATGCACTGAATTCAAGGTCATACAAGTAAGGAAAATTATTCATTTTAGCAGTGGAAGCTAAGGATTACCTTTTACTGAGAGTCAGCAATTTAGAACCTATGAGTTTTCAGCAGTATCAGAAGACACAGCTGAAGGATAGGATAGAAAACTATCAATCTAGAATGTCTAAGACTCTCCAGAAGCCACTGGGACAGACTAGATAACGTCTTGACAAAATGGATGAATTGGCTCTACTTGTCCTATAACTGTGTGTGGGTTTGCTGAAACTGGAAGATATATAGCTTCAATCTTCTTCATCCTTTCAGTTGTTGATATGATTCCAGCTGTGTGAAACTCATCCATAAATATTTCTGTATCTTCTTGTATTTGCATATCTAGAATGCAACTGTTGGGATACCAAATACTGTAAATGACTGCTCCATGAATTTCTGTGTGCACTTGAAGTCTACTGAGATGAAATACTTCACAGTAAATTTCAAACAGAAATTAAGTCTAGTACTCAAAACCATTACATATTACTAGTAAGAAAGAAGTCATAATCCAAGACAGCACAAAGGGCACTACTTCTAAAGGAAATCTCTTTGTTTTATGAAAAAAAAAGCAAACATAAAACTCAGTTTTTTGGCTGACTTGTAAAATGGTTTTCAGTGCTAATTATATACTAGGATCTAGTTTACCCTAGCCTATAAGTTTCCTTTTATTGTTGATTTCCTAATATTCTCATCATTATATTTGAGAAACTTGAGAGTAAACCAGAATCAACTGAGATAAGTTAGAGTTAGAAAGAAAGGACAAGGGATAGACACAGTGGCAGGTGAGACCTAGGAGAACACAGAGGCAGGCAGTAAGAGTGGTGTATGTAATCAAGAAAGAAGTTAAGATAAATTAATTAAAGCACAGTAATTGCAAGAGAGTTCACTGTAACAAAACAGTAACCACTAGCACACATTGACAAGCAGTCATTTTCAGGATCCCCATATTTGTAACTCACTTGATCCAAGCCAGTCCCAGAACATGGCCAGTCTAGAGGTGAATGTCAATAGAATGTAGATTAACATGGATAGTTGTGAGAAAGCCAGATACTAGATCATAAGGGAAAACAATCTTAACTTATTATAGGGTTCTAAACTTATGGAGAATTTCCTTTGAGTAGAACTTCTAGATATTTAGAGTACAATGTGAGAAAACTTAATGATCATTAATTATCCTTTAATTATAGTGTGCCAATAGTAGAGTGGTATGTACTGTACATTTTTTATTAAATTTTTGAAAATCAGTACTCTTTTAGTGGCATAGACAAAAGCTTTGTAAAAATCAGGTGTGTTGGTTAATTTTATATGTTGACTGGGCCACTGGATGCCAAGATATTTGGTCAAACATTATTCTGGTTGTTTCTGTGAGGGTGTTTTCAGATGAGCTTAAGATTTAAATAGATAGGCTAAATAAAGGCAGATTCCCCTCCCTAGCATGGGTGTGCACCATCTAATTCATCGAAAGCCTGAACAGAACAAAAGTCTGACTTTCCCCCAAGTAAGAGACCTTCCCTCCTGTCTGATTGCCTTCGAGTTAGGACATCATTTCTTTCTGCCTTCAGACTCACACTGAAATGGGTGTCCAGCTGGCTGACCTTTGGACTAGAACTACACTATTGGCTCTCCTGGTTTCCAAGCTTTTGGGATCAGACTGGAGCTACAGCATCAGCTCTCCCAGGTCTCCAACTTGCTTACTGCAGATCTTGGAACTTGTCAGCCTCCATAATCATGTAAGCCAATTCCTTATAATAAATTTCTTTCCCTGTATATATAATTCTATTGGTTTTGTTTCTCTGGAGAACCTTAATACACAGGGTGCTGTGTTAACCAGAATACATGGTCTTGTTAGTTAATTGTGTGCTAATTTTAAGAAAAGGTAAAAGTTATAAACAATTATTGGAAATATAATGGTCCCTTGGCTGTGACAGTTTCTCATATTTTTCCATAATTTTGATGACCTTGACAGTCTTGAGGAATTCTGCTCAGGTATATAATAATACGCTTCCACGTTGTAATTTGTCTGACATATTTCTCTTGATAAGACTGGCATTATGAGTTTGGAGGAGGAAAACGACAGAAGCAAAGCACCATTCTCAACAGAATTTGACTGTTGATATTGACCTTGATCATTTGGCTGAGGTAGTTTTTGTCAGAATTCTCCAATGTAAAGTTACTCTTTTCCCTCCTTTCCACTTTGCCCTCTTTGAAAAGGAGTCACTATGTGCAGCCCATACTTAATGAGTGGGAAGTTAATGCTCCCCTCCTTCAGGGTGGAGTATCCACATAATTTGGAGTTTTCTGCATGAAATATTTGTCTCTTCGCCCTCATTTGTTTAGTCAGTCATTTATTTATATCAGTTTGGACTCATAGATATTTATTTTATACTTTGGGTAATAATCCAATACTGCTTTATCTATTTTGCTATTTCATGAAGTTTTTGTTTTGTTTGTTTTTACTTTTTTATTTTTATTTTATTGTTTTTGGCCATGCCACGTGGCTTGCAGGATCTTAGTTCCCTGACCAGGGACTGAACACAGGTCCCGGCAGTGAAAGCACTGAGTCCTAACCACTGGACCACCAGGGAACTCTGCTTGTTTTTAACATTTCCTTAATTTTTGGTACTACTACCAGATGTTCCAGGCTCATCTTGTATGTTTTCTGCCCCAGTCCTAGAATCAGTCACATCACCAAGGAACTTTTAAATACGATTTTATCTGATATTAATAGTGCTAGTCCCAAGGGATTTTTTGCAGGGAGGCGGGGGGATATGGCAGAGGCATGGGATTGTACTGGTAACACTTTAATTTTCTATCTTTTAAGTTTCACCTTTTCTGGGTCATTCAGTTTAGGCGTATCTAATGAAAATAACTCATGTAGATTTGTTTTTAATCTAACTGTATAATGCCTCTAGTTTACTGAGTGAAAATAAACAACTTATATTAATTTATTTATATGCCTGTGCTTATTTCTATAATTCTAATTTGCTTTTTTATCTATATTTTCTTCTATATTTCATGACTTTTATTGAATTAAAAGAATTTTCTTTATTTCTTTTTCCCCACTCCTTGTTTATAGACTAAATTATACTTGAATTTTTTAGTGATTACCCCCAATTTTTAACATGAATGCTTGTCTTAATGCAATCTAAAATTAGTATCTCTCCCATCTTTCTACATAACTAAAGAACATTAACACACTTGATCATTTAAGTTTGATCACCTTTCCACTTTCTATATTATATTGTCTTATATTTAAATTGTACTTACCTTAGAAATTTGGATTAGATTGGCAATAATTTTTTTCTTTTAATTATGGTTACTCTAGTAGTGACCACCTTGACAATAACAACCACAACTCTATTCAAACCATTATTTGAGAAGCCAGTGTAAGTTGGGGAGGGAGGAAAAACTTTAAAGCACACACACACACACAAATATTATCATGAATATGAAAATCTCATTCAAAAGATGAAAGCAGTTTGAAAAATTATTCATCATATTACTAAAAAATGAAATAAGAATTTGTTTCCTTAAATGTAATAATCAAAACTTATCCATTCTACCTTTCTTTCTTTTTTTTTTTTTTTTTTTTTTTTTTTTTGCAGTATGTGGGCCTCTCACTGTTGTGGCCTTTCCCGTTGTGGAGCACAGGCTCCGGACGCACAGGCCCAGCGGCCATGGCTCACGGGCCCAGCCACTCCACGGCATGTGGGATCTTCCCAGACCGGGGCACGAACCCGTTTCCCCTCCATCGGCAGGCGGACTCTCAACCACTGCGCCACCAGGGAAGCCCTACCTTTCTTTATTCTAGTATCTATCATTCTGCTAAAGAAATGAATAGGTGTGATTCTTTTTTTCTTGAAGGGATAGTGTAGCTAAACTGGGTTTCAAGAGGACTTACACTATTTCTACAGATCTGGAAAATGTTTAGTTCCACAACATGTGAAAATGTGCACCTTTGGCAAAGGCAAATTTAAAATTCTTCCCTTTCAACAGACACAGGCACCTGACAGCTTATTATCAACTCTTTAGAAACAATGAGAGGAATGTGAGAAAAATAAAACTTCTGAAGTGAAAAAAAATGTATGAGAATTACATGGAGCTACCAACCAGCTATAAATTTTTGGCCTAGCAAACAACTTGATTACTGACTAAGGTTAGCAGAAATGAAAAACATATTTGAAGACTCAAGTCAGAAAGATAAATGTTATACCCATCTGACAGGTAAGCAGTGCTATCTAGTGGAATAGGGGAGCCATCTCTAGAGAGAAAATTGGGTTTATTAAGAGGTGTATAATCCAAATGAGACTTAAAAAGAAGGAACAGAATTGAGAAAATATCCCAACAATTATTTTACAGGCCACTAATTTGCCTCTCATACTGGAAAAGTTTAACTTTTTAAATAAATTAGAAAGTTAATAACAGCAAAAACCAATAAAAATTTTAACAATACCTTTTGTGGTGAACAGACTTTAAGTGGGACAGACTTTTAGGTGGACAGACTTTAAGACCCATGATCCCTACCTTCTCATAAACACATCTCTGTTAATCCCCTCCCCCTGTGTCTGAGCAATACCTGTGACTTGCTTCTAACTAAATGTGTGCAGAAAGGTAATGGGATATATGTGATTAAGTGTATGAGATTTAACGAGTGTTACATTCATCTTGCCAGTGTCTCTCTAGCTCCATTACTGGCTTGGGAGAAGTAAGCTGCCCTAAATCATACAGCTGAAGGAAATGAAATCTGTCAACAACTTGAGAGAGCTTGGGTGCAGATTTGTCCCCACTTGAGCCTCCAGATGAAAATCCAGCCCTAGCCAACACCTTGATTATAGCCTTACAGAGGATCCCACTAAGCCATGCATGTACTCCAGAACCATGAAAACCATAAGATAGTAAGTATGTGTTGTTTACAGCTGCTGTGTTTGTGGTAATTCTGCTATTTAGCAATGGAAAACTAATACTCCTATATATATTAAATTATTCATTTGTTTATTCAATAAATACATGCTCAGGCACTGTGCTGGGTGCGGGGTCCAGTGCTAAACCAAGTTTTATGGCCTAATGGATCAGATGTTCACTATATTGTGCAAGAATTTGGAGGAAATACAGATCCTGTTGGAGCTACAGAAGGCTTTCTGGAAGAAATGGTATCTAATATGAAATTTAAAATGTGAACATAAATTTTCTAGGTGAAAAGAAGAATGTTTCAGAAAGAGACAACTCATGCAATGCTCAGGATGAAACTGAAAATAGATCAGTTTAGCAGTTTAGAACTGTGTGTGTGTGTATTTAGTAGAGGTGGAAGGTAGCAAAAGATAAGGTTGAAAAGGGATGTAGGTTTATGCAGGTTTGTTTTTATAAATCATCTTATAGAGTTTGTACTGTGTCCTAATAAGTTGCTCTTTTCCTTTAGGTGTACATATCATATGCTATTTTGTCTTCACTTATTAAAGATTTTGAATCATGCAAGACAGCAGGTTTTTTTTTCATTCTGGTTTCAGTTCATTCCTTCTCCAATTTCCTAATATGAAGTAAATACTATGAAAGTTGGTTGGAGGGAATGACAACAATAGCATTGCAGAACTTGCCTCTAATATCGGGGTTGTTGTGTATAGCCATGCAAACTGCAATATTAAAAACTCCAGAGAATTTTTGTTGTATACAGCAATGTTTCTCAAACACCAATATGCATAAGAATTACCCGGGGAATCTTTTCAAAGTGCAGGTTCCAATTCAGTAACTCTGGAAAAGGCCTTCGGCATTTCTAATGGGCTCTCAGCTGATGCTGATGTTGATGTCTGAAGAGCACACTTGCAATAGCACAGAAGTAAGTCATAATGTGACTAAAGTCCTCTGGAGTTGGTTAGTAGGATCGTTCACCATTAGAGCAGCTGGGGAATCATTAAATTTAGAAATTGCAGGTGTAGTCACAGAAATGTGATAAGACAATAAATTATTGTTAGAGATTTTTAAAATAAGAAGAAATGCTTTTGAGCCCTTTTAAATAAAAATAGTTTTAGTGCACCCAGTTCCAGTTCCTTAGATTATATACCGTGATTAAAATGGAGTTTAGTGCTTTGTGAGCATCAGGATTCAGTTCAGTATTGAGCCACTACCAGCTCTGAAATCCCAGGCAGAGCTCTACGATGAAAAATGAGTTAAAGTTGAATTTGTGAATATATAGAAAGGTTATCCCTGAATGAAGAAGAAAAGTATATATCCCTAGTACCCCTCCCTATAAAAACTAAAAGCCTGAGCCTTCTGCTACTGCCCCCTCCCCATGCCTGCCCCAGGTGACCTGGGCTCCCAGTTCCAGCCACCCTGCCCCTTACAACTAGCAGACAGCCACCCCACGCTCCCAAAATCATTCTCCAGACTCAGTTTTCCATTATTCCATGGGCTTATTCTCTATCAAGGCTATCTTGATAAATAAAATCAAAATGAAAATATCTCTCAACAAATCATTGAGATACCTCTTGGTTTCACTAGGGAGCAGAATCTGAGGTGGAAATTTGCATACAGGCAGTTTATTTGGAAGTGCTACTGAAATCAACAGCTGTGGGAATGTGAAGGCAATAAGATTGAGCCCAGGAAAAGGGTAGGCTGTGATACAGTCACAACAAAAACTTCAGATGATGCCATGGAAGGCTCTGGAGCTGGGATGGTCCTGAAGAATTGTTTCAAACTGAAGCAATGAGTCAGCTTGCTATATTCCCTCATAAAATACTGATTGTATTCAGACTGAAAGGGGGACATATTATTAGATAAGGCAGGTCTTTTCGACCAAGAGCAAACTTCAGGAAAAAATACTCAGCTGCCAGCCATCAACATACCCAGCAACTGGGGAAATAAGTCCTTTAATTGTGGAGGGTTAGATAAACGTCACAGTGGAGTATCTACTATGACCCATTCTGTAAATAATTCGTATTTTAAGAGCCTTAAATGCCTTAACACAAGAATGCCAAAAATATTTTGTAATAACCTACAAGGGAAAAGAATCTGAAAATATATATATATATATATGTATATACGTGTATACTTTGCTGTACACCTGCAACTAACACAACGTTGTAAATCAACAATATTTCAGTAAAAAAAAGAATGCAAAAAAACCCACAAATAATGTTGCCATTTCATACCCTATTATAGAACTAGTTTGGGATATGAGAGTCTCTCATATCCTCCAGGGCAGTACTTCTAAACTCACCTTGGTGGTGGACCATGGGGGTTTTTTTCCCTATTATTTCAAATCTGTCATGAACAGATAGATGGTTTTACACATGACCAGTACATAGCCTGCACCAAGAGAGTTGAACATCTCCAATATACTCTATTCAATAAGATATGTCCACTGATAACAAGCTTAAGTGTTGTAGCAACATCAAACGACTACTGAATATTTGTAAAAGTTTACTCTCGACTTCTGTACTTATTGAGGATGGCTCACTGAGGGGCATTGGATTTGTCTGCTATTCAGATGCACACTGTGGTTTGTGAAACCTTGTTTCAAGTGGTCACATGGTTCCTATCTTTCAAGAAATTAAAAAACAATCAAAAGAACAGACAATTAAAACACAAACAATAAAATATACAGCAATAATACCATCAATTACTGCTCTGAGGAGGAAAATAGATACATAGGATTTTTCTCATTTCTTACCTCAGTTTTAAGGCTCAAATGAACTGAAATTCTCCTGTTTTATGTTTAAGCCTTTTCTAGGTTATTTTAACCTCAATCTCTATCAAGAAAGGACATTTGTAGTTAATGCCCCTGTTTCATTCAGGTAATATTCCTTTAACTGCTTTTTAAACTTTATATCACCCTTCATGGGACATTTTTAGACCTACACTGTGCTGTTTCTGAATCAAACACCATGAGAAAAGGTCTCTTTTCAAAGGCTACTGCTGCTAAATTTCAGTCAGCCTCCTGTCACAGAGTGTCATTGTAAAGTTTAAGCTGTTGCAAGTTCAAAAAGATGTGAAAAAAAAAAAAAACGTAGACATGGGCTTCCCTGGTGGCGCAGTGGTTGAGAATCTGCCTGCTAATGCAGGGGACACGGGTTCGAGCCCTGGTCTGGGAGGATCCCACATGCCGCAGAGCAACTAGTGCCGTGAGCCACAACTACTGAGTCTGCTCGTCTGGAGCCTGTGCTCCGCAACAAGAGAGGCCGCGACAGTGAGAGGCCTGCACACCGTGATGAAGAGTGGCCCCCGCTTGCTGCAACTAGAGAAAGCCCTCGCACAGAAACGAAGACCCAACACAGCCAAAAATAATTAATTAATAAACTCCTACCCCTAACATCTTCTTTAAAAAAAAAAAAAAAAAAAAGCTAGACATGACCCTTACATGTGTAGCACAGTTTCTGTTGGTCTTCTTAATAACAGAACTGCTTTGACAATCCACTTGGACTTGAGCTGAGTGGCAATACTATTCTTAATTTCAGGGAAGCAGCTGCCCATTGCAGGCAGAATTTCTTGTAAGGTGAACCTTTTACTTTTGCAGTTAGGTTCCAAAAATAACATGTTTTTTTATAGGCATTCTTCATTTGGCTCCTATCCACAAACACAAAGAAAACATAATTCCATCTCTGCTTTGAACTCTGATCATCATGACACCAAAACAGAGCCTCTGAGATAACTAATTGACTTTGGAAACATAGAGCCTTCTGGATTAGGGAACACGATTCCTAGAAATTCCCAATGTGTCAAAACTCTACTTTAGGGCTTCCCTGGTGGCACAGTGGTTGAGAGTCCGCCTGCTGATGCAGGGGACATGGGTTCATGCCCTGGTCTGGGAAGATCTCACATGCTGCGGAGTGGCTGGGCCCGTGAGCCATGGCCGCTGAGCCTGCGCGTCTGCAGCCTGTGCTCCGCAACGGGAGAGGCCACAACAGTGAGAGGCCCTTGTACCGAAAAAAAAAAAAAAAGAAAGAAAGAAAAACTCTACTTTAGACCACGGGGAATGCCTTCTGTTGGAAAATAATATGTTCATCCTAATACCAAATAGGGATTCCCTAAACTGGGGAGGAGTGGCAGTAGGGCTGCACTACATATGAAAGGTGGTTGAATGTATTCTTACCCCACGAACTAGTGATCATTATTGTGGCTTCTTAGATATTTTAATAGAGTAGAATTTGATCTTGAAAAAAAACAAAGGATGTTACAAATCAACTAAAAGCATCATCATCATCATCACCATCACTGTACAAGCTTTTACCATGTGCCAGTTACTACTCAAAATGCTTTAAATTTAACTCATCTAATCATCCTAATAAGCCTATGACAGGTATATGTAGGCAAATTTTCACATACATATATCATAAACACACATATATTATTATATTAGAAAGAATGACTTACTGAGAATTGTTCTGATTTCCCATTAAAAAACCAACTTCTTAGATGATTAAGTTATTCAGCATTAAAACAAGAATCACCTTATATTGAGGGAACTTGAAAGAAAGAGGACTGTCTTTTAAGCCCATGCTGCAGTGTAAAATGTACTGATGGTGTCTGCTTTGAGCTTCAGCACCAGCCAGACAGTAATGTATGATGAATTTTGTTTAAATCCTGCACATACAGTCATGGGCTTTCTAAGGAAAAACATCATTAAGCTGCATGCTGTGAGCTTCTCACTATAACTTCCAGGTATGGTTGGAAATATTTAGCAAACCATTGTAATGAATATGTTTTCTGAAGTTGATTAAAGAAATATTCACTTACACTTCTAGGAAATGTAACCATCCTAAAAGATTACTGATATAGGTTTGCTCATTCTAAATATAGACCAAGGTAAAAGATAACAGTTTTATTATTTAGGTTCTGAAGCACAGAAGAGAGAATATAATGACCTTTTTTTGCCCTTTCCCTTCATTCTTCTCTCTTTGGTCTCCTTATCTTCTGTCCTATATCTAAGTATTTCTCAAGAAATCCAGGCCTAAGAACTCAATTTCAGGTTTAAGAAGATGTGTACAATTTCATTCTATAGTGATCAAAAATAGGCAAGGTAGACCTTCCTTTTCAGTCCACTTGACCTAATTTTTTTTTTCAGGTTTCTAGAGTCAAAGTGTTCCTAGAATCAAATTCCAATGCTGAAATTCTGGGACTAATATAATTTTTTTATTATGCATGCCCAGCACCACCTGAAGAAGGAAGAATCCTAATGGGCTTCCCTAAAGCTACTAAAACTAACTTATGGAGCTGCTTCAGATTTAACAGTGAATCAAACTGAAGCACCATCCACTGGAGGGTGATTGAGGCTGTATTAGTGCACTGAATTCTCTAACAGAGAAATATGATAATAAGACAAGGACTAAAAATCAAATTGCTTCTATATTTACTGCAAAGATTCCACCTAACACTCCAACTTATCTTCAGAAATGTGCAATAGAAATGCAGAAAAAGACAGCAGTGATTTTCAGACTGAAAACCATCTTAAGAAATAGATTTATCTGGCTATGTTGTTAAATGTGCCTACAGGGGCACCAGTGGCTGTATGGATTCACTGACTTAATTTTAACTTGCTTCCTTGATCATTCAATCAATGGATGTATATTAGTCTCTGGGCTAGCCAACAATATTCAAGGTACTCTGATAAATATGAAAGCTAAGAAAATGGATCTATAGTATCATTATTTATTGTTAGGCACTAAATTACGTGGTATATCTGTAAAGTGCAAGAGGAGAAGAGATAAAGAAGAGGGATTATGTAACTAATGATAAATTCATGGAGGAATCAGTATTGGGGTTATTCCTTAGAGACAGGATTTTATTAAACAATGGTAAGGGGAAGAGAAAGGTAGATGATATTGAACAAGTTATACGAGAAGTCAAACAACTAGTTGTGAAGTTAGAATTTAAATAAACCTCTCTGCTGATTCTAAAATCTATGATCTATCCAATATTCCATGAATTTGAGAGTTATGCTCCCTCTAGTTGAAAAATATGACAGACTGAGTTAACTGAAGTCTTGATATATCATGAAGTCCATTTGAGACCTTTTAGAAAACTTTCACTAAAAACTTTCACTAATTTACATGATTATACAAATGTATATGTATGCATGTGCATGTGTGTTTGTATATATATATACATATATATATACACATACACACACATGCATGTGTGTGTATGTGTGTGTGTGTGTGTGTGTGTATATATGTATATATATATATACACATACACAGAGAGAGGGAGAGATTCATTTGAGTATATGCCTGAACATACCCAGATACAAACTGTTCTTAGAGCACAACCAATAAAATCAAACTACATAAGAGTCCATAGAGCATGACTGTGTTAATCTAAAATTATTTATACAAACACAAAAATACATGTTTGTATATATATAACATATTTCAGTAAAGATACAAAAAAAGAAACCCAAAACCCCGATAACAGCCATTATCTTTGGGGAGAGAACTAGTAAGCATAGGGATGGAAAGACAGATTTTCAATTTTATACTCTTCTGCAGTATCTGATTTTGTTGACATCCTCACATATTGCTTTTATACTTAAAAATCTAGTTTAACCTAGATACTAACATTTGCACAATAACAAAAATATTCAAAAATACGTAGACTATAAATGTCACATGATATATATTTCCTGTGCAATTTGAAAATGATCCAGTCATAAGAGCTCTAACAGGATCTAGTTGAGAGTCTTCTTCATTTTGTTTAATTCCTACTTCTCTGGGAACATTTGCCACATGGCTGTGACTGATGGTAGTGTGACTTCTAGACTTCAGCAGGAAGGAATGATTTCCATTTGCTTTCTCTTATGATTATGAGCTCACGGAGAGTTACCAAGTGCAAAATGAAGGGGAAATATTCTGTTTGACAGGAGTTAGTAGTAATAAGCTGTCATTCTTTAAAAGGAATATAGTAAATATTTCTTTAAAGCAGATTTTCTAGTAAGTTACACAACAGTGGAAAGCAACATGATGACTCGACTTAATGCTACCATTTAACCGGGGGACAATGAGTCTGACAGTTAAAGATAGGCCTTCCCCACTAGCCCAGAAAATTAAAGAAATTGTTCATTGATTTCTTCTATTCCATTCTATAGAAGGCTTTAACTCTCTGACTATTCTGCTTATGTATATATCATCTGTAGACCATTCAATGAGCAAAAGCATTTGGATGAGTTTTCAGTTTATAAATAGTACTGTGTGAAAAGTATCCTTTTCATCTTCTTCTCCCCCTATATTTTCTTTGAGATGATAAATATCTGGGACAGATTAGTGCCCAGAAGTTGGGACCTATTTCATTAAAGTCAAACTCAAGGAGCGAGATTAACAAATTAAAAATGTGAAACTTGACCTGATGATGCAAATTATTTATAATAAATTTCAGTTGGATTTATATAAGAGAACAGCAAAAACTATTTGGAAAGATTACTCATTTTCCCAGTTTTCATTAAAATAAAATAAAAAATTAAAGGCCTATAGATATTTAACTTCCTTGTCTTAACTAGAAGGGATTAGAGTAAAAATATACTTTATATACATACCCTGTCATTCTGATCTGAGCAAGTATAAGGAATTAATTCCCCTGTTTCTAATTATTGGTTGCAGTAATTAACACTATACATAGGACCAGAGTAATTTATTTCATTACATACATTCAGTATCATTCTACTCTTCATATTTTACTTGTTTGGCAGGCTTTGTATTTGTCAGCTATGAGATTAGGGAAGATGGTAAAAAGCATTTCTAAATGCCATAAGATTGAATGACATCCATGCCAAAAAAATGACTACTGTCCTTAGTGAGAAGTCCAAAGTTCCACTTGAAGAGAAAAATGTACTAATTCTGAAAAAGGAAAGCAGTGGAAAAATGTAAGCAGTGAAGTTCATTTACCAGTAATGCTACCTTATTGAACGTCAACCCTGTATGCTTTGAATAAGAGTCATCAGTTCCACTATTTGTAATCTTGTTGTCTTTTTAATCAAGGACACATCACAATTTATAAAACCCATGTGAGTAATCTTTTCCTTCTTTTATCAAGGACTATGTTGAAGAATATAATTGAACATTAAAATAGTTAAGGTGTTCTAAATAATGCTGATGACTTAAAATTATCCATTAGGTTAATGTTTCCAAAGTAGAAGGGATTACAGTCTACGAAACTGTGTCAAGTTCACAAGTGTCAAAAGTAACATGAACGAACGCTTTTCAAAATCCTCTCAAAGCAAGGAATGAGCATAAAGCTGAGCCAATTCAGTTCTATTAGATGTACATCCATTTTTCACACTCATTGCAGTTACAATACATACAGAAAACCCACACTTCGAAGAGTAACATTATGTCTTCCTGGGTTTTTTCATGACATAAGCTGAAAAAATTTGAGCAATCTTTTTTTTTTTTCCCTTAGATGAAGAACTTATTTGGGGGACCCTCAAATAACTCAAAAATAGTCAAATCAACTTTACTCAAACATTTAAAAGAAAGAAAATGCCCTTTTCACAGAGGCCAGGCACAGAAAGATTTTGCTCAAAAGTACATTTTACTTCAATGTTATAAACAGTGTAGAAGAGAAACAATATTTTAACATAGTAACAACTTTCTGATGCTATCTTTTGGATAAATAAGTACTACTTTCCTATTGATTTAAGAGCAAATTTATAGGTAGATACACTAATGATAAAGACCTTAGTCTTTTAGAAAAAGTATCAGTTCAAAGGAGGGAACCTGCATCTCAGGTAGTTCAGTTTGGAATTTTAACCCATAGCAGTGAACAGTCATCCCTAGAAAGTTATTGGAAATTTGCTTTAAAAATAAAAATGGGAACATAGCTATATACCAATGTCAAATAGTATAGTGTCCTTGCATTAAAATACAAAGATGCATTGTTGACACAATGTAATAAAATGTTCCATTCTATAATGTTGGAACAGGAAAGAATAACCTAGATCAACTAATCTATTTCATTCATGCATAATGAGGAAATTCCAGTCCTAAGAGGTAAAGTTACCTGTCCATGGCCACCCAGAAGCAGTCAGTGCTAAATCTAGGCTGAGTACAGAATTTCTAATCATTACACCATCACACCTTCCACTTAAATTAGTTAGGGCAATCCTAATAGCTGGATTTAAAAGATCCAAAAATATAAAGGCACAAATAAAATAGAAGTACACTTGTGGCTCATACAACAGACCTAGGTGGATGCACCTTCTTAGTGGGAAATCTTTGGTTAACAAAATTATTCTGGTACCTAGGCTGCCTGCAGCTCTGGGGCTTTCAATCCATGGCTCCCAAAGTTGCCTTAGTGTGTCATCTCCTTCCTAATTGTCTAGAAGAGGGAAGTAGCATGGAGGAAAACCTGTAGGAAGCAGGTTTTGTAGGACATGGCCAGAAACGACAGTCATTGTTTTTGATAGTATTCCAGTGGCTAGCACCTAGTCTCTGACAACAAGAGAGGTTCAGGAATGTAGTCTATTTGCCCAGGAGAAAAAGAAAAGTTCTGGTGAATATGTAGTCGTCGTTACTTCATGGTATATGACACTAATCTGCACAGATAATTTAGAAGAGGCATCATTCATTCCAGCCCTGAGTTCTATAAATAAAAGAGATAATTTATAAATAAATAAACATTTAGTAAGTAAATGTAGATAAATAAACATCTAGTAATCTCTAACACACAACTTTAGCACTTTATGGTATACAGGGCCCTAATCTGGGAGGTGCCCTAGTTAAAAGCGTCCAGCATACCAGCCCTGAAATCTCTGTCAAAGAGATACGTGGATGGCTGCTCTAGGGTTATCTTCCCCAACCATCAAATCCTTGGTGCTGTAAGAGTGGCTTCTGCATGCCTAGTTTGGATGCAGGAGCTCACTCTCCCATTCTGTGCTGACCTTCACATGCACCTCTGCTTTCAGCTTAACACATAGGTACTGGGGAAATAAGGTCATATGGCAACTTCAAAAATGAATTAACTATTTTATTCAGAGAATACGACTATTTATATGCTGTGCATATGTTTTACAAACGTGAAAATATATGTTGGAGAATCATTTGACCTAGGTTCTCAGGGGCATTTAATTTGAAATTCAAAGATAAAAGCTTCCTTGTGAATGGATTTTTTTTCCAATGGTCAATTTATGCAGATAAAATAAACTCTTTAATGCTTATATATTATGATACATATTTTTAAAACATATATATTTTCTTCTATCTCATACATTTTCTTTCATTCCATTCAGAAAACCAGGCTATTGCTTGTGTTTACTGAAGGGATGCGAGAGAAAACAAAGAAGTAAAAACTCTGCCTTTAAATTTTTAAATACTAGAAATTTAAAAAGAATTAAAAGCATTCAAAGCATAGGCAGTAGATCTGGAAGAGTAACATACAAGTAAGAAAAGGATTATCACTTGGAGAGTACAAACTGAATCCACTGTCTGAAGCAAGAAGAAAAGGAGGAGATGCCGCGAGTACCCCTAAATGAGGGACTCCCTCTGAACTCTGCTTCCTGGGTCAAGCACAAGGGAAAGGCTAAAATGAACAATGTAGACAATAGCAAGTAACTTGTCTACATTGTTCATTTTAGCCTTTCTGTTTGGGATGTAATTGTATCTCATTGCCATTTTAACTTGCATCTCACTGGTGAATAATGATGTTAATCCTAATTTCAAATACTTAGTGTTGATTGAGATATCCTATTTTAGCAAATTCCTCTTAGAGTCTCTGCCTATTTTTTAAAATTTGGCTTTTCTTATTAACTTGTAGTTTATTTTCCTTTCAGTTTTACTGAGATATAATTGACACATAGCACTGTATAAATTTGTGTACAACACAATGATTTATGTATATTGTGAAATGATTACTACAATAAGTTAAACTCCATCATCTCATATTGATACAAAAACATTTTTTCCCCTTGTTATGAGAACTTTTAAGATCTACTTTCTTAGCAACTTTCAAATACCATACAGCAGTATTAACTATAGTCATCATGCTGTACATTACATCCCCAGTACTTACTTATCTTATAACTGGAAGTCTGTACCCTTTGAACACCTTTAGTCAATGTGAGAGAAGTTTATATATTATATAAAATTTATTTATTTTTATTATAATACTATATATTTAAAATGTATACATTTTATATTTTTTGGATAAGTTATTTGTCAGAAATATGTATTGTGACTATTTTTCCACATCTGTAGCTTGACTTTTTATTCAAAATGTTGTCCTCTGATAAGCAGAAGTTCATAATTTTAAAGAGGTCCAAATTTATCAGTACTTTATGATCAGTGCTTGTTCTGTCCTATTTTATTTTATTTTTTTTTTGCGGTACGCGGGCCTCTCACTGCTGTGGCCTCTCCCGTTGCGGAGCACAGGCTCCAGATGCACAGGCCTATCGGCCATGGCTCACGGGCCCAGCCGCTCCGCGGCATGTGGGATCTTCTCGGACCGGGGCACGAACCTGTGTCCCCTGCATCGGCAGGCGGACTCTCAACCACTGCGCCACCAGGGAAGCCCTGTCCTATTTTAGAAATAGCTTATTTGCTTGTTAATATTCTCTTATGTTTTTATAGAATATTTATTGTTTCACCTTTCAAATAAAAGTATTTGATCTACTCAAAAATTTTTATATGGTATGAGGAAAAGGTGAATTTTTTTTTCTATATAGATATCCACTTGACCCTCCATAAATTATTAAAAAGAACATGGCTTCCACACTGAATTGAAGTGTTGAAGCTACGTGTGGCTGTCTATTTGGGAGTCTCTTTTTAGACTCTTGTTTCACTCTGCTTGCACCAATAACAACACTTTTAAATTACTGTAATTTTACAGTAAGTCTTGCTACTTAGCAGGTTAAGTTCTCCAGCTACCTTCTCCTTTTTCTCTACCCCCTCCTCCTTCTTAAGATTGCCTTAGCTATTCCATATAAATTTCCATGTAAAATATTCCATAATATTATGGGATAATATTCCATAATAAATTTCCATTTATATTCCATCTAAAATTTCATTTAAACTTTAGAGTAAACTTGCTAATATCAACAAGAACGCTGTGATTTTGACTGCAATTATATCATCCCCTGCCTGAAACCTCAAAGTCTGGGAAGTCTTCTTCTTTTGCCTTGAAGGGCAGATTGACTATGTATCTGAGGTTGGAACCTCCCTCCAATGGGACTTTGAAATAATGAGCTTTGGCTCTGCCTTTTAGGAGCTCTCAGCATAGCCCCCTCACTGCTGCTCAGAACTTAGTAAGTGCCCCAAGGTGGAAGTTGCCTCTGATTTTGAGATTCCTCAAGTTTCTAGCTATCATGCCCACTACACTTAACTCCAAAACCTTACAGGTCTCTCTTTTCTTCTAGGAGAGACTCTCTGAGTAAATGAAGCACAAACTTTAGTCTACACCCAGAACTGGCAAATATCCACAGTTTGGGGAAAATGGTCAGCAATCATCAGCTCACCTCAGAAAGGCCCTCTTTCAGAATTAAAGTTCATCATTGTTTCCTCAGCTTTCATATCTTGAAAATGATTATTTTTGTAATATATCTGGCCTTTTTTTACTTTTACAGTTGGAACATTTGCTTCATGAAATCTACTTCATGCAAGTCAAAAATGGAAGGACAGGGCTTCCCTGGTGGCGCAGTGGTTGAGAATCCGCCTGCCAATGGAGGGGACACGGGTTCGAGCCGTGGTCTGGGAGGATCCCACATGCCGCGGAGCAACTAGGCCCGTGAGCCACAACTACTGAGCCTGCGCGTCTGGAGCCTGTGCTCTGCAACGAGAGGCCGCGATAGTGAGAGGCCTGCGTACTGCGATGAAAGAGTGGCCCCTGCTCGCTGCAACTGGAGAAAGCCCTCGCACAGAAATGAAGACCCAACACAGCCAAAAATAAATAATAAATAAATTTTTTTAAAAAAATGGAAGGACATTTCTATGTGGATTCTTGCAGAAAAGATGCTATCTTGGAAAAGATCCCCATTCTATCTTCATTTCCCACCCTTGTAGACTTAACATTTATATAAGCAATAAACTGTAAGACGATACCTCAAATTGATTTATAACAGTTTCTGCTACCTAAGTGAGAGAGGTAGTTGAGATAGAAATTAAGATGAGTTATAGAAAAGAATAAAGTTATATTTTTTGGCAACCTGAAATTTTTGGACTAATATAGGTACCCATTACTTTAAATTTGGGGACCAAATTGAGTCAAATTTTAAAATAAACACTTTAAAAATCCTTCAAAACCACATTTCTTCCTTTCAAGAGAAATTTCCCTTGGATAGCTCCTTCAGAGATTGAAATGGATCGGTGATATTGTGGCATCAGCTACCAGATTTATATATATTTATATACTTTGTGGATTGGATGAACACTTTATTACTTGAGAATCACACATAGCAAAAGTCAGTAAGCTAATAAGTATGCCGTAGGTACAGCAGAAACAAATAATAAAAGGAGGTAAACATAAGTGAGGCCAATCTCTTGATGAGAAACAGATGATCATGTTTTGAACCCATACCCTTGACTCTCAAGTATAGCTTCAGTAATTCTCATATAAATTTACCTATATTTCAGAATTCTGATTTATGAAGAAACCAGCTTGGAATATGAGAAATAAAGGGGTATTTTATAGGACTAACTCATAGAATAAGGTTTAATAAATATTTGTGGACCTACTAAACTTAAGGTATTATCGTATAAACTGTAAAAAATGAGAAAAGCATATGATGCCCAGTCCCTGATATTGCTGGTTTGTAGTTTAGATAAGAGGAACATGCATGAGAAGCAAAATTACAATTTAACCATATCTTAAGGCAGTATGACAATAATTGTAGTTTTTATTGTTGTTGCTTTGTACTATCAGATTATTATTCGAGGACTCTTACTACACTGGCTTTCATCTCAAAAGTCAGAGCTATCATGAGGGCTATCAAGAAATCATAGCTATCATGAGGGCTCTTTTTTCCTGGTAATTCTTTGCAGATTATCAAGATAAATATCCACACGGGCTCAGAAAATTAACCCTTCCTTATTTATTAGCTCTTTTAAGCATCAAAGGCAAAACAAAAACAAACAATAAGCAAACAAAGAAAATGAACAAAGGACTTTAGATGAAACAGTAAGGTCTCATAACCTCTGGATATGACTGCTAGAGGCCTGCTTATCAATTTCCCATCTATTCTTCTTATGACATAGAAGTGGAGTGATAAGCTTGTGGTGGACAGACTGTAAGATGGCGCCAATGGTCCTCGCCTCCAGGTATTCAGGGTCACATGCAATTCCCTCCCCTTGAGTGTGGGCTGGCCTGGTGACATGCTTCTAACTAGTAGACTATGGCAAATTTGACGGGATGCCACTTCTATGATTGTGTTAAAATTTTAATATCCGTCTTGGTAGCAGACTATCTCACTTGCAGACTTTAATGAAGCAATCTAACACATGGAGAGACCCCTATGGCAGGGAACTGAAGGTTGGGTCCAGCCAACAGCCAATGAGGAAATGAGGCCCCCAGTCCAACTACTCACAAGTAACTGAGTCTTGCCAACAGTCATGTGAGCTCAGTAGTGGTTCTTTCCCAGCCAAATATTCAGATAAGACTCCAGTCATGGATGACAAATTTACTAGATTTGATGGCAAATATTTGATTACAGCTTTGTTAGCAACCCTGAAACAGAAGACCCAACTAAGCCATGCTCAGATTTCTAACCTGCAGAAACGGTAAGATAATAAATGTGTGTTGTTTTAAATTTCACCTTTAAATTTGTGAGACTATCACACAGCAATAAATGAACAATACCTCTTCTATTTTTTTCAAACAGATTTATTGACATAGAATTCACATACCATACAATTCACCCAATTGACATGTACAATCTAATGACTTTTTAGTATACCACAGATGTGTGCAACCATGACCTCAGTCAATTTTACGTTTTTATCACCTCAGAAAGAAACCCTGTACATTTTGGTTATAACTCTCCTAGTGCCCCTTCCCCAAGCCCTAAACAACCCTTATTCTACTTTCCGTTTCTATAGATTTGCCTAGCCTGGACTTTTACATGGAATTATATAATATGTGGTCTTACGTGGCTGGCTTCTTTCACTTAGTGTAATGTTTTCAAGGGTCACCCATGTTGTAGCATTTATCTGTACTTCATTCCTTCTTATGGTTCAATAATATTCTATTGCATGGATATATCACAATTCATTTATCCATTCATTAGTTGATGGACATTTGGTCATTTCCTCCATTTGGCTATTATGAGTAATATTGTTATAAACATTTGTGCACAAGGTTTTTTTTGTGGGCATATGTTTTCATTTCTCTTGGATATATAGAAGTGGAATTGCTGGGTCATATGAGAACTCTTTTAATAATGTAAGGAATTGCCAGTCTGTTTTCCAAACTGGCAGCACAATTTTAAGTTCTCACAGGTAGTATATGAGTGTTCCAATTTTTCCATATCTTTACCAACACTTGTTATTATCCAACTTTTAAATCAGCCATCCCATGTGCTATTGCATTGTGGTTTTGACTTGTATTCCCCTGTTGACTAATGATGCTGAGCATCTTTACACTTACTCATTGACAATTTGTATATCTTCTTTGGTGAAATTTCTTCTCAGGTCTTTTGTCCATTTATAGCTGAGTTGCCTTTTTATTATTGAGTGGTAAGAGTTCTTTTTATACTCTAGATACAAGATCAGTATCAGATATATGACTTAAAAATATTTTCCCATTGTGTGAGTTGTCTTTTCATGTTCTTGATAGTGTCCTTTGAGACAGAGTTTGATTTGATTTCAATGAAGTCCAATTTATTTTCTCTTTTATAGCTTGTGCTTTAGCATCATAAAGAAAAGATTGTCGGGCTTCCCTGGTGGCGCAGTGGTTGGGAGTCCGCCTGCCGATGCAGGGGACACGGGTTCGCGCTCTGGTCTGGGAAGATCCCATATGCCGCGGAGCAGCTGGGCCCGTGAGCCATGGCCGCTGGGCCTGCGCGTCCGGAGCCTGTGCTCCGCAATGGGAGAGACCACAACAGTGAGAGGCCCGTGTACCGCAAAAAAAAAAAAAAAAAAAAAAAAAAAAGAAAAGATTGTCAAAAGATTGTCAAATTCGAATTCATACAGATTTACCCTTAAGTTTTTCCCTAGGATTTTTTATAGTTTCATCATTTACATTTAGATCTTTGGCCCATTTCAAGTTATTTTTCGTATATGTTATAAGGTATGGTTCTAATTTCACTGTTTTCCATTTCGATATCCAGTTGTCCCAGCAGTTTGTTGAGAAGTCTATTTTTTTTTCTGCAAAGAATGATCTTGAAGCACTTGTCAGAAATCAGTTGACAATACACACGTTATTGTTTCTGAGCTCTCAATTATATTTCATTGTTCTATGTGCATCCTTATGCTAGTACCACACTGTCCTTTTTTTTTTTTGCTTTATAACAAATTTAATCAGTTATACATATACATATGTTCCCATATCCCTTCCCTTTTGTGTCTCCCTCCCACCCTCCCTAACCCACCCCTCCAGGCGGTCACAAAGCACCGAGCTGATCTCCCTGTGCTATGCGGCTGCTTCCCACTAGCTATCTACCTTACGTTTGGTAGTGTATATATGTCCATGCCACTCTTTTGCTTTCTCACAGCTTACCCTTCCCCCTTGCCATATCCTCAAGTCCATTCTCTAGTAGGTCTGTGCCTTTATGCCTGACTTACCCCTATGTTCTTCATGACATTTTTTTTCTTAAATTCCATATATATGTGTCACCATACAGTATTTGTCTTTCTCTTTCTGACTCACTTCACTCTGTATGACAGACTCTAGGTCCATCCACCTCATTACAAATAGCTCAATTTCGTTTCTTTTTATGGCTGAGTAATATTCCATTGTATATATGTGCCACATCTTCTTTATCCATTCATCCGATGATGGACACTTAGGTTGTTGCCATCTCCGGGCTATTGTAAATAGGGCTGCTATGAACATTTTGGTACATGACTCTTTTTGAATTATGGTTTCCTCAGGATATATGCCCAGTAGCGGGATTGCCGGGTCATATGGTAGTTCTATTTGTAGTTTTTTAAGGAACCTCCATACCGTTCTCCATAGTGGCTGTACCAATTCACATTCCCACCAGCAGTGCAAGAGTGTTCCCTTTTTTCCACACCCTCTCCAGCATTTATTGTTTCTAGATTTTTTGATGATGGCCATTCTGACTGGTGTGAGATGATATCTCATTGTAGTTTTGATATGCATTTCTCTAATGAGTAAAGATGTTGAGCATCCTTTCATGTGTTTGTTGGCAGTCTGTATATCTTCTGTGGAGAAACATCTATTTAGGTCTTCGGCCCATTTTTGGATTGGGTTGTTTGTTTTTTTGTTATTGAGCTGCATGAGCTGCTTATAAATTTTGGAGTATATCCTTTGTCAGTTGCTTCATTTGCAAATAGTTTCTCCCATTCTGAGGGTTGTCTTTTGGTCTTCTTTATGGTTTCCTTTGCTGTGCAAAAGCTTTTAAGTTTCATTAGGTCCCATGTGTTTATTTTTGTCTTTATTTCCATTTCTCTAGGAGGTGGGTCAAAAAGGATCTTGCTGTGATTTATGGCATAGAATGAATGTTCTGCCTAAGTTTTCCTCTAAGAGTTTGATAGTGTCTGGCCTTACATTTAGGTCTTTAATCCATTTTGAGCTTATTTTTGTGTATGGTGTTAGGGAGTGATCTAATCTCAAACTTTTAAATGTCCCTGTCCAGTTTTGCCAGCTCCACTTATTGAAGAGGCTGGCCTTTCTCCATTGTACATTCCTGCCTCCTTTATCAAAGACAAGGTGACCATATGTGCGTGGGTTTATCTCTGGACTTTCTATCCTGTTCCATTGATCTATCTTTCTGTTTTTGTGCCAGTACCATACTGTCTTGATTACTGTAGCTTTGTAGTATAGTCTGAAGTCTGGGAGCCTGATTCCTCCAGCTCTGTTTTTCGTTCTCAAGATTGCTTTGGCTATTCGGGGTCTTTTGTTTTTCCAAACAAATTTTGAAATTTTTTGTCCTAGTTCTGTGAAAAATGCCAGTGGTAGTTTGGTAGGGACTGAATTGAATCTGTAGATTGCTTTGGATAGTAGAGTCATTTTCACAATGTTGATTCTTCCAATCCAAGAACATGGTACATCTCTCCATCTATTTGTATCATCTTTAATTTCTTTCATCAGTGTCTTATAATTTTCTGCATACAGGTCTTTTGTCTCCTTAGGTAGGTTTATTCCTAGATATTTTATTCTTTTTGTTGCATTGGTAAATGCGAGTGTTTCCTTGATTTCACTTTCAGATTTTTCATCATTAGTATATAGAAATGCCAGAGACTTCTGTGCATTAATTTTGTATCCTGCTACTTTACCAAATTCATTGATTAGCTCTAGTAGTTTTCTGGTAGCATCTTTAGGATTCTCTAGGTAGAGTATCATGTCATCTGCAAACAGTGACAGCTTTACTTCTTCTTTTCCGATTTGGATTCCTTTTATTTCCTTTTCTTCTCTGATTGCTGTGGCTAAAACTTCCAAAACTATGTTGAATAATAGTGGTGAGAGTGGGCAACCTTGTCTTGTTCCTGATCTTAGTGGAAATGGTTTCAGTTTTTCACCATTGAGGACGATGCTGGCTGTGGGTTTGTCATATATGGCCTGTATTATGTTGAGGAAAGTTCCCTCTATGCCTACTTTCTGCAGGGTTTTTATCATAAATGGGTGTTGAATTTTGTCGAAAGCTTTCTCTGCATCTATTGAGATGATCATATGGTTTTTCTCCTTCAATTTGTTAATATGGTGTATCACGTTGATTGATTTGCGTATATTGAAGAATCCTTGCATTCCTGGAATAAACCCCACTTGATCATGGTGTATGATCCTTTTAATGTGCTGTTGGATTCTGTTTGCTATTCTGTTGAGGATTTTTGCATCTATGTTCATCAGTGATATTGGCCTGTAGTTTTCTTTCTTTGTGACATCCTTGTCTGGTTTTGGTATCAAGGTGATGGTGGCCTCGTAGAATGAGTTTGGGAGTGTTCCTCCCTCTGCTATATTTTGGAAGAGTTTGAGAAGGATAGGTGTTAGCTCTTCTCTAAATGCTTGATAGAATTCGCTTGTGAAGCCATCTGGTCCTGGGCTTTTGTTTGTTGGAAGATTTTTAATCACAGTTTCAATTTCAGTGCTTGTGATTGGTCTGTTCATATTTTCTATTTTTTCCTGATTCAGTCTTGGCAGGTTGTGCATTTCTAAGAATTTGTCCATTTCTTCCAGGTTGTCCATTTTATTGGCATAGAGTTTCTTTTAGTAATCTATCATGATCTTTTGTATTTCTCCAGTGTCAGTTGTTACTTCTCCTTTTTCATTTCTAATTCTATTGATTTGAGTCTTCTCCCTTTTTCTCTTGATGAGTCTGGCTAATGGTTTATCAATTTTGTTTATCTTCTCAAAGAACCAGCTTTTAGTTTTATTGATCTTTGCTATCGTTTCCTTCATTTCTTTTTCATTTATTTCTGATCTGATTTTTATGATTTCTTTCCTTCTGCTAACTTTGGGATGTTTTTGTTCTTCTTTCTCCAATTGCTTTAGGTGCAAGGTTAGGTTGTTTATTCGAGATGTTTCCTGTTTCTTAAGGTAGGATTGTATTGCTATAAACTTCCCTCTTAGAACTGCTTTTGCTGCATCCCATAGGTTTTGGGTCGTCGTGTCTCCATTGTCATTTGTTTCTAGGTATTTTTTAATTTTCTTTTTGATTTCTTCAGTGCTCACTTTGTTATTAAGTAGTGTATTGTTTAGCCTCCATGTGTTTGTATTTTTTACAGCTCTTTTCCTGTAATTGATATCTAGTCTCACAGCATTGTGGTCAGAAAAGATACTTGATACAATTTCAATTTTCTTAAATTTACCAAGGCTTGATTTGTGACCCAAGATATGATCTATCCTGGAGAATGTTCCATGAGTACTTGAGAAAAATGTGTACTCTGTTGTTTTTGGATGGAATGTCCTATAAATATCAATTAAGTCCATCTTGTTTAATGTATCCTTTAAAGCTTGTGTTTCCTTATTTATTTTCATTTTGGATGATCTGTCCATTGGTGAAAGTGGCGTGTTAAAGTCCCCTACTATGATTGTGTTACTGTCGATTTCCCCTTTTATGGCTGTTAGTATTTGCCTTATGTATTGAGGTGCTCCTATGTTGGGTGCATAAATATTTACAATTGTTATATCTTCTTCTTGGATTGATCCCTTGATCATTATGTAGTGTCCTTCTTTGTTCTCTTCTAGTAGTCTTTATTTTAAAGTCTATTTTGTCTGATATGAGAATTGCTACTCCAGCTTTCTTTTGGCTTCCATTTTCATCGAATATCTTTTTCCATCCCCTTACTTTCAGTCTGTATGTGTCTCTAGGTCTGAAGTGGGTCTCTTGTAGACAGCATATATATGGGTCTTGTTTTTGTATCCATTCAGCCAATCTGTGTCTTTTGGTGGGAGCATTTAGTCCACTTACATTTAAGGTAATTATCAATATGTATGTTCCTATTCCCATTTTCTTAATTGTTTTGGGTTCGTTATTGTAGGTATTTTCCTTCTGTTGTGTTTCTTGCCTAGAGAGGTTCCTTTAGCATTTGTTGTAAAGCTGGTTTGGTGGTGCTGAACTCTCTCAGCTTTTGCTTCTCTGTAAACGTTTTAATTTCTCCATCAAATCTGAATGAGATCCTTGCTGGGTAGAGTAATCTTGGTTGCAAGTTTTTCTCCTTCATCACTTTAATTAAGTCCTGCCACTCCCTTCTGGCTTGTAGTTTCTGCTGAGAGATCAGCTGTTATCCTGATGGGGATTCCCTTGTGTGTTACTTGTTGTTTTTGCCTTGCTGCTTTTAATATGATTTCTTTGTGTTTAATTTTTGACAGTTTGATTAATATATGTCTTGGCGTATTTCTCCTTGGATTTATTCTTTATGGGACTCTCTGTGCCTCCTGGACTTGATTAACTATTTCCTTTCCCATATTAGGGAAGTTTTCAACTATAATCTCTTCAAATATTTTCTCAGTCCCTTTCTTTTTCTCTTCTTCTTCTGAAGCCCGTATAATTCGAATGTTGGTGCATTTAATGTTGTCCCAGAGGTCTCTGAGACTCTCCTCTGTTCTTTTCATTCTTTTTTCTTTATTTTGCTCTGCATCAGTTATTTCCACTATTTTATCTTCCACCTCACTTATCCGTTCTTCTGCCTCAGTTATTCTGCTATTGATCTCATCTAGAGTATTTTTCATTTCATTTATTGTGTTTTTAATCGATGCTTGATTCATCTTTAGTTCTTCTAGATCCTTGTTAACTGTTTCTTGCATTTTGTCTATTCTATTTCCAAGATTTTGGATCTGGGAAATAGAATCTTGGATCATCTTTACCATCATTATTCTGAATTCTTTTTCAGGTAGACTGCCTATTACCTCTTCATTTGTTAGGTCTGGTGGGTTTTTATCTTGCTCCTTCTCCTGCTGTGTGTTTTTCTGTCTTCTCATTTTGCTTATCTTACTGTGTTTGGGGTCTCCTTTTTGCAGGCTGCAGGTTCGTAGTTCCCGTTGTTTTTGGTGTCTGTCCCCAGTGGCTAAGGTTGGTTTAGTGGGTTGTGTAGGCTTCCTGGTGGAGGGGACTAGTGCCTGTGTTCTGGTGGATGAGGCTGGATCTTGTCTTTCTGGTGGGCAGGTCCACTTCTGGTGGTGTGTTTTGGGGTGTCTGCGGACTTTTTATGATTTTAGGCAGCCTCTCTGCTAATGGGTGGCGTTGTGTTCCTGTCTTGCTAGTTGTTTGGCATAGGGTGTCCAGCACTGTAGCTTGCTGGTCGTTGAGTGAAGCTGGGTGCTGGTGTTGAGATGGAGATCTCTGGAAGATTTTCGCCGTTTGATATTATGTGGAGCTGGGAGGTCTCTTGTGGATCAGTGTCCTGAAGTTGGCTCTCCCACCTCAGAGGCACAGCACTGACTCCTGGCTCCTCAATTTGGAATGATTTGTTGTCTATTCATGTATTCCACAGATGCAGGGTACATCTAGTTGATTGTGGAGCTTTAATCCGCTGCTTCTGAGGCTGCTGGGAGAGATTTCCCTTTCTCTTCTTTGTTCTCACAGCTCCCGGGTCTCAGCTTTGGATTTGGCCCTGCCTCTGTGTGTAGGTCGCCTGAGGGCATCTGTTCTTCGCTCAGACAGGACAGGGTTAAAGGAGCAGCCGCTTCGGGGACTCTGGCTCACTCAGGCCGGCGGGGAGGGAGGGGCACGGAGCGCGGGGCGAGCCTGCAGCGGCAGAGGCCGGCGTGACGTTGCACCAGCCTGAGGCGCGCCGTGCGTTCTCCCAGGGAAGCCGTCCCTGGATCCCGGGACCCCGGCAGTGATGGGCTGCACAGGCTCCCAGAAGGGCGGCGTGGACAGTGACCTGCGCTCACACACAGACCTCTTTGCGGCGGCAGCAGCAGCCCCAGCAACCCACACCCGTCTCTGGGCTCCGCGGTTTCAGCCACGACTCGCGCCCGTCTGTGGAGCTACTTTAAGCAGCGCTCTTAATCCCCTCTCCTCGCACACCAGGAAACCAAGAGGGAACAAAAAGTCTCTTGCCTCTTCGGCAGCTCCAGAGTTTTCCCGGACTCCCTCCCGGCTAGCTGTGGCGCATTAGCCCCCTTCAGGCTGAGTTCTCACCGCCAGCCCCAGTCCTCTCCCTGCGCTCTGACCGAAGCCCGAGCCTCAACTTCCAGCGCCGCCCGCCCCGGCGGGCAAGCAGACAAGCCTCTCGGGCTGGTGAGTGCCAGTCGGCACCGATCCTCTGTGCGGGAATCTCTCCGCTTTGCCATACCCAGGTACGTGGGGAGTTTCTTCCCTTTTGGGAGGTCTGGGGTCTTCTGCCATCATTCAGTAGGTGTTCTGTGGGAGTTGTTCCACATGTAGCTGTATTTCTGGTGTATCTGTGGGGAGGAAGGTGATCTCTGTGTCTTACTCTTCTGCCATCTTCCCCAGAAGTCCACACTGTCCTTTTTAATTTTTTAATTGAAGTATGGCTAATTTACAATATTATATTAGTTTCGGGTGTACAATATAATGATTCAATTTTTTATAGAGTATACTCCATTTAAAGTTATTAAAAATATTGGTGATATTCCCTGTGCTGTACATTACATCCTTGTATCTTATTTATTTTATACCTAGTAGTTTGTACCTCTTAATCCCCTTCCCCTATCATGCCCTCCCACTTCCCCTCTTCCCACTGGTAACCACTAGGCTGTTTCTGTTTTGATATATTCATTCATTTAATTTGTTAGGCTCTACATATAAGTGAAAACACACAGTATTTGTCTTTCTCTATCTGACTTACTCCACTTAGCATAATACTCTCCAGATCCATCCATTTTGTTGCAAATGGCAAAATTTCATTCTTTTTTATGGCTAAGTAATATTCCACCAAGTGTGCATATAAGTGTGTGTGTTTGTGTGTGTATACAGGGTTGTTTCCATATGCTGCCTCTTATAAAGAAATACTGCTTCACCTTCATTTTTGAAAGATAGCATTGTTGGATATAGGATACTTCATTGTCGGTTTTGTTTTCTTTAAGAACTTTAAATGTGCTAGCCCACTGCATTCTGTCTTCCATTGTTTCTGATTAGAATTCAGCTGCTATTTTATCAGAGTTCTTTTGTAAGTGATGAGTCATTTTTCTCTTGCTGTTTTCAAGATTTTCTTCTTGACTTTGACTTTCAGCATTTTTACTATAATGTGTCTATTTTGGGGACTCTGAATTTATTCTACTTTGAGTCATTGAGCTTCCTGGTTATGTACATTAATATTTTTCAATAAATTTGGGAAGTATTTAGCCATTATTTCTTCCAATCTATATTTTTTTGTTCTTTCTCTCTCTCCTCCTAGAACTCCCATTATATACATGCATGTTGTACATTTAATGGTGTCTCACATTTCTCTATGGCTGTTTTCATTTATCTTCTTGCTTTTTCTTCCTCTCTTCTTCATCTTGCATGAGCTCTATCAATGAATCATCAAGTTCTTAAAATTTGCTAATTCTTCTGTTGGTTAAAATTGGCTGTTGAGTCCCTTTAATGAATTTTTCATTTTGGTTATTGCACTTTCAACTCCAGTATTTCCATTTGGTTATTTTTAATATAATTTCTCCCTTGTTATTTATATTCTCTTTTTTGATGTGGCATTGTCATCTTACTTTCCTTTACTTCCTAATCATGGTTTCCTTTATTTCTTTGAAGTCTTTTTCTGTTAATCCAACATCTGTTTCCTCTCACAGGCAGTTTTTGTTGCCTGCTTTTTCCTCAGTGCATGGATCATACTCTCCTGTTTCTTTGCATGTCTTCTAAAGTTTTTGTTGGAAACTGGAATGGTAGATATATTTTAGCAAGTCTGGGTCCTGGTTCTCCCCACTTATTATTGTTATTTACTTGTGTACTTATTCAGTGACTGGCTGGGTTATTTTAGTGAAGTCTATTTCCCCCATCACGAGGGAGCTAGTGTGAAACCTCTAATGTTACTTCACAGGGAATGTAGTCTTGAGTATGCTCACAGTCACGGAAAATAGTTATGGCAGGGCTCTCTTTGGCTGTCTCAGTTCCCTGACCATACTCAACAGTTAAGCTCCACTAATTACTGATTGTTTTATTGTTTTCAAAAATTCCCTGAGGGATAAATTGCTTCACAGATTTTTCCAATCAAATTCAGACTTTTTTGAAGGGATAGTACCCCAAGTTAGGGTTTGAGATTTGTCCTGACCCCTGAAAGGTTCTTCCCAATTGTCTCTTTTCCTGTTTCTGACAGGGAAACTCTCTGTCCTATAGAGTGTATATCTCCAATAACAATGTCCTCCCAATGACATTTTGCCACAATTTTCAATGTTTTTGAGAATGCCATTAAGCTTGAACTTTACACTCTATTGCAAAAGAAGTCAGTTAGTTCTACTGGGGAGGGATTTTGAACTAGCACTAACCCTAACTTCTCCTCCCAGGCAAAATCTCTGAGCCAAGGCTCTTGTGCTGGGGGAATGAATGATGGCATGCTTCTGAATGACACCCTCACTTGAGACGATGAACACTTGGTGGACGGGGGGACCCCCAGGCCTCCTCAGTTTGCTTTTTTCAGCAGTGAACCTCCCACCCATGAATTGGAGCCAGGGTGACTGGGGCCCAGTATTTTCAGGGGTGCAATCCCTAATGGTAGAGCCTCTGTCCTATTTAGTGGGAAATGGGTAGAAGACAGGAGTCTCTACCTCTCAGCTGCATTCATTTGGAACTTAGCCTCAGCAACAGGTAGCTTGGGCAGGATGAGAAATGTAAACAGCTTGCACCTCCTGGGAAAATTGCCCTTTGAAAGCTGGTGGAAGAGTGAGTCCTATGTTTTCTACTGTACCAGTCTGGAGTGATGGGCTGAGCTGGGAGAGAGAAGGCTTGATTCAAACATTACATATTCTCCCCAGTTCTTACTAGTTTTAGTAGAGTCTCTCAAACGTGCTGTTTTTCTCAGTGGCCTTATGCTCTTAAAATCATTTCCAGAGATTTTAAATAGTTGGAGTTTTTATCTTCTTTTTTCTTTCTTTCTTTCTTTTTTTTGTTTTTTCAGACCAGAGATCACTTTCACTGGGGAGCAGGTTTGTGGAGCTCAGTCTGTCATGCTGAAAGTGGAACTCTGCACACTGTCTATTTTTAACACTTTAGAACTTTGGGTTCTGCTTAATTCAGGCAAAAAGAAAAATCTATTACAAAGGTCATTTCTTCGACTACTACAAGTGAAGGATTCAATATTTACAATAGACAGAGGATTTTTTTTTTGGTCATTGTCTGGTAGTAGCAGTTCTTTCTCTAAATATATATACTTTGCATTTCCCTTCTTGGCTCTTGCTCAGGACACAGCTGATAAAGCAATGATGTGATGAGGGAGCTAATGAGAGAAAACACTCTATGCTTCCCCTTGATTCATAATTTTTTAAGTAACAAAATAAAATTTCCCTGGAATATTTATACTTTATACATCAAGCACATTGAGACATGTTGTCAGTTCCCACTTTTAATTACTCTTCTAATTGCTTTTCATTTTAAATCCTATCATAAACCTACTTTATACCACCTGCTCATTCACAGTAAAATGGGGAGAGAGTGGAGAGAAAGAAAGGGAGAACAGAGATTATGACTAAAATAAATTCATTTTAATCTTAGGCATTCAAAAATATGTTACATACAAGAACACTGCCTTCACACCTTGAGGGCATGAAGTAATGTAATCAAGAAACAGCATGCAGTGCTATCTAAATCAGTTTGCATTTTACATATGAAATTCTAGACACACAGGCATAAAACTTACTCAACATATGTGTCGCTGTTATGTTCTAATAACATAGGTTCTGATCTAAGTTATTTTATAAACCACTAAAGATTGGGGGTATACTTTTTTAAATCAGAATTTCACATAGTGTGATTTTTCTGTCCATTTGTCACCTAGAAGTGTTTATTTAAAGTGTCAATTCTAGTTCCTATTCAAGTCATTATCTATAGGGACTGAGAAAATAATAATGCATTTTTAACAAGCCCTCCAGGTGATTTCAGTGTACACTGAAGTTCGAGAGCTAGTCAGTCTGTACTTGTTTTATGTGAGGGGTTCATTGATGTGCTTCCCTGAAGGAGCTGATGCTTATGATGGAAAGAATGTTGGGATGGATATCAGGAAGAGGCTGCTCTGCCACTCAGGAGCAACTTGTTCATTCTGAACATTGGTATTTTCATTTATAAAACTACAGTAATATTTCAGTTTGCTTCTTAGGGTTAATGTGAATATCAAATGAGATCCATCAATCCAGCAAAACCACTTTGCAAAATGGGACACACTTTACAAACAGGGAACCTTAGATAAAAGTTTTGTTTTACCTTCACAATGACTAAGATATATTTTACAACTTTACTGGTATAGAAAGTAAAAAAAATTAGAAAATTATAATTACAGAATAAAACAAAATAGGTATGGAAACCTGCTTTCAGTTTATTTCAACAGGTGACAGAAGCTAGAAAATGTGGTACATACACCAAAATATGCCCAAAGCTTACATACTGATGGTCACCTTAAATACATTTAGTGAGTCAGAATAAGTTATGGGTGACTTGCAATGATCGATAATAAGGATATTAATTATATTCTTGAATTGTAGCACCTACATTTAGTTCCCAAAGAATAGAATGATTGTTATAGCCAGCAATATTTATCAAAGTGACACCAAAGTCACAATATATGAATTTACTCCTCACCTACTGAAATTTAAGACATTGATTAAATCAGGTGATGATACACGCAGGACATCCTAGAACTACTCTATATCAAAAGGACAACTCTGCTGACAGCTTCCCCTTGAAACATCTGCAAGTCGCCAAATTCCAGAGAGCATATGTCTGGAAATGGTATCAATGGCATACTGTTAAAGAGTGAATCACTGATCTGCCAGAAGTCCTTCACCTCTCTAAAAACATTCTGTTGCTATTAGAGGTCACTGATTATTTTTATTCAAGGAGAAAGGAACATTTACATTAGCTAGAGTTTTTCCTGTACAATGCCTAAAGCCTATGTAAAGGACGATCAATCAGAAATTTACAGGGAAACTATCATCATGACCATAACCATGTGGGGAGGGAGAAGGCTGATGCACACACATCCTTTATAATACAGATAAGACAACTCTCAAATTTCAGGCAATCAGAATCTTGTTTCTTCCATGTATGTTTCTTGATGTGTCTAAGTTAATAACATGGAGGCCTGCATGACATTTAAAATCATAAAATTCTAGCTTAGAAAGATACTATTGAAATAATCTACCTAAAAGAGGTAAACTCAAATATTTTCAGGATAATCAGCTGAGGTAAGTTAAATAGAGACCGATGGTTGCAGCATAGAGACATTTGGATTCACATACTAGAAAGACAGAGACCACCGTCTGTGAGCTCTGATTCACCCAGTCCTCTTGTTTATAAATGACAGAAGAAACTGAGAACGATAAAAATCATGCAGCTTTTTAGTAGCAAGGACCAGATTACAACCCAGTTCCACTAATGTATTCAATTTGGGTTTGATTTATAATCTAAGCTAGGGACATTTTAACATGCCTGAAATAATTTATACATTTCCTAAACCCAAATTTGCAAGACAGATTTATACATTTTATTTTAAAGCATCCAATTTATGACTTTCATTCATTTAGATATCTTGGCAGAATAATTACTAAATACCCTAAAGTTTTTGAATGCTTGATTTACACTATTAATTTATACAATATTTTTTCTTATTTTCTCAACTGTGCTTATCATGACATGCTATATTCTATGTCTATATGTACACTCCCTTTCAATAAGAACTATGTATCTACATACTTGTACAGACACTTAAATTGTTTTCTGATACATCTACAGCCTAGGTGGCCAACAGATAAATTTTATATATGGCCTACTTCTCTAAAAAGTTAGTCAGTGAAATTATTTCTTCAGTAATATGGTGCTTAATGGATTATTAACCAACTAAATTGTGGGATTTTATTTAAATGAATTATTGAACTGCAACTAGGATTCCAGATGGCTGGAATATTTAATAGGCAATATGGGAAAATATAGAAGGTTAGGATAGCTGCCTCAAAAAATATTAAACAACTTTTAAAGCTTTTTGACATACTGGCAATACTACTCAAACACTGCAAAATGCTTTTATATATTAAATACCACTAACAAATGGGTGAAACTCATAAGCATATGTTCTCACCTTTAAACAGGGGACACAATACACATAAATGCAAGGTCCTAAATAAATTATAGATTTATAACCAGATGTTGTAAGGGTAGATAAAAAATATGTTCTCAAAAAGCTAATAGCCAGCTCATTAAGGTCACAGTCACCTTCTGCTCTTCTAATACATTGAAATGAACATCATAGAAAACAGATATTGTGGAGAAAGCAGCCACAAGTTAATAGAGGGAAAATAAAGGAAAGTAGACAATTTGAGAACTTACACTCAGTGACTTTAGTCTATGTATTAGGCACCAAAAGGTAAAAATGCATTTTATTAAACCATGACCAACACCAACATTTTATTTTATAAAATATACAAGTTAAAGTAGCTTCTTTCAGAAATACTTAATTGCAATTAATATTTATCCCTTAATAGAAAAAAAGGATTTATATTTAGAGTAAACATGGCTTTTCAAATATTATATTTCTAGGGAAGAACGAATAGATCTTAATGAGTAATGAAATAATGGGAAGAAAGGGAAAGGAAATGTTGAATGTGCTGAGTGTCAAGTGCCAGTGGAAATGCTGGGCCATTGATTGGAAGTCAAGAATAAATAATTTAGAGGGAAGCTATGGCTGGAGATTTATTTTATAAAACTCCTGCTGAGAATGATAGCTAAAACTATGAATTTTAATAGTCTGTTAGTTATGAGGTAAACTAACAGATAACTAAGGAGGAAAATGTACAAAGAAGGAAGGAGTAAAGCCCTAACTCTGTCTAAGCTTTGGACCCAGAATAGGGGACCCTGAGGAAAGGAAAGAAGCATGGTACTAAGAAGCAAGAAAATTGCAAGTTTAATGCTATTTTATTAAAGCCACTAAATAGTTTGATTTTAAGAATAGCTAAAGATGCAAACAGGATAACTACACACACTTCTGAGCCACAGTTTTCTCATCTATTGAAGGACATATCATTAAAATGCCCAAAGATTGCTTCCAGCTCATGCAAATTCTGTCAGTTGGCAATTAGAAGTTTGGGTGCTTTAGTGGACTGAGAGAAAATTCAGATTTCAAGGGACTATTTAAAGAGCAGGTGGGTAGTCAATGGTTTCTCTCTGAAGGCATCATCTTTGTCAATGACTTTCAAAATATTCTCATCATATAAAGTCACAAACATTTGCACACATCTATTTAATCTGTAGAATTGACTGTTCAAGATATAATTACAGCTATCTTTCTATTTTCAAGAAATTCTTATCCTTATAGCAAACTTTAAGAATAAAATGTTACTATTAATCACTAAGACATTCTTGAAACCAGCTTTGATCTTAATATTAACTTGGAAAGGCCAGTGAAGACATAAAGAATGAGTTACAACCATAGCAACAAAGTCAAACATGGTAACAAGAAAAAGGCAGAGTTACATTTTTCTAGGCAAGAGGGCCCTGACTCTGCTCTCTATACAAGGTGACTCCCATGATTTATGGTTTAAAATAAATACTTAAATACTACTATAAGAAAGTAGTTGGGGGCTTCCCTGGTGGTGCAGTGGTTAAGAATCCGCCTGCCAATGCAGGGGACATGGGTTTGAGCCCCAGTCCGGGAAGATCCCACATGCCGCAGAGCAACTAAGCCCGTGCGCCACAACTACTGAGCCTGTGTGCCACAACTACTGAAGCCTGTGCACCTAGAGCCCGCGCTCCGCAACAAGAGAAGCCACTGCAATGAGAAGCCCGCACAGTGCAACAAAGAGTAGCCCCCGCTCACTGCAACTAGAGAAAGCCCGTGTGCAGCAACAAAGACCCAACGCAGCCATAAATAAATAAATTAATTAATTCTTGAAAAGAAAAGAAAGTAGTTGGAATAATATTACTAAGAGGATAGTATTATTTTGGACAAAATATTAGGAAGGATAGAGGACCAACCCACTAGATGAAATATTATTTATGAACTTGTGTGCCCTAATAAATTTCCAAGAAAGAGATAGACTATATACAGATAGAATAACAAAGAGAAAAACTAGACTGTATTCATAGTGGATGAATGTAACATACTTTTATTAGAAACTGATAGTACTAAACTTAATCCAAATAGAAATGTAAACATAATGAATTGATTGTATGTGATATATACTGATATATCTATATTTATAGAATCCTATACCCTAAAAAGAGAAAATATACATATTTTAAAACATATGGAATAGAATATATGGAACATTTACAAAATTTTATCAGATACTAGGTCTTAAAGAAGTTTCAAAAATTTGTCATGTCCTAGAGGGGTGGGATAGGGAGGGTGGGAGGGAGACGCAAGAGGGAGGGGATATGGGGATATATGTATACGTATTGCTGATTCACTTTGTTTTACATAATAACACACCATTGTAAAGCAATTATACTCCAATAAAGCTGTTAAAAAATCTGTCATGTTGGACCCCAATTTGTATATATTACATTTTGTGTATAATATATTGTATTTGTATTATGAAATATAATTTCCTTGCAGCTATATGTATTTACGTGACTGAGGTCTTACTAATAAAATGGAGTGGAAATGATGACTGTAACCTCTGTTCCCCTTGTTACAAATAAGTTATTTGCCTCAGATTTTCTTTCTTCTTTTCTATAAGCTGGACTTCAGATAGGCACCAATGAGCTTTCACTCTGCAGACAAGGAAGTCATCTTGGGGAGAGCAGAACAACTAAGATGGAAGGAACCAGAACACTTGAACTACCCTGTGGAGCAGAGCTGTCCCTCTGGCCTGGACCAGGCAGACTGTTATATAAGAGAGAAATACATCTCCATTCTATTTAAGCCACTCTAGTATCTTTGTTACAGCAACTTCGAATTGATGCTAAAAATATTTTTCAAAGCATTTAAAACCACTGGAGTGATGTAGATGCTTTCCAGTTAATGCGGACATGTCTGTATAGGATTTCAATAACTTTGGTATTATAAGACATCCCACGCTCACTCACTAACACATGTACTCTATCACTAGCAAGTTGATGTCAGAACTGTCTAAATCCTTTTATCTATAGTACATTGTTCTCAATTTTCAACTCTCCCATGATTCAAGATTGCACTCAAATGTTTAATAAGAAAACTCCTGTTTCAAACAAAGGCTAATGTTTTGCATATCATAAAAATTATATGTATATACAATAAAACTGTCAAAAAGATCAAAGATTCTACAAAGCATTAGAATAGTAGGCAGTTTCTACCTTAAATAGGTTAAGTTTAAGAGTTTTCTTCTAAGTAGAGAGATCATAGACCACAACGTAGGCTTATAAAACGTATTTGCTAGATTGAACACAGACTTAAGCAAAAATGTGTTGATTTTTGAGTGTCAACAATGTGCTTGGCATTGTGTACTTTGCATCATATGCGTGCATATAGCTAATAATCTCCATGTGTTCGCTGAATTTAATTTGTAGTATTTCATCTTATCTTTTAAAAAATCCCAATAAAGAAATTATTGTTAAATCTATTAGTCAGATGAGGGAACTCTGACATAGACAGATTAGCTCATTGGCTGGAGATCAGAGCTATGAAATGGCTGCTGTGGAATATGAACAAGGGTCTCTCTAACCTCTGGACTGTTTTAGCAAGAAACCAAGTGAGCTTTGAAGACTAGAAATAATTTTTTAAATCCTCAAACTTTTTTTTCCAGTGTAAAAATTATGACAAAAAACCTTGTCATTAGTCTAGATCTTGGGGTTTAGATATCCCATTCATGAGAAACTTTTACAATGCTTGAGTTGACTTTTCAGCTCTGCTGTTGACTAGCTATGTGACCTGGGACAAATTTTTTTATATGTAAATTTGAAATATTAAATTAACTTTTAGTGGATTTAAATAAAATATAGACAGGTAAGCATATTTCATTTAATTTAAGTAGCTTTGAAACATTATATAAATTTAAACAAAAATTAAATCTTTCATGAATTCATCAAATATTTATAAATTTATCATTCACCAAATATTCATCAAATGCTGAATTTGGTAATTAGCAGTATTTATCAATATATTTTTTATTAAATATCAGCAAATAGTTTTTACTAAATTAGGTCAACCAATTTTAATCTATTTATCAATACCTAGCTCTTTCCTCTTTTTCTCTACCATTACCGTGTTCCTTTTCTCTGACTTCTTTAAAAGAAAGCTTTCTTTACAAATATAAATGTCATAGATAAATTTATCAACAAATACTTGTCAAATAATGTTATCTTTCAAAAAAGTGGCGGTAGGCACATTGAGAGATAAAAGAGAAGAAAAAGGATTCATTAATCACAAGGAGCTTGCTAACTTATTTGGGAGAAAAAAAGATATACCAGAAATAATACAGTATATAAGAACTGAGAATTCAAATTGAGAAGCAGAGTATGTAAAGCAAATATAAATTCAGAGAAAGGGGTAATTAGTGGTAGTGATAGGTCTTCTCTGAACCAGGGAGGACATGAGAGAATGGCTCATTGCCAACTTATTTATTAAGCCTATTCAAGTGTTTCCTTTAGAAGAGACAGTCGTTATGGTCATTTGTGTTTCTAAGACCAGTACTTAACTTTCAAAACACATTTCCAAACAATCAACATATAGTATAAACTTAATAGGATCTATCTTTTGGACTTATGTATATTTTATTGTGGATTTGAAATACTCCCCATGTAAATTCTTCTATTATTGTACTATGTACCAGTCACAGTCAAGGTAAGAAAATAGAAGTAGTTAATGTTAATAAGAGAATTTTATACAGGAAATTATTTAAGCTGGTATTAGAAAATCAAGGAAAAAAACAGTAATACTGAGGTGAAAAATAATAACTGTAAGAAATAGGTAACAGCCCTAAGACTAAGGGACCAAAAGGAAGAGTAGGGTTATCAGAAGTTAGCAGTTTAGAGGAAGGACCCTGCAGATCCAGAACCAAAGACTTTGAGGAGCAGACACTGCAGGGTTAACTTTGATATCTCTGGGACCTCAGAGAGGACGCCTGCACAGCTGGGTCCAGGCCCTGAGGGAGGGAGGAGGCCAGCTTGTTGATGATGACATTGCTGCCAAGGCTGCTTGTAAGAGTAGTGAAAAACCTGAGAACCAGAAGCAACTGCTGCTGCCCAAGGTGAAGGGCCAAGGCTGGAGCAATGCCAACAAGAACCAGCAAACAGGAAAAGGAAATCCCTTTCTCTCTCTTCCTGTTGTTTGCACTTGTTCTAGTGTCCCTATGGCAGAACCTAACGGGAAGCCAGTTGGCAAAGAAATGTGCTTGGCAGAGTGCCAGCCCCAGCATCAAACTATGCATAGAACAAAAGCTTAATAACTAGCACAATCACGTTCTAAGATGAGGACTGGAATGTAAACATTCCATAATAAACTTACCATTTTACTATGAAATTGAAATCCCTCCCACGTAATTTTGTTGTACTGCATTTAGCTTTTGTTATTGCTAAATGTGCATCTTTCGGTGGGAAAAAGAAAGAAAAAAATTCTTGAAAGGTGAGTGAATGTAATAATACAATCATCAACCATTTAGAGACTATCACTGAAAGGAAGAAAATATTTTATATATATATATATATATATATATATATATATATATATGTCTCTTGCCCCTAATTCCTGAAACCCTTGTAAATAGGATTGCCAGGAGAATCTTTCTTTCTAACATTTAGAGTTCGACCCCAGTTCTTGACACAGAGCTCCTAAGACTTTGTAATTACTTTAGTGATAGGAGCAGGTGACACCAAACTCCTAAATCCCTTGAATTTCCTGGCTGATATAAGTGTCTTTTGTTCTAATGAGGTGACTCTTAGTAGGCTCCTAGATGGGGGCTGGTAACAAGAAAGACCAATCCATGATTGGAAATTTGAGACTTTCAAGCCCCAACCCCTTTCCTCTGGAGAGGAGAGAAAGGCTGAAAATGGAGTTGCAAAATATTAGAAAATCAAATAAAAAGCTATATAAAACAAAACCACATTGTGATCAACTGGGAATTACTGCAGGGATGTAAAATTAGTGCAATAAATAAAAACCAATAATGTAATTCACCTCGTTAATAGAACAAAGGTTAAAACTCATAATCAGCTTAATAGATACAGAGAAAGTCTTTGACAAAAATCAACATCCATGCTCTAAAAAAAAGTTCTCAGCACACTTGGAAAATAAAAGAATGTCCTTAATTTGATAGAGGGCATCTAAATAAAACCAAACAAATGAAAAAAGCAAAACAAAAACTACAGCTGATGTTATACTTAATGGTGAAATACTGAATGATTATTCTGTAAGATCAGGAGCTATGCAAGGTTGTCCACTCCAGCCTTTTATAGCTATTTTACTATAATGAGTTTTTGCAGTGAAACAGAGCAACAATATTGGGAAAGAAAGAATAAATCTGTCTACACCCACAGACAGCACACTTGCTTACACAGAAAGTCTTAAGGACTCTACCAAAAAAAAAAATCTTAGAATTATTAAGTAAAATTAGCATGATCACAGGATATGAAGCCAATATACAATAACTTATTGCATTTATTTATACTAGGAAATTGAAATTTTTAAATGATACTATTTATAATAGTATGACAAAATATGACAATCTGAGGAATACATTTAACAAAAGATGCTTAAGATTGTAAGTCTGAAAACCACAAAATATTACTGTGAGAAATTAAAGGCAATTTAAATAAATAGATAACTATACTACATTCATAGATTGGAAGATTCAATATTATTAAGATGTCTACTCTCCCCAAACTGATCTATGGATTCATTGTAATACCAATCAAAATCCCACTAGGCATTTTTATACAAATTGACACACTGATTTGAACATTTATATGAAAATCTAAATAACCTAAAATAGCCTAAACAATTTTTGTTTTAAATTATTTTTTATTTTTTCTTAATTTAAAATATTTATAGATATAGGAGTCAAACAGGTGAGACAGTCACCTGTGTATAAATGGGGGACAATATATAGTAGAGGTGCTTCCAAAATTGTGTTTTGAGGAACAACAGTGCCTGCAAGATGATGACATGAGTTCTATGATCTAATAAAATTAGTAAAACATGGCAAACAAAATGTTCATCTTGAAAGTTTTAACATTTTGGGGGGCTGTGAGTGATTCTAAAACAAATATAACTAGTTTTACTTAATATATTGTCTCCTAAACTTTTTGAACCATAGGCCGTTCTCTCTAAAAATCTCCACCTTTCAATTTAACATCTTTTAACATCTTTACCCCTGTGCAGCACAGTGTGGGGAACACAAACTAGCATTTTCTCCTCAGCACTCTTTGTAGTAAGGGAATAAAAACAGATGCATTAACATCACAAAAGGAGAGAGAAAAGTTATTTCATTACAGCAAATATAATAACTTGTAGTAAAATCGCACAGAATATTCTGTTTAGAAAGCATGTCCTCCTTTATATGTAGTTTTCATTTAAATGATTAAACATACTTGCCATTTCAATACTCCAGTTAGTTAGAAATTCTATTAGGTGAAAGAGCTTATACCAATAATTCAGGATACCATAATTTAAGAGTTTACACTATATCACTGTATACTTCTTAAGTATGTCCTTTGTGTTAGTTCATTTTATGTTCATGGTTAATCATAGATTCCTTGTGGGCTAGAATATGTCTTTTTTTTTCCCACTAAATGTAATTAAGTGCTGCATACATATTCACTAGGAGTTTAATAAATGTTTTTAATCAATATTTCATGGAAACTATTGAGATTCAGTATCTCCAGATTTCTTATTTTTTAAACCAGAATTTACATTGATTAATTTGTTTACTTGTTACTTAACATTTAGTTTAAAATATATTTCCATTTAAGTTTACGTTTTTGAGACTATTCTTAGCTAGTTGGTTATATTGCTAGATGTCAAATTGCTACTTAACAATTATCCTGATTTGTTCATTTGATTATATACAATTTTACATTTTGGGTGTAGTATCTGCTTATGTGTATCAACAAGATGTTTTTTATTCAGAAAATGTATTGAATTAATTACTGTCTAACAAAGTGGGTTATAATCTTAACTAGAAGGACATGCCCTATATAGTATATCCAAACCGTGCCACCTCAAATTCCTTTAAATATGCTCACTCAGATGATTGATATAGATGACTTGGAATGAAAACACAATATACTACGTTGGATTAGTAAAGTAGGCTTTGACTGTAAATAGTGGAAAGTATTCATGAAATAATGGAATATTCATATAAACAAGTGGAAAATGTCATTGATCAAAATCAAAAATATTATACAAGAAAGTAGTGAGGTTCCTAACCAACTTACAGACCTAAAGACATTCTAATAACACAAAATCATTTTATTTAAAAAGTTGTCAGTACCTATTACTGTAAAAGTACCAGATTTTCAGTTATATAATCTATCTAATACTAAACAGGAGACTGGGTAAATAAAGGATACTAGAATAGATACATAAACATTTATAACAAGGACCACATTTTACATATACTAGTTTCAATAAAGAGATGAATAATGAAACACATCTTTTTTTTAGCCCGAAACACATCTTTTTGAAAAGAGCAACTACTAAATCAAATAATCTAGCTGGATCTACATGAATCAACACAGGTGCATTTCCAAAGCATAATAAGTGAAAAAACCAAGGATAGGTTTACTGGAAAAGATAGGTTTATAATTTTATTATTTATGTAAATACAAAAAAAATACCATCACTTTTTCTGGGATGATAAACGTCAGGAGAGAGAGAAGGGAAATATATTGTGGGAAATGAGTTTAGTTGTATCTGTAATGTTTAATTTATTAGAAAGAGATATAGGAGGAAGGAAGGGAGGGAGGGAAAGGCAAAGAGAGAGAGAGAGAAATCTAAAGCAGAAACAAGCAAACAAAACCCAGTATTTAATGTCATTCACAACCAAATCTATAATCTCAGTGTATATTTTTCATAGTTCCTTGAGTATTTGGGAACAAGAGGAGGAAATGAAGAGATGAGATTCTAGAATTTATAACTATCAATCTACCCTATGTTTAAGCATCCAGGAGAAAGTGGCTTCAGAGAAGCACATCTATCCACAGTGATGCATAAACTGCCATCTCAGTGCCACAGCATTAATTAATGCTCAAAGGAACATACTTAGTAATGTCCTCCTGGGAATGGCACTTGAATAGCAAATTTTAGAAATTTTAAGTTCTTCCCTTCAGTGCATGCTGAAAGACCAGTTTGAGTTAACTAAAATGAAGTTGTGAAATCATACCTACTCTAGTTACAACTTAAATTCTCAGTATTCAATCACCAATAACAATAACTTTTCCCCACCTGATCACTTTCAAAAGGAGTGTAAACCAAATAAACATCCACAGGGACAGACTTATTTGGATGCATCTGTAGCATAGATTGTTGGTGACCATCCATAACTACTTGGCAGCAGCATTTGCACTGACAGCTTCTTGCTGCAAGCCCCAGTGACTCTAAAAACTCTCTGGAATATGTGGTAAGTGGTCTTATTTACATTTTCCAGATGAAGTATTGCCAAAGAGATTGAGCAGGTAATTATTTTTTTAAAAAAGAAAATTTGAATACTTTTAAATACGAGAATTCTTGAATATAAAAGATGTATATTTTAAAATGTAGCCATCCATTTCCCCTCACTCAAATTAAATTACTATTCACTTTTGCATCCCTCCCTCTCATTCACGAGTGCACATGCGTTCACTCTCTCTCTCTCTCCCCCTTCCCCACCTTTATCTTCATCTTTAACTAAGACTGCAAATTGATTTCCTGCACCCATTCTCTCCTTATGTCTTATCTAAACAAGCTGGAATGCTACATGTTTCAGTATCCCTAGCATTGAGGGGTACTATACAACTAAACTTGGCTAACGAGATACAAATGAAAGTTAGTCTGTATCCCTGAAAAGAATGGAGAGATGTCTTTATGAATCCTGTCTCTTGCTTCTGGTTTAAAATGCAAAAACGACAACTAAAGCTCCAACAGCCATTTTGGATCATGAGCTGACATAAAAATTCTGAAAACAGCAGAGAAGGAAATTACGTGGTTGGGTGCCACCATGATGTCGCCATACCAGCTCTGGTAACCTATCTCTTTCATATGATAGAGAAATCAACTTCTATCTTCTTTAAACCACAATTTCTGGGCTTTATGTCACATGCAGTTGAATATAATTCTACATGTTATCTATTAAAATTATACAAGGACTCTATTAACATGTTGCCAGTAGAATTTAACAGACAACAGAATGTAAAGCTCACTTGACCACCTTCTTCAAGTCCAATCTACTCGACTCCTGTTTAGAAGTTCCACTGCTATGTGTTTATGATTTATCCTTCCACTCCCTTTCTTAAAACTTTACATATGTATCCATAGCAAATGTAAAGTTTGGTTTTATGTATTTTCATTAATTTACATAAAGGATAACATGCTTTTCATGCAACTCACTTTTTTCACTCCATAATGTTTTAATGATGTTTCCACACTGATCTATATAATTTTTATAAATGAGTAAATTTAAAAAATATTTGTGTGTATATATCACTTTTTATTCATTTCTTGATTAGCATATGTATCATTTGTTTCTAATATTTCACTATTCTCTCCAGTCTGAAATGAATATCTTTGATGTCTCATTCCACATATGAGTAAGTATATTATAGAGTAGATTCCTAGCACTGTAAGTGTGGGTCGTATGAATTGCACCTTTTCAATTCTCATAGATGTTTCAGGTGTTCTCATAAAGAAAGATACAGTTTACACCATTTTTACATAGCAAGGACAATCTTGATAGTCTTTACAGGTTTACTGTTCTGAGGAATCCCTATAGAAATCTGACTATTATTCACATCCATACACTTTTATTAATATAACCAATATTGTAAAATTTTTAATTAATAGGAGTAGACCTCTGTGGTTTCCTGTTATTTGCTTGGTGAGAAAGATGATGGAGGGAAACAAAGAGATTAAGGGGACCAACAGCAAAGAGAAATTTAGCACCAACAGAATAAAATCAGTATGCTGAAAACAACAACATCTTCCCTACTTTCTTTACTTACAATTGATGGGCAGACAAAGATAAATGGCAATGTGAAAAAGATAAGATTTTCTCTGACTAATAATTATTTTCTGTCCCATGGCACTTTCTATTTGACTTCTGCTCAAAGGTCTCAGCTTTATATCTACAGATAAGCTCTAGTTTTATAAATTCAGAAAATAAGGCACAGTGAGACTTGTTTAAGACTATGGCAGCCATTGGAGTCCATGACTATAAGTCTTCTATCATGTCTATAAACCTTAATAAACACCCTCCATCTTAGAAATTGTGGCCATGTGCCCTTAAACAGTCAGTAATACCTAAAATGCTTACTTTCTTCAAAGTTACATTTTAAATGTTAATTTATGGGAAGCAGAGCTGTGTTAAATTATCATTTACAATATGTCAATCTCTTACTTTGAAGTCCAGAGAATGATGTTTTTGAACAGTGAAAACTCAGCTTTATTTTCTTTTTGCAATCATTTTGCTTTCAAAATACATCAAAATATACCTCAAAGACAAAAAGTCAAATTATAATCTTTGACATGTTTTTCAAACATGAATGCTTTCTTATAAGACAATTTTGCATAGCTTCCATAGATTTTGATGACATAATTTAAAATTATAATACATTTCCCCAGTATAAGGGAAGGTTCATTTTTAATATGAAATCAACTTAAAAATACTTTCTCAGTGTTTCTTCTGTTAATCAGAGAAATAATAAACAATCATTCAATAGTATAACCAGTTATTTCATTTATATTTCAAAATATATATGCATCCCAAACTTAGTGCATTATTTTATAACTCCTTTTTAAAATTTCAAATAACCAACCTGGTGTCACAAAGTGATTGCCACAAGATTAAAAGCCTAATGTAGAAAGCTAAAACTTTCTTTTATAAAAATATTCATTATTTTCCTTTAACACTACCTAGGTCAAAAATAAGTGGATTTCTTGATAAATTTCAGAAAATATGTCTACATAGTTAACAGGGTCTCCTCAATAGTCAAGAAAAGATAGACTGTTAATGTTTTAAATTGGAATTTCAGTACTAGTCCTATGTAAATGGAATGTGTCTTACTGGCAGCTGTATGAAAAATGCTTAGTAGAGTAGCTCAGACTTTGTGTGAAAGATAGGTGTGTGCATGAGTTTTGAAATAGACTGTAACAATTTAATTATACTCAAATAATAATAAAATGTAAAATTCAAATTTGTAAGTAATATAAATTCAAATATAATAAAATTCAAATAAATGTGTGTTTGAAATTAATTGGCATCCTCACAATAAATAGCCATGCAGAAAAATATATTAACCAGGGCTTTTTTTTTTTAATATTCTTATTGGAGTATAATTGCATTACAGTGTTGTGTTAGTTTCTGCTGTAAAACAAAGTGAATCATCTATATGCATATGTATATCCCCATATCCCCTGCCTCTCCATCTCCCTCCCACCCTCCCTATCCCACCCCTCTAGGTGGACACAAAACACTGAACTGATCTCCCTGAGCTATGTGGCTGCTTCCCACTAGCTATCTATTTTGCATTTGGTAGTGTATGTATGTGCATGCCACTCTCTCACTTCGTCCCAGCTTACGCTTCCCCCTCCCCATGTCCTCAAGTCCATTCTCTACATCTGCATCTTTATTCCTGTCCTGTCACTAGGTTCATAAGAACCATTATATTTTTTAGATTCCATATATAATGTGTTAGCATACGATATTTCTTTTTCTCTTTCTGACGTACATCAGTCCATATGACAGATTCTAGGTCCATCCACCTCACTACAAATAACTCAATTTTGTTTCTTTTTATGGCTGAGTAATATTCCATTGTATATATGTGCCACATTTTCTTTATCCATTCATCTGTCGATGGACACTTAGGTTGCTTCCATGTCCTGGCTATTGTAAATAGAGCTGCAATGAACACTGTGGTACATGACTCTTTTTGAATTCTGTTTTCTCAGGGTATATGCCCAGTAGTGGGACTGCTGGGGCACATGGTAGTTCTATTTTTAGTTTTTAAGGAACCTCCATACTGTTCTCTATAGTGGCTGTATCAATTTACATACCCACCAACAGTGTAAGAGGGTTCCCTTTTCTCCACACCCTCTCCAGCATTTATTGCTTGTAGACTTTTTTGATGATGGCTATTCTGACAACTGTGAAGTGATACCACATTGTAGGTTTGATTTGCATTTCTCTAATGATTAGTGATGTTGAGCATTCTTTCATGTGTTTCTTGGCAATCTGTATATCTTCTTTGCAAAAATGTCTATTTAGGTCTTATGCCCATTTTTGGATTGGGTTTTTTGTTTTTTTGATATTGAGCTGCATGAGCAGCTTGTATATTTTGTACATTAATCCTTTGTCGGTTGCTTTGTTTGCAAATATTTTCTCCCATTCTAAGCGTTGTCTTTTCTTCTTGTTTATGGTTTCCTTTGCTGTGCAAAAGCTCCTAAGTTAGGTCCCTCTAGCAGGTGGGTCAAAAAAGATCTTGCTGTGATGTATGTCATAGAGTGCTCTGCCTGTGTTTACCTCTAAGAGTTTGATAGTGTCTGGCCTTACATTTAGCTGTTTAATCTATTTGGAGTTTATTTTTGAGTAAGGTATTAGGAAGTGTTCTAATTTCATTCTTTTACAGGTAGCTGTCCACTTTTCCCAGCACCACTTATTGAAGAGGTTGTCTTTTCTCCATTGTATACTCTTGCCTCCTTTATCAAACATAAGGTGGCCATATGTGCGTGGGTTTATCCCTGGGCTTTCTATCCTGTTCCATTGATCTATACTTCTGTTTTTGTGCCAGTACCACACTGTCTTGATGACTGTAGCTTTGTAGTATAGTCTGAAGTCCAGGAGCCTGATTCCTCCAGCTCCATTTTTCTTTCTCAAGATTGCTTTGGCTATTCGAGGTCTTTTGTGTTTCCATACAAATTGTGAAGTTTTTAGTTCTAGTTCCCTGAAACATGCCATTGATAGTTTGATAGGGATTGCGCTGAATCGGTAGATTGCTTTGGGTAGTATAGTCATTTTCACAATGTTGACTCTTCCAATCCAAGAACATAGTATAACTCTCCATCTGTTTGCATCATCTTTAATTGCTTTCACCAGTGTCTCACAGTTTTCTGCATACAGGTCTTTAGTCTCCTTAGGTAGGTTTATTCGTAGGTATTTTATTCTTTTTGTTGCCATGGTAAATGGGAGTGTTTCCTTAATTTCTCTTTTGGATTTTTCATCATTAGTGTATAGGAATGCAAGAGATTTCTGTGCATTAATTTTCTATCCCAGTACTTTACCAAATACATTGATTAGCTCTAGTAGTTTTCTGGTAGCATCTTTAGGATTCCCTATGTGTAGAATCATGTCATCTTCAAAGAGTGACAGTTTTACTTCTTCTTTTCCAATTTGGATTCATTTTACCTCTTTTTCTTCTCTGATTGCTGTAGCTAAAACTTCCAAAACTATGTTGAATAATAGTGGTGAGAGTGGGCAACCTTGTCTTGTTCCTGATCTTAGAGGAAATGGTTTCAGTTTTTCAATATTGAGAACGATGTTCACTGTGGGTTTGTTATTTATGGCCTTTATCATGTTGAGGTAGGTTCCCTCTATGCCTACTTTCTGGAGAGTTTTTATCATAAATGGGTTTTGAATTTTTTCAAAAGCTTTACCTTCATCTATGGAGATAATTATATGGTTATTATCCTTCAGTTTGTTAATATGGTGTATCACATTGATTGATTTGCACATATTGAAGAATCCCTGCATTCCCAGGATAAACCCCACTTGATCACGGTGTATGATCCTTTTAATGTGCTGTTGGATTCTGTTTGCTAATATTCTGTTGAGGATTTTTGGATCTATGTTCATCAGTGATATTGGCCCGTAGTTTTCTTTTTTTGTGACATCTTTGTCTGGTTTTGGTATCAGTGTGATGGTAGCCTTGTATAATGAGTTTGGACGTATTCCTCCCTCTGCTATATTTTGGAAGAGTTTGAGAAGGATAGGGGTTAGCTCTTCTCTAAATGTTTGATAGAATTCGCCTGTGAACCCATCTGGTCCTGGCCTTTTGTTTGTTGGAAAATATTTAATCACAGTTTCAATTTCAGTGCTCATGATTGGTCTGTTTATATTTTCTGTTTCTTCCTGGTTCAGTCTTGGAAGGTTGTGCTTTCCTAAGAATTTGTCCTTTTCTTCCAGGTTGTCCATTTTATTGGCATAGAGTTGCTTGTAGTAATCTCTCATGATCCTTTGCATTTCTGCAGTGTCAGTTGTTAGTTCTCCTTTTTCATTTCTAATTCTGTTGATTTGAGTCTTTCTTTTCTTGATGAGTCTGGTTAGTGTTTTATCAATTTTGTTTATCTTCTCAAAGAACCAGTTTTTAGTTTTATTGACCTTTGTTACTGTTTCCTTCATTTCTTTTTCATTTATTTCTGATCTGATCTATATGATTACTTTCCTTCTGCTAACTTTGGGGGTTTTTTGGTCTTCTTTCTCTAATTGCTTTAGGTGTAAGGTTAGGTTGTTTATTTGAGATTTTTCTTGTTTCTTGAGGAAGGATTGTATTGCTATAAACTTCCCTCTTAGAACTGTTTTGCTGCATCCCATAGGTTTTGGGTTGTCGTGTTTTCATTGTCATTTGTTTCTAGGTATTTTTCAAATTTCTTCTTTGATTTCTTCAGTGATCTCTTGGTTATTTAGTAGTGTATTGTTTAGCTTTCATGTGTTTTTATTTTTTAGGTTTTTTTTTTCCTTTAATAGATATCTAGTCTCATAGCATTGTGGTCAGAAAAGATACTTGATATGATTTCAATTTTCTTAAATTTACCAAGGCCTGATTTGTGACCCAAGATATGATCTATCCTGGAGAATGTTCCATGATCACTTGAGGAGAAAGTGTATTCTGTTGTTTTTGGATAGAATGTCCTACAAATATCAATTAAGTCCATCTTGTTCAATGTGTCATTTAAAGCTCGTGTTTCCTTATTTATTTTCATTTTGGATGATCTGTCCATTGGTGAACGTGGGGTGTTAAAGTCCCCTATTATGACTGTGTTACTGTCAATTTCCCCTTTTATCACTGTTAACATTTTCCTTATGTATTGAGGTGCTCCTATGTTGGGTGCATAAATATCTACATTTGTTATATCTTCCTCTCTGACTGATCCCTTTATCATTATGTAGTGCCATTTTTTGTCTCTTGTAATAGTCTTTATTTTAATGTCTACTTTTTCTGGTTTGAGAATTACTCCTCTAGGTTTCTTTTGATTTCCATTTGCATGGAATACCTTTTTCCATTCTCTCACTTTCAGGCTGCATGTGTCCCTAAGTGTGAAGTGGGTCTCTTGTAGACAGCATATATACAGGTGTTGTTTTTATATCTATTCAGCCAGGCTATGACTTTTGGTCGGAGCATTTAATCCATTTACATTTAAGGTAATTATCAATATCTATGTTCCAACTACCATTTTCTTAATTGTTTTGGGTTTGTATTTGTAGGTCTTTTCCTTGTCTTGTGTTTCCTGCCTAGAGAAGTTCCTTCAGCATTTGTTGTAAAGCTGGTTTGGTTGTGCTAAATTCTCTTAACTTTTGCTTGTCTTTTAAGGTGTTAATTTCTCCATCGAATCTGAATGAGATCCTTGCTGGGTAGAGTAATCTTGGTTGTAGGTTTTTCCTTTTCACCACTTTATATATGTCCTGCCACTCCCTTCTGGCTTGCAGAGTTTCTGCTAAAAAATCAGCTGTTAACCTTATGGGGATTCCCTTGTATGTTATTTGTTGCTTTTCCATTGCTGCTTTTAATATTTTTTCTTTGTATTTAATTTTTGATAGTTTGATTAATATGCGTCTTGGTGTGTTTCCTTGGATTTATCCTGTATGGGACTCTCTGAGCTTCCTGTACTTGACTGACTATTTCCTTTCCTGTGTTAGGGAAGTTTTGAACTATAATCTCTTCAAATAGTTTCCCAGTCCCTTTCTTTTTCTCTTCTTCTTCTGGGACCCCTATAATTCAAATGTTGGTTTGTTTAATGTTTTCCCAGAGGTCTCTGAGACTTTCCTCAATGCTTTTCATTGTTTTTTCTTTATTCTGCTCTGTGGTAGTTATTTCCATTATTTTATCTTCCAGGTCACTTATCAATTCTTCTACCTCAATTATTGTGCTAATGATTCCTTCTGGAGAATTTTTAATTTCATTTATTGTGTTGTTCATCATCATTTGTTTGCTCTTTAGTTTTTCTAGGTCCTTGTTAAAAGTTTCTTGTATTTTCTCCATTCTGTTTCCAAGATTTTGGATCATCTTTACTATCATTACTCTGAATTCTTTTTCAGGTAGACTGCCTATTTCCTCTTCATTTGTTTGGTCTGGTTGGTTTTTACCTTGCTCCTTCATCTGCTGTGTGTTTCTCTGTCTTCTCATTTTGCTTAACTTACTATATTTGGGGTCTCCTTTTCGCAGGCTGCAGGTTCATAGTTCACGTTGTTTTTGGTGTCTGCCCCAGTGTTTAAGGTTGGTTCAGTGGCTTGTGCAGGCTTCCTGGTGGAGGGGACTGGTACCTGTGTGCTGGTCAGTGGGGCTGGATCTTGTCTTTCTGGTGGGCAGGACCGCACCCAGGGTGTGTTTTGGGGTGTCTGTGAACTTAGTATTATTTTAGGCAGTCTCTCTGCTAATTGGTGGGGTTGTGTTCCTGTCTTGCTAGTTTTTTGGCATGGGGCATCCAGCATTGGAGCTTGCCAGCCATTGGATGGAGCTGGGTCTTAGCATTGATATGGAGAACTCTAGGAGAGCTCTTGCCGACTGATACTACGTGGGGCCAGGAGGTCTCTGGTGGTCCAATGTCCTGAACTCGGCGCTCCCACCTCAGAGGCTAAGGCCTGACACCAGGCTGGAGCACCAAGACCTTGTCAGCCAGCCACACGGCTCAGAAGAAAAGGGAGAAAAAAAATAATAAGAAATTAAAAAAAAATTTATTAAAATAAAAATTAAAAAAAAGAGAGCAACCAAACCCGTAAGCAAATCCACCAATGATAACAAGTGATAAAAACTATACTAAGATAAACATATAAGTCAGAAACAAGTCATTTGCAGACAGCTAACCTTAAGTCTACAGTTGCTCCCAAAGTCCACTGCCTCAATTTTAGGATGATTCGTTGTCTATTCAGGTATTCCACAGATGCAGGGAACATCAAGTTGACTGTGGGGATTTAATCTGCTGCTCCTGAGGCTGCTGGAAGAGATTTCCCCTTCTCCTCCTTGTTTGCACAGCTCCTGGGGTTTAGCTTTGGTTTTGGCCCCACCTCTGCATGTAGGTCGCCCTCAGGCATTTTTGGGAAGTCTGAGGTCTTCTGCTAGAGTTCTGTAGGAGTTGTTCCACATGTAGATGTATTTTTGATGTACTTGTGGGGAGGAAGGTGATCTCCACGTCTTACTCTCCACCATCTTGAAGGTTCCCTGCCCCACCCAAGTCTCTTTAATTCTGTGAAGGCTGAGAGAGTTTGGGGAAGCTTCAGAAGAGAAGTTTAAAGCTAGCAGAAATTGGTTTATGAGGTTTAAGGAAAGAAGCTATTTCAACAACATCAAAGTGCAAGGTGATGTAGCAAGTGTTGATGTAGAAGCTGCAGCAAGTTATCCAGGAGATCTAGCTACGATGATTAATGAAGGTGGCTACACTAATCAACAGGTTTTTCACTGTAGACAAAACAACCTTCTATTGAAAGAAGATTCCAAATATGACTTTCATAGCTAGAGAAGAAAAGTCAATGTTTGGTTTCAAAGCTTCAAAGGGCAGGCTGACTCTGTTTTTAGGGACTAATGTAGATGGTGACTTTAAGTTGAAGCCAGTGCTCATTTACCACTCTGAAAATCTTTATGGGCTCTTAAGAATTATGCTAAATCTACTCTGCCTGTGCTCTATAAATAGAACAGCATAGCCTGTATGACAGCACATCTATTTACAACATGGTTTATAGAATATTTTAAGTCCACTGTTGAGATCTATTTTTCAGAAATAAAAAGATTCCTTTCAAAGTATTACTGCTCTCTGACAATGCACCTGGGCACTTCAGAGCTCTGATGAAGATCTATAATGAGATTGTTTTTATCATGACTACTAACACAACATCCATTCTGCAGCCCATGGATCAAGGAGTAATGTAGACACTTAAGTCTTATTATTTAAGAAATACATTTTGTAAGGCTGTAGCTACCGTAATACTAATTCCTCTAATGGATCTGGGCAAAGTCAATTGAAAACCTGGAAAGGGTTCACCATCTAGACACCATTAAGAACATTTGTGATTCATGGAAAGAGGTTAAAACATCAACATACATAGGAGTTTGGAAGAAATTGACTCCATCCCTTGTGGGTAACTTTGAGGGGTTCAAGACTTCAGTGGAGGAAGTAACTGTAAATGTGGTGAAAATAGCAAGAGAACTAGAATTAGAAGTCAACCCTGAAAATGTGTCTTAATTGCTACAATCTCATGATAAAACTAATGGGAGAGGAGTTGCTTTTTATGGATGAGGAAAGACAGTGGTTTCTTGGGATGGAATTTACTGGTGAAGATGCTGTGAAGATTGTTGAAGTGACAAAAGATTTAGAATATTACATAAATTTCGTTGATAAAGCAGTATCAGGGTTTGGGAGGATTGACTCCAATTTTGAAAGAAGTTCTACTGTGGGAAATATTATCAAAACAGCATTGATACTATAGAGAAATCTTTCGTGAAAGGAAGAGTCCATCTATGCAGCAAATTTCATTGTTGTCTTATTTACAGAAATTGCCACTGCCACCCCCAGCCTTCAGCACCCACCACCCTGCTCACTCAGCAGCCATCACAATTGAGGCAAGACCCTGCATCAGCGAAAAGATTATGACTCACTGAAGGTTCAGATGATGGTTAGCATTTTTTAGCAATAAAGTATTTTTAATTAAGGTGTGTACATTGTTTTTTTAGACATAATGCCATTGCATACTTAATAGACCACAACATAGTGTAAACATAACTTTTATATGCACTGGGAAACCAAAAAATTTGTGTGAGTCTCTTTATTGTGATATTCGCTTTTTTTGTGGTAGTTTGGAACTGAACCCCCAATATCTCTGAGGTATGCCTATACTTAGGTTCACTCAGTGTGATGTCTATACTTGACTATGGTCATGAATGCTCTATTATGAACTCTTCTAAATGGCACATGAGATGATCTTTAGGCACCAGGAATCTTCCTGATATAGGTCCCACTAGAGAGGCTTGTAGTTTCATACTATCTTTCTAGACAGTTCAGGCCCAAACGTGTGGTCTCTTACTCTCACTGGGCACTCCTGGGAGGTGACAAACTGGCTTATGCTCCAAGCTACTTTCTGAGAACTGAGAAGTCTAGAAAAGAGAATTCATGGGGAGCTGTAGGTGATCTTTGCCCTCTCTATCCTGGGTGTGCCACTGTGCTGACTTTGTTCAGATGTGGAATGTTCCTGTAGTTCCTGTTACTTATCAAATTAAGAGACTTTTGGTTTAGAGTGACCTGCAAACATTAATGAACATACTCTTTCCCCTCCTCGAACTACGCCTGCCATTCTTACACAGAATACAATACAAACTCCGTTATTTACTCCTTCTAACCATGCTCGTATATATCAAATGCTCTAGAAGGCATCCAGTCCCATTTTGGGCTGGACAATTCTTCCTTGTGCAGAACTGTTCCAGGAATTACAGCAGATGTTTCATCTCTGGAACTTGGATACCAAATACCAGGAGCACGACCTATTTCTCCAGACCTTCAGTCTCCCTAGAAATAGCTAACACCTCTGGTTGAGAATTCCTGAACATACCAGGTGCTCTGTTTCCCATCTTTCCCAATTGCTTCTTTCCTCCCCACACCCGACTAGTTCTCTATTAAATATGACCCTTTGTCATCATCTGTCATTGCTCTTAGCTATATGTATTTGCTTTTTATTTAATTACATTTTTCCAGCTTTATTGAGATGTAATTGACATAACGTTGTGTACATTTAAAATGTACATGTTGATTAGATACACTTATATATTGCAAAATGATTACCACCATAGTATTAGTTAATACCTCCATCATGCTATCCAATTATTATTTCTTTTTTATGGTGAGAGCATCTAAGATCTCCTCTCTTAATAACTTTCAAGTATGTAAAATTGTATTATTGACTGTAATCATCATTTAGATATACACTTTTATGGGGTACAGGTGAAACCTCAGAAGAAAATCAGAATTGATTCAATTATTGTTACAAGTATACCCTTCACAGATACTCCCAATATTGCAGGCAAAAGCAAAAGTAAGAAAAAAAATTACAACAAAAATTATATACTAATTTATGGAAAGCCAAAAGAAATTTGAATAGATTTTTATAAAGTTATCAAAGCACTTCTGTAACATTTAATCTTTGGTGGAGTGGGTAGGAGACATAATCTTTTCTGAAAAGGGGAATAATTTTTAACACTTAAATTTTTAACACCTAGTTAATTTCAAGATTGTTCTACTTAGAATCCTATAAAAAGGGACTTCCCTGGTGGTCCAGTGGTAAAGAATCCGCCTTACAATTCAGGGGACGTGGGTTCGATCCCTGGTCAGGGAACTAAGATCCCACATGCCTCAGGGAAACTAAGCCCATGTGCCGCAACTTCTGAGCTCGCGCCTCAACTAGAGAGCCTGCTTGCCACAAACTACAAAGCCCACACGCTCTGGAACCTGCACACCACAACTACAGAGCCCACGCACCCTGGAGCCTGCATACCACAACTAGAGAGAGGAAACCCGCATGCCACAACTAGAAAGAAACCTGCGTGCCACAATGAAAGATCCCATGTGCCTCAACTAAGACCCCACACAGCCAAAAATAAATTAAGAAAAAAAAAATCCCGTAAAACTGGAGGACATGAAATCAATAAGTTAAGATATTCTTAAAAATTTATTTTTAAAGAACATTAGTTTTATGACACCTCAGTGTAAGACCTCTTTAAAACTGAGGCCAAAGACTGCATATTATGTCACAATTCACAGTCTGTAACTCCTACCTGCTTCTTGCTCCCTCTCACATTCTATCATCCCATTCACTTTCTCCAATATTTGCTTTAATTCTCAACATCAAGAACATGAAAGAGAAATTAAGATAGCAGGATGCTAATATCTCTAGGCCCAGACTGTCATGGAACTCTGAAATGGAAATACTAACCACTTAATAGCTAATGAAGGATCTAGAAATGTTAATAAGAAAAAATAGGAAAAGAGTAATAAAGATACAGTGTGGCTAATAGTGCAATTTTTGTGCAAAATTAAAGAAGAAAAGAACATCTTCAATGTTATGAAGGCAAGAAGACCAAGAAAAAGGTTTCCTCTCTTTTTAACTTTTAGGCAGAGAAACTTGATCTACACTTATGATTTCAGTGCTTTTTAGTTTGGTTTTTATAGTGAATTTATCAAATTTAATCAGATTTGTAGAATGAATAATGAATGACAACTGAAATCAGTGGAAGACTCAGTTGAACAGGAAAAAGATAGTTGAACACAGACTCTGTTATAAGCAGAATTTGATATACAGTAAGGAACATCTTTGTATTTAGAAATTGAATGTGCTGTAATATTTCATAAAGACTTGAGAAGGAAGGATTTAGTTGCAATATTTTATAAAGAAAAATGTGTCTCTACTTATTAGATTTAAACCAAGAAGAATGAAAATCCCCAGGTAGCAAAAGCTTAGCTCTGTGAAGATAAAGTCAAAATAGACCATTTTCACTAAACAGTCATATAATCACTATTTTTTTCATTGATTAAAGTGTTCAAGTCCACTGTGCCAGACATAAAGGGCTACAAAATGTGTAGATATAATACTGCTTCCATGAAACTTGCACTGTAGTAAAGGAACTTGTAATCTGATTTCATTTGGTAACAACATGCCCAGCTAGTGACTTAAAGAAAGTAAGCTATAGAGAGAGAATTTGGAACTTTGGACTTTGTCCCTGCTGATGGTTTCTCATTGATGTATTTGGAAAATCTGATCTAGAAGCCATACTGTCATTAAACAAAGGGTGTTTCTTTATTACAGTAATTGGTGCCTCTTAAAGGCTTGAATATATATACTATTTTCCTAAAAAGAAAGATCATTTGTGCATAATTAAGACATATATTTGTATGTATGTATATATGCACATATATTATATATGATATATGTAAAATATATAAATACACAAATATATATACACATATATAATGAAGTGGGACAGTTATTTAGTGTATATAACATTGTAGTATTCATTTTTTAAAAAAATTCAAGGCAAATACGTAAATTTTGGCATCAGTTGGCTTTGAATCATTATAGAGGTGCCTTTTATATCCATTTCTGTAAGTTTTTGTATGTTTGAAAACTATTCAAATAAACACAAACAATATAATACACAAACAGAAACAGTGGAAATTGTCATTCTCAGAGAAAGGCCAACATTATTCTTACCAAGACAAATAGTACAATGAAAGGTCAAGGAAGAGAGAAAGCATCTCCCAGATTCCAGAATCATGGTAGTTCCTGCCTGTTCTCTTTTCAGCCACACTGTTTGGGGTATCAACACTCCCAAGCATAGCTCCCAGTTTCAACATGTATCTGTATCATTTAAACTACTTGTTTAGGTTAAGTCTATCAGTTTAAATAGGTGAAAGCACTCTCACAATCCCCTGCCCAAAGTAAGACCTAAATAAATGAAGAGAAAACAAAGAGTTGGGGTTTGAGGGCAAAAGATAGAACAAGTGAAAGAAAACATAAGCAACAAGAAGAGTGTATGAAAATCCTGTGGTTTGTTTCAGATTATAAATGAGAGAGCACGTTCACACACACACACCCCTAAATGAAAATATGGGAAGACAAATATAGATACCCGAGAAATTATCAAGTATAAAAATACAAGAATTTCAATAGATTCCATAATGATACATTTGATTAAAAATGACAGGGGTCCAACATGGAGAGAGAAGCTAAATTATTTTTTTTAAGTAAAAGGCATATCTGGGTGTCATAATACAAATAAACAGAAAAGAGTCTCTTTATTAGAAAAGAAAATGCAAATTTCTGAAGTTATGATAACAGAACAACTTAAGTAAATATTCATAAGTAGATAAATTATGCAGAATCATCATTGTTTAGGAGAGTAATTTTTTTTCTTATTTAAACACTTGCTTTTGTAGAAAAATATAGAAATCATTATTTTATAAAAATATTGTTTGAAGTTAAGTCCTTCTCATTCTTTTTTTTTTTTTTTTTTTTTTTTTTTTGCGGTACACAGGCCTCTCACCATTGTGGTCTCTCCCATTGCGGAGCACGGGCTCAGCAGCCATGGCTCACGGGCCCAGCCGCTCCGCGGCATGTGGGATCTTCCCGGACCAGGGCACGAACCCGTGTCCCCTGCATCGGCAGGCGGACTCTCAACCACTGTGCTACCAGGGAAGCCCCCTTCTCATTCTTAAAATACAAAATGTGACTGATAAACCCGTGGAACATCTGAGCACTTAACATTTAAAATAAAACCAAAACCAAAAACAGTTTGAGTTTCTGTCTCTGCTCCTTTTTATCTCTTTAACCAGGACTATGTCTCTTAATCTCTTTGAATCTACTTTTCTCTGTATAAAATATGCTATCTACATGGTAGAGCAAAGAAGACAATTTATATATGAAAGATATGTTAACTTGCAAATAGAAATATATACCTTAACTTTGATTTGTTGAGCTAAATTAAGTTACTGATAAGAATCATCTTTATCATAAAGTAACCCCAGTTAACATTTTCTAGTGACAATAAATGTGAAAGTATGAATTTTACTCATATATATGTTAATAGTTATCAGAGTAGAAATCTGTTCTGCCACCTGAACGACATCCATTCACATTTTCTAGCAGCAGATCCTCAATTGGTTTTGGGAAATTATCTCTTCCTCATTGCATATAGTATTGATGATACCATCTATGAAGATACTCCAGATCCCTTTGGCCAAGGGTTATACACATGACCTAAAATTGGCCAATGGGACATGCTTCCAGGAACTTTAACATTGAACAGTGATATTTTAAAAAATGAAACAAAACAAAACAACCCTGATAATAACTGGAATGTCTGTGTTTCCAAAGTTCTGCCCTGAAAAGCCTGATCTTTATTTCCTGCTCATGAATCCTCAGGCCTGGATAGTTCTTTTTCCTGATGATTCTAAGTCCTAGTCCTTCAGCTTTCTCCTTCGAACCATTTCATACCTTTCCCATATATTTCCTTTTCAGTAAATTAGCCAGAGTTGGATTCTGTTGCTAGCCTCCAAATAAAGCAGTTGATATAATTCTTTTTTTAAAATAAAAATCCAATGTATCTCCAGCTTATAGATATATACTTTACCTACTATTTACAACATTAATCAGTTGGGCAGGCTATATCAATTTTTTCTTCTAGTTTTCAGATGTATAAATAAACACAGTATAGGCTATAATAGAGACAAAAATATAAGTAAAGTGTAGAAATTCAGACCTAATTTCTACTGGAGCTTTGCTGCATGCTCCATCTCCCTCCCCCACCTTTTTTTTCTATTTCTTCTATTTAGTACTTACCTTTCTTTGGGGGAAAAGTAGACTAGGAAAAAAAATCTGAGAGAACTTCAACTCTGCTTTCACCTAGGTATTTGAAACTACTTAAAAAGTGGAGGTAAATTGTTAAGACAGTATAATGCATCTCACTGATAAAGGTTTGGATTGTGCTAGCCATTCTAAATTGTGTCTGTGCCCCTATAAACATAGTAATTTATCCTGTACAGACTATATCTCATTGTGTATTCTAGAAGGAGAAAGATAACATAAAGATGAATATAAGGAAAATGCTTTAAGTTATCAAGTTGTACTTAGGAGGAAAAAGACCATATCTATCCCTTCATCTTTCTGACATGACAGAGAAAGAAATCATATCTAGTATAATCTTAAATAAGTAGAAGTCAATATATGCATCCCATGCTCCTTTGCAAAAATGGTGATTAAGAAAAAAAGATAGCTTGTAGCCACCTAATTACATTATCATGTAAACTGTGAAAACTACAATTTTAATTTAATCACTGAATTAATAGGAGTAACTATTTCCTTTAATGTTCTATAAAGAGGTCACCAATACAACTAATTTAAGTTCCCTCCAGTATTATAAGAAATATGCCCAGAAGCGGGATCGCTGGATCATATGGCAACTCTATTTTTAGTTTTTTGAGGAACCTCCATACTGTTTTCCATAGTGGGTAGCACCAATTTACATTCCCACCAAGTGTTGAAGAGTTTCCTTTCCTCCATACCCTTTCCAGCATTTATTATTTGTAGACGTTTTAATGTTAGTCATTCTGACTGGTGTGAGGTGGTACCTCATTGTAGTTTTGATTTGCATTTCTCTAATAATTAGCGATGTTGAGCATCTTTTCACATGCCTATTGGCCATCAGTATATCTTCCTTGGAGAAATGTCTTTTTAGGTCTTCTGCCCCTTTTTTGATTGGGCTTTTGTTGCTATTGTTGTTATTGAGTTGTATGATCTGTTTGTACATTCTGGAAATTCATCCCTTTTTGGTCGCATCATTTGCAAATATTTTCTCCCAGTCTGTAGGTTGTCTTTTCATTTTATTTATGGTTTCCTTTGCTGTGCAAAAGTGTATAAGAACTATAATTTAAAAAGATACATCCACTCCTATGTTCCTAGCAGTACTATTTACAATAGCAAAGACATGGAAACAACCTAAATGTCCATCAACAGATGAATGAATAAAGAAGATGTGGTGTGTGTGTGTATATATATATATAATGGAATACTACTCAGCCACAAAAAAGAATGTAATAATGCATTTGCAGTAACATGAATGGACCTAGAAATTATCATACTAAGTGAAGTAAGTCAGAAAGAGAAAGACAAATACCATATGATATCAGTTATATGTGGAATCTGAAGTATGATACAAATGAACTTATCTATGAAACAGAAACAGATTCACAAATATGGAGAACAGACTTGTGGTTGCCAAAGGGAAAAGGGGGTAGGGAGGGAAGGATTGGGAGTTTGGGATTAGCAGATGCAACTATTATATTTAGAATGGATAAGCAACAAGGTCCTACTCTGTAGCACGGGGAACTATATTTAATATCCTGTAATAAACCATAATGGAAAGGAATATGAAAAAGTATATGTATGTATATACATATATATATAAACTGAATCACTTTGCTGTACGGGAGAATTTTTTTTTTTTTTTTTTTTTTTTTGCGGTACGCGGGCCTCTCACTGCTGTGGCCTCTCCCGTTGTGGAGCACAGGCTCCGGACGCGCAGGCTCAGCAGCCATGGCTCACGGGCCCAGCCGCTCCGCGGCATATGGGATCCTCCCGGACCGGGGCACGAACCCGCATCCCCTGCATCGGCAGGCGGACTCTCAACCACTGCGCCACCAGGGAGGCCCTGTACGGGAGAATTTAAAAGAACATTGTAAATCAGCTATACTTCAATAAAATAAATCTAAAAAAATAAAGGAAGAAAAAAGTAAATTTAGTTGTATGAGGAATGAAAAGGGTACATGACTACTATTCAGACAATATTGCAAAAATTGTATGTCAATAAATTTGAAAATTAAAATGAAAATTTCCTACCAAAAAAATAACAAAGAAATATGACTGGCTTAAATCTCCTGAAATTGTTTTAGTTGTGGAGACTTAAGTTATCCAAATGGAACAAATAATTGTCAGTCTTCTTCTAGACCTGCATGGAGAGGTAGTTTTCAGTAAAAAGAAATATTATAGGGCCAGGGCAGTGACCTCTATTTCTCTATATTCTCCTGAGTGTCTAATACAGTGCAGGCAATTGGTAGATGCTCAAATCTATTTCTTGGCTAGTCTTGTCAAAATACTGGCTTGAGAGGTTTCCATGAATTTATTTTGATTACATCTAAAAATGATTTTCAGAATAGTCCTTAAGGAAAAACTGTAGGATGCTGAATAGTGAATAGAGATAAAAACTTCAAAATACTACATTTTCTTTTTCAACTTCTTTTTCTTCAAAAAAGAGAAAACACCAACCTTGAAGATACATTTCACTGAAAGTACATCTGCTATTTTGAAAATAAGAACTATTAAAAGGTATCTAATACTGTGCTTTAAAAAGTAACTTTGGGATATTTTGTAAGAGAATATTTTAGTTCAATGAAAACAGAGCCCCAACACAGGAAAGGTTAGAAGGAACTATGAAAAAGGTTTTGGGATGTTCTGTACTCAAATGTAATTTATTATGCATGATTTGAGGATGCCAAATCATCAAGTTTAGCACACCAAGCCTCCTGGTTTCACAGAACTTGGAAAGGACATAATACCTTTCACATTTATTTCTGCTGCTATTAAAACTAGTTTAGCTTCTGAAATTTCATTCCAGCAAATCAGAACAGGGTTGCCTGTCAAAATGTGTTATTGATGAGGATGAAGCACATAACAGCAAACAAGCTAGATAAATGGATTAATATGAATAATCATTTAAGCATTTTATCATTTGTCAGAGGAACCTGAATTAACATTTTTTATTTGATGTATGATATCATGTCTAAATGCAGAGAAAAATGCCAACAAAAAAACACTAGTTTTATTTGTACCAGGTGACAGTTTACTCCTTATGGTAGTAATCAAAGCCCTGGTTAATAACATCCAACAGGAAGGAGGCAAGCAGATTTCCAAAAAGAAAGCTGGGAACAAAAGTGAGCAATCTGAGGCAGAGTCAAGATGGTGTACTAGGAGGGCACAGAATTCACGTCTCCTCACAACTAGGGCTCCTACCAGGCACCATTGGGGACCATGGACTCCTAAGGGGATGGGAGGAACCCCCAGTGACTTGGTAGGACGTGGGGCATGGCGGGGAGTGAAGGAGGAGGAGAAGTAGAGGTGGGATGGGACTGGCACCCCTGAAGGGCGGCTGGGGGAGGGGAAGGGATCCCACGCCCTAAGGGGGAAATTGGGGAACCACTGGGAGGGCAGAGGATTGAAAGGGAGTGTGACCAGGTTTCCCCTGCCCACTCGGACCCCCAGGAACCTGTTGAGATCCCGGGCCTGATCCCCTGCCCACAGAGGTCCCCTCCAGCCATGTGGGTCCTGAGGGAGTGGGAGGGAGGGAAGGGGGAGCAAAAGTAAAGGCCAGGGCTTCCCTGGTGGCGCAGTAGTTGAGAGTCCGCCTGCCGATGCAGGGGACGCAGGTTCGTGCCCCGGTCCGGGAGGATCCCGCATGCTGTGGAGCGGCTGGGCCCGTGAGACATGGCCGCTGGGCCTGCGCGTCCGGAGCCTGTGCTCTGCGGCGGGAGAGGCCGTGACAGTGAGAGGCCCACATACCACAAAAAAATAAAATAAAATAAAGGCCGGACCTCCAGGAGTGGCACCCCTGAGTGGTGGCTGGGGGATGGGAGGAGTTCCTACACCCAGCGGGACCCACCCACCATTAGGAGTCTAGCAGTGACAGCATCTGCAGCAGATGGTAGGGGAAGGGTGCGAAGGAACAGAAGGGAATGGGGCCAGTCCTTTCCCTGTCCACTTAGGCACCCAGAAGCTTGTTGGTCTCCCAGACCTAATCCTCTGCCCTCAGAGCTTCCCTCCTGCCTCGCAGAGCCCAAGCCCCGTCCCTACACCCCCACCCAGGGCCCTACATCTACACTCAGAGACCCCCTCCAATGACCTGGGTCTACACCCCACCCACACACCCTCACTCAGGGCCCTACACCCAAACTCCAGAACTCCACACTCCAGAGGCCCTCCTTTCCACATGCTGCCTCTCCGCTTCCATGCAGGTCCTAAGCAGAAGCCCCGCCCGAGGCTTGAACGTCACCCCGCCTACGTCCCTCCCACCCCACGCTCAAACGTCACCCACCAACGTGCCTAGGTCCCGCCCCACTCTAAACCCCGCCCCTGCCTAAGTTCCACCCCTGCCTAAACTCCACTCCCATAGCCAAGGCTTTTTTTTTTTTTCCTCTTTTAGATTGTGGTTCTGTTTTACCATGTTGATTCACTGTTGTTGATTCTTTCATATTTTTATTTTCCTAATAAATCTTTTATTTTTCTAATTATTTTGTTCTTTATACTTTGTTATTGTTCTCTCCTTTTGGCTGGTTCTCACCCCACCCCTTTTTCTTTTCTTTTTTCTGTTGTGGTTTTATTTTAACCTTGTTGCAGTTGATTCAATTACAGTTTTATTTTTCATAATATATTTTTTATCTTTCTAATTTTACTGTATTTTTTTATTCTTTCATATTGTACTCCTTTTTTTTTTTTTTTTTCTTTTAACCGTGCCATTAAGCTTGTGGGATCTTGGTTCCCAGGCCGGAGGTTGGGCCCGAGCTCCTGTGGTGGGAGCTCCAAGTCCAAAACGCTGGACTAACAGAGAACCTAGACACCCGGGAATATCAATCAGAGTGAGGCTTCCCAGAGGTCCTCATCTCAGCACCAAGACCCAGCTCTATCCAAAGCCTGCAAACTCCAGTGCTGGAAGTCTCAGGTCAAACAAACAGTAAGATGGGAATACAGAACGACCCATCAAAAAAAAAAGAAACGTCAAAAAAATATGTTACAGACGAAGGAGCAAGGTAAAAATCTACAAGACCAAATAAATGAAGACAAAACAGGCAACCTACCTGAAAAAGACTTCAGAGTAATGATAGTAATGATGATCCAAAATCTCGAAAAACAGAATAGAGAAAATACAAGAAACATTTAACAAGGATCTAGAAGAATTAAAGAGCAAACAATGATGAACAACACAATAAATGAAATTAAAAATATTCTAGAAGGAATCAATAACACAATAACTGAGGCAGAAGAACAGGTAAGTGAGCTGGAAGATAAAATGGTGGAAATGATTGCCAGGGAGCAGAATAAAGAAAAGAATGAAAAGAGTTGAGGACAGTCTCAGAGACCCCTAGGACAACATTAAACACACCAACATTCGAATTATAGGGGTCCCAGAAGAAGAAGAGAAAAAGAAAGGGTCTGAGAAAATATTTGAAGAGATTATAGTTGAAAACTTCCCTAACATGGGAAAGGAAATAGTCAATCAAGTCCAGGAAGTGCAGAAAGTACCATACACAATAAACCCAAAGAGAAACATGCTAAGACACATATTAATCAAACTATCAAAAATTAAGTACAAAGAAACAATATTAAAAGCAGCAAGGGAAAAGCAACAAGTAATATACATGGAAATCCCCATAAGGTAAACAGCTGATTTTTCAGCAGTAACTCAGCAAGCCAGAAGGGAAGGGCAAGACATATTTCAAGTGATGAAAGGGAAAAACCTACAACCAAGATTACTCTACCCAGCAAGGATCTCATTCAGATTCGATGGAGAAATTAACACCTTTAAAGGTAAGCAAAAGTTAACAGAACTCAGCACCACCAAACCAGCTTTACAACAAATGCTGAAGGAACTTACCTAGGCAGGAAACACAGGAAAAGGAAAAGACCCACAAAAACAAACCCAAAACAATTAAGAAAATGGTAATAGGAACATACATATTGATAATTACTTTATATGTAAATGGATTAAATGCTCTTACCAAAAGTCATAGCCTGCCTGAATGGATACAAAAAAAGACCCATATATATGCTGTCTACAAGAGATCTACTTCAGACCTAGGGACACATACAGACTGAAAGTAAGGGGATGGAAAAAGATATTCCATGCAAATGGAAATCAAAAGAAAGCCTGAGTAGCAATTCTCATGAAAGACAAAATAGACTTTAAAATAAAGACTATTATAAGAGACAAAGAAGGACACTACAAAATGATCAAGGGATCAATCCAAGAAGAACATATAACAATTGTAAATATTTATGCATCCAACATAGGAGCACCTCAATACATAAGGCAAATACTAACAGCCATAAAAGGGAAATCGACAGTAACACAAACATAGTATGGGACTTTAACATCCCACTTTCAACAATGGACAGCTCATCAAAAATGAAAATAAATAAGGAAACACAAGCTTTAAACAACACATTAAACAAGATGGACCTAACTGACATTTATAGGACATTCCATCCAAGAACAACAGAATACACTTTCTCTCAAGTGCTCATGGAACAGTCTCCAGGATAGATCATACCTTGGGTCACAAATCAAGCCTTGGTAAATTTAAGAAAATTGAAATCATATCAAGTATCTTTTCTGACCACAATGCTATGAGACTAGATATCAATTACAGGGAAAACACTGTAAAAAATACAAACACATGGAGGCTGAACAATACGCTACTAAATAACCAAGCGATCACTGAAGAAATCAAAGAAGAAATAAAAAAATCCCTAGAAACAAATGACCATGAAAACACGATGACCCAAAACCTATGGGATGCAGCAAAAGCAGTTCTAAGAGGGAAGTTTATAGCAATCAAATCCTACCTCCAGAAAGAAGAAAAATCTCAAATAAACAACCTAACCTTACACCTAAAGCAATTAGAGAAAGAAGAACAAAAAACTCCGCAAAGTTAGCAGAAGGAAAGAAATCACATGGATCAGATCGAAAATAAACGAAAAAGAAATGAAAGAAACAATAGCAAAGATCAATAAAACTAAAAACTGTTTCTTTGAGAAGATAAACAAAATTGATAAACCACTAGCCAGACTCATCAAGAGGACAAGGGAGAAGACTCAAATCAACAGAATTAGAAATGAAAAAGAAGTAACAACTAACACTGCAGAAATACAAAGGATCATGAGAGATTACTACAAGCAACTGTAGGCCAGTAAAAAGGACAACCTAGAAGAAATGGATAAATCCTTAGAAAAGCACAACCTTCTGAGACTGAACTAGGAAGAAAAAAATATAAACAAATATAAACAGACCGATTATAGGCATTAAATTTGAAACTGTGATGAAAAATTTTCCAACAAACAAAAGCCCAACACCACATGGCTTCACAGGCAACTTCTATCGAACATTTAGAGAAGAGCTACCACCTATCCTTCTCAAACTCTTCCAAAATATAGCAGAGGGAGAAATACTCCTAAACTCATTCTATGAGACCACCATCACCCTGATACCAAAACCAGACAAAGATGTGACAAAAAAAGAAAACTACAGGCTCATATCAGTGATGAACATAGACGTAAAAATCCTCAACAAAATGTTAGGAAACAGAATCCAACAGCACATTAAAAGGATCACATACCATGATCAAGTGGGGTTTATCCCAGGAATGCAAGGATTGTTCAATATATACAAATCAATCAATGTGATACACCATATTAACAAACTGAAGGATAAAAAAAATATGATTATCTCAATAGATGCAGATAAAGCTTTTGTCAAAATTCAACACCTTTTATGATAAAAACTCTCCAGAAAGTAGGCATACAGGGAACTTACCTCAACATGATAAAGGCCACATATGACAAGCCCACAGCCAACATCGTTCTCAATATTGAAGAACTGAAACCATTTCCTCTAAGATCAGGAACAAGACAAGGTTGCCCACTCTCACCACTATTATTCAACACAGTTTTGGAAGTTTTAGCCACAGCAACAAGAGAAGAAAAAGAAATAAAAGGAATTCATATTGGAAAAGAAGAAGTAAAACTGTCACTGTCTGCAGATGACATGATACTATACATAGAGAATCCTAAAGATGCTACCCAAAAACTACTAGAGCTAATCAATGTATTTGGTAAGGTAGCAGGATACCAAATTAATGCACAGAAATCTCTTGTATTCCTATACACTAATGAGGAAAACTCTGAAAGTGAAATTAAGAAAACACTCCCATTTATCATTGCAACAAAAAGAATAAAATATCTAGGAACAAACCTACCTAAGGAGATAAAAGACCTGTATGCAGAAAATTATAAGACTGATGATAGCAATTAAAGATGATATAAACAGATGGAGAGATATACCATGTTCTTCGATTGGAAAAATCAACATTGTGAAAAGGACTCTACTACACAAAGCAATCTACAGATTCAATGCAATCCCTACCAAACTACCACTGGCATTTTTCACAGAACCAGAACAAAGAATTTCACAATTTGTATGGAAACACAAAAGACCTCGAATAGCCAAAGCAATCTTGAGAAAGAAAAACGGAGCTGGAGGAATCAGGCTCCCTGACTTCAGGCTATACTAAAAAGCTACAGTAATCAAGAGAGTATGGTACTGGCACAAAAACAGAAGTATAGATCAATGGAACAGGATAGAAAGCCCAGGGATAAACCCATGCACATATGGTCACCTTATGTTTGATAAAGGAGGCAAGAGTATACAATGGAGAAAAGACAGCCTCTTCAATAAGTGGCGCTGGGAAAACTGGACAGCTACATGTAAAGGAATGAAATTAGAACACTCCCTAAAACCATACACAAAAAGAAACTCAAAATGGATTAAAGACATAAATGTAAGGCTAGCTACCATCAAACTCTTAGAGGAAAATACAGGCAGAACACTCTATGACATAAATCACAGCAAGATCCTTTTTGACCCACCTCCTAGAGCAATGGAAATAAAAATAAAAATAAACAAATGGGACCTAATGAAACTTAAAAGCTTTTGCACAGCAAAGGACGCCATAAACACGATGAAAAGACAGCCCTCAGAATGGGAGAAAATATTTGCAAATGAAGCAACTGACAAAGGATTAATCTCCAAAATTTACAAGCAGCTCAATATCAAAAAAACAAACAAACCAATCCGAAAATGAGCAGAAGACCTAAATAGACATTTCTCCAAAGAAGATATACAGATTGCCAACAAACACATGAAAGAATGCTCAGCATCATTAATCATTAGAGAAATGCAAATCAAAAGTACAATGACGTATCAGTTCATACCGGTCAGAATGGCCATCATCAAAAAATCTACAAACAATAAATGCTGGAGAGGGTGTGGAGAAAAGGGAAACCTCTTGCACTGTTGGTGAGAATGTACATTGATACAGCCACTATAGAGAACAGTATGGAGGTTCCTTAACAAACTAAAAATAGAACTACCATATGACCCAGCAATCCCACTACTGGGCATATACCCTGAGAAAAACATAATTCAAAAAGAGTCATGTACCAAAATGTTCATTGCAGTTCTATTTACAATAGCCAGGACATTGAAGCAACCTAAGTGTCCATCAACAGATGAATGGATAAAGAAGATGTGGCACATATATATAATGGAATATTACTCAGCCATAAAAAGGAACGAAACTGAGTTATTTATAGTGAAGTAGATGGACCTAGAGACTGTCATACAGAATGAAGTAAGTCAGAAAGAGAAAAACAAATACCGTAAGCCAAAACATATATATGGAATCTAAAAAAAAAAAAAATGGTCATGAAGAACCTAGGGGCAAGATGGGAATAAAGATTCAGACCTACTAGAGAATGGACTTGAGGATATGGGGAGAGGGAAGGGTAAGCTGGGAGAAAGTGAGAGAGTGGCATGGACATATATACACTACCAAATGTAAAATAGATAGCTAGTGGGAAGCAGCTGCATAGCACAGAGAGATCAGCTTGGTGCTTTGTGACCACCTAGAGGGGTGGAATAAGGAGGTTTGGAGGGAGATGCAGGAGGGAGGAGATATGGGGATATATGTATATGTACAGCTGATTCACTTTGTTATACAGCAGAAACTAACACACCATTGTAAAGCAATTATACTCCAATAAGGATGTTAAAAGAAAAAAAATAAATGAGAGAGACTTAGGGCCTTTTTAGGCTTTAACTTAAGGAAATGTGGTTGGTTTGATTTTCTATCCTGACCACTCAAAATTTCATTCTCCATGTCAGCAATAAGGGCTGTTTCACTTTCTTGTCATTCATGTGTTCATTGAAGTAGCACTTTTAAATTTTTTAAAGAACTTTTCCTTTGTATTCAAAACTTGGCCAGCTATTTGCAAAAGAGGCCTAGCTTTTGGTTTGTCTCAACTTCTGACGTGCCCTCCTCACTAAGCTTAATCATTTCTAGCTTTTGATTTCAAATGAGAGATATGCAACACTTCCTTTCACTTGAAAAGTTATAGATCACTGTAGGGTTATTAATTGGCCTAATTTCAATATTGTTGAGTTTCAGGGAATAAGGAGTCCTGAGGAGAGGGAGAAAGACGGGAATGGTCGGTTGTTCAGTGGAGCAGTCAGAACACAAACAGGATTTACTGATTAAGTTTGCCATCTTATATGGGTGTAGTTCACAGTGCCCTGAAATAATTATAATAGTAACATCAAAGATCACTGATCACAGATCACCATAACAAATAAAGTAATAATGAAAAGTTTGAAATATTTCAAGAATTTCCAAAATGTGACACAGGGACACAAAGTGAGCAAATGTTGTCAGAAAAATAGTGCTGACAGGCTTGCTCAATGCAGGGTTGCCACAATTCTTGAAATTGTAAAACAATGCAATATCCCTGAAGCACAATAAAGCAAAGCACAATAAAATGAAGCGTACCTGTATTCAGAATAAAATGAGGAACTGAATTTTCTCTTCCGTATCCACCAAAATAAGCCTAACCTTCCTGACCTCCTTAATGATTCCTTCCTCCTTGTTACTTTTGAGTAATAGTAAAAGAAAACTGTGAAATTAGATGTAAGACCAGGATATGGGGAAGGAATAATGCTTGAGAAGAGGAAAATAATCAAGAGGGGAATTGTGATTGACAATTGAACAAAATTAATTGAACTGGATTGAATATTTACCTTGAAGAAATTACAGGAAAGCACATTTTAAGTGTTTTGCTGCAAGGGGAGCTCATAAATAAAGATTAAATTGCATTAGAAAAATGAGATTACTTATTTCCTCTCTTTTTATGATTAAGTAATTGATAAAGTATTTATTGAACACCTACTATGTTCAAGGCCCTATTCTAGATCCTCAAAGATAGGAGTAAAAGAAATACACAAAGAACACAAAGCAGTGACACCTTAAAGAAAAAGCCCTGGATATGAAGGCCAATTTCTATCCCTGCTCTGCCCTTATCAGCCATGTGGCTTTAGATATGATCCTCAGTAGTACTGTGTCTCATTTTCCTCCCTTATAATCTGAAGAAGAAGATTGGGATACACCCTAATTGGGTGGTTGTGAGAATCTAATGAGATGTAATAAACCACAAAGTGGTGTAAACATCTAAGGCACTATTATTCTTCCTGCTCTTGAGGCACCTGTAGCATAGTAGTAGTATCTTAGCACAGGAAAGAATCTTAGAAAAGTTCTAATCAAACTCCATTTAAGAAAGGAGAAAAAAAATCAGTGGTGAACCTTGGATTTCATATATTAGATCTATTACATAAATTAGACAATACTATAATATTTTTTAATGTTCATCATTTGTGATTATAAAGTCGGTCCATTTCTAAGGAATTTTTTCTTCTAGGGAAAATAATAATTGAAAAATTTACCCCTATGATACTTTAAAATTCTTTACCATTCAAATTAGTATATTCCCAAAATAAATTCGTGTTCAACTGTACTACTATAATACAATATACACCTTGTTTCTCCACAGTAAAGTTGTAAATATACCAAGGTACAAATATACATATCTTTTGCTATTTTCTCTTAAGCCCATCAACCACACATAATGATAATTGCTACCCTTAACACTGACCTGCTAACAATTTGTATGCATTATTTCACTGCTTACAATGACCCTGTTAGGTAAGATATTCTTCTTATTGTTAGTATTATTTTATAATTCTCATGTTACAAAGAGAAAACTGAAGTTTAGTGATGTTTATTATCTTACTCAGCTTGCAAAGCTCATAAGTGAAAAGGCCCAGGTTTGGAACTCAGCTCCAAAGTCCCTCCTTTTAACCACTACATAAACCTACCTCTCTCTGATTTTCCAGAAGCTTTAATCTATTCTGCTTTTAAAGTTATAAAAATACCTCACTCTCTTTCTGACAAACCGGGAGAGATGTAAAAGTAACTATAAATATAAATACATATTTAAGAAAAGTAACAGGAATCCTATAAACCAGTGCCAATGTCACCTAATTATGAATGTTGCAATGTTAGCCAGAAAGTCAGAATGAGAGGACCTATCCACTGTAACGAGAAACCAGTGAAATACTCAAATAAGAGATATTAACATTGTGTTTGTCTCTTTTATTGATATGAATCATAAAATGCTAGTATCCAAAACACAAAACGTAAGGAACAAGCAATCCATATACTATTATCCCAATTTAGCTGTACAGATTGTATATTACCAGAACCTTGTTTCATTTAACTGTAATTTATATTTAAAATAAGGTAGTTATGATTCCTTTCCTGTCAGTTACTGCACCATTTTCTTTATTGTTCCCCCTCAGAGACTGAAAGCATTATACAAAATAAGTTATCTTTGGATTGTGCTCGAATGTATATAGGATTGCAGGTGGCAAGCCAATATATTATTCATCAAGTTTTTAAATAATTACTCATTTTCATTGATCTTTACACAATTCTCTTCTATATCTCTTTGGAATTAAGAGGTATGGCTTGAAAATGTTTTCTAGAGAGCTGAGATCAACAATTTCTAGTTACAAAATAGATGTACAGATACTGTTCTCTGGGAATAGGTTTTGTAATGCATTCAATTTTATGAATAATTTAAAACTTTAACTCTTTTGGGGGTTTTTTGCTGACATTTTTTTCCCTTTGCATAGGCACAAAAATGACCTTGATTTGCTTTCCATAAATCCTGAGCACATTTCAGCGTTTGTCTTTGAAACATATGTCTCATCTTTCTTCTCTACATAATATTCTTACAAATTGAACAATGTGCCACCTTGAAAACCCCAGACAAAGCACCTTGTATGATTTACTGGTGCTCATTCTTAGAGCTTTACTACAACCGGCCAAAATCAAACACTAGTGGGTTTGTCTCTAACTCAGATAATGAACAAATGCCATCTAATAATTCATGTACTCTTTCTGTAGCATCTATTATAGTTGATTGTAATAAGGTATTTTAGAATTATATTCTTTACCCAGGATTTTTTTTTTCTTGAATTTTGGTTCTTCCTGTAAGCCCAACAAAATGTAGCTGTCTCATGAAAAGAAATTAAATCTGAACACGTTGCTTTGCTTTAGATATTGTTTTGATTTTGAATAATTTTTTCTAAGGTTACCTGTTTCCTCTTTGCCATAATTAATGTAATTTATCAGTATGCAAATTAAATTGAATCATAACTTAATAATCCAAACTTCATGACTTTGCCTTATTTGAATATTTTCAATTGTTTTTCTAAACCTGAGCTTTCTTTTGAAATTTTAACATTTGTTCAATTCTTCATTTCATTCTAATTATGACTCAGAGGATTATATAGGTATTAAGTCTTCATTTTGGGGTAGAAAATAAGGAGTTTTAGAGGTGATTTTATTTGTAAATCGTAGCAATTACATTATTTTGCTTTTTTTTTCAGACCTTAATTTATCTTATACTCTGATTTCTTGGTAGCACTATTTTACAATGGTGTTTCAATAAGATAAATATATTTGGCTATGATAGAAACTGCAAATATTACTTTATTGTTGAATTATTTCATAATGACACCAGAATGAAAGACATTTCTGGAATTTGAGAAGATATGAAAAGCCTGCCCTGCTCCCTGGGGGGGTTCAGCATGGTAACTTAAGCAGCAAGATGAATCAATAAGAAAAAAGATGTGAGGGTAATAGGTTTCAGGTAAAATATGCTGCAGATGAATAATCCCAATATCATTTAAAGCTGAGCTAAATAATCTGAAACTAAGTTAAAAACTGACCTGGTTGTTACTATAACTCTTAAATACAGCTTAAATACCTTATTGTGATAATAATACCTTTGTTGAATGGATTTTTGCAATAGTTAGAAAAATTTGGTTAGAAACTAGTTCTCTACCTCCACATTTAAAGGAGCTGCGTTCTCATTAGTTACAACAGCCAAGACATGGAAACAACCTAAATGTCCAATTGACAGATGAATGGATAAAGAATATGTGGGGGATATATATATTATATATATATAATATATATATATAATATATATATAATGAAATATTACTCAGCCATTAAAAAGAATGAAATAAGACCATTTGCAGCAACACGGATGGACGTATAGATTACCATACTAAGCCAAAGTAAGGAAGAAAGAGAAGACAAATACCATGATATCACTTAAATGTGGAACCTAAAATACGAAACAAATGAACGTATCTTTGAAACAAAACCAGACTTACAGATATAGAGAACAGACTTGTGGTTGCCAAGGGGGAGGGGGGATAGGGGAGGGAAGGACTGGAAGTTTGGGATTAACAGATGCAAACCATTCTATGTAGGATGGATAAACAACAAGGTCCTACTGTATAGCACAGGGAACTATATTCAATATCCTGTGATAAACCGTAATGGAAAAGAATATGAAAAAGAATGTATATATGCATAACTGAGTCACTTTGCTGTACAGCAGGAAGTAAACACAACATTATAAATCAACTATACTTCAATAAAATTTTTTTAATTAGAAAAATAAAGAAGCTGTGTGCTAAAATTTTTTATAACTTGAATATTCAATTTTTAACCCTTCCTAAATCTGCTAATACTATTTGCACCATAGCCAACACTAAATGACTTCAACACTATGACTTCATGAGCTCATGGTATGACTTTCCACAAAGTATTTTCCTTACTATTTCTAATCTTATTATAGTACAGTTTGGAAAGAGTCAAATCAACTGAATGTATTATGTCATTCAAATAGAACTATGCAAGGTTTCCCTGAAAGCTTTACTCTCAAACCTTTTTTTTTCCCCTTACTGTGAAATGGTTATTTCTGTAAACTAATGTTTTTTAAAAGCCCTTTTTTCACCCTACTTACACTTACTGTGGGTCATAAATAATTTATCAGTTATAATTCCAGTATCTCTTTCTATATACTTCCTCCTGACTCTCAAAACATTAAAGAATCAATGCAAACATAATGGCAAAAAATTGAAAACTAAGATATTTCATTGTAAAATTAATAGATGAAGTTGTGACACTAATCAAATGAACCAAGAAATTAGGCTTCCATTTTTTAATATTTAATTTTATAATTGTTTTATATTTACATAAAATTTACAAAGATAGCATGGAGTTCCCATATATCCCTCACCACTCGTATTGTTAAAATGTTACATTACCATAATGCATTTGCCACAACTAGGAAACCAGTATTGTCATATTACTATTAACTGAACTCCAGACATAATTTGGATTTCACTAGTTTTTCCACTGATATCCTTTCCCCCCCACCCCCATAATCCTATTTGATATCAAAGATCCCGTTGAGAATACTACATTCTACTTAGTCATGTCTCCTTAGCCTCATCTGATCTGAGAGTTTCTCAGTCTTCCTTTGTTTTCTTATGACTGACAATTTTAAGGAGTACCATTCAATTATTTTGTAGAATGCCCCTCAGTTTGGGTTTGTGTGATATTTTCCTCATGGTTAGACTGGTATTATGGATTTTGAGGAAGAATATCACAGAGGTGAAATACCTTTCTCATCCCATCATATCACTGGTACATGGTATCAAAATGAGGTATCAATGGGGCTTCCCTGGTGGTGCAGTGGTTGAGAGTCCACCTGCCGATGCAGGGGACATGGGTTCATGCCCCATCTGGGAGGATCCCGCATGCCGCGGAGCGGCTGGGCCCGTGAGCCATGGCCGCTGAGCTTGAGCGTCTGGAGCCTGTGCTCCACAATGGGAGAGGCCACAGCAGTGAGAGGCCTGCGTACCGAAAAAAAAAAAAATGAGGTATCAATGATAATGTTACTTGGGCATTTGGTTAACCATAGTGTTTGCCAGGTTTCTCCACTGTAAAGGTACTCTTCTGTTCCATACTCTTATTTCTTGGAAGCAACTAACCAACTGCAGCCCACGCTCAAGGGCAGGGTGTAGATTAAGTTCTAAATACTGGAAGGGGCAGTATCTAAATAAATTATTTGGAATTCTTCTGTAAGGAAGATTTATCTCTTCTCCCCCATGTACTTATACTACTGGTTTTCATGGAGCAAAATGCTAATCTAGCAAAGTGAGAAGAAAGAAAGGTATGTTTTCAGATAAACTTCCTTTGAGAAAGGAAAAGACCTTAGAAAATGTGCATCTTCTTTCTTTGACATTCTCAACAGGTACAAAAAGATTTGGAAACTGGATCCCAGTGTTTTGAAATAATAGTTCATTGGAGAGAAGAGAAAACAAGGATAGGACATTAAGATCACCATCACAGTTCTTAAACATTCATACATATACCAACTATGGCCATTAAGTACTTTATAGAAGGATAAAAGACTTTACATGTCAAAATACTTCAAAAATATTGTATTTTCAGGTCAATTTCTCCCTGAAAAATGTCAGCATTCACTCATCCATCAGCTACCAGTAACATCTGGTGTGTACCGTAATGCACACTGTTGAGTACTCCATCTTCTCTCTACAAACCTTTGCCAAGACAGACTGCTTTACTATCCTTATCTATTCCAATGTCACATCCTTGGAGGATTCATTGTGTTCAGAGTCCTACCCTCAACTCCAAAATCTCATCTGACATTATCTCAAAATCAAGGGCTACCCACATAAGACAGAGGATATCAAATGCTTCATTTACAATTTTTTTATTTTCATACTTCTAGATCAGCTGTAGAAGCAAATAGGGCAAAGCTTTTTATTTCTTTGGCACCTACATTTTTAAAGGAAAAATAGTTGCAGATAATTAGTAGTGGAAAACAAAGCATCAATTATGCAGTGCAAGTCCCTCATTTTACAAACTGGGAGCTAAATTTCAGACAGGGATTATGACTAGGAAAGACTCAGTACAGCTGAGATTAGGAAACAGCTCCCACTTCTTACATCCACAGTTCTTAAGCAAAATAAATTGATTTAAAAACAAGACTTTTATTGTATCAAACAATTTAAACACTACAATAAGGCAATGTTTTGTCAGCCACCATGAAAATTTGTCCAATCAATGAAGTAGGAGATACAGAGTAGGAAAACTTTTCCCTTTTTCCCTTCTAGGTTCTTTGGCTGACCTAATAATTAAATTGACATAAGACAGATTAAGGGAAGAGAAACAAATTTTAATTGTACATGTATGGGAACCTAAAGATATGAGCTTCCAAGAAATGGCCAAAGTAGGCAGCTTTTATCCCTTTTAGACAAAGAAACAATAAATTTGTAAAAACTTGACAAGACAAAGGGGTTTGGGGTTTGGGTAGTAAACTAATAAAGAAGTAACAAGGTTTGTTTATCCAGCCTTTTTAGCCTTGAATTCCCTATCTCTGGTGATAAGGATGGCTCTATACCTCCAGGTTCAAGGAGGGTACTTTTCACATGAGAGATTTATTTCCTGTTTTCAGAAGGACAAAGGCGGGTCAGAGTGTCCTCCTTGTATCTGCTGATTCTTAAATAACTTTAATTCAAAATAATCAGTATATCAAAGTGGTATGCTTTGAGGAATTCTGCTCTAAACCCCATCCCCATCCTGAGCTAAGAAGTAGTGGGTAGGGGTCTAGGACTTCAAAGTGGAGGAAGACAATTCACAGGGAGATGGGAGTCTTTCTGATGTAAAGAACATTATCTTTGGTAATAGCTCTCTTCCTGGTACAGGCGCCCTATCTAAGTTCTTTTAGGCAATTAAGGGGGAGGTAAAAAGCTCTTCTGGAGTCTGTAGGGCCTTCATTGTCTTCAGCTCCAAATATTCCACGTGCCAAAGTGGCACATTCTGGGGCAGTTTGCCCTGAAACCCATCAGACAAAATTACTCATAAGGTGCTTTTGTGATGTTTGCAAATGTTTTCAATTGTCTTTTTGTTCAAACTAACAAGGGATTAAATTAAATGGTGGCTAGCAGCCTGAAAAGGTTTCACATTCTAGAAAGTGAGGAAGTCTGAGAGATTCAAGGTATGTGCCTGGAGAGGAACAAATTCAGTAAATAATGATTATTATACTTAGCCCTTTGTTTCAAGTCAGGCTGAGCTGCTTTGGCTTCGGTTTTGTACTACATTTTTATTTTGTAACAAAATAAATTTTCATTTGCATACTTTCCTTAAATTTCCTCATTTAAGTAAATATTCTGTTCTCTTTCTTCTATCAAGTATTCATATTCACTCAATAGCAAAAGACATCAAAAAACTCAACTTCTCAAACTCAGAGACTTTCAGGAAGAATTAAAGGTTATACATTAATTCCAAGAGAGGCAAATTGATTTTAAGATCTTTATTAACCAGGTGAAACGGGAAATGCATTACTCTTGATGACAAATGCCTAATGGTTTAAGTTCTCACCTTATGCTATGCTTTGGGTATTCTTCTATGGGATTACACAAAAATGAAAATTTTAATACTACGTATTCAATAGTGACAAAAATCATTATTCAACCAAACAGAACTTTAAACTTGTGATTTAGGTTTAACCTTTAAGCTCCCTGCTGCCATCATCCTCCCAGTGGTGTTTTTAAGTTATGAGTTTTTGGTAAGAAAATTACTTAGCTCTAAGAGGGTCTTCAGATCTTTGTGGGCACTGTATAGATTTCAATGCCAGGAATTCCGAGCAAGATTGGGTACATGCAGAAAACAAAATGGCCCAACCAGGTGCAACCGAATGAGCCAAGGGACCTGTCATATCAGTCATATCATTCATCAGTTCACGGTTTAAGCCAGAGGACTGTGTCTCTCTAGAATAGAGAAGGCATTATACAAAAGAATGAAGGGATGAGTACAAAACACCAATCCTTACAGAATTACCAGCAAGGATTGTTGCCAGTTCCATTTAAATCCCATGCCCTTGTTGAATTTTTCACACTTGACTAGAGTGGAGCTGGAGTTAAGGAAAAGGGATTGAGGAGGAGTTGAGGGAATGGGTTCCAGCCAGAAAATACCACAGAGGCAATCTGGCATCAAGTGTTCCCTTCTTATCTTGGCTGATCTAATCAAAATGAATGGAAGAGTCAAAAAAGGCAGCATGTGTTCCACTGAGTAGGGATGGGTGTTAACAGACACTTAATCATCAAAGACCTGGTCCATCAGCCCCAATAGGCCTGCAGACTGCATCTATTATTCCTTTAGTCTTTATCTGAGAGGAACCCCATCCTACACTGAAGGGTGAAGGTGATGAGTACTCCCTGGGCAATTATTCAGTTATCAGAGAATTTCCTAGTCTCTTTGCATTTTAGGTAGATGGAAATGAGGGTGTAATTATAAGTGTCCACCCTCACTCCGGTCCCTGACTCAGAGCTTCATCTTGGCACCACCAAATGAACTGAAACAAAAAGCCAAATGAATCATCTGACTGCATTTTAAACACACTGTGCTATCCTAAGTGGAAACTGTTTAGGTTAAACTGCTCTCCCAATATTATCTTCAAGGAATGCATTAATCTATTTTCCTCCTATGCTTGAAATTGATTAATGTTGAAACAGTCATTTGTCTTCAAGACTGAGTATACGTGGAAAATGCAACCTTTTTAAGTTAAGATTCAAAACTTAATGGGGGGCATTTTCTGCTCTAAGGGTGTATCCAATTTTCCTGGCTATAGCTTTATCATCATCAAAACTGTCTTACTTGAGTAGATACTATATAAAGAAAGTTAGCCACTTGCATAATTTCCACCTTCAAGAGCTGGCAAAATAGAAACAATAGAAATTGGGCATGTAAACAAATTACTGTGGCAATTCAGACAACACACTATGTGTATGTCAGTTATCATTTCAAAATGATTCGGAAGAATATACATTTGTATCTTTCACAGACTTTTCTGAAGCTTTGCATATTTTTTTGCATTATGGTCATCAGCACATTTTTCTACTGAACCACCCTCACTAGAAGGCTGAGAATAATTCTAGACTTTCCTTCTCTCTCACCTCTTATATTTATTGATTCTACTGCCTAGAAATCTTTTCAACCAATCTTCTCAACTTCTACCTCCATTGCCTTAGCCTATGCCCTTATCATTTCTCTCCTGGAGTTCTTCAATATCCTTCCGCTTTATCTAGCTTCCTACATTCAATCCATTTATAATACAACCAGAGCAAGATTTCTAAAATAAGGAAATAATTATTTGACTTCTCAGTTTACAATCCTCCAATGGTATGTCATTACCTAGACAGTCAAGCCCAAACACCTTAGCGTGGAAAATAATTCTCGCTCCTTCCCTCTCCTGCTACCACCTCTCCAGGTGCACCAAGAACTCCAGACATACCAAACTTTCTGCAGTTTCTTAAATATCCCACACATTCTTTTCTCCCTGTCATCTTTAACTACACCTTCTCTGCTGCCTAAATTATCTTCTCTCTCATTTCCTATTTCTCCAGTAAATGCATCCCCACCCACACATACCTACATATTCCCAAAGAATCTTTACTCTTTCTTTGTTCAGTATTGAATTCAAATGTTTCCTCTTTCAGAAGCGTTCCATGATAACTCTAGGAGACACTTTCTATGCTTCCTTAATGAACTGTTCCTACTTCTGCTATATCACATACTACATTGTGGTAATTAGATGTTCTCATGTCTGTCTCCTGCTTTGTTCTACCTATCTTTGTATCTGCAGCACACAATTGGTACCTAATTAATGTTTGATTGATGAATAGATGAGTGAATGAATGGATGGATGAATCTTGTCTGGCTATTTAATAGGAAATACTTATTGGTTACATATTCTGATTAACGGGATTTTTGATTAGTAGAATATAATGTAATACTTTAAAATGTTACTTATTTACAGATCTATTAGCATAGAATTACTAAATACTAATAAACAGTAGTAAATAATCAAAGAAATCTCCATCACAGTTGCAATAGCATCTGGTTCTAAATGTTTACTGTACTTGAATATCTACTTAATTCCAATTTAGACCATAAATTTCACTAAGGGCAAGATAATGATTTCCTGTAAACAAGTGTTTCTCAAATAATGTGCTCTTATTACTTTATAATAAAATATGATCTCACCTCATAATTTACTTAATCTTGTGCATCAAATCTTGTTCACATCCTCTTCTAGTAAAAATTCTTGTCTTTATTGGGGGAACTAAAGCTCTACTTGTACAGCTTTCTAACTTCTAATCAAGGATGGAAGGCTGCAAAAGTATGCTATATCAGAGAGGAACCAGACAGAAGGTAGGAGGTGTCTGAAGGCTAGATCAGGCTCCAGATGAGGAAAGAGAAATGATGGAAACATTTGATAAAAACCGAAAGTAAAGGGCACTCCCTTAATACAATTCATGAGCACCGCCAAATTATTGTAAATGACCTGTATGCAGGTGAAGAAGAGCTGGTCTCGTTATGCTCTCTTTCCTATCTCCACATTCTAAATATTCTCAAAGTTTTTTTTACTTCCAGGTTTCAAGGACCAAAAAAATTCCTAGATTTTAAGAATTTACAAACCAGTAATTATTTTTTTACTGAGATAGAATGGCACCAGATAGACTTGTCCTGACTTTTAATTTTTCCAAGTAAGGACATTAAAAAATGGAAACAACTTCCATCTATTATCATCAATTCATAAAATGTTTTAATGCACAAAAGGATTTAATGCAAAATGTCTTAGTAAAGATTATTGCATTGAATTTAACTTTATAAAAAACCAATTATACTTCTTGCGGAAGAGTAAGCATCTCATCATGGGCTGACCCTAGACTGAACACTGATATCTGGGTGCCACTCCTCTAATGATGGAAGCAGCATAGATTCCTGCCCTTAAAGAAGAACGAGTTACAGATAAATCAACCACCCAAGACAACAGAGGGCAATAAAAGAAGATTCAAATACAAAAATCACGTTCCTGGGCTTATTACTGGTGATGTTTTCTAAAGTGTCAAGTACTGTAGATCTTTTATGATAAATGGGATCCATAACAAAAAAATTAATACCATAAGATTATTATTTATGAATATCCTTTTTGCTCTTAAGAACTCCATAATCAGCACTTCTACTTAGCTTCATCAGTTATCCTTTCCCAGTTCATTGTTGCTCGCTGAACTTTGGGGACATGTATTTCAAATCCTACGCTTTAGCTTGTGTGAATCCCTACCTCTCCAGGTAGCACTTAACTTCACCTCCCTTTCCTTAAAGTTGAAATCAAAACTACCTCTCTTCTTCTTTCATTTAGACACCCAAACAAACCACCAACATTATGATAATTTGACTCAACTAATGCAGTAATTTAGAAACAACAACTTCTCTGAACTCTGCAATTTAATCTGATTTGCAATCCAAATTGTTTATAATGGAGAAGATAGTCTCCTTAACCCTATGCATGTGACACCTTAGAATAATGTCTATACTGTTAATATATACACTTTTGGAAAAATGGCAACTACTAGCATTGTGCTAAATAAAAACATTACCTATTAAACCTGCAGTTTAACTGTTTGCATTTTGTTATAGACCTTTATAGACCTGAGGCATTCACTCAATAGATACTTACTGTCCTACCAAAATTTTTCACCTGTTAACCTTAGCTTTACTCTGCTCCTGACTTTACCCACCTCCATCATCTCACATGCACACACCTGAATTAACCTAGATCTAAAAGAAAAAGCAAATAGACCAACCTTTGAAGCCAGAAAGAATAGCTTCAAAACTTGGATCAGTCGTCTAACTTGGGTGAGCCTCAGTTTTCTCAAACTTAACTGGAATTTCATCTATATTCCTCTACAGGGTTGCTTTGCAGCTTAAAGGCAGTCATTTGTATGTTAGCATTATGGAATGTTTCTTCCCATCTTTCATCCAGCTTCAGGAATTTCAAATCCTTGTTATCTCTGATTGTCTGGAAATGCCTCTGATTCAGTGGAAAGCAAAAGCTTGAGGACTAAACCTCATTCATAACATCATTTGTTGTTTGAATATTGTGCAGCATAAAAATCTAATAGAAAGGAAAATAATTAGATCATTGAAATAAACGGGTTCATTCTAAGTGGTTCTGAACAGTATTTCTGAGTAACGGTAGCAACAGAGTATGAGCAACCCCAGGGAGAATGTGTTGCTTGGTAAAGTAACAACAGACAGGGTGACATGAGCTTTCTGAACATACTACAGTCTGAAGTCAGGATACCTTAGTCGCAAAGGCTAACAAACTTGATTTTATCTATTCGTGACCTAAATCCATCTGTAGGAACAGACTTACATTAACTGAACTCAAGAGATTTGAGTTTAAAACCAGAATGCCAAATTTCTCTATTTTGGAGAAGAATTATTCTTGTTGAGATGAAAGACACTAGGGTCCTCTCTTTAACATGTATTGACTGCCCATGTAGGTAACTCTGGAGAACGTCAAATTAGAACCTGGCTATCAGTTTGTTAATATGAAAGCTTTAATCTGTAACTGCCAAAGACACTGGACAGGTGAAATTCTGCAGTCAGTATGTTATTTCTTGGTAAGTAACCTTCACAGAAACCTAAATAGTGATTAGAAGATTGCCTGGTGAGTATGTGATCAGAATAAGTGGAGTGTATGACCCAATGCCAGTAAACCTTTGAACCATGTAGAGAAAGTTTATACTTTTTTAGTCCACCCTAGAGTCATAATCGCCACCTGGACCAGGCAGATGTTGGATTCTTAAGCAATGTGTTCCTGCCTATGGTTGGCTGTAGCTAAGGTTTGCCTCTTCCTATGAGTCCATGACTGACCTACCTCCCTACTGTCTATTACAGCTCCTCAGTAATGTACATTAACACCTTTAATCAGAGTACAGGTAAATCCTAACAGGCCTGGTTCCTGCTGTCTCTAGACTGTGACAATATTGTTCTGCTTGTAAATGCGTATTTTAAAGTTTAATTCTTATAAGACAATTCTCTTTCATTCACTTCGCATTCTTGGGGAAAGCCTGAAACCCTCATGCCCTGAAAAGAGCAATTCCAGTAGGTGTGACATAATGAGCGTGAGGAGTCTGGAAAATGTCTTTACATTTAGATAAGGAGCCTCCACAGAAAAAAAAGAAGTGGGGGGAAGAGGAGACACAGAGGAGAGCAACAAGAAAATTCTAAGCAGGGAAGCTGTCAGATTTTTGGTTTGCAATTTTCTATAGTACAGATCTACAGAAAACATACCACCGTTTCCAGCTCATAATAACAAACTCCTAATTAAACGGAATCTCAGTTTTTCTGCTTTAAGGTTACAAATACAGGGATATGAAATATTCAAATCTCTTTGACCTTGGTCAAATGTGTCATCCTTCATGGTCAGCTTATAGACAAAAATCACATCACAGCAATTCAAAAGGGCAAATTTGAGAAGCAGCAGAAATAGCACTGATCCTTCTTTCTGCCCTTTTTTATTGGAAAAAAAAATGAATGTGTATAGGAGATCTCACACCACAGGAAATCCCCCAATTACAGAATTCAATAAAAGGATTTGCCTGTAGGACCTCCTGAACATAGTAAGTCATCTTAATGGCTTGTTTGGATTCTCTTTTCATTTGTAACTCTCATGGCCTTTTTGATCACCACTGTCTACTTCTGCAATGGTTCAATACTAGCAAGATGCCAGAGGAATAGAAATCTCAAAGTCCCACAGTTTATTTATTTAAAAGGTATGACTTCTCAGATTGCCTAGAAAAATGATCACACCTCTCCACTATTAATAGTAAAAAAAATTCCATTAAAAGTATACTTCTGTGATGCAATATGATGCCTTCTGTGGACATATAATAAGGCTATCACCATTTCTTGACCTGGCCAACTTTCTGACCCACCAAAACAATGACATCATGTGGGGTATTCAGTAGCTTTATTTCAGCGTCTCCATCCTCCCTCTGACCTTTCCCGTCACTACTCTGAAAGAGAAGAAGGTCTGTACTCTTCAGTGAAAGGAAATATGCATTTATTTTCTGAGCGCTGCTGCTCACCATTTTCAATACTTTATACACCATCCTGTCTGTATAAGAAGCACCTCTTGCGATTCAAATTCTACCAAAAATATCTTGCAAACTTTATCTTCTTTGTGAAGTTGCTTGAAGTCCTAACCCTGCACTGTCTTTCTACAGTTATTGTCAAGCCTTTCCTCAGCTGCCTCATGGGCTGGTAAGTAGACTAAAAAGAACCAAAAGAAATTGCTTGCTTCCACTATCTTTATCCTATCCATGTAGAGGAGGATCTGAAATATAAAAATAAAAAACATATGTAGAGAAATCAGGGAGGGCACCCATAGGACTCAGACTAAGGAATATAGGCCTGTATGTCATCAAATCAAGAGAAAGGATATCCAGGACAAAGGTTCCCCTGTCTTAACCCATCCCACGGATAAAGGTCACATACGTGATCTGCTCCAGGCCACTGCATAAGATTAGAATTAAGCTCAATGCTCTCACCTAGTTATAATTCCAGCCCTTCCTCTCTGAAAAGCAAACTCAAGTCAGTGAACATGACATTATTATAGGGATAACCTTGAATCCACTATAATTTATAAGACAGCTAATCTTTCAAACACTTAAACATGTGACAGCCTTACAACTGATCTCCATGTGCTGCTATAACATAGTTAAACCTTGAGTTAAACTACAACAAGAACTATTATTCACAAAGCATGTGATAGAGATTGCATGATATAAAAGGCCCAACTTGTAACTTAAGTAACCTTCAGGATCTGTAGTGAATTCAGCTCTTGCTTTGCTTCGTTGGGTAGTAGGGTGGGAACTAGAGAACAATTAGGCAGGAACAGAGAAGGAAAGGGGTGGAAGAGAAAGAACTATGAATCCGTCTGTAAAACAGAATGATGGATTTGTGCATTTGGGAAAGAGCAGGAAGCAGGGGAGAAAAAAATTATTCGGTAATCAAGCATTTCCTTTTCAATTGTTTGATGAGTTTGCATTGGTTGTCATTTTTTGCCTGCATTGGGATAATGCTTCATGAATACTATCCCCTTGGGTTTCTCTACAAATGCAAGATGTGTTTCTTATGAGATTATTCCCAGAGCCTCATTCTGAAATACATAGTTCATTGCTTATAGAGTTTTTATAGAGCAAGTTCTCTTTCAATAGATATGACTCAAAAAAATGGAACTGTATTAAAACTGTTCCTACACTCTCTTACCCCCAAACCATGGGGTTTCAAACTTGTTCATTTTTCTCAGGTGAGTCCTGAGGCTCCCTTTTCCCTTCTTTCCAGAATACCATACTAACCGCATGCAAATTTCTTGGCTCCTAAATGCAACTGGCTGCTGATCTATCATTTTTTATAGTATTTTCTCAGCAGTGTATGATAAAGTCACACAACACATAAATCATATAGCAAAGCTCAACGTGCCACAGGTAAATTCTTAGAATTTTTAATCACAAAGAAAATCGACTATAACACATGGTATCTCCAAATTTAGCCTTTACATTCTGTTTTTAAACTCTTTGCTTTTGAAGATCTCACCTTAACAATGAAATGAATGCCTGGGTGCTGTGCTTGCAAACTGCCTGAAAGGATAAAGCAAGAAATATAGATTCCTAACATTTATTTTTAAGATCACTGTATTCTGTACTTTTCACCATGCTATTCACTTTTTAAGTACTTTGTTAATATGATGTAAAAACCAGTTAATAGTCCCCAGACTCCAGTAACCAATTATTATTAGCCACTTAGTCAGACATTCAAAATGATTTCAAGAGGTTAAAACTTGCTTCCACCATAGAAAAGAGAGAAAATACTAAATCTAGTTTAAGAATAATGAACTTCTGCCCCCACCTATAGCCCAGACTTAAACGCTTAAATAAGTTTTATTAAAAAAAAAATACTGTTTGTCCACTATGTTCCAGAGCCTGAGTTGAGAATTTATCATGCAAATAACCAAGATATGAACCCAAAAAATAGCCATTCGGTCATTTACTTTGACCATCTAAAATCTGCTCAGTTGCTCTAGAGCAGGATTCATTGCAAGAAGCTTATTCAGGCAGGATCAATAGCAAAATGTGAGTCTTTCCTTGCTCCTGCACATTCTGGCATAGCACACGGAAATTTGACAGGGCTGGACATCAGACTCTAGGACAGGGTTTCCCTGGGTTGAGGGGATTTTTAAGCTACATGATTAGGGAAGCCCTGATCCTCCCCTGTTGGGATTAGGAACCAGGATTCAATAGCAATATGATGTGTTAGTAATATGGCTCAAACCCTCTCTTGAAAGCCCAGCATTCACAGCTTGGGCAGGGGGCCACCTGTGAGACACAGCATGCCAGCAGCAGAATTACCAAATGAGCACTCAAGAGTGGCAAAGCCCACTCTGGCATGCTCTCATAGTTAACCAGGTTTGATTTCCTTAAAGCAATGAACCACAGCCTCCTTCCACTGAAATTCGAAGAGGACCATTATTTTTCTGGTGAGGCCAACCTGCAGAATCAGTCCTGGATTCATTCAATTCCCCTTCCTGTTCCCAAATGATGTTATTCAAATGTCATAACCCATTCTGTCAGAAATCTGTATTATCTAAAGCCAAAAAAGCCATGAGGCCAGCCACTGAAATAGACGTAGGAGACACCGAAGATGATTACAAATGACCAGGTGACCAACCCCTGGAGGCAAGTCATGTTCTCCCAAAGCAAACCTTTTGGTAAGAACAGCCCAAGAGATGTACAACATCCAGTCTGGAAAGTACAACAAAGCTGCCACCCAGCTCTATCATGGACGCTGAGAAATGGCATGCTCCCAAATCTCCAAAGACTGGAGAAGGAAGAGGTGTAAGTTCTGCTCCTCCTCTGGCCTTGTTAATGGTTTATTTGGCAGATACTGGGTGATGTGATTCAAAGATATTTACTAGGAGTCTGGTAGTATCAGCAGGAGTTTAACAGTATCAGCAGACTTGAGAATGGCTCCCAGCTTTCCACTTAACATATCAGTACTGGATGGCAAGCCCAACATCAATATAGAGTAGCTGAGAGGGCCACCACTTGTTAGAGATGTATATATTGAATTCACTGCAGCCCAGGTGACAGCTATCTTGGAAGACTCCCAATACAAGACAATTGAGTATGCATGCTTTTCTCATCTCCCATAATCTCAGGTGTTTCTTTCTGAAAAGGAAAGGTTTAAGTACACAAGCCCAGGTTGCTCAAATCCTGCAAAGTCCAAAGAAACTCTTATCTTCAGCCCTGGCCCTTGGCTAGCTCCTGGGAGATAACCTCTGAGCACTGAGAATATTCTGCATGATAAAAGTGTCTTTCTGTGCCTGAAACCTTGAAGCCATGCTGAAGCACTTTGACCAGATTAGTTATCCTAACAATATGTTTTATAGCAAATGCATGTTTTTGCTCTGGGGTGTGTGTGTTATGTGCTGGAATCCAAGTAGCTGAAATCAGTCATGCAGCCTACATGACTGACCCCCAATAAAATCCCTAAACACCAAGGCCTGCATGAGCTTCCCTGGTGGCAACACTTTGAACATGTCACATATTGTTATGGAGAGAATTGTGTCCCCGTGTAGCTCAGCTGAGAAGAGATATCTGGAAGCTTGCACCTGGTTTCTCCTGGACTTCATGCACCTCTTACCTTTCCTAGCTTTAATCTGTATCCTTTCACTGTAATAAACTGTAACTGTGAGTAAAACAGCTTTTCTGAGTCCAGTGAGTCCTTCCAGAGAACCACTGCACCTGAGAGTGGTCTTGGGGACCCTGATACACCTTCCTTAGGCAAGGGCTATTTTGCTTACTCAGAGATCACACCATCACTGCCACCCATTACACACACATGACCCTGTAGCAGTTGAGCGCACTGATCTGCACCTACAACTCAGGTGATAATGGCCAGCAATGAATGTTCACCACACAATGTTTGGATTTGGAACTACTATATCACATGAGTAGGTTACACAATAATGGGTGCAGCCTCTGATGGGCTAGTCAACAACAGCCAGCCAGACAATTGCAGTTCCTTTCAAGTGGGTGTTTGGTCACTTGTTGTCACAGGGTGCCATTCAGATTTGCCAATCATCTGAGGAAGCTAGGGTACCAAAAAAATGTATGGGGAAGTTTATATAGATCAGGTCCCTATACACTTCTGTGGTACTCCAGGAATTTCCTATCATCCTCCAATTTTGGGGTCTCTAAGAGACGGGTTAGAGGAGATGGACTCCTCAAGAGAAGGCTGTCCTTAAGACAACATTAAGTGAGAAGTCCAGCCAGCCTCCCAGTAAAAGCAAGGGCAGTACTACTGCAGTTCATCTTTGATTCAACTGTTCCTAGGTTTGTGCTCACTCCCTCGCTCTGTATACACACACATATAGGTATAGTTATGAATCCTGGCTTATGGGATACAGCTGCACAGGAAGATTCTGACAGATTACATTCCCTATCCTATCCACAAACAAATGTATGTATTCTTAATTTGCTTTTCTCTTGTGAGTCCTGTATCATTTGAAAATGTCCATGCCAAGTGGTTAAAGTACATCATCACTGACTCAACACTCCCATCATCCTGGTAGAGACTGAACTTGATCTTAGGGATAAAGACACATGACTGAGAAAATGGAAGAGGAGAAGCTGACTCCCATTGCCTACTAAGGGTTTAGCCATGGCTGAGGAGATCGGTGCTGTAAAATACCTGGAGCGCTTGGCTTTCACATAGGGAGGCCTCAAGACGCGTTTGATGAAGCTATTTGAGCAGTTCTTGGCCTACCTCCCATCAGGAAGAAAACGCCTGCTGCTGTAAATGTTCGAGTCCTTCTCGCCTTCCCTATTCCCCTTAAAAACTTTGCATGCTTTGCTCAGAAATGGTGGAGCATTCACAGACATAGAAAACAGACTTATGGGGCTTCTCTGGTGGCGCAGTGGTTGAGAGTCCGCCTGCTGATGCAGGGGACGCGGGTTTGTGCCCCGGTCCGGGAAGATCCCACATGCCGCGGAGCGACTGGGCCCGTGAGCCATGGCTGCTGAGCCTGCGCGTCCGGAGCCTGTGCTCCGCAACGGGAGAGGCCACAACAGTGAGAGGCCCGCGTACCGCCAAAAAAAAAAAAAAAAAAGAAAGAAAACAGACTTATGGTTACCAAAAGGGAAAAGTGGGTGGAGAGATAAATTAGGAGTATGGGATTAGCAGATACACACTACTATACATAAAACTGATAAACAACAAGGATTTACTGTATAGCACAGGGAACTATATTCAATATCTTATAATAACCTATAGTGGAAAAGAATCTGAAAAAAAATCACATATATACATATATACATGAGAAGATCAGTTGCCTCGTAACCCACCCAGGAATGACTCCATCAGTCTGACCACTTTGCTATCCTAAATTTAGAGGGAGGGGATGGTTTTCATTCCTTTTTTCTGAATGGACAGGGTCCATCTCTAATATCTCCCTTGTCTGATGTACTGAGAAGTTGTAACCATCCTTCAGCACTGCAAGGATAGGGAGTCCATTCTCTCACACTGTAGGGTTTTTAAGCTGAATGATTAGAAAAACAATGGCCCCTCTCCTGCTGTGGTCAAGGACTATGAATAAACAGCAATAGAGGAGGTAGAACTTGGGCTCCAGTCCTATCCTACCAGCTCAGCTCTAGGGTGATGTGGTGTCAGAGTCCATATGGATGTGGATAGCCATATCCCCCATCATGGGGTGAGGAAGAAACAGCCTTTCCTCTTGGCATCATTTGGAAATTGGAGTTCAAGTCTTGTCCTTGACCTTAACTGCCTTAAGCACCAGGCATAGCCAGTGTCATAGAGCTTTGCAGGGAGGTCAACTCCTTTCCTGGGAGGCCAGCCTGCAGATGATCAGTGTTGGACAAGTTAACCCTTTCCCCTCAGCAGGAAATTATACTATACAGGGCACTAAGAGTTTTATAATACATTATCCCTGTCCTAGAAAAGCTTGCAGATCCACACTGGCAGCACTAAAATGGTTTTAGCATCCACACAGAATGCCCACTGTAGAGGCATTGCTTGGAATTCCTCAGTTTCAAATTTGGTAGTTACATGATTTCATTTTAGCGTGGTCACAGTGCATGGAGAAACTAGTCTGCTTTTGTCTTTCCCTGGATTTTCTTTAACATTTCAACCTTAATATGAAAGACTTTTAAAATTAGCCAAAATGACCTAAAACATTTTAGTTGATATTTTATGAAACCATTAATATGGTTGTTATTGAAGGTTTGCTAATGGCTCCCACAACTCTGGGTTGGGCGAGAGACAAAAAATTCAAGGAAATGTATATTCAAAGATTATCCCTAACTCCTAATACTTTTGGCCCTAGACTCATCACTTAATCTCCCAACATCCTGATTGCCTTATTTACAAAATGAGAAAAGTAGAAGAGCTTACTCATCAGAATGCCAGAATGTGTATAGAGTGATGAGTATTTTTATTTAACCAACTAGAGATACGTAAATTATAACAGGCAGCAAGTTAGAGTGTTTCCAATATGTACCTTTGCCTGAGGAATTTTCTTTCCTCTCCTAGACATCAAGCAGAATCATTTAATGTCTAAGTCACACTTCCTCTCTGACAGAAGTCTCTTCAACCTAGCATTTAAGTTGGGTTGCATTTTTGTGGTTGTATATACCTCCTCTTGACAGTAAGGCTATAAGCTTCCAAAGGGCAAGTGATGTGCCTAATCCTCCCCTGTGTTCCTATAATACCTAATACATTCCTAAGGTCACAGCAGAAACTCATCAGGTATTTGTTGAGTTGAGTACCACACTAGACAGTTAGGAAGATAGCATATTTTCTTACACTTCATCCTCGCACAGTTACATTATCAGGGACAAACTTCCAAGTCTTCAGTCTCTTACTGCTCAAACCAAAACATTGCTCCTTTATTTTAGATGGGTGGCTGATATCAGCAGGATCATAATCACAACCCTCTGAGCCAAACATCAGGAGGTTAATAGAAGCTGCTGTTGGAGAGAAAAACATCCTGCTGTTCTTTGTTTCCAAAATTTCCCAGCAGGCATAAGGATCTCTTACCAGATGAAGAGCTGGAAAGAAGGTCTCCGCTTGCAAAACAATTATCTCATAACCATACTTTGTTACCCACAGTGGTTTGATGAATGGGCTGATAGAAGAGAGTACGCCTAAGTATGGTTTTATTTGCTTGTCAGCTCTAAAAACACTATGTCCTCAGTGATACCAATGATAGAAGAAAATAGTTCCACCCGCTGTGGCCATAAGCTTTTTCAGCTCTTACTTCAACTGTTAAATAAACTTCTGAGATAATGAACATTTTTCTAGGTTAGAGGTGTAGAAATAGCTAGTGCACTACTTATTCCATAGAACATTCAATGTGATAATGGAGTTTTTACTATTAAAACCATAGCACCCATAAGTCATGGGGGTGTTAAGGTACAACATAGAGAATATAGTCAGTAATATTGTAATAACTTTGTATGGTGACAGACGGTAATTAGACTTGTGACTATTTCAAAATGTATATAAATATTGAGTCACTATGATGTATACCTGAAACTAATGTAATATCATATGTCAATTATACTTCAATTTAAAAAAATACTACCAACTTTGCCAATTATTCTTAACTGGTGGGTTTTCCTGTTCTCACAAAGCAAATCTACACCCCTTCACCTGAAAAACTCTAGAGTGTTTTGAGATTCTCCCATTTAGCTTTGCTAAAGATGCAAAATGAAAGACACGAAATTGGTTAATATCTGTGAGAGGGAGACAGATGATGGCCAAAAAAACACGAAGAGCAGAAAAGACAAAAGAGAAAAAAGTCATGGCTACCCATCATCATTCATGTTGTCCCATCCACAACGCTCAGGGTTTCTTTATATCATTCTAATCCTTCTGAATCTATTTACTCAAGTTAAATCTTAGACTCTTTACTCAATAGGTTAGATGTTCATTTAAAAAAACAGCCTCAGTGGTCTTACTCTTTATAAACTCAAGGAGCTGCTCAGTTTGTGTTAGAGTTATCTAGTGTTTTGAGGGTCTAAGACCCTCTCCATTTACTCTTAAGCGTCGTATCCAAAAGAACTGTCGTCTGCTACATACATCCCGAACTCAAGCCAAATCAGACTGTATGCCATTTTCCGTCCTTGCTCTTCACGTGGACAAGTCATCCATCAGGGTTAGTGTTAATATCTAGGCTTTGCTGCCCTCTGCTGGCCTTCTAGGAACCAGCTACTCTTTAAACAGGAAAAATTGAGAGGTTAACTCACTTGTTAGATCTTGGATTCTAACTAAAACAAAGACACAAATTCATACAGTCTGATATTAAAAATAAGCATTAATAGCCAAAACTTAAAAACAAGGAAAAAACAAAAACAAAACCAACAAAATTGTATTCGTCCTTTAGCATAAGTAGAATTCTGTAATCTGCATTTAATAACTAAATTTATCTTGCTAAAACATGGTAGTTTGCAATAGCAATAGTGAGGTGCAGCTCTGATACCTTTTGTATACTAATGAATGTTTAGTTGGCAATGCACATGTTTCTCAAACATTAAAACAAATATAAAAAGTTACTTCTTGTTCCTATATCTGCAAATTTTTATCCCCTCTTTCTTCACAGTGCTAAATTCTGGGAATAAAACAGGGTAGATATTGTATACTTATGACATTTTCCAAAATGTATTCACACAATACATTTATTTCTAAACATAACATTGCAGTAAAATTGCTATAATTAAGTTGTTTTGAATCCTTGTAGAACCCTATAGGATTTGGGCACACAACCAACAATTTTTTAATTTGATATTCCACATATAAACAAGGTAAAATACTTCCCATTTTATAGTTTTGTTATTGCCCAGAATATCTTCCTAAAGTTTAAGAATCACAATTATGAAATATCACTAGATGAATTTCCCTATACTCCATGCTACTTAAGTGATTAGAATCGAACATATATTTCTACAACTCCTTTTTACATGAAGAATACACAATTTTATGATAGAAAATCTAGCATTCTCTAAAAGGATTGATTTTTAGTCACCTTAATACACTGAACTGTTTGAGGTGAAGAAAAAAGAGACTAAGTTATAAAATTTCTAACAGACTGAGTTATCAAATGAGGGAAAATTATTTCTATCATGTGCAGCTTAGAAGTGTGATTATAAGTGAGAATGAGGTTCGTGATCGCTTTCCCTAGGAGAGGCTAATATGGAAAGAAAACATCACTATTAGCATCACCACCATCAATCTAATTACCATTTATTGAGCATATTCTATATGTCAAATAGAGGACTCAAATGCTTTCTCTTTACAACTTCATTTAATTCTCATAACAATATTACTGGGCAGTTATTTCCATTTTACAGATGAGAAATGTATGGCTCAGAAAATCTAGGCTCCTTGCCCCAGACCACACCTTAAGAGTCAGGGCAGGGGAGGGTTTCCAACCCAAAGCTGACTCTGAGGTTCATGTGTTTCTCAATTAAGTGATAGCTCTATACATTACAAATGTTTTGTTTTTACCAATACGAAATATCAAATATTGAAAAGAAGTTTAATCATTAATACTTTAAAAAGACTCCTTTTTTCTTTGTGTGTGTGTATGTATGTGTCTAAATCTTGAAGAGTGAGCACATAAAAGGTCAAGTTTGATAATTAACTTTAATTGTACTATTCCTATGCACTTTACCGAATAGCTCTAATAAATATGAAAAGCCTTTCGTTGCTTTGGAAACAAAAAGCTGTTTGAGCAACAACCAGAGCCATCCTTCAGTTCAGCTGAGCCACTCAATTCAAAATATCTTGGATCCTTAAAGGCCACATTTTGCAGTCATTAATTCTATGTAAAAAGTCAGTCTTGAAGAGACTTCTCAAAAGCCCGAAATATGAATCCTCTTGCTAAAAAGGTCACTATTTAGGATTTGTTTGAAAAATCTACTCTTTTGAAAGAAAGGTTTAAAACAAACTTAACCACACTATATACACACATTCAAATTAAGTTCTTGCATTTTTCTTCTGGATAAAGCAAGCACATAAAGTATAATGAGAAGCATCAGCTGGAGCCCAAATCTATAAAATCACATGTTCTCTGAGATTTTCTGAAAAAAAGGAATAACACTGTTCTTTATTGTTATGTCAAGGAAAAAAAATGTATAAAGAGTTTACTTGATGGGACCTGAACTTCTGCTGAGAATTTGTTAAGTCTGAAAATGTGATTAAAAGCAAAGTGGGCTTTCCACTGCAGCTTGTCTAGGAAGGCATCTTCCAAGTGCATGGGATGTGTTCTCTTTGCTCTGGTAAACACTATGAAGCATTGATCTATACTGTAGCTAATCAAGATGCTTCGCTTCACCTCCCTTCCTCAGCATACAAAAGTTTATGTCAGGAAAGCTGAGGTAATCAATCCTAAGGGGAAAAAATGGATCAGGAAGAGAATATCATGAATAAATACTTTATTGGACTATTTACATTCACTGTTTCTAACATTGCCATATCTGCAAAGGCAACATTTCCCCCATCCTGCTTTACAGTAATTGATTTTTAATTACAAAACAACTATGATTAAATCTATTCATCATCCAAAATTGTGTTTTACTATCCATTCCATCACTGTTTAACCTACTAATTACCAGTTTCCCATGGACTTTAATTAACCAAAGGTTTTCTTTGTCCCCATTAACTTCAGCTCATCAAGGTTATTGTCTGCTTATTATTCACTTAGAAAAAATCATTTCTAAGCCATGAATCATGTTGAGGGAGAAAATGATGGCTGAAATGTATCTTTTTGGAAGATACAAAGGGATGACAATAACCCTTACCTATAATAACAAAGTGTTGCTTCATAAAATACCAGACTTTGAATAGAAATAACCTCTAGCCTTATGCTAATAATGAATGCTAACTTTTATTTAGTGCTCACTGTATTTTCAAACAGGCTCTCTGCTAAGCACTACACATGAATAGATACAACCCTCACAAGCATATTATGAAACAAGCACTACTAAGAACAAAGTTATGAAAGATATTTTAAATCACCTTCTAATAAAAGACAATGCCAGGACTTGAGTCTAATATGGGTGACTCCAGAGTTGTTTAATCACTCTATTCCTCTACTGTAGACAATTATTACAAGATTCTCCCTTATAACTGCGTATTCTTAGTGGATGGATTAGTATTTTGTCTAGAATAGGCTGTGTGTGTGTGTGTGTGTGTGTGTTTAAAGGATTTCTATAGTTCATCTTCATTACATATAAGACTCCACCATTTCCATAAAATCTTATTCATTTTTAAAGTGAATATTTTCTAATTTGCCAATTGACTTTAAAGACTGATTGCATTGACAGAGTCATACGTGCAAATTCATCTGTGAAGGACCATACTTTATTCAGGCTAGTTAGGTGGCAAACCATAGAAATCCACTTCAAACTGGCTTAAGAAAGAAGGGGAATACATTGATGTACAAAACCAAACCACAGGAATCACAGAGACAGAGTGGAAGACAACCAGAAATTTAAACTCTGTAAGTTTCCTCTCAACATCTGCCATCATTTCTCGAGTTTCTCTTGTCTGAGACTACCTTCTTGATGCAGTAGGATGGGCTGTCAGAACCTCTGGGACCCAAAGCTTACATCTTTGTAGCCAGAGAAAAAGAAACTCTTCACCAACCGCACTAAGTTTAAAAATCCTGGGAGACACAACTCACTGGTCCAGTGTGGGCCCTCCCCCACCCAGGAGGACAGAGTGATAAGGTCAGTTAGGTTTGAGTCATTGCCCACTGCCATTGCTAAGGAGGCAAACTGGATTCAAGCACTGGACTTAAAATAAGAAATATGCTTACTTCGTTTTCAATTTTTAAAACATTATATAAATGTGCTGATCTTCATCATCCTATCATTTGTACTCAGACTTAAATGGTTTTTAACTATCCTTGTGTCTCTATATTACTTCTTGAAGTGGCAAAGTCTTACATGGGAGCCTCTGATTGGCTGGCACAGGTCAATGATTTCATGTTAGTATTGAAGGGAAGAGGGAAGATCTACTATTAGGAATTTCACAGTGGGAGATGTGAACTATTGGCCAATAATTCTATATAATGATATATTGTCTTGAAATAAGGGTTTGCATGATGAAGGGTAAATAAATGAACAAACGTTAACTGCTTCATGTGATTAAGTGTATTTCATTCATCATTAACCCTAGTTTTTCAATATTTTCAACTTATTTTTTTGATATTAAGTTAAAAACATATGTACCATTAACTACAATTGATCTAATACATTCTGATGGCTGGCATAACAAGCAACCCTTACTGTGTGATCCTAGTATAAGTGAATCTGGGTGAATTCCCTGTGTCAAACAATGACACACATTTACAATAGGGTAATTAGTAATGAGTGCTTTCACAGGCAAAAAGTTTTTTATCTTTTTCATGGAGAATTACAAAAAATAACTTGCAAGACTAGTGTTGTTACTCTTGAGCTCTGCAAAGAGATAGTGGCTACAAAAAGGCATCTCAGTTGGAGTAGACAGAAGATTATAAAGAGACAATCCTGGGGAGGATCTCTTTGTAGAAGGCATTGTTGGGGGTCCCACTCCCTCATGCCTCATCCTCAGATGAGGAGGAGGAGAGAAACCAGTTGGCTAACTATATAAGTTTAGTTGGTTGGACCTTCACTGAGATTATTTAGAGAGGCCTCTGGTATTATGAGACATAAAAGGTTGCATTTTGAGGGAAAGCCATTGCATTGGGATCAGCTTGAACTCTATGAAGTTATCAGAGTCAAGGATGCACGAATGTTGCTCATGGAAGAGATGTAGACAACTTGGGAAAGTGAGCTTATTCTAGCTCAAGAAGTCAGGGGTAAGACTTCAACAAAGAGAGAGACGATGGAGAGTAGGCATCCAGGAAACCAAAGACTGAGGAGGCTGTGGCCACCAGAAGACAGTCCACACTCAAGATACAGAATGTGTACATAGAGAGGCCAGTAGGAAATCTCTGAGAAGAGCACAAGTGACCTACAGCAAAAGAACTGACTCTAATGTTCTGCCAGGCACAGAGAGCCCAAGTCTCTGGAGCAGGCAGATCTGTTGCTAAAAGTCAAAAGTCAACAAATAGTTATTTTCAATCTACCTAAACACAGGCTACTGGGCAACTATGCAGCTTGTGGGATCTTAGTTCCCCAATCAGGGACTGAACCCGGGCCCTCGGCAGTGAAAGCACAGTGAAAGTGGAGTCTTAACCACTGGACCACCAGGGAATTCCCTGGGCCACTGGGCAACTTGGTAGGCAGGGAAATGAACTGGTCAATCGGTCTGGCTCCAATAGATTGTGAACAAATGCTAAATTCTTGCTATTTTTGAAATGGGCACTAGAAATTACATTGTGTGGTGCTAAATCTAATTTGTGTTCAGGGAACTTATTTCAGCTTAAGAATCAAATTGCTAGAGAGGATAAGATAGAACATGATGGTTGCATTTTCCTAATCTGTACACAGACTCCTTAGGTTTCACTATAGACAACTGGTATCTAGGACTGCATGTTCATATTTTTGTTTTTTATCAGACTGAATTATTTGTAAAAAGTAAGAAAACTTGAACTCTTACATCCACAGATCTCTTTTTTGACTGACATGTCTCTCTTTGAGTCTTTCTTCACACAGAATAGTAGGACAGTTGAACCATCTCCTTCTAAAGACCAAGCCAAACATGACCCAGTATTCTGGACTTTCTAGAGAGATATTTGAGCTGTCTCACCAGATTTCAATGAAGGAACTAAGTTCCAGTGTCCTGAGGCATCCATTATATGAAATAAATTTCCACCTAGAATACTATTAGTCACGTAGCATCTTTGGAAGAACTGAGAAAATTCACTCAAGCTTTTTCTGTGTTCTGTTGTTTACAGGAGGGACCCTGATTGAAAAATGCAAACCTCTGCCATGTGATGGGCATCTCAAGATGTCTTTTCTCTTGGGTAAGAAGATTGTTTGAAAAATCTTATTTCTTTGTATCATTATCTGGCCCTCATCTGCCTCCTGCTGCATTTTCTGCTGCATGGCACTGTTTACGTTACATTAAAATGAGTTAAGGTTTAATCTCCCCCACTAGATATTATGCTACATTAGGGCTGGAACTGCTTCTTAATTCTTCAGTCTCTAGCAAAGAACCCAGCAATATTGGCTAAAAAATGACAATTTTGAATTTCTTCAACTCATGATTTAGAATCTCAACATCAAAAAAGAGAATAAGGATGATGCTTGCTCACTCTGCGAATTTTAAGTTTTGTCTCTCTGCACAAACACGGCCTATCATAGAGAAACCAGTACCACCAACAGGAAAAGGAGCATTCAGCCAAACTGAGAAGGAGGAGCAGTATGAATTCAACAGAATTATAGAGATTCTATTACTCAGCCATAAAAAGAAATGAAATTGAGTTATTTGTAGTGAGGTGGATGGACCTAGAGTCTGTCATACAGAGTGAAGTCAGTCAGAAAGAGAAAAACAAATACTGTATGCTAACACATATACATGGAATCTAAAAAAAAAAATGGTTCTGAAGAATTTAGGGGCAAGACAGGAATAAAGACGCAGACAGAGAATGGACTTGAGGACACGGGGAGGGGGAAGGGTAAGCTGGGATGAAGTGAGAATGTGGCATGGACATATATACACTACCAAATGTAAAATAGATAGCTAGTGGGAAGCAGCCACATAGCACAGGGAGATCAGCTCAGTGCTTTGTGACCTCCTAGAGGGGTGGGATAGGGAGGGTGGGAGGGAGACGCAAGAGGGAGGAGATATGCGGATATACATATGCATATAGCTGATTCACTTTGTTAACAGCAAAAACCAACACACCATTGTAAAGCAATTATACTCCATTAAAGACGTTAAAAAATGTAAATTCTGAAGTAAAATATGAGTTAACATTTGCATATCTGCTCTTATAAAACATAGGCATTTATAAAATTACCACAATTTTTGGTCTCTTAACTTCAGATAAGTCTCTTGCAAATGAGGAGGATGAAAATGACATCAAGGCTTAGCTGCTAGTAGATCGAGCACATTGAATAAAGAAGGTTCAGCAGAGAAAACCTCTGATGTTCTGATTTATGTTCCTAAACCAGCTAGAATCATCTGCAGGGATGACCTCAAAATAAAAAGGAAAGTTTTCCTATTAGACTGAATACATTTTTTCTTTTTCTTACAACAAAATGAAATTCATGTCTTAAGTGTAATTGAAAACTAGGATTCAATATGTATGTCAATAAGGAAAGAAAGCAAAAGAGAAATAATAGAATTCAATTCTAGACTCAACTTCCATCCAAAAGCTGTGCAAATTTAGAAAGAAAATCACTTACCCTTCCTGAGATTTAGTTTCCCCTTCAGTAAAATAAGTAGCTTTATGAGGTGACCTATTCTTTCTTCTCATCCTAAGAACTCTATAACCTTAAGGATGTCTATGGTACCCTCACAAACTTCCACTTACATTGTCCCAGTTTATTGTAGGGTAATGAGTATTTAAAACAAAATTTTAAAATCACTTTATTTCTAAGAGTGAAAAGGGGGCAGAATAGCTTCTATCCTAGCAAAATTTGTCTCCCCCTCATGAAAGTAATCCTGGAATCAGACTGTTAAGATGTACCAGGAACTCCTGAGATCACACTTGCAGGCTAGGAAGAAAAAAAAATATTGCACATGGGATGTGATGAACCACCTGTGCTGGTTTACACATTCAATATGGAAAAAGACCTTGGTAACAATACAATTATGCTGAAACACATGATAACATCACAACTCAGTGCTCAGAATACTCAGAAAGATTTTGAGAGATGCATTTTTCATAAAGGTGTGAGATTTGGGCAAATGATATATTAAAGAAATAAAATAGGGGAGACCTTCAAGATGGCAGAGGAGTAAGACATGGAGATCACCTTTCTCCCCACAAATACTTCAGAAATACATCTACAAGTGGAACAACTCCTACAGAACATCTACTGAACTCTGGCAGAAGACCTCAGACTTCCCCAAAGGCAAGAAACTCCTCACGTACCTGGGTAGGTCAAAAGAAAAAAGAAAAAAACGGAGACCAAAGAATAGGGATGGGACCTGCACCTCTGGGAGGGAGCTGTGAAGGAGAAAAAGTTTCCACACACTAGGAAGCCCCTTCACTGGCGGAGACGGCGGTGGGCAGGGGGGAAGCTTCAGAGCCTCGGAGGAGAGCGCAGCAATAGGGGTGCAGAGGACGAAGCAGAGAGATTCCCGCACAGAGGATCGGTGCCAACCAGCACTCACCAGCCGGAGAGGCTTGTCTGCTCACCCGCCGGGGTGGGAGGGGGCTGGGAGCTGAGGCTCAGGCTTCGGAGGTCTGATCCCAGGGAGAGGACTGGGGCTGCCTGCATGAACAGAGCCTGAAGGGGGCTAGTGCACCACAGCTAGCAGGAAGGCAGTCCGGGAAAAGCCTGGAACCGCCTAAGAGGCAAGAGACCATTTTTTCAGGGTGCGCGAGGAGAGGGGATTCAGAGCACCGCCTAAACAAGCTCCAGAGACGGGCGCGAGGTGCGGCTATCAGCCGTGGACACCAGAGATGGGCATGAAATGCTAAGGCTGCTGCTGCAGCCACCAAGAAGCCTGTGTGCAAGCACAGGTCACTATCCACACCTCCCCTCCCAGAAACCTGTGCAGCCCCCCACTGCCAGGGTCCCGTGATCCAGGGAAAACTTCCTCAGAATGCATGGCACGCCTCAGGCTGGTGCAATGTCACGCCAGCCTCTGCCGCCACAGGCTCATCCCACATTCCATACCCCTCCCTCCCCCCGGACTGAGTGAGCCATAGCCCCAGAATCAGCAGTTCCTTTAACCCCATCCTGTCTGAGTGAAGAACAGATGCCCTCAGGCAACCTACATGAAGAGGCAGGGCCAAATCCAAAGCTGAACCCCAGGAGCTATGCAAACAAAGAAGAGAAAAGGAAATTTCTCCCAGCAGGCTCAGGAGCAGCGGATTAAATCTCCACAATCAACTTGATGTACGCTGCATCTGTGGAATACCTGAATAGACAACAAATCATGCCAAAATTGAGGCAGTGGACTTTGGGAGCAACTGTAGACTTCGGGTTTGCTTTCTGCACCTAATTTGTTTCTGGTTTTATGTTTATCTTAGTTTAGTACTTAGAGCTTATTATCATTGGTAGATTGGTTTATTGATTTGGTTGCTCTCTTCCTTTTTTTATATATATAGACATATGTATATTTTTCCTTTTTCTCTTCCTATGAGTGTGTAAGTGTATGCTTCTTCATGTGATTCTGTCTGTATAGCTTTGCTTTTACCATTTGTCCTAGGGTTCTGTCTCTCCTTTTTTTTTTTTTTCTTGGTACAGTTTTTAGCATTTGTTATCATTGGTGGATTTGTTTTTTGGTTTGGTTGCACTCTTCTTTCTATCTTCCTTTTTTCTTCTTTTTTAATTGCTTTTTAATTTTTAAAAATTTTTTATATTTTATTTTCTTTCTTTTTATCTCCATTTTCTTCTAAGCTGTGTGTCTGACAGGGTCTAGGTGCTCTGGCCGGGTGTCAGGCCTTGCCTCTGAGGTGGGAGAGCTGAGTTCAGGACATTGGTCTTCCAGAGACCTCCTGGCTCCATGTAATATCAAACTGCGAAAGCTCTCCCAGAGATCTCCATCTCAATGCTAAGACCCAGCTCCACTCAACGACCAGGAAGCTACAGTGCTGGACACCCTATGCCAAACAACTAGCAAGACAGGAAAACAACCCCACCCATTAGCAGAGAGGCTGACTAAAATCGTAAAAAGGTTACAGACACCCCACAACACACCACTGAATGTGCTGCTGCCCACCACAAAGACAAGATCCAGCCTCATCCACCAGAACACAGGCACCAGTCCCCTCCACCAGGAAGCCTACACAACCCCCTGAACCAAACTTACCCACTGGGGGCAGACACCAAAAACAACGGAAATTATGAACCTTCAGCCTGAGAAAAGGAGACCCGAAACACAATGAGTTAAGCAAAATGAGAAGACAGAGAAACACACAGCAGTTGAAGGAGCAAGGTAAAAACACACTAGACCAAACAAATGCAGAGGAAATAGGCATTCTACCTGAAAAAGAATTCAGAGTAATGATAGTAAAGATAATACAAAATCTTGGAAATAGAATGCAGAAAATACAAGAAACGTTTAACAAGGAACTGGAAGAACTAAAGAGCAAAAAAACAATGATGAACAATACAATAAATAAAATTAAAAATTCTCTAGCAGGAATCAATAGCAGAATAACTGAGGCAGAAGATAAATGACAATAAAATAGTGGAAATAACTACCTCAGAGAAGAATAAAAACAAGAATGAGGGCTTCCCTGGTGGCGCAGTGGTTGGGAGTCCGCCTGCTGATGCAGGGGACGCGGGTTTGTTCCCCAGTCTGGGAGGATCCCACATGCCATGGAGCGGCTGGGCCCGTGAGCCATGGCCGCTGAGCCTGCGCGTCCGGAGCCTGTGCTCCGCAACGGGAGAGGCCACAACAGTGAGAGGCCCGCGTACCGCAAAAAATAAATAAATAAATAACAAGAATGAAAAGAATTGAGGACAGTCTCAGAGACTTCTGGGACAACACTAAATGCACCAACATTTGAATTACAGGGGTCCCAGAAGAAGAAGAGAAAAAGAAAGGCTCTGAGAAAATATTTGGAGAGACTATAGTTGAAAACTTCCCTAATATGGGAAAGGAAATAGTCAATCAAGTCCAGGAGGCATAGAGAGTCCCATACAGGGTAAATCCAAGGTGAAACAAGCCAAGAAACATATTAATCAAACTACCAAAAATTAAATACAAAGAAAAAATATTAAAAGCAGCAAGAGAAAAAAAACAAATAATATACAAGGGAATCCCCATAAGGTTAACAGCAGATCTTTCAGCAGAAACTCTGCAAGCCAGAAGGGAGTGGCAGGACATATTTAAAGTGATAAAAGGGAAAAACCTGCAACCAAGATTACCCTACCCAGCAAGGATCTCATTCAGATTCGACAGAGAAATTAAAACCTTTACAGACAAGCAAAAGGTAAGAGAATTCAGGACTACCAAACAAGCTTTACAAGAAATGCTAAAGGAACTTCTCTAGGCAGGAAACACAAGAGAAGGAAAAGACCTACAATGACAAACCCAAAACAATTAAGAAAATGGTAATAGGAAAATACATATCAATAATTACTTTAAAAGTAAAAGGATTAAATGTTCCCACCAAAAGACATAGACTGGCTGAATGGATACAAAAACAAGACCCATATATATGCTGCCTACAAGAGACCCACTTCAGACCTAGGGACACATACAGACTGAAAGTGAGGGGATGAGAAAAGATATTCCATGCAAATGGAAATCAAAAGAAAGCTGGAGTAGCAATACTCATATCAGACAAAATACACTTTAAAATAAAGACTATTACAAGAGATAAAGAAGGACACTACAAAATGATCAACGGGTCAATCCAAGAAGAAGATATAACAGTTGTAAATATTTATGCACCCAACATAGGAGCACCTTAATACATAAGGAAAATGTTAACAGCCATAAAAGGGGAAATTCACAGTAACACAATCATAATAGGGGACTTTAACACCCCACTTTTGCCAATGGACAGATCATCCAAAATGAAAACAAATAAGAAAACACAAGCTTTAAATGACACATTAAACAGGATGGCCCTTATTGATATTTATAAAACATTCCATCCAAAAACAACAGAATACACTTTCTTCACAAGTGCTCATGGAACTGTCTCCAGGATAGATCATATCTTGGGTCACAAATCAAGCTTTGGTAAATTTAAGAAAATTGAAATCATATCAAGTATCTTTTCTGACCACAATGCTATGAGACTAGATATCAATTACAGGAAAAAAACTGTAAAAACACAAATACATGGAGGCTAAACAATACGCTAGTAAATAACCAAGAGATCACTGAAGAAATCAAAGAATAAATTTAAAAAATACCTAGAAACAAATGACAATGAACACATGACAACCCAAAACCTAAGGGATGCAGCAAAAGCAGTTCTAAGAGGGAAGTTTATAGCAATACAATCCTACCTCAAAAAACAAGAAAAATCTCAAATAAACAACCTAACCTTACACCTAAAGCAATTAGAGAAAGAAGAACAAATAAAACCTCAAAGTTAGCGGAAGGAAATAAATCATATAGATCGGATCAGAAATAAATGAAAAAGAAATGAAGGAAACAATAGCAAATATCAATAAAACTAAAAACTGGTTCTTTGAGAAGATAAACAAAATTGATAAACATTAGACTCATCAAGGAAAAGAGGGAGAAGACTCAAATCAATAGAATTAGAAATGAAAAAGGCAAAGTAACAAATGACACTACAGACATACAAAGGATCATGAGAGATTACTACAAGCAACTACATGCCAATAAATGGACAACCTGGAAGAAATGGACAAATTCTTAGAAAAGCACAACCCTCTGAGAATGAAGCAGGAGGAAACAGAAAATATAATCAGACCAATCACAGCACTGAAATTGAGACTGATTAAAAATCTTCCAACAAACTAAAGCCCAGGACCAGATGGCTTCACATGCAAATTATATCAAATATTTAGAGAAGAGCTAACACCTATCCTTATCAAACTCCTCTAAAATATAGCAGAAGGAGGAACACTCCCAAACTCATTCTACGAGGGCACCATCACCCCAATACCAAAACCAGAAAAAGATGTCACAAAGAAAGAAAACCACAGGCCAATACCACTGATGAACATAGTTGCAAAAAGCCTCAACAAAATACTAGCAAACAGAATCCAACAGCACATTAAAAGGATCATACACCATGATCAAGTGGAGTTTATCCCAGGAATGCAAGGATTATTCAATACATGCAAATCAATCAATGTGATACACCATATTCACAAATTAAATGAGAAAAACCATATGATCATCTCAATAGATGCAGAAACAACTTTCAACAAAATTCAAAACCCATTTATGATAAAAGCCCTTCAGAAAGTAGGCATAGAGGGAACTTACCTCAACATAATAAAGGCCATATGTGACAAACCTACAGCCAACATCGTTCTCAATGGTGAAAAACTGAAACCATTTCCACTAAGATCAGGAACAAGACAAGGTTATCCACTCTCACCACTATTATTCAACATAGTTTTGGAAGTCTTAGCCACAGCAATCAGAGAAGAAAAAGAAAGAAAAGGAATCCAAATTGGAAAAGAAGAAGTAAAGCTGTCACTGTTTGCAGATGACATGATACTATACATAGAGAATCCTAAAGATGCTACCAGAAAACTACTAGAGCTAATCAATGAATTTGGTAAAGTAGCAGGATACAAAATTAATGCACAGAAATCTCTGGCATTCCTATACACTAATGATGAAAAATCTGAAAGTGAAATCAAGAAAACACTCCCATTTACCATTGCAACAAAAAGAATAAAATATCTAGGAATAAACCTACCTAAGGAGACAAAAGACCTGTATGCAGAAAATTATAAGACACTGATGAAAGAAATTAAAGATGATACAAACAGATGGAGAGATATACCATGCTCCTGGATTGGAAGAATCAATATTGTGAAAACGACTCTACTACCCAAAGCAATCTACAGATTCAATGCAATCCCTATCAAACTACCACTGGCATTTTTCACAGAACTAGAACAAAAAATTTCAAAATTTGTTTGGAAAAACAAAAGACCCCGAATAGCCAAAGAAATCTTGAGAACGAGAAACGGAGCTGGAGGAATCAGGCTCCCTGACTTCAGACTATAGTACAAAGCTACAGTAATCAAGACAGTGTGGTACTGGCACAAAAACAGAATGATAGATCAATGGAACAGGATAGAAAGCCCAGAGATAAACCCATGCACATATGGTCAACTTATCTTTGATAAAGGAGGCAGGGATGTACAGTGGAGAAAGGACAGCCTCTTCAATAAGTGGTGCTGGGAAAACTGGACAGGGACAGGTAAAAGTATGAGATTAGATCATTCCCTAACACCATACACAAAAATAAGCTCAAAATGGATTAAAGATCTAAATGTAAGGCCAGAAACTATCAAACTCTTAGAAGAAAACATAGGCAGAACACTCTATGACATAAATCACAGCAAGATCCTTTTGGACCCACCTCCTAGAGAAATGGAGATAAAAACAAAGATAAACAAATGGGACCTAATGAAACTTCAAAGCTTTTGCACAGCAAAGGAAACCATAAACAAGACCAAAAGACAACCCTCAGAATGGGAGAAAATATTTGCAAATGAAGCAACTGACAAAGGATTAATCTTCAAAATTTATAAGCAGCTCATGCAGCTCAATAGCAAAAAAACAAACAACCCAATCCAAAAATGGGCAGAAGACTTAAATAGGCATTTCTCCAAAGAAGATATACAGACTGCCAACAAACACATGAAAGAATGCTCAATATCATTAATCATTAGAGAAATGCAAATCAAAACTACAATGAGATAGCAACTTACACCAGTCAGAATGGCCATCATCAAGAAATCTAGAAACAATAAATGCTGGAGAGGGTGTGGAAAAAAGGGAACACTCTTGCACTGCTGGTGGGAATGTGAATTGTTACAGCCACTATGGAGAACGGTATGGAGGTTCCTTAAAAAACTACAAATAGAACTACCATATGACCCAGCAATCCCACTACTGGGCATATACCCTGAGAAAAACATAATTCAAAAAGAGTCATGTACCAAAATGTTCATTGCAGCTCTATTCACAATAGCCCGGATGTGGAAACAACCTAAGTGTCCATCATCAGATGAATGGATAAAGAAGATGTGGCACATATACACAATGGAATATTACTCAGCCATAAAAAGAAACGAAACTGAGCTATTTGTAATGAGGTGGATAGACCTAGAGTCTGTCATACAGAGTGAAGTAAGTCAGAAAGAGAAAGACAAATACCATATGCTAGCACATATATATGGAATTTAAGAAAAAAAATGTCATGAAGAACCTAGGGGTAAAACAGGAATAAAGACACAGACCTGCTTGAGAGTGGACTTGGGGATGTGGGGAGGGGGAGGGGTAGGCTGTGACAAAGCGAAAGAGGGGCATGGACATGTGTACAGTACCAAACGTAAGGTAGATAGATAGTGGGAGGCGGCCGCATGGCATGCGGAGATCAGCTGGGTGCTTTGTGGCCTCCTGGAGGGGTGGGATGGGGAAGGTGGGGCGGGGGCGAGACGCGGGAGGGAAGCGATGTGGGAATAGATGTGTATGTATGACTGATTCACTTTGTTATAAAGCAGAAACTAATAAAAAAAATAGTACACACACACACACAAAAAAGAAAGTGGCTTATCCTATTCCTTTAGATATGGGTGTATTAAATGGAGGGAAGAGAAGAGCATGGATTTAGACATTAGGGAATCAAAGCGAGTGCTTTACTGATTTGGCTTCTTGGAAGCTGAGAGACACAGCTCTGGTTCTTATGCTCCTCATACAAAGGAAAGATACAATATGAGTTGATTTCACTTTTTTGTGGTGGTCAAGTGAGATGGTGTCTGTAAAACCACTGTAAAAGTGAAGCAGTATGTTAAAGTTAAACAAATTAAATTCATTCAACACACACACACACACACACAAAAGAATTTCAGTCTTCTTGATTTATTAGACTCACCAAACCTGCCTTTCAAGTTGGGTGTGTCATTTTATAAGTAATAGAGGTGGTCTGTGTTTTGGTTTAGATTGGTTTGTGTTGTTCTTCCTTTTCTTTCTTTTGCAAAGTTATAGGGTGGATTTTTATGTAATTTTTTCAAATGTTCAAGGTGCTTGTGGTTTAAAAAGAGAGAGAGAGAGATCTCTACTAGGTTCCCTATACCTGGTTATATTAGTTTCCTAGGGCTGCCATAACAAAGTATCACAAACAGTGTGGCTTAAGACAACACAAAGGCATTGCTTCACAGTTCTTGAGGATAGAAGCCTAAAATCAACATGTCAGCAGAGCCATGCTTCCTCTGAAGCATATAGGGAAAAATCTTTCCTTGCCTCTTATCTTGTAGCTGTCAACCTGTGGCATTCCTTGGTTTGCAGTTACCTCACCCTACTCTCTGCCTCTGTCATCACATGGCATTCACCCTGTGTGTCTGTGTCTTCACATGGTATCTTCCCCTTCTTAAAAGAACACCAGGCATACTGGAAAAGGACCCACACTAAAGACCTCAACCTGATTACATCTTTCGAAACCCTATTCCCAAGTAAGATCACATTTACAGGTAGTAGGGTGAGAAATTCAACGTATCTTTTGGGGTGGGGGGGACACAATTCAAAGCATAACACATGAAGGGATCCAGAACATGCCACTGTGGGATAAAAATTATTTTAAACCAAAGGGCATTTGAGTTCCTGAAATCCCTTCTCTGCCTAAAAGCAGAGCCTCCCAGAAGAACTCAGAAGGAACTCCTCATAAATCCCCTCCCAGGAAGCAATTCTAATCCTCTAATCCTCTCTAAGATGAGAAGGCGGCATCACACCCAGACAGACATTATCTCAAAACCATCATATCTCTCATCTATTCCCCTAAGGGCTCATTTATCTTTCCTAAAAGTCATTTGTTTTCCTGTAAGTGCCCTTCTCCCCATCCCTGTCACCTATTAAGATGGTATATAAGCCCCATATTCTAACCACCACTTTGAATCACATTTCTTTATGAACTTCCATATATATGGATATGGTTAAATCTGTTTTCCCTTCCTAACCTGTCTTTTGTTCATTTAATTTGCAGACCCCCTAAGGTAGAACCCAAGAGGGAAGAGGAAAAGTTTTTCTATTGACATACTGGTAAACTCAATTTATGCTTAATGATGAGCTACCTGGAATTTTTCCTTGGTCTTATGACCTTGGAGTTGAAGGGTTGCTAAGAGGTTAAAAATACATACATTTTAGTATAGTATATAAAAGCTTAAAAATATATACATTTTTAGTATTTTAGAGGTTAAAAATACATACATTTTTAGTATAGTATATAAAAGCTTAAAAATATATACATTTTTAGTATAGCAGAAACGACCAGAGTTGGCATCTCAGCCAAAGATGAAAACTACATGAAATTGTTTTAGAAAACAAATTCAGGAAGGTGGGACCAAAAGGAGAAGCTTCCTCTTATCACACAGCATTTAGCCTCAGGGATTCCAGGAAGTTAAAGTGCCCTTCTAGAACATGAAGAGACTCAGGAGTTGCTCTGTCTGACAGGGTACAGACGTCACGAGAGTAGATATGTGGAGGCAATTCAGTCAAGAGTTTGAGGAAGAAACACAGCATAGTTAAATGTTTGGGTCTATAGAAAGATGAAACAGAGAGAACATGCATTCGATCTGTGCACCCTCTACTCCCCCACTTCCTTAGTGGGAATCTCAGAAAATACGATCAGTTGTTAGACTAGATGAGAATAAAAGGAAGACACACACACACACACACACAAACACACACACAAAGGGCAACTGGAGGCAATGAAGGGAGACAAAAAATATTTGGTACTCCCAACTATCAAAATTTACTGAGAAAGGCATACAAAACCTAGACTTTCAGAGTGGAAGAGGACGCTGTGGTTCATTTTGTTCAGCTCCTTCATTTACAGATGAGGTACAATAGGCTCAGGGTTTACATGACTAGTTCACGTTCATGCAGTAATTTTAGAGAGGAAAACAAGAAATATATGCAGGTTTTAACTACTATTCTTGTACTAATATTTTTCTTTTTAAAAATCAATCTTGGGGGGCTTCCCTGGTGGCGCAGTGGTTGGGAGTCTGCCTGCCGATGCAGGAGACGCGGGTTCGTGCCCCGGTCCGGGAAGATCCCACATGCCGCGGAGCGGCTGGGCCCGTGAGCCATGGCTGCTGGGCCTGCGCGTCCGGAGCCTGTGCTCCGCAACGGGAGAGGCCACAACAGTGAGAGGCCCGCGTACCGCAAAAAAAAAAAAAAAAAAAAAATCAATCTTGGGGCTTCCCTGGTGGCGCAGTGGTTGAGAGTCCGCCTGCCGATGCAGGGGACACGGGTTCGTGCCCCGGTCCGGGAGGATCCCACATGCCGCGGAGCGGCTGGGCCCGTGAGCCATGGCTGCTGAGCCTGCGCGTCCGGGGCCAGTGTTCCGCAACGGGAGAGGCCGCAACAGTGAGAGGCCCGCGTACCGCAAAAAAAAAAAAAAAAAAAAAATCAATCTTGGATTTACCACTGTATTAATAAGGGTTCTCCAGAGAAAGAGTTTTCTCTCTCTCTCTCTCTCTCTCTCTCTCTCTCTCTCTCTGACTCTGTCTGTCTCTCTCTGTCTCTGTCTCTCTCCATATATATAGAGAGAGAGACAAAGAGAGAGACAGAGAGAGACAGAGAGAGGAAGGGAGGAAGGAAGGGAGAAAACAGCAGAGAGAAAGAGAGAGGAGCTTTATTATAGGAACTGGCTCACGCAATTATGGAAGCCAAGAAGTCATACAATCTGCTGTCTGTAAACTGGAGAACCAGTGGTTAATTCAGCTCTCATATAAAGACCTGAGAATCAGGGGTGCCAATGGTGTTAAGTTCAAGTCCAAGACCTGAGACTTGGGGCCGATGGTGTAAGTCTGGTCTGAATCAGAGGCCCAATAAGCAGGAGTGCATGTCCGAGGACAGGGGAAGATGTGCGTCTAAGTTCAAGCAGAGAAAGAGAATTTGTACTTCCTCTGCCTTTTTGTTTTTTTCAAGTCCCCAGCAGACTGAATGATGGCCACCCACATTGGTGAAAGCAATCTCCTTTACTCAGTCTACCAGTTTAGATGATAATTTCTTCCTGAGACACCCTCCCAGACACACCTAGAAACAACATTTCTGTCCAGGCATTCGTTAGCATATTCAAGTTGACACAAGTCATTAACCATCACAACCACCAAATTCTCCTTTTTATTTATAATATGCAAATAACTAAACCATGTGTCCCAACTGTTCTAGAACTTTTTCTCATAACACATCTATTCATTAAAATGACTGAATCAGAATGTGAACAGTTCAAATATTCCAGGAAATGTAAATAAAACACAACAAAAAAGCGGGCTATTCTAAGTAGCTTTGAGTGTAGTTTCCTGTACATTCCCTTCCAAAAAGAAAACATGAATTTAAATTGTCTTCATTATAAAATATTTTTGTGGGAGGAACATCCACTCACATTATAGAAAAGCAGCCATGACATAAAATTATTGGACACACTCATAGTCCAAAATGAGTCATAAGAATTGTGGGGACATAGAAGGAAAGGGTACATAAAAATAGAGAAGTCATCAAAAGATTCACGGGAGCTTTCTGGAGAAGAATCATGGTTCACCTAGGAGAGAGCCTATCAGAATCTTCAGAGTAGATTGTAAAAAGGGACTGGCTAATTCAGCTTGAAAAAGTTCTCTAAGTGAATCCAATATGCCCAAATTGGATGGCAGCCACAGTTGGGGTGGAGGACTATTTTCTTGATTTTGACAGACATTCAAAGTTCACATTGCATCAAACTACACAAAAGCCCGTAGACAAGGGATCTAAAGTGTCAGATACCATGTTAGACCCTCTACGTCATTAGTTCATTTAACCTCCTTTTATCCCCTTCTCACCAAAAAACTCAGAAATATTAAGCAAACCTCATTTAGACAAGTCACTCATTTGCTCTACCTTAAATACCTTCCACAGTAGTATAGTTTAAGAATATTTCATTTTTGTTGTTGTCATGAAAGATGAGGATGACATCTTCCTTAAAATATATTTTCACAAGTTGCTTACTATAGTTAAACCAGTAATTAGTGAAATACAAGTGTACATTTCTCTAGCATTACATCAGAGATATAGAAGTCCTATATAATTCCTTAAAAGTGACAGACTAGCCCCCAAAGTGTCCTGATAGCTATAATTCAAGAAACTCCAATGACAAATTGTATAAAACCCGTAAGTTACTCATAGTAATAGTCCTGTGGTGCTGCTGACAGAGCTTTCACACAGAGGAACACTGTATGTGGTTTCAAAACTCTTTTACATGCTTTATTAAAGTTAGTAAGGGGGGGGAAAAAGACAAAGCACAACACGAAACAGTTCTGGACCACTGCAACTCAGCCAGGGTTAATTAGAATGCTCTCCCTTGGTCCTCTGAGGAATCAGGTTGTGACAAACTGAATGCATCTCAAGCAACAAGCACCAAATATTAATATGCCCTTTGCACAGGGCTTAGTTTTAAATGAAGCAACCACAATCAGGTTGCTGCAAATCACCCACCTATAAATGCTATCAACATTGCAACCTGCTTGACACATCTTGTTATTGTGCTTACAACCTAAAGAAAATAAAACATAAAATGAAAACATTTTCTTGTCAGGGTCAGGCTACAGTCATTAATTTTATTCTTCACCATTGAGGGTTTTTGTTTTTGCAGATTATTTTCCACAGGAGGTTGTCAGTAGCTGACTCTCCACAGGCTCTATTGACATGTTGGGAAGAAGAGCATTTTAAACCAGAGTTATTTCAATAGCTATAAACAATTTAAAAGACACTATAAAGATGTGGTGGCATTATTGGAATCAAAATACTCAATAGAATACACAAAAGGAAATGGAATCCTTAGCGGCTTGATGTTCCTAAAGAGAATTACCCATTCTTTTGGAAAAGGATTTCCTAAAGTGAACAGATAGTTCTGTAAGGAGTGTTTCTAAGAGACTTGCTATGCAGGAGGCAGATCAAATAGTTTAAAATACAGAAAGATGCCATTTAAATTCTGGGATCAAGAGTAACCTTAAACATTTATAAGAACATTTTGTATCATTCATTATTTAACGGATAAATGTGTGTCAAATCTCTTCTTTAACGGCCTTTAAATTTAAAAAATAAAACTATTTTATTGAGACAAAGTCTCACCTGAATAATGAAATGTTGAACTATTCAGGCAACTCTCCATCACTGCCTTAGATGTCATTCTGCAGGTAGTGGGCAAATACAGAATAATGAAAGAAAAGCCCAGCAGGTGGAATAGAGAATTGGAGAGGACGGTTGCAGACTGCTGTCCAAGCAGCAGTGAGGGACACACAGCAAGATGTCTAGGAAGAGAAGCAAAACCCAGTGGAAAGGACTCGGGAAACAAAACAGCAGAAATTAAGGCAGCTGAGTGGGGAACTCCCAGGGGATGCAGACACAGAGGAGAGTGCGAGTTCATTGGTGGTGTTTTTTTAACTGATCATCTGTGGCTGAAGGCCCTGTCTAAAATTTTATATATACATATGTATGTATGTGTGTATGTATGTATATACACCCACACCTGTTTTCCTTTTTTGTAGCGAGAAGTGAGTCAGAAAATCACCTTGGAATCACTGAAAACAGTCCCTCTGGAAGGGGTTGTGCGGGCCCCTTGAAATAACTCAGGAAGGACAAATCATGTGCAACCACACCAGCTTCTGAGAAGAGCGGGTGTACAGTAAGGTACAGTCATTTCCTCAGAAGTTATCCAAGGCCTAGAAACCCTTGAAGGAGGAAGGAGGAAGGACGACAGCGATTCTGAGTGTGTAAAATGGCCTATTAGAGAACCAGTCCTTGTTTCTGGTCAGGCTTGGCTGGTCCTTAGGAGGCTTTCTATGGGAACTGACACTGAGCAATGCAGTTTTGGGAGAGCAAGGCTGGTGCAGGCCTAGTCACTTTTAACACAGAGGACATGAAATCACCCTGCCGCATGGAACAATGGGGCCTGTGCCCTTCTGAACCAGGGTGGGTGGAGCTGTTACTGCCACACTGGACCAGCATTTTCTCTCAGACCTTAGTCTGAGATGCAATAAAAATAGAATAAAAAAGAAATACCAGTGTATTGCAAGATACAGTGTAAGAACTGTTTCTTGAAACTTCTGTATTATTTCATACACACACACACACACACACACACACCCCGTGCACGGATCATTAAAAAGTACGAAAAATGCTGCTCTGCTTTTTATGCCAAAAAGTGGAATTGCTGGGTCATATGGGGTGCTTGTGTTTGAATATTGTATTCTAAAATGATGAATTAGACAAATGTTTTAAAGAGATAAGTTAATTTCTCAGAATAATTCTCTCATTTCTGACACATTAATTCTTTGGCTGACAACAAACTTGTGATAAGTGCTAATAATGCGTTCTTAATATTTTAATAATGCTAAGGGAGTGGACCACTATTATATGATAATTCCATAGGACATATAATGCTGGACAATCAAATCACATATATACAATGTAAGCTTTAGAAGGAAGATACTAAGATATAAAAACATATGTAATAATTCTGAACTAAAAATAGAGAAGTCCTACCAACATACACAGGAAGCCAAATCTAAAGAGGGGTGAAGATTTGACTCACTCTCAAATAAGTAACCAGGTCCCAGGTCTCAACAAAGAATCTATTTGTTGATAATCCAGATACTGTAACTTGGATGGGCCTGAGACAATGTTTTTTGCTTTTTGGTCTGAAAAGATTATTCAAACATGTGAAATATATTAGAATATTCCTGCTCTGAAGCCATAAGACAATATCAAAATAAGTATTTCCATAACCCTAAAGAAAGTATAAATAAAGACCAAGAATAGAAATAGTAAGTACTAAACATATGTTACCAAGATTTCAAATGGATTAAGTTTGAGTACATTAATGTTTGGTAATCATTGTATTTATGTATGTTTTATGTTTTGCCTGCTGTTTAAAAGGTTTGAAACATTGAATGGATCAATTTTAAACAAGCAGTAATTAGTTTCAGTAGTTCAAAGTAATTTAAATGATTAAATGATTCCATGTTTAAATGATGAAGAAAATTTTCAAAATTTTATGGAATAAAGACGTTTTATAAATTGAGTGTTAAGCTATATACACACAGATGCAGTACATCATCAATGTACAGTCCCTTATGTTAAAGAGAAAATTAACAAATACTACAGTTTATATTTTTACATCTAATTTAATGTTTTTCAAATTAAAAAAGGAGTGTAGGGCTTCCCTGGTGGTGCAGTGGTTAAGAATCAATGCAGGGGACACAGGTTCGAGCCCTGGTCTGGGAAGATCCCACCTGCCGCGGAACAACTAAGTCTGTGCGCCACAACTACCGAGACTGCACTCTAGAGTCCGTGAGCCACAACTACTGAGCCCATGTGCCATAACTACTGAAGCCCACGTGCCTAGAGGCCATGCTCCGCAACAAAGAGAAGCCACCACAATGAGAGGCCTGCACACCGCAACGAAGAGTAGTCCCTGCTCTCCACAACTAGAGAAAGCCCACGTGCAGGAAAGAAGACACAGTGTAGCCAAAAATAAAAAATAAATAAATAAAATAAAAAGGAATGTACGCATTAAGTGAAAAAAATCAGAGTTGGGTGGACCAAGAGTTTATCAGCTCATCCCAAACCACCCACCAAATCCTACTTGCCCTGGATAATCTGTGAGCAGCTTGGTACATGAATTTTCACAACCTCTTCCTTGCTTATCCAAACACATAACTAAATATACACCCCCGCACAGGTTTGTTTTCAGAATTGACTCACTATATACTAAATACCTTGAGCTGTAATTTGTCTTTTCATGTTTCGTTTTAAATAGCTATTTCCATATATCAGTAGATATATACCAAGCATTCATTTAAAACATAAGCTTTCCTGGTTACACGTGTGAGGGCACGCACATGAACTTTTATTTAAGTGGACTGATGCCATCATGGTACTTCTTTTTTAGGTTGGAGGTATTTTTTCCTGTTTTTTGTTTGTTTGTTTTTGCTTTTTGCACTCCTCTCTTCCCTTGATTCCAATTACTCTTCTCTACCTTCCATCCACCCCATGGTGACACATATTAATAGCCTGATATAGATCATAAAATGACATGATGCTTTGAAAGTGCTAGAGAGAGGTGGAATTGCAATGAGGTACAAGGTATTATAAAAACATACTGCGATTATTAATAGATTTTAATTATAACAATTTATTAAAAATGTATAATAGATCTTATAAATTAAAGCTATGGAATTTGTTAAAATAATCTGAACTATAAAATAGTAATTAAAAATATATTCCTTATATGATTTTTAAAAAAACAGGCATGTAAAAAACACCTGAGTAAAAGTGTTTTCTAAGCTTGAGATGCAAAAACTTAAACTGCTATTAGAGAGATGCCAAACTGCACCTGTTTCCAGAGGGAGAAAGGCAGTTTACTTTCAATTCTTAGTTTAGCAGGCACAGAGAGAGAACACCAGGGTTTGTGCCTCTGGCTGCTCAAGTTTGGAAATCTGACCTCAGTTTGGAAGCTAAGTTTTTGAAACTACTAGCACATCACCTCATTTTAAAGCCACGTGGGACCTAAGAGATCCTCTAGTTCAACTGTTTTTTTTTTTTAAGATGGGGAAATTAAGGTCCAGAGAGGTTAAAACAGCTTGCCTAAGGTTTCATAGCTAATTAAAAGCAATGCTGGGACCTAAGAGATCCTCTAGTTCAACTGTTTTTTTTTTTTAAGATGGGGAAATTAAGGTCCAGAGAGGTTAAAACAGCTTGCCTAAGGTTTCATAGCTAATTAAAAGCAATGCTGGGGCTCAGGTTGAGGTCTCTGCTCTCAGCCCACAAATTTTTGTTTTCTCTACATTTTCTTTATAACACTGAGTCAAAATCTCAGTGACAATGGAAAACATTTAAGAATCTGCCCACAGTTCTGCAGTCCCTTAGGAGTGAAGATTCCCTTCAGGCCTGTGGTTGATAGTGACAGAATCCTTTGGAGATGTCATGAATACCAGCTAGCTCCACTATTGGGAGAGCAGGTGATGGCTGCTGTGTCAGCTCCTGGTAATCTAGATCCTTGAATGGTGAGTCAATGACAGCCCCCAATCCTGCACCCCACTATTCCTGAAAGTTTGTAAAATTTACTACCTTAAATTTTTTTAGCTTCAAATGTAAGTTCATCACACTCCTTTGAGTTTCTGAAGTCAACATATGGAGAGTCAGCATGTAGTCAGCACATAGAAACCTGTGCACGCAAACATACATATAAACATACATAGAAAGATGCCAGATTTTTATACATTAATTTCACTTTTTATACTTCGATTGCAGAATGGTCTATACCAAAAATAGTAGCATGAATTTTTTTTCTATTTCAAAAATTAAATATATAAGAGTTTTAGCCAGCTATATGATTAGAGAGAACAATTCTCACTTCTGTCACCAATTACAAGTATTCATGGTTATTACAGGGAAAGGATACAGATTAAAATCAGCAAAGGGAAAAAATATGTAGGGCAGAGCTCAGTACCAAATGTGGAGCTTCTGTTTTCCTCTCCTCATGGAGTCATGGACATGTTTCCTTCCTGGCACCGATGTGTGACAATACACACAGCATATTGCCAACCAGGGAAGCTCACCTAAGCCTCAGTGATCAGAGGTTCATTATGTAGGCCTGACTGATTGCCCATTTGGTTAATCTTAGTCTGCAGATCCTCTGGAGGTCTACTGACATTGTGTGACCCAAAGTCTCCACTCTAAATCACATTATTGGTCTTTCTGATGTAGCCAATCTCCACCTTATGACTCCAGGGCCCCAAGGCAAACAAAGCCACTCCCATCAGGCATGACATCCCAAGGGCTTAGAGATTACCTTCCAGAAGCCCAGGGCAGAGGCCAGACCTCTTTTCTGGGCAAGATTTAACTCTTTGTTGCACAGAACTTCTTCTGTTGATGATCCTCTAAGGAAAAGCTAATTTTAGAACTCTCAATGCCTTGCCCATCAGAGGCAGTTTCTGTTTATTTGTATGATTACAGACTAAAATTTGCGTAGAAAAACTTAAGGGGAAAAACACCTTTCTTTGTTCTTCAAAAGAGAAAGGATTTTTATGTTGATGTGATATGGCCCTCTTAGACAATTTGATTCCCATAATTCCACTCAGAGATGTCAAAGAAAGAAGACATTCTGATGAGAAAGCTGAGGGGGTCACTATGTAAAGGACTAAAACAAAAATTGGAAATGTCCAAGTTTCACAAATACTATTATTTATAATAAGTAAAAGTACAAGTATATTTTGGAAATAAGTAAAAGTTGAAAATGTCTGTTTTCTAGAGAGCAAGGAGAGATGAAGAATAAACAGTAACTGGAAGATCGATATTTTCCTCTCCTGCAGTCAAAATATCTAATACTGATCTGTGGACAAAGGAGACAACAGCATGTTGCCTAAGGTCATAGCCATATCCTTATCTCTATGTTCTCTTTTGAACAGTAGTGTACATTAGTACAAATATTACATTTTTAAGAAAATATAACAATGCTATTTTCTTTTGTCCACAGATGGATATACAAAGAAGAAAAAAGAAATAACTGGAACTCTTTTCTCTTTTGTGTATTTAAATTTTCATCGAAGACTTTGTAATAACATAGTCAACAGAATTTGATATGCCCTTGTATACGAGGAAACACAAGAATTAGAAAGGTAACACCAAATAGAAAAGAAAAATTGTTATTATGCAAAATATTTGAATAGTGACAATTTCTCTAATATATTTTTCAAATGATTAGTACATTGTTCTCCAAGGAGATTCAGAGAACTTGTTCAGAAAATGTCCTCCAAATGTATCCCTAAAGCTATAAAAAAGATGCCCAAATTACACGCAGCTCACCCAGCAATATGACATTTTAATTAAGAATATATTTTTAGAACTTGGAAGAAAAATACATAATGTCACAGCACACTTGAAGAAGGCTAGCTACCTATATAATACCATAGATCCAGCACACAGCAATAGAAAATTTTGTTTCTTAATGACTATGTGTTAGAGCTGATCTGATTCAGTTCTAAGAATAATTCTCAAAATAAATGAGAAGCATAGATTATTTTTTAATCTAATTTTGAACATTAATAGTATCTTAGTCATATTAAAGGATCAAAGTGTCAGGGAATGTTTTGCTTTCAATTAAATCTTTTGGGTCTGTCCCTCACTTAGTATTGACAGATAAAAAGCACAATGTACAGTTTTCTTTGTTGCATTCTGTTTTTTTAACCAGAATGTTAATCCACTAAAGGGAGTAGGAAAAAGGAGAAGAAAGCAAAGTGGCTTTATCAGCTGATAGTGAGGCTTGTCTATCTCCAAGATAGACACAAACCCACCCAATGCAGGCCCAAACCCACATTTCTCTTCAAGTAGACTAGACTCTTTGACCAGATTTCCCAGACCTACTTCTTATGTATTTCTTATGTATCCCCAGACCTACTTAATTTCTTATTTCCCAGCTTTGACCTAACAGCTCATTTTTTTCTGAAATATTAAACTCTCTTGCTCAACCAAATATTACATAGAATGGAAAGATGTGTTGCTGCTGTTGTTGTTCTTAAGACTTAAACTTTAAGTCTGTAGTAAGAACCTTCCTGTTCGCATATTCACTCCTTCTTTGAGGACAGGCAGGGTCATTTAGAGCAGAGAGCATAGGATTCAGATTCAAATCCCCATCCAATATTTATTATTTTAATCCTGAAAATTAATGTAAGTTCTCAGAGTTTCCATGTTCTCCTTTCTAAAGTAAGGATGCTAATAACTTCCTCGCAAATTCACAGTGAGGATTAAACAAAACAACATACGCCTCCTATTTGTTATAATGTTCTTATACTAGAATGAAAGGCACAGCTTAAGGTATAGCAACCTGGAAGAAAATCTGTTCTGTTTATTGAGTAAGATGTTTTCTAGATTCAGACGTAATTCCAATGGATATGGGATCAGGAGACAAATATGAATGGTCAATGCTTGCCTGACCTCAGAATTGCCCTTTCCCTTTGTCCACTAAGCCTTTGATACAAACTACTATCCGTGGTTCCTGCTTTCCACAGACTACATTTTTTTTTCTGAACTCTCTCTTCAGAGCTCTACAGAGATCCTATTCAAGCTACATCACCTCAGCCCTGCTCTGCTATGTCTGAATTTGAGTACTGGAAAGTGTTCTTTCCTTTGGAAGCACAGTGACCTCCTGTAAATAGGCCTCTAGTTTTCCTGCCTCGTCAGTTTATCAGGTGTATCTTGACATGTCAAAATCTCTAAAACGCAACCTAAGTTTTATATTACTGTCATTTGTCTTAAATGACTTTCTCAACGATGTGACCAGTGTCAGAACTGTTTCTCACTTTATTTTTATCTCCAACATTATCTAATAAACTTCTTTGCCTAATACAGGTTCTTCATAACTTTTCTTAGAAAAACAAAGTGGTAATCAACCTCTAACACTTGAACACGCCTTCAGCTTACTCTTACTTAGCACATCCCAGACCCTTGCTAACTCATGTTTTAGATCCATGACTCCTAATCTGAATTTTGTCTCTCATTTGAGTCCCAATAGTTCATATTACTCTTACACAAAGGCACCCTAGGAGTTTAATCTCAGATTTGAGGGACTTGGTCAATATCGTTGACTGATAAGATGAAGGCAACTTGGAGTGCCGTAGAGCCCACAAAGGTAGAATTACCCGAGACAAACTAGGAATTCCTTTGAGGAGGGTGTTAGTGCAAGTCACCATTCAGGGCCAGTGGTACTACATGACCGAGGAAGGTTCCAACACCAATGACTCCTTCCCTGGAGCCAACAGATACTTACTAGAGAAGGAGATTTCTGGAGGACCTCAACCCACTCACAGCATCTAGAAGTCCTGCTGCACCTGTGATTCTGGAGTGTGAACTCCTGCTCGATTCTTTAATCAATGTTATCCCCAGTGATGTGATGTATATATAATTCATATGGTTAATATATAGAGGTTTTTTTTAAAAGCAGAATACTTAGAAATTAAGCCTATTTCCAACACAAAAGTCAACCTCTCTTAGAAGCTGCCTTTGAAGAAACTGCTCCTCTCTGCCATTCATATCCCTCTGCAATGAGACACTCTCTCTTACCTCTACTCACATCTTCTTCACTTGATCAATCCCAGTTTGATTCTACCTCCTACAAGTCAATAACCATAGGCATATCCTTCTATTGCCTTTGATTTCCAAATAATTATTGCTACAAGGCAAAGACTATAAGGAACTTACAATTCAAATTGATTCTTTCCTTCTTTTTCTGTTCTACTTCAGGTGAGGAGAAAAAATATACAAAAGGTATTAAATACAAATGTTTATTAGTATTATTTTCCATTTAAAATTATATTTGTGCTCCAATCAAATTATGATTAGAGCACCAGAGGAAGAATTACTTTCACTTTTACTTTGAAACCAAGGAAAACAGATCTTTTCATTATGAAATGCAGTATTGACAATGCTTGTTAAAATGAAATCAGCTGCCTTTGAATTTTATGAATAATATGAATATCTCTAATCAAAATAAACTGTAAGTTTAAGAATCTTCATAAAATAGTGTTTGATAGTAATTAAACTTAACTTAGATAAATAAAAGGTATAAGGATAATTTATAGATTAACTTTGGATCTCAAAATATAAATATGCTCTTTGTTAAAAATTCAGGTTATTAAATACTTGAATTTTAAGTTTTCAAATTACTACTTGGATCCAAACACATTTACTTATCATGGTAAACACCATCAAGCCAAAATTTAACATCCTTTCATGATTAAAAATTCTTAACCAAGTGGATATAGAAGGAACATACCTCAACATCATAAAGGTCATATACAACAAACCAACAGCTAACACCATGCTTAACATTGAAAGGGTGAAAGCTTTTCCTTTAAGATCATAAACAAGACAACGGTGACCAGTCTCACCACTTCCATTCAATATAGTACTGGAAGCCCTAGCCAGAGCAATTAGGCATGAAATAAAAGGCATCCAAATTGGAAAGGAAGAAGTAACATTGTCTCTGTTAGCAGATGGCATGATCTTATATGGAGAAAATTCTAAAGACTCCACCAAAAAATGGTTAAAACTAATCAATGAATTTAATAAAGTTGCAGGACACAGAATCAACATACAGAAATCAGTTGCATTTCTATACACTAACAACGAACCACGTGAAAACAAGTTTTTAAAAATTCCTTTACAATAGTATCAAAAACAATAAAATTCTTAGGAATAAATTTAACCAAGGTGGTAAAAGATCTCGATACTGAAAACTATAAGACACTGAGGAAAGAAATTAAAGAAGACACAAATAAATGGAAAGATATCCCATGTTCAGATTGGAAGACTTAATATTGTTAAAATGTACATATTGCTCAATGCAATCTAAAGATGAAATGTAATTCCTATCAAAATTCCAATGGCATTTTTTCACAGAATTAGAACAAATAATCCTAAAATTTGTATGGTACCACAGAAGACCCTGAACAGCCAAAATAATCTTAAGAAAGAACAAAGTAGATGGCATCACACGTCCTGACTGCAAGCTATGTTACAAAGCTATATTAATCAAAACAGTATGGTACTAACATAAAGATAGATACACAGACCAATGGATCAGAATCAAGAGCCCAGAAATAAACTCACACATGTATGGTCAACTAATATTTCACAATTGTGGCTAAAAGAAAAAGAATGTCAGCCATAAATTTTTATTCCATTAAAACTATACTTAAAAAATAAAAGAAATAAAGACATCCCTGGATTTAAAAAACAAAACAAAACCTAGAAAATCTGTGGTAGAACTGTCTTACAAGAAATTCTAAAGGAAAAATGAAAGGACACTAGACAGTAACTAGAATCTATACAAAGAATAAAGGACATCAGTAAAGTTAACTCCACAAATAAATATAAAAGACAATACATATACCTTTTGTTTATAACACATTTCTTCCTTTGTCTGGTTTAAAATACAAGTGAATAAAGCAATAATTTAAAAATTTGTGTTGAAGGGCTTATAATGTTTAAAGATGTAATTTGTATGACAATAATAGCCCAAAGAAGAAGAGACAGAATGGAGCTAAGTTTCCGTATCATTTAGAAATTGAGTTGGTATAAATTCAAATTAGATTATCTTGAGTTAAGATGTTAATTTTAATCCCCAGGGCAGCCACACAGAAAACTGAAATAAATATATAGAGAAAAATGAAAAGAAACATGGGGATTAAATGGTAGATTATAAAATAACTATATGAAACACAAGAAAAGCAATAGTGGAATAAAAAGGGAAAAAAGATAAAAACATTCAGAAAATAAGGACCAAATTGGCAGACATAAAATCTACATTATTAGTAATTACATTAAGAATAAATAGATTTTTTTAAAATCTGCAATCAAAAGAAGAGTTGGCAGAATGAATAAAAACATGACCCAAATATATGTTGCATATATATGTATATATATGATGCAGTTATATATATATATATATATATACACACACACACACATATATCTCATGCAAACAATAAAAAAAGAAATAGTGACTATTCTAATATCAAACAAAATGAACTTTAAGACAAAAGTTTTTATTAAGGACAAAAAAGACCATTTTATAATGATAATAGGATCAATAAATCAGGAAGATATAACAGATAAAAACATATGTACCTAACAACAAAACACCAAAATACATGAAGCCAAAACTGAAAAAACTGAAGAGAAAATAATTAAAAATAATAGCTGGAGTTGTCAACAGTCCACTTTCAATAGTAAGTAGAACAATCAGAGAGATCAAGTATAGAAGAGTCAAACAACACTATAAACTAACTAGACCAAACAGACATATGTAGAACATTTCAATCAACAATGGCAAAATGCACATTTTTCACATGTGCATATGGAATATTCCCCAGGATATACCATATGATAGGTTATAAAAGAAATTTCAATAAATTTAAAATAATTTAAATCACAAATTATTTTGTTCAACCACTATAGAATTAAATTAGAAATTAAATACTGATATGGGCTAAGAAGTTCACAAATATGATAAAATTAACAAAGCATTTGTAAATAACATATCAGTTAGAGAATATATTACAATGTTAATTAGAAAATGCTTTGAGATGAATGAAAACGAATCAAAATACCAAACTTATGGTAGACACATACAGTAGACAGCTAAACCAAGAGCGAAAGTAAAATTCATAGCTTTAAATGCTTATATTAAAAGACAATGATCTCAAAGCAATTACCTAACTTTCTACCTTAAGAAATTAGAAAAGAGCAGACTAAATCCAAAGCAAGCAGAAGGAAGGAAATAAAGTTTAGGGTGGAAATAAATGAAATATAGAATAAAATGAGAATGGTAGAAAATATTTTCAAATCATATATCTGATGAAGACATATTCTAAATATATAATGAAACTTTGCAAATCTATAATGAAGAGACAATAACTAAATATTAAAATGGAGCAAATAATTTCAGTAAATATTTCTCCACAGATGATATACAAATGGTCAGTAACTACATGAAAAGATGCTCAGAATCATTAGTTGTCTTTAGAGAAATGCAAATCAAAACCACAATGACATACCATCCCCATCTACCAAGATGTCTAAAATAAAAATGTCAGACAGTAACAAATATTGGTGAGAATGTGTAGAAATGTGAACCTTCATTCTTTATATAAAATAGTATAGCCACTTTGGAAAACATTTTGGCACTTTCTCAAAATATTAAAATAACCATATGATCCAGCAATTACACTCCTAGGTATATACCCAAAGGAAACTAAAGCATATGTCTGCACAAAAAGTTATACACAAATGTTCATAACAGCATTATTCATAATGGTCAAAAAGAAGAAAAAAAACAAATGTTCAACTGATGAGTGCATAAATAAAATGTAATATGTATATATTATTTGGTAATAAAAAGTGAAATACTGATATATACTATCATAAAGATGAACCTTGAAATATTAAGTGTGAGAATCAGTGACAAAAAGTACCACATGTTGTATGAACCTATTTATATGAAATGTCCAGAATAGAAAATCCTTAATATGGAAAGTAGATTAGTGGTTTCCAGGTACTGGGAAGAGAGGGAAATGTGAAGTGACAGGCAGGCGGAAAATGAGTGATTTATTTGGGAGGGTGCTGAAAATGTTCTAAAATTAGATAATTGAAATTATGCAGAACTCTGTGAATATATCAAATAACCCACTGAATTCCATACTTTTAAAGCATGAATTTTAAGGTATGTGAATTACCTCAGTAAAGTTATTCTAAAAGGTAAATTGACAAATAGAATACAGAAGTATATATGAAAGGACAATATCCTTTGACCAAGCAAATTTTAGCCTAGGGTTATCATCTTTGCAAGTCCAGAACCTCAGTTTTATCGGTATACTCAGGTCTAATGGAGTTTTTACTTTAATACCCTTGAGATACATTCACAAAAGAGAATACATAAAACCATAGCATTAAGATAAGGTGAGGGAGAAATCCATTCCTAAGTATTTACCCAAGAAACATGAAAATTTACATTAACACAAAAACTTGATTGTGAATATCCAAAGCAACTTTGCCTATAATCACCTATAGGTGATTTGCCTATAAAAACTAGAAACCTCCCAAATATCCTTCAGTAAATGAACACATATACAAAAAGTAGTACATCCCCATATGAGATACTACTCAACAATAAAAAGAAACAAACTGTTATACACATTACAAAATGAATGAACCTGAAACACACTATGATATAAAAGTAGTTATTAGACCCCAAAAGCAATATACTGTATGCTTTCATTTACATGGCATTCTGGAAACGACAAAGTTAAGGGAAAGGAAACTGGCCACCAGTAGCTAGGGGTGGGGGCAGTGAGTACAACAGAGTGAAAGTGAAATATTTGGAGTTATATAACTGTTTTTTTATCTTGATTGTGGTGATGGTTATATAATTGTATGTGTCAAAATTCAGAGAACTTTACATTAAAAGGGATGAATTTTACTATGTGTAAACTATACAAAAATCAATAAATGAATTAGATATATAGATACAGAGAGAGAGAGAGAAAGAGAGAGATAGGGTAAGATAGATAGATTGTATGGATGGAAGAGGGATGGACTGGTGAAACGATGAATGGACAGATAAAAGAGTTTTCCAGGCTTGTTCCCTTTTTCCATGTATCCTATATCAATATATATCTTGTTGTTATTTGTAAAAGACACTAACAAATGCAATCAATATATCCATATGTCCCTATATTCCTAATTGCATTCATCTCCTATCAAAAGACAAGTACCTCTGAGGAGAGCAGCACTGCACCTATACTTCTCAAGAGTAGATACCACTAGGGAGAATGGAAAGAATTTAAGAGCTATGGGTACCTGAGGGGGCTGGGTGGTATCACCTTCAATAAATAGAGGAAGCTATTGAGCAAAGACAAACATGGATGCATTGTGACCCCCTATGAAAACTTGCTTTTTCTAACATAAGTACCTATATGATGCTCTACCCTGGGGATTGGAGAGAAGGAGCTGAGGTATTACTATTTTTTATCTTCTCTGTGCCAGACTCCTTTTTGTGGATATCATTTATGCCTCTCCTCATTCATATTTTTAGAACATCCTTCCTAATCAATAATTTGTAGCCACAACCTAAAATTAATACCAACTGCCTGTCTTATCTTCAGATGTGGGCTAGCACAAGGTATTTATCTGTCTCATTCTCCAACTCCATGTACCAAAAATAATCTCCATACCTGAAAGTAACAAAAGGAATGTATAAGGCCTAATAACTGATAAGGAAAGGAATGTCATTTCCAGGAAGCTCTGCAAAGCAGTGGAAAGTAAAATAAAATTTAAATAAAGATAACTTCAAAATATCATCAGTCTTTTAAAGAGTCACTTGGAGGAGACTGTAGGATGAAGGCTCATTTATCATCCCCATATTCATTAGCTTATGAAATATTATGGTATTAAAAAGGCCCACTGTCTCTCATAGATATAAAGCCAGAAATCAATTTTTGAATCATGAGAAGTAATGGTAAGTACTAGCAATGAGGCACTTTGCAAGTCTTTAAGCTTCTTTTTACCCATTTTTAATGGCAAGGGGAAAGAAGGGTATTTTGGATCAAAATAATATTTTTATTTAGAGTGAGTTGGAATGAGTTTTCCAATCTATAGTGTCTAGGAATGCTTTTAGTCCTTAGGTAGGAAGAGTTTTCTTTTAAGCAGATGAGTTGGTCTTAAGCAAAATGTGAAAGCTGAAAGTAGTTATTTTTGCCCTGATCCAAAGTATGTACACCTTTTAAGATTACTTCCTTGAGAAGGGCTATAGCATGAAAGTTAGTCAAAATCAAATGGAACAATTTTCCACAGGAATAAAAAATTTCTAGCCATTTTTGTTTTTAAAAAGTAGTAATTTTGGTATAACATTTCCAAATATATCTTTTGTAACTTTTACATATCTTTATAATACAAATTTTTAGCTTCAACTGTAAGTTCATCACACTCCTTTGAGTTTCTGAAGTCAACATATGGAGAGTCAGCATGTAGTCAGCACATAGAAACCTGCACACGCAAACTACACATAAACATACACAGAAAGATGCCAGATTTTTATACATTAATTTCACTTTTATACTTCGATCCATTGCAGAATGGATTGCTGCACTCCTATGCCTCATAGATTCTTTCTGTTCAATCTCCTCTTTGCTAAAGTACAGCCTCAGAAACATGCCTTATAACTCCAGAAGCATGCCATGTCATGTCATTCTGAAATCATTGGGTCCAAAGATGGGAATCCACCATACACTCTAACTTTTGGCTCTCAATTCAGAGAACCCTAACTGGCATAAGTGACTGAGCCAGCCACTCTTCCAGGCAGGAGACAGACACAAGTTCAGTCAAATTATCCTACTGGACTTCTTTTGTTTCTGTTCCCACATTTCATCAGTGGGGAAAGATGATGAATCTGGTATATAAAGTTTCTGGAATCGATTCCTTCCGTGTTGAAACTCCTGGGCTTTAAGCCTTCTAGTGACTCATAGCTCAAGAGAGCTTCAAAATCACCTGGGAAACATTTTTTAATGCCAATGCATGGAGTACAGCCCACACATTCTGATTTAATTATCTTTAGAAGGTCCCTGGTTTTTATGTTTTTGACAGCACTTCAGAAGATTCTAATGTGTAACCATTCTTAACTGCTGTTGTAGAGATTCTAAAACATTAACATACAGTAAAATCATCTAAGGAGCTTATTAAAATGCAGATTTTAATTCAGTAGGTTTGAGACAGGGCCTGAAATTTTACATTTCTACCAAGCTCCCAGGTCATACTGATGCTACCCTTCTATAGACCACATTTTGAATTGCCAGATTCTAGAGGTACTTTTTCTACAAATTGATATGACAACACCCAGGTATATTATCCTTCTAAGCCATATATAGTGAACTCTTGTCTGTATTTTTTGCAGACTGATGGGAGAGAGGGTGTAGTGGTGCTTAATAATGGTGAAGGTATAACAAGCACGTAGACATGCTCATCCATCCATCCAATCTAAGTCATTGCTGATTGCCACCCCTGTAACACCACTACCACCTATGCCCTGCAAGAAAGGTATAGTTTTGGGGACTGAGCCTCCCAAAAGATTCTGATCAAGAGGTCAAGTGGGTAAAGCACTAGGATCCCCAGCTGTACTTTAACCAAAGCAGATTTCTGGAATACTAACTTCTTCAGCTCAGCTACAATCAATCATACCATTCAGCTCCACTCTTCCCTGTTGTCATTCTAAACTATCATGTATTTTTACATTTTATGAGAGACTAAGATACAAATGGAAGTGAGATTAGAGAATGGAGAGAATTTGTCAAACTGAATTATATGTAGTATGAAAATCTATAGAACAGATTGATAAAGCTCTGTTCATAAAGGGCCCTGCCAGGGCTTTTAGAGTGTCTGTGTGTGTATATGTGAGTAATAGCCTGAAGACCAATATTCACTGCAATGGGATTTGACCTTAAATTCATTGCTCACTGGACATGTATACTAAAAAATTTAACTTAACAAATTTTATTAGATGCATTTGATGCCAGAACTGTTTAGGGCACTGACATAATGCATCAGTTCAAGTTAAAATAATAATTACATTTTCTACCCATTTTTATAAAGGTAAAACATTTCTATTTTACTATTCTCCAACTTTATATCCTAGAATTAAATGACCTATTTTGGGGGGTTATTAAAATAGAGATGATATGACCATCCATTTGTCTTGGTATATTTTCTTTAACAATGAAAAATCAATGGAGATTTTCAAATAAAATTATCCACAAAACTTGTCCTAAAGAATATATAGTCAAATTTTGAAAGACTCTTCAAAAAGTATTAAAGTTTGTTAAATCAATCTATCTAGATTTGCTAACTAGTTATTGCTTACATATTTGTATCTCAGATTCTGGATTCATGTACTTTTCTTTCAGACTTTATATCCTATTTAATCCAATAATAAAATCCAGTCATTAAATGCCTAGGCTTGATAAGAATATGTATGTATTTTTATGCTTTGGGCTTGTCTGCTCTTGTACATCTGCCTCTCCATGAGCACATACTGAAACTTACTGGAAGAATTTGAAACACATATAAAACAATAACTGACGCCATTCTAAACCAGCCAACAGCCATCCAACCTTCCAACACAAGGGGGCCGAGACCAAATCAGCAACACACACAGATAACTAAGAAATATAAATGAGCCCAGCTAAGACCAGAAGAGATGCACAGTTGATATGAAGACTCAAGAATGTTGGACTTGTTATACAGTGATTATATAGCAAGAGAAAACTGGGACAGTGGACAAAAGTGAAAAAGAACCATTCATATGCTGATGACTCAAATCCATAGCTTTAAATCCATCTCTCTAGTTTACTTATTTCCCTTGAACATAGGACTCATAAATAATACTGTCTATTTTTATGTTGATAATAATAAGAACAGCAAAATCTGCTGAGCACCTATTATATGCCATGCACTGGTATGCATTTCCTATGAAATATTTCATTTAATGTTCATAACAATTGTTTATATATGGGGAACTGAGGTTTATATAAAGAAAGTATCCTCTAGCTAGTAAATGGTAGATCTAGTACTCAAACCCAGGAATTCAGCTTCACAGTCTGTGTTCTTACCCACTAGGCTTTTTTCTCCCTTATGGTCATAGCCATTGGCCAGAATGTACTGAGACAGCTCGAAGTAAACACGTACAACATGGTTGGGCTCTATTCCCTCTTCAATCATCAACAAATCTGTTTTTCCTGCTATAATTTTTCTTACTAGTAAAAATTTAAAGTAAATGTAGGGTCATATCCTAGAGAACTTTCTCACCCTGCTTGCCTCCATATCAGTTAGTAATAAGGTCCTGTTTATTTTAACTCCTAAGTATGTCAGCTATTTCTTCTCCTTTTCAACATGCCTGTTGTTACTGCCCTAGACTACAACCTCACCATTTATTATAAGACATTCTGGCTAATAATTCTGTCTCCAATCTGACCACTTCCCTATTCTCTACTCTTATACTAGAATAAGCTTTCTAAAATCCAACCCCCACCCTTTCTGCTTAAGATTCTCCAGTCCTCAGCGTGATCTATAAGCCCCTTCATGATCTGGTCTATACCATGCTTTCAATCATACATGTATCCATGTTCTCGTAAAGTACCTCACCTTCAGCCATCCTGAACTACTTCAGTTCCCTGAATATACTATGCTTTGTCATGGCTCCATTTCTTTAAATTTATGTATCCCCTCTATTTGCAACCTCTTTTCTCTACCCTGCTAATTATCTTGTACTTATTCTTCAAGACTACTCATGCTTCATTTCCTCTTAGAAGCCTTCCTGGAAATAAATCTACCACCACCCAAACTCTACCATACCATTTCTGCAGAGGATTAGGAAAGCTGAGATTGTACATGTCTCTATTATGGTTCTTATCACACTGTATAGTCATTTGTGGTTGTCTTGTCTGTCTCTCTACATCAGACTGAGAGCTCCTCAGTGCAAACACACACTTTGTTCATCATGGTGTTCTCAACATCTGACACATGGCAATTAATCAATGAATACAATCTGGACGAAAGAATGAATAAATGCATGAAGCATCTTCTTTATTTTCCTACCCAGTCTAGGAACAAAATTCATTGGTTAATGAAATTTTAGGAAGGAGTTCTTAAAAGGAATAAGGAAGCATTTAAATAAGAATGGTAACTAAATGCAAAGGCAGAGTCTAATGAAATCTCACCTTATCACTCTCTAAGGTGGTAACTCCCTAAACACAAAATACCTCTGAAAAATTCTGATGCTAGATCAAGAATTTATGACAACCATATATATTATTCTTTGTAAGTCCAAAAAGAACCATAATATTAAATATACCCTTGTATGACAAATATGTAATTATTATATATCTCTTATCTATAAAATATTCCTTGCAATATAGTATTCTTCCCCTCCATATGGAGACACATACAAACTTTGATTATGTTTTGTTTACTGAATAATCAGTCTCATTTAAAAGTGCATGGAACATAACAAACATAACACTTTGTTTTATTAGGAAACAAAAGCAACTAAACAATCATCTTGAAAGTCTTTGAAGAAAAAGGGATTACAGTTAACTCTTTATTCTGGCATAATAATATTCTAGAACACAAAACTAAAATATTCAAATAAGGCTTTCACTGTGATCCTTCCCCAGGTGTGGGCTCTTCAGAAGCTTTGCCCACTATGGATAATACAATCCAGCCACTTTTTTATGAGGAAAACTAAGTATCACTTAAATGCATTTAGTCCAAATAGTCATTACACTATTATATTCTGTAAAATAGTTTATTGAAATCAAAGTAATATGAGAGAATGAAGCAATTATTTAACGATATTTTCTGGAAAATAAAGCAGATTTTAGGAAAATATTTGCTATATACACATATAGTAAATATATATATACACATATATATGTATATACACACACACAAATACATACTGTATTGTGTCCTAAACATCGATAGATAATGCTTTTTTGCTTCATTTATATCACCTACTGCAATTCTTTCAATCCTATAAATTAGGTCAAAGAGGGTCTATAGTAAGACCCTATTTAGCCACATTGTAGTGACTAAAAAGCAATAAAATAGTTGAATTCCAATGCGAAGGCAGTGTTACATTTGTCACAGGTTACACGTGTCTTATTAGTGGTTTTCAAGGCCTTAAGAGTAATAAGTTAATTTTATGTACTAAGGTAGGACCAACAGGAAAGATTTTAAAAAAGAACACACGGGCTTCCCTGGTGGCGCAGTGGTTGAGAGTCCGCCTGCCGATGCAGGGGACACGGGTTCGTGCCCCGGTCTGGGAAGATCCCACATGCCGCGGAGCGGCTGGGCCCGTGAGCCATGGCCGTTGAGCCTGCGCGTCCAGAGCCTGTGCTCCGCAACGGGAGAGGCCGCAACAGGAGAGGCCACAACAGTGAGAGGCCCACATACCGCAAAAAAAAAAAAAAAAAAAAAAGAACACACAACTGTGTACCCTTCAAATTGTACTCTGTAGGCCTGCTTTAATTAAGGCCAACTCTGTATATAAATATCACTGAAGTTCACATGCTATTTATCTTGGGTTCACCAAGTAACCAATATTGAGTAAAAATATTCAAAAAAGCACATCAAAAAGTGTCACTTATAGAAAAAGTTATCTTATAATGTGTCTTTGTTTTAGAGTATACATACATACTTTCTAGACCCATAATTTTGGATTAATAATCTAAATAACTCCAAAGTTACAAAGGAATGAGTTTAACTGTTACATGAGATCAATGTTATCAGCACCTGACTGGCATCTACTTTATTTCCTCCTATACTTAGTAAACATACTACTGTAATCCTCATGTGTATACTAGGACACTCCAGTGTTCTACTGGGATTCTTTCATAAATTCACTATATCATGATCTGAGTACTAGTCAGATCTTACTGCTTTATATTTGACTAAGTATGATAATGCTTCAGTTGATCAAATAAATCAGATTTGGATGTTGTCACCTATAGGGAAAAAACAGTTCTGTCTACACTTTATGAGAGTTGAGTGTCCTAGACATAATATTCATTTCTGAGATTGTATCAATATTTTAGAAAATTAAAATCTACTACTCCAGATTTATTAAATACATTCAATGTTTTGATTCAACTCATGTGTCACATACCAGTGTGGAATTGTTAGAGCCATGAGTAATCTATGGAGTGACTAATGAAACAGGCTGAATATTAAATCAGCAAGATATGTACTTTGTCATGTTAGAAAAAGCTTTTACTTGTTAGGGAAACTTATTCAAAATGAATATTTTTAGGTCCTTCTCCTGGCATGTTTAATTTCTTAGATCTGGGGTATGTCCTCCGAGGCCAAACTAGCACCAATCTGTGAATCAGCATTGGGGAAAACACTGATATAAAATGTGCTGATCAAGGCTGTAGAGATAGTCAGGAGCCAGGATATGAAAGTCTTGGTAGACTAGTTGTGATGATTAATTTTATGTGTAAATTGCTTGGTACAGTGCCTGGCATACAGTAAATGCTCGATAAATGTTAAATATTTTTGCTCTTCTTTTCATTTAAAGTCAAAATTTATATTTTAATTAAATCTCCATAACAAAGTGAAATGGAGTACACTGAATTTTATCAACTAATTTCCCATAGAGTGTATTTTTTCTTTGGACTGGGGGTAGGCAGGCAAATTTCAGTCAGTTAAATCTGTTATGTGTATGAGAACAATCTGGGACCCCTATATTTAACCAGATGTCCTTTCATTTACATAGAATTTCCCATAAAATATGTATGTGCACAGGACTAAGTTCTACTAATTGGATCACATTCCTAACATGAAGCACAGGAGAGTGAAAGAAAATGGATTTTGGAATATTTTGCACTTTTTTTCAAAAATCCCATCTCTGCCATTTGAGAGCTGTATGACCTTAATCTTTCTGAAACTCAGTTTCCTCATTTTTATACATACCTCAAACAACTGTTAGGTGAATTTAATTATTCTGCATATAAATCGTGTGTCTGAAATATATAGTATGCATTAAAGGTTAGTTCTCTTTATCTTTGCTCCTTTTCCTAATCCCTAATATAAGCCAGTAATTTAGAATATGTTCAGTTTTCAGTGAAATTTTTTCACATGTATCTGCACCAAAACGTCAAGTAATTTAGAGTTTCTATTTCAAAACACTTTATTTTACACCCTTAACACACATCTTTAAAACTGAGTGTTATCTTACAGTTTCATGTTTATGTCACTGGAAGTTGTGTCTGAGTGAAGCTGGCAGATTCAGATGCATTTGGAACATATATTCTAGTACACTGAAAACCTAGAATGTAAATTAAGAAAGGAAACCTATTTTGTATTAAGATGTAGAGAATGTGGGGATTTTAAAGGATGGCAGTTACATCCATGGTTAAGAATGAGGGCTCTAAAATCAAACTTCCTGTGGTTAAGTCTGAACTCTTCCACTATTGTCTGTAGCTTTGGGCAAGGTACTCTTCTTCTCCAAGCCCCAGTTCAGGGAAAATGATAATAATTACCTTATAGGATAAGAATTAAGTGAGATAATGCAATGGAGCACTCAATAAATTAATTAATTAATGATACCCTCAGCATAACAATACCCTTGTTTCAGTTACAAGAAAATAAATGCTAGCATCACAAAAATACAGTTTGAATTCTCTCATAACACTGGACATTACCCTTCTAGCATAAGCTTTCTCAGTCCTTCTCCAGAGTACTGATAAGTTATCATTGCCCTTTCCACTTTCCACTTATCATCAGAAGAATTTCCTCCCCACATAATTACCCCTTGCTCCCTCCCCAGCCTTCTTCCTAGCTCTTTACCATGCCCCCTTTAGAAGAACTGTTCCATTGTAAATCAATCCTCACACTTCCAAGTATTCACAGAAGGTTTTGCCTTAAATAAAACTTGTTTTTCCTGCTGTCACTTTTTGGAGAATTTGTTCTATCAACCACCTCTCTATATTTCAGGCATTGGAGGCAAAGTTAGCATGGATCAAAGTCTTTGTCACTTCAAGACTAGTATTCTTCCACTTTGATAGAGAAACCCCTATTTTTTCAAGGTTCGTAGTATCCACCCTCTATCCAACCTACCATGTGCAGACCTCCTAGCACATGGCCTTGCTATTTAAGGTGTTTAACACCAGGCCTCCAACTCTTCTGTCTTTACAGGATCATCTAAGGCCAGATGTAAATCACTCAGCAATTTGATCATTGATACTCTTCTCCCTCTTATCTCAAAAGTTTACACCTGTCTTCTACCATAGGAACCTACTCTCATGGTCACATTCTGGACCTCACCATTCAACCAACAAGCATGCATTAAGGACCTTCTGCATGCCAAGCACTTCTGAGTATACAGCAATGATCCAAACTGACAAAAACTCCTGCTCTCCTGGAACTTGCTTTTACCAAGGGCTACTCTAACCACAATGTTCTCACATCCTTTCCCGAGTATACCTGTTTGCTGTCTTCTCTGTTATCTCTGAATATTTAATAAGGCCTTAATTTTTTTCCAGGCTAATGCCTCACCATGGCTTTACTTTCTTCTCTAGCTTCTATATGGTATTAAGGCTTTGATCATTGTCTCATTATCTTATCAATGTTCCTTGTCCCTGGGCCACTTCTAATCCACTAATTCACTACTTTAGTTCAATTTAAGTATATGATTCCTTTGCCACAGGCTACAGGGTCATGCTAGGGGGAAAAAAAAAATCACAGACCCAAGCCTACCATTGCAAAATTAGTGTCCAGCTTCAGATAGGGTTTCAATGGAGCAGGGAAGATGATTTTTTATTCATATTTTTAGGTCCTTAAGTTATTATTAACTTCATCATTTTACTCAAAGACACTGTAAATCCTTAAAACTCTTATCTCTGAACCAATGGCCCTTCTTACTATTTTGCAATAATATGAAATCACTCAATAGTAAGTTTGCTACTTGCAGTTATCCATACCTGTGTCCACTTATATTTCCTTCATTCACTCAACAACTATTTATTAAGAGCCTACTGTGTTTCAAGATCTATCCTGGGACCTTAGGATACATCAGAGGATAAAATGAAAAAGATGTGTGTCCTCATATAACTTACATCTAGCAAGGAAAATGGACCATAAGCAATGACCATGATTTATTACACACACACACACACACACACACACACACACCATTGCTTATTTTTTTTTTTTTTTTTTTTTTTTTTTTTTTTTTTTTTTTTTTTTTTTTTTTTTGCAGTAGGCGGGCCTCTCACTGTTGTGGCCTCTCCCCTTGCAGAGCACAGGCTCCGGATGCGCAGGCTCAGCAGCCATGGCTCACGGGCCCAGCCGCTCCGCGGCATGTGGGATCTTCCCAGACCGGGGCACGAACCCGTGTCCCCTGCATCGGCAGGCGGACTCTCAACCACTGCGCCACCAGGGAAGCCCACCATTGCTTATTGATTAACTACCTGTAAATATTTCCAAAACTAAAAAATTATCTTGCAATAGCAGTGTAAAATAATAATGAAGAAATTCCACATAACTACATTTGGGGAATTTAAGGTAACGTATTTTTAAATTTTTTTAAATTGAAACATACTTGATTTACAATATCATGTTAGTTTTAGGTGTACAGCACAGCAATTCAGTTTATAAACATATATTTCAGTTCTATATATACATAAGAATATATATATATATATCTTATTCAGATTCTCTTCCCTTATAGGTTATCACAAAATATTTAGTAGAGTTCCCTGTGCTATATAGTAGGTCCTTGTTGGTTATCTATTTTACATATAGTAGTGTGGATATGTTAATCCTAACATCCTAATTTATCTTTCCCCCCACACCCTTTTCCCCTTTGGTAACCATAAGTTTGTTTTCTATGTCTGTGAGTCTCTTTCTGTTTTGGAAATAAGTTCATTTGTACCTTTTTTTTTTTTTTCCAGATTCCACATATAAGCGATATATGATATTTATCTCTCTGGCTTACTTTACCTTCACCATCATGGGAAATGGATTAATTATTATATGTAATCTACCCTCCTGGACAGAATAACACTGTTTTTTCTCAATGAACAAAAGAAACATTTGAATCATTCTATTATCTCAACCTTCTCTGGGATTCAAGAGCAACTTAAATCTAGAGTCACAAATCCCTAACAACTACATTGGAATCATCCTGTGAGTCAGAAAGAGTCATGTGCTTCACTTTTGGGCAATACTCATAGTGTAATAATTTCTACCTTCAGTTAGAGAATATGCCTCAAGTGTACAACAGAGTAGGAAGAAAATGAGGATGAACAGCACCATACAGTTTCCTCAGCAACCTAGGTACTCTTTGAGAAATGGCACAAACAAGAAGTCTTTTATGAGCAGTACAATCCTGGTAATGTAGATTTTTCTGGATATAAGACCCTTAAGTTCTTGTTATGCCAACAGCCTTCTTTTGAATAAGAGTCTGAAAGTGATTTTGTACACTTACATGGCAGTGCTTTGTACCATTTTATCCTGTCCCCTTGGTATAACAAATTAGGTCAGGGCATGATGCATAAACTAAATCAGTTATCTATGGGATCACCAGTGACCCCAGAGAGCCTGTATAAAAGCTGTCTAAGGCCAACTCAGAAAGATAGTCTCTTAGGGATTTGGAGTGTAACAGATGATTGTAGAAATAAGATAGAGACATAAATACAGAGATAAAGATAGAGGTAAGGGATGGGGTGGGGTGTGAAGAGATAGAAAGAGAAAGACCAAAGGGTGCTATTTGGTAGTGGCAGGAAAAGGTGAATGAGTGATAGGGAACATTTTCTTGATAGAGTGTAGAGGGCTAGAAGAGAAAGAAGATCTTTGCTGCTAAAGGGTCAATAAGACTATTGGGCCATTAGAGTTGTTTGTACCCTCAAACCCATTCTAATGCTCCAGGAGGAGCATATATCTGGCTGAGCTACATTCTCTGCAGCCCTCCATTGACAAAACAATAAGAGCCAAACAAAACCCCAGCTCTATCCAGTAGCTATGCTTTAGATAAATATATGTTAGGAACCACATTGGGGCTCTCCAAATTTAGGTCTGAAGCAAAACAGTGAGAGAGAATAACATTCCATGCACCTTAAGTATTAAGAAATACCTATCCTAAATACTTGGGCCCCATTCAAAGATGAAAAAACAAAGTAGAAAACAAAGAACCTATGAAAATAACATCACAGTATAAAGGAAAGGAAGCATGTGTTTGAAGATTCAAAGGACAACCCCATATCTAAAGATCTATATAGATATAGATATTTTTTAACCAAAACCAAATTCTCAGGTTGTGATAAATATGAAATTAAATTGTTTGCAGTTGTGTTCAGCTAAGTAAGCATGATGGTGTGCCCTTAAAGGCAGAATCTTTCTTGCAATTTCTGTTGTTATCATTGGTTATTATTAGTAAAAGAAACTGCCATTTAAAATTTACCACTGTATCTAGTGTTCCAAAGAATAAGTCAACTTGAAACAGACAACCTCTATTAAATTATGTGGGCTCTTCATGGCCCTCCCATCTCAGAACACAGCTCACTCTCACCTAATGAGCTTCACTTGTCATCCCTCAACACTCTCCTATGAGTGAAAAGTGCTTATATGAATTTTGAAATCCATTAATTTTAATGGAAATTATTATGATGCATTCTATCTCAACCCAAGATGCCGAAATAATTTCTAGTTAGAAAAATATATTAAATGAGAAAAGTATAAATTGAAAGTAAATAAACACAATTGAAAGTAAATAAACACTATATACAATATGTTTTTTCCCCTCATTAAAAAGTACAATATGTTTTTAAAGAGATATTTGCTAAAGAAAAGAGAGTCTTGATAGAAGATGGTGGGTGATGGAAGAGGTTGCAAGGAAATCATCTTTTGTAGGTGAATTATGCTTTTTGTGCCATATTCTTCATAAATGTTTAACTTTTTTAGGGCTCATGATTGCTTTGTACTCAAACTTCACTTAAAAATTAAGGTATTGAACAGAAAAAACAACTTTTGAGCCAAATTAAGGCTAAACAAGATGGTGCTTTGAAACACACATAGGGCATGTGCGTTCAGCAAATAGATGATCACAGAAGATGCTAGCCTTCTATCCCTCCTACTTGACATAGTTATGCAAAGCCAAACATGGTGGGTACACAATTCAAATTTGTCCTACATATTCTCTGAATAAAAACCATGTGCCAACTAAGTTGGTAAGTGTGCCTGTTTGAAACTATAATAAAAAAAAACATAATTCGTGTCACATTTATTAAAGTGTAGTGCTGTGAGAAAAAGTCATGATGTTAAATCAGTGGCGAAAAGCCATTAATCTAACAGTTTTATGTGCCCTGAGTCTATAAAATTCAATGTTCTTACCTTGGTCTCAACATGTACATTATCTGGCCCTGCCTACTTCTCCATCCTCATTTGTATCACTCTTCCTCTTACTCACTCTCTCCAGCCACCCTGACTTCCTTTTTGTTCTTCCAATATGCCAACCATGTTTGTCAAGTGTTTACAATGGCTGTTATCTCTGCTGAAAATGCTCTGTACTGCACGTATTAGCATGGCTTATTCTTTACCTCATTATCTATCTTCATTGACAGAATGCAAGCTCCTTGAAGATGAAAACTTTTTATCACTGTTCTGGCACACAGTAAATGCTAAACAAATATCCGATGTTGTTGAACGAGTGAACAAGTGACATGTCTCTATAAAAATATTAAGCAAAACAGAAGTCATTGCCCTAGAAGAAGGGTGAAATATGGTAAGTTTTTTGCACGTTGGTTTTGTTTTGCTTGAAGGTAACCACACGGCCCATACCACCTTGAATAACAGTGTTTGAGAATAGCTGGGAAGATGTGAGCAAATCTAAACAAGTAATCAAGGAGCTTTAAAAATGTACAAACCTCAGAAATAACATAAATCATTCACAAATATTTTTTTATATTCCTATGAAGATCACCTGGCTTTCAAAAAAGTCTCTACTGAGAATTATTTTTGCTGCATTAAGTCTTCATAAAATTAGAAAGAAACCAATACTCTTGTATTTTTGTAAATTGGCCAATTTAAAAAATACATTTTAAAGTTGTATTTTTGGAAATCTATTGCTCATTAAAATATTCACTTGCCTTTCATTAAATATTAAAATATTTCATTTGTATTCTGTGATTGTAGTGACTAAACTAGAATAACATTTGTATAACTATACTACATGCTTATTTCTATGTTATCCATGTATTGGGTTTGCCAAAAACTTTGTTCGGGTTTTTCCATAACGTCTTACCAAAAAACCCGAACGCACTTTTTACTCGTTTTATCTTCACAATCACACTGCAGCAGGAAGTACACCTACCATATCCTTATTTTGCATACACAGAAACTATAGCTAGAAGAGATTATGCAATTTAATAATGGGAACAAGCCAGGAGTAGAAGATATACACATGACTTCTGGGCCACTGCTCATTCTTCCATTCCTAAATACATTCCTTAAAATGCTCTTAGAAAATCGGTGGTATTTCCGGCAAAGAATTATAAAGCTTGAAGCTAGTAATCATATCCTCATTAGAGAACCCATTTTTAGCTAATCAGGCTCTGTGGCCACAGCCTTACCCCTTACAGCTTTTCAAAGCGATCCCTTGCAAATTGCTTGTTTGCTCTGTATTTCTTCTGGTGTAAGAGGTATTATCCACAACTCCATGAACGCATCATATAACGTGAAACTGCAGAGCTCAGTATGTCTCTAGGTAGCTACAACTGAAATGAGGAAAATCCACCAGTAGAAACAAACTGAAATAGTCTTCTCATTCTATGAAATTTTTTCTTTTTACAAATATAATGTTCTCTTATATGGTATGGCCCAGAAAGTGTGGATTTTTTAAATTACTCATCATACTAGCAGGTCCGGCTTCCACAGAAAGTCCGAGTTAAACTTTACAGAATGATTCACTTCAATCAGGGTGGATCATGAATCTCATATTCTATGCTTTATTTACACATGAAAATTGCCAACACTGTCAATAAGAAAGAATAGTAGCCAGAGCTCTGCACAAGATTTTTTTTTATTGTGTGGAATATCAAATTCAAACCCTGGTGTGTGTTATCTGATGGTAAGTTTGTGTTTATATTTTCTACACTAAAACTAAATTGAATGTATTTTAACATGTCAATTTAATATCTGCAGAAATTTTGTAAGCAAGGTGATATCTAAGCCAGAAAACTCCCCTGGAATTTGACAGAAGTATTTATGCTATTCTCAAGCTACTGGTAAAACTAATTTCTTAGCCTCTATGGGTGACCCTGCCTTGCCTACGTTGTACTCTATGATAATAAGCATTAACTGCCACATCGGAGTATTTGGGAGGATTGAATATCATCTTAACACATTTAAATTATTAGAGGATGTTCCTGGCACATGGTAGGCACTTAAAAATATTAGCTTTTCTTCAAATTGTGCAATACTGAATTCCCAACAGGATACAGTATTTATCGACCTTTCCTTCAGAAATAATGGATAATCATATTAAATAAACATTTATATATTATAATCATCTTCTCTGTATCTCCTAATTCCTTTAGGAGGCCCAGTTTTTTAATTTCAGTGATCATCACTTCCCTGAGCTTCACGTATTTGTATATTCAACTTTCAACCAACATCTCTACTTGGTGTCTACTAGATATCTCAGTGTTAACATGACTCCAATGGAATTCTTAATTTCTTTACACCTCTGCTCCTTCCCCAGGTATCTTCTCAGTCAATGACATCCACCTGGTTACTCAACCTGAAAACACAGGAGTCATCCTTGATTCCTCTTTTTAATCTAGAGACCACATTGCATCTATCGGCAGGTATCAGGTATGGTTGGCTCTACTTTCAAAATTTATCCGAAATGTGGTAACCTCTCCACTGGCATCATCTAGTCTAAACCACCATCTCTCACTTTGAATATAGCTAAAACCTCAGTAATGTTTTCCCTCATTCTTCCTCAACTCCATACAGTTCGTTTCCTCACAAAAGAGACTCCATGTTTTTGTTAAATGAAAAGCAGAAGTTTACATATTTACTATAATAACTACATCACAATAAATGGACTAGGATAAAATAAGTTAAAATGTGCATAATAGGTGTTATTTTTCCTAAATTGTTTTCTTTTCTTTTTTTTATTTTCCAAAGTTTTCACAATACTTTTATATTAAATTTATAATTAGAAAAATATTTTAGGAAAATTTTAATTAAAATCAAACTGAAAAAATGTATGAAAACAATTCGATCCTTTTTGTAGCTCTTGAAAGCACATGAGAATACTATACTGTTTCTATTATTTATTGTATTTGAGTCAATTAATTTTTATGCTTCTATGTATACAGCTCTACATTGACAATAATGGACATAAATGTAGATAATGGTATTTCTCTAACCTCAAGACATTTTAAAAGGACCACTAAAAAAAAATACATCTATCTTTCATTCTATGTTAATTTTACAGATATTACTGTGTTGTGGTGATGAAGATTTATAAATTCTCCAATGATTTGGGTTCAAAGTATTCTTAGACCTATTATCTGCATTAAATGCATAAGGTTACCTTCATGAATTATAGATATGATCTAATTCTTTTGGGGACTTATTCTATATAAATATGAATACTCCTCCAAAATGTCATGTATCTTGAAACTTTCCTTCTACCTCCTTTATTATTTTTATACTTGCTAGATCTTTTCCATTAACACTGAGCTGCAGCTATTATATTTTTTTTCTGTAGTAGGAAGGGTTAAATTTCTATAATTTTTAAATTCTTGTGATATGCTCAGTCTTACAAAATTTAATCTTATGTACACGTCCATATTCCAAATCTATAAGCATAACTACAAAAATGATGACATTTAAGGAACAGCTGCATTGATATTAACAGTGCTGCTTGATATTTATATGTAAGATTATTTAAGGGGACTGGAAGTGTCATTCATATTCATATGCTAAGCCACAACTTGCCCTTCTAAAAAAATTAGTCTATTGTTCCTTTGCATTACAAGTCATCTTGTAATTACAGCACCCTACTAACATAAGCTTTTGCACTATTTGAAAATGTTTCTAACTATTATCTTGGGAATGTTCTGTACTGAATGGTTGTATCCTTGACATTTTGCAGAGTAGATTTGTAAAATGGTGATTTCAATGTAGATTACTTGAAATTATGGTTCTTAGTACATTTTAAAATCTACATTTATAAATATGATTAACAAATGCATAAGGCAAATACTATCTATTTGTCACAGATATAGTGTCCCACTTGGGAAGTAAGATGTTGTTTATGTAGATACCAGCGATTATTTTCACATTAACAATTTAAACTGAGTTTAATCAAATATGATATATGCTTATTATTAGAAAGTAATTCAGTCATACAGGAGTCTCTGCAAGATATAAAGTGTCAGCCCCACCTTCTAATTCTTTTGTAGTTCTATTTTTTATGTTTATGTATTTAATCCATTTGTGTCTTTAATTTTTTCTTTTTTTTGGTATGGTGTGAGGCAGGGATATAAATTTACAGCATTCCAAATTCATAGTCTATCTGGCAATACTGTTGTTTGATTGTGGTCCTTTTCCTGGATGCAATTCTCTCCCTCTGATTTTCAGTAAAATGAATCCAGATTTCCAAATTTCTAATCACTTCCAGATTTCCAGTCCTTGCATGGCACACTGCACTGCACACCACGCTGGGCTATTTACTTCCTTAGGATTATTTTTGACAGAATCACAGGCTATTTATTCTGCTCTCTTGGCTTGCAATAGGTTTTAATCAGCTCACTGTTCTAGCACATCTTGTTTTTGCTGATGCCATAACATTTTAGATGTTCAACAAAGGAATCAATAATGAAATGTGATTAAATTGCTTCCTGTTCCACCCTCTACCATTTATTTTCTGAATCACAAAGATACAGACGGAGGAAAATGATGTGGTAGAAAAAAATCAGTTTTGAAGTTCTGCGATTTAAGTTATTTTCGTATTGATGAACTTCCCTGGACAGGTTGCTCTAAATTAACAGATTTTAGATATTTTTCTATCAAAATAGGTATTTTACTTTTTATGGACAATATCCATCCAATTTCCTTCATGTTAAATGTAAACCTCCCCCCTTTTCTCTGTCATCCAAAGAAATATGGAAATGAGTGAGAATTATGTTATCACTAGATTAACCTTGAAATAGCTGTAATTTAATGAACCTAATTTATTGATAAATTCAGGTACCTGATTATTTATTAAAAATTATTACCTGTTACAGATTATTTGTCAATTTGTCTAGATGATCTCCAAGGTCCCTTTATCTCTAATATTAAAGATTCTATAAAACACATCCATCTTAGTCATAAGATAATAAAAAGTAGCTATTCTCTGAAGGTTGCTTAGACTTAAGCTGTTAAACGAGTTATGCTACTTACGTTAACTTAGTCCATGAAAAGTGAGTTGTGCTATCCTAGTCAGGATCCTCATTACTCTGATCCCATACAAATGATATTAAATTTTCTGTTGATTACTTGGTTGATACAAGAAGCCTGTTCATCTATAGCGTAACGCAAATTCAAAGTAACTTATCAAAAAAAAAATGAAGACCTCCTTTGGGTTCCTGAAAGGAAAAAACATTCACGTACAAGGTCCTCTTATAAAAACCATAAAGTTATTTTACTGTCCTTTGCCTTAATGGGCAAGCATAGCTGTGCAGCATAATCTTATCTATGTGTGAGTTTGTAATGTGAACAGGATCATGCATAAAGATAGATATTAATCTTTTTTCCTCACAATCATTCATAACCAAATGCTAAATATACATCTTTCATTTTCTTATGGTCAGCATCCCCAGAAGAAAGCAAGGTTTGGAGTTGTAATAATTAAAAACACTGTCTTTTCTCTAGGTATCCTTCATAGAAACCATTCACTATTTTGATGGGCAGATATTATGTTCCAGTCAAGAGGCAGAAAACTTGTAGAAAGGTTTACACATTGTCTAAGTTCCAGACACATGGAGAACCCATTAGAATTTTAGTATAGCTTCAGGTTTCCCTTGAAAGCTTGATCATTTCAATAAAAAAGCAATGATGAGCCTTTCCTCTTTCAACAGGTCTTTCAGTTATAAAAGCATCAACTTCAAGAACTAGGCATTAATATTGCCAATGAATGGCCATTATGGTTAAGTTTCCAATCCAGTTAAAACTTATATAAAACTGGTCTTTTCTCTGCCCTCTCATGTGACCATTGAGTTGTTATTCTTTGTAGTACCTTTCATCTGCAATAATTCAACTCTTTCACCTCTCCTTTTAGACTCTCCACCTCATTTACAATTCTATCTCTGAATAGATTTATCCTCCTTTGGTACTATATCTTAATTTCTTTCTTTCCCTTCATATATCAGATCTTGCTATTGATAGTCCTGCTTTATTCACTGAATGTTATCTTTATATGCTACTTGAGCTACGTGTGTTGTTTTTTTAATTTAACAATTAATTCAGTTGCTGTGAAGCTGGTCCATAAATGGTATAGTACTTGAAAAATATTTTTTCGTTCAATATTGAACAAAAACTAATTAAAGTCTATTTTTATAAAACTGACAAATGTTAAGAATATTTAGCTATTAATCCTGATGTGGACAATACCTCCTAGCATTTAATACTTCAGGAAAAATTCCAATTTTCATAATTAAAACAGTACATTTTACAGTAGAAAATAGCATGAAAATTTCTAAAGGTGCCTGTACATCTAATTACAAAAAAACACAATTATTCACTGTTAAACATTAGAACTTGTTGTCATGACAAAAATCAGTGGCTACAAAGTACTTAGTGTCTTACAATTTGGTCTCATTTCTCATAATTCTCTAGGAAACAGTTTCTGATAGCTCTTATAATGACTACATTTATTACCTCAGTACAAATTAACCCAGATAATGCCACAATTCTTAAAATATATTTACACATTGTAACCAAAGCAAACAGCTATAAATTTAACTTTGTCTCTTTGTAAATCATTTCTATATTCACTTGACAACTAACAGTACTCAACACAAAGGAAGAATTAAAAAATTTTCACATGTAATGTGAAAAATTTAGTTGTACAGTCCCTTGTCTAATGAGTGCATGTGTCCAGATATAGAGTCATTAATACCACCATTCCCTTTCATGGAAGAAGATGAATCTATGTAGTCACCATCATTATAATCCTCATTTGGAAATATCTAGAAGGCAGATTGAAAAAAATATGCACTGAACTGGAACTCAAGACAACTAGTTTTTAATCTGAGCTCTGCTAATAAATACCTACATTACATTAAAAAATAATCTTGATATATATGGACCAGTGTTCCAGAATGTACAACAAGTAATCCAGGGAGATTGTGCATGTGGCCAAGGTGGCTCCCTCTGGGAGTGATTTCAGTGACTTTACACTGTGGAGAAATGCACTCCAGTAAAATATTCTAGACAAGTATGGTAGGCAGAATAATGTCTCCCCACAGGTGGCCATATCCTGAAAACTGTGACTATGTTAGGTTATAGTGCAAACAAGCATTAAGTCTGCAGATAGAATTAAGGTTGCTAATCAGTTGGATCTGAGATGGGAGAGTCTCTTAGATTATCCAGGTGGACCAAAGGTAATAAGGGTCCTTATAACATGGGAGAGGGAGGCAGTAAAGTTAGCATTAGAGTGACAGAGCATGAGAAAGGCTTGCTAGCTATTGTTGGCTTTCAACATACAAGAGGATCACAAGTCAACAACTATGGGCCAAATCTAGAAACTAAAAAGGCTAGGAAATAGATTCTCCTCTTGAGCCTCCAGAAGGAACGCAGCCAAACTGTCACCCTGATTTTAACCTAGGGAAAATCATTTGACTTCTGACCTCCAAAAAGTTTGATAATATATTTGTTTTAATCCCCAAAGTTTGTGATGATTCATTATAGAGCAATAAGAAATAAATACATCATCATTAAATAAACAGCAGCATAACAAATACTGAAGACAGAAAAGGAAAGTCAGTTTCCAAATTACTACAATGTACTAATAAAATGTCAACTTTTCAGAAAAAATTAGAATATATGCAAAGAAATAGAAAAATGTGACCCATACACAGGAAAAACAGTGGGCAACAGAAACTGTGAGAGGCCCCATATGTCACATTTCATTGACATAGGCTTCATAGAAGCTATTATAAACATGTTAAAAGAACTAAAAGGAACCACTTAAGAAAAGGAAGATATGAAGACAATGTCACAAATAGAGAATGAAGAATCAAATGGAAATACTGCAGTTGAAAAGCAGAGTAACCCAAAAGGGGGAAAAATCACATAAAGAGATCAATAGTTTATTTGACTTGGCAGAAGAATCAAGAAACAAAGAGATCAATAGAGGTTACACAATATGAAGAATAGAGAAAAAAGTTGTAGAAATGAACAAAGCCTCAGAGAAATATGGGACACCATTAAATGCACCAACATATACAAAATGGAATGTACTAGCAGGAGAGTAAAGAGAAAAAGCAGGAAAAAAATTTAGAAAATTAGTAACTGAAAATGTCTCAAATTGATGAAAAACATTAATCTAAATATCCAAGAAGATCACTAAACTCCAAGTGCTTGTTTTATGTCGATTTTAGCCTATCAACAGTGATGCTATCAACTAGATTTGCCTGGGGGCACTCATCTGGGCCCGTACCACCTGTGATGAGGCCCCACAGACATTTCCCTGACTAGAGCCAATGTTGTGACTGGACCAGCCCTCGTGGTTTCTATGATTGCAAGATGCACCTCAGGAACAAACATCAGGGAACTTTGGAAGGAAAAAAAAGGTTTATTACTCTCAGGTCCCAAAGGATACCGGGCACACCTGGAGACACACCTGGGGCCCCACAGTGAGGCCCCAGGTAGAGAGAAAAAGAGAGCACAGAATTGGGGTTCTGCCTTTATTTGGATTGATGGTGGAGTGCTGAGGGGTTTGCAGGTTTGCTTTGTTGGTAATTTTACAACATAAGAATGGGAATTAAATTGCATGAAGGCAAACACAGGGTGTTTGGTCAGTTATCCAGGTCACCTGTGGCTTTCTAAAAGGGAATTTTGAGTGGGGCAGCCTTGTGCTTTACCTAGTTGTGTAGAAAGAAATTATGTTTATCCAAAAATGAATGTCTGAAATTAATGCCTCAGTGATCAAAAGCTTAATGTCAGGCACTGACATTATAATCAAAAAAGCTAAATGTCAGATTACAGTAATATAAACACAAAGAACCACATCCAGACACATCAGACAAAATATGCTGAAGGCCAAAGTCAAGAGAAAATCTTGATAGCACAAGAGAAAAATCACTTGTCACATAGAAAGAAGCCCAAATATGGTTAACAGCTGACTTGTAATCAGTAACAGTGGATGTCAGAAGACAGTGGAAAACATTCAAAGTACTTAAGAAAAACTGTCAACCAAGAATCTAATAGCCAACAAATCAATTTTCAAAAAAGGTGAAATAAAGACTTTTACAAAACAAAAAACTGAAATAAAGGAAAATCTTAAGACTGAAAGCAAGTGACACTGAGATTAATTCAAATCCACATGAAAAACCAAGGAGTACCAGTAAAGGTAATTATGTAATTATAAAAGACAATTATAAATGAATATTTCTTCTCTTATTTTAAGAAGTTTATAAAAAATTCATTTATAACTGTATTCTTGGAACTATAATATATAGAAATGTAATGAATGTTTACAATAGCACAAAGAAGGTAGGTGGGAGGAGCACTGTATTAGAGTAAATAAATTACACCATATGGTAATATGAATCTACAGGAACAAATGAAGAAAACCCAAAAGGGAAAATAGTTTAATACAACAAACTATGAATATATATTTCCTTTTCCTTCTTATCTCAGTTTTCTTAATTGACAAAATTATATAGAGTAGTAAAATTATACAAAGTAGTAAATAAAATAATGTATTGTTAGGTAACATACAGATGTTATATGTGTAACAGCAAAACAAGGGGAAGAGGGAATACAGCTATATAGGAAGAACATTTCTATGTATCACTAGAATTAAGTTAGTATAAACACAGATTTTTATAAGATATATGATGAGCCCTAGTGCAACAAATAGTAAAAAATCACTAAAGAAACTTAAATGTTGTACTGAAAAATATTCAATATTTTATACATTAGTAAAGGAGGAAGAAAAAATGACATGAGACCTATATAAAATGGTAAAATGAGATTTAAATCCAATACAGGCAATAATAATATTAAAGGAATGAACAATCTAATCAAAGGGCAGAGATTGAAAGACTAGATTTTAGAAAATGATCCAAATACTGCTGTTTACAGGAGACATACTTTAGATTCAAAGATGAAAAAAGTAAATACAGTGAAAGGGCAATGTCATACAAATAGCAACCATAAGAAAGATTCAGTGGCTATACTCATATTAGGCAAAATATACTTTAAAACAGAAAATATTACTGGAGATAGAGAATATTTTATAATAAAAAACAAAGAGGCCAAACCACCTGGAAAATCTAACAGTTATAAACATTTATAGACCTAACAGAATCCCACACACATAAAGCAAAAACTGACAGAATTAAATGGAGAAACAGACAATTCAAAATAATTGGAGATACAAGAGTCTTCTTTCAATAATGTGTAACCAACTATGCAAAAAATCAAAGAAATAGAAAACTTGAACACTAATCAACTAGACCTAACAGATATCCATAGAACACTCCACTACACGTTTTTCTCAAGTGCTCGTGGAACATTATCCAGGATAGATCACATGATAGGCCATAAAAACAACCTTCAATGAATTTAAAAGATTTGAGATCATGTAAAGTAAGTGCTCCAACAGGAAGAGTGAAACTAGAAATCAGTAATAGAAAAATTTGAGAAATTGACATAAGTAAAAAAAATTTTAAATACACCTGTGTAGCAAATGAATCAAGTAAAAATCATAAGAGAAATTAGAAAATATGAGGTGAATTAAAATGAAGACACATTATATTACAGAATGCAGCTAAAGCAGTGCTTAATGGGAAATTTATAGCTATAAATGCCAACATTAAAAAACATGAAATATCTCAAAACAGTAACCTAACTTGCCATATTAAGACACTGGAAAAATGAAAGCAAATTAAATCCAAAGCAAAAAGAACAAAAGAAATAAATATTAGAGTATAGAGATTAGAAAAGCAAGAAAGAAAATCAAAACCAAAAGTTGGTTCTTTGAAAAGAATTTTTAATTACAAAGCTTTAGCTGGACCAAACAAAAAAAGAAAAAGGATTCAAACTACTAAAGTCAAGAATGAAAGAAGATGCATTACTACTGATGTCACAAAAATAAAAAAAGAATTTAAAGGGGATACAATTCTATGCCAAGATATTAGACAACCTAGAAGTAATGGACAAATTCCTAGACAGACACAAACTTCTAAAATGGAAACATGAAGAACACACCCAAAAATCTGAATGGACCTATAACAATTAGAGTTTGAATTTGTAGTTTAAAAACTCTACAAAGATAAGCACAGGCCCATATAACTTCACTGAGGAATTCTACCAAACATTGTAAAGAATTAATCGATAATCTTTAAAAGACTTCCAAAATAAAAGAAGGAAGACTTTGTAATTCATTCTGAAGCCAGTATTACCCTGATACCAAAGCCAGATAAAGTCATCACAAGAAAGCTATATACCAATATGTTTTATTAATAGATACACAAAATTCAACACAAGCAAGGTGAACCCAACAACATATAAAAAGGATTATATGTCATGAATAAAAGGGTTTTGTCCCAAGAATGCAGTCAAATTAATATCCAAAAGCCAATTAACATAATATAGGGTAAATGATAAAAAACACATGATCATTTCAATATATGCAGAAACAGCATTTGACAAAAACCAACACAACTTCATGATAAAAACCAACTAGGAATAGAACTTACCTAATCTGATAGGGAATCTGTGGATTTAAAAAAATTTTGAAACCATACTTAATGGTTAAAGACTGAATGCCTTCCACCTAAAATCAAGAAAAATAAAGGGACGTCTACTTTGCCACTTTTATTCAACATGATGCTAGAGGTTCTAGCCAGGTCAATAAGGCAAGAGAAAAAAAAAGAAAAAAAAAACAAAGGAATACTCATTGCAAAGAAATAAAATTATTTGCAGATAACATGATCTCATATATAGAAAATCCTAAGGAACAACCCTCCCCCCCAAAAAAAATAGTAGAATAATTGAGTTCAAAAAAATTTCACGAGGTTGATATACCAAAAAACTATATTTCTGTACATTACCAATGAACAATCTGAAAAGAAAACTTACAATAGCATCAAAAATAAAGAATTTAAAAGAACTGCAAAACTTATGTTCTGAAGACTATAAAACATTGCAAGAAATTAGAAGATATGTAAACTACTAATAAATACATGAAAAGATGCTCAACATCATTAGCCATTAGGGAAAGCATATCAAAACTACGAGATACCACTGCACAGCTACTAGTATGGTTATAATAAAGATAATAACTAGTGCTCCTAAGGATATGAAGGATTTGGAACTCTCAGACACAGCTAGTGGCAATGTAAAATAATGCAGCATCCTTGGAAAATAGCCTGGCAGTTCCTAAAAGATTAAACAGATTTACCCTATTACCCTGCAATCCCACTCCTAGGTATGTAACGAAGAAAAATGAAAACACTTCACACAAGAACTTGTGTTCTAATGTTCATAATAGTGTTATTCACAATTGTCCAAAAGTGCAAACAACCCAAATGCCCATCAACTGAAATGTACACAAGAAAGCAGTATATCCATACAATGGAATGTTATTTAGCGATTAATAAAAATGAAGTAATGACACATGCTACAACATGAATGAATCTTGAAAACATTATGCTAAGTGAAAGAAGCAAGTCACAAAAGACCATATACTGCATGTTATATTTACATGAAATTTCCAGAATTGAAAAAACTATAGATAGAGAAAACAGGTTAGTAGTTGCTTAGGGCTGCAGGATTTAGGGTGAAATGGGAAATGACTGCTAATGGGTATGGAATTTCTTTTTGCAGTAATGAAAATGTTCTCAAATTGATGTAGTAATATTGCATGACTGAATAAACTAAAAACTTTTGAAAAACTTAAGGAGAAATGTCAGTAAAGTACAAAGTGGACAAAGTAGTGTATCTTATATTTAAATGTGAGCCTGTGTTTTTACAGTTATTTATGAAGAGGCAATTTTATGAAAAGTGTTACTCCTTTTCCAAATAAGACAAATTATGATAATTGTTCTTGGAAAATGTTACCATTTCAAGAATCAAGCTGAATTATTATAATTCTTCAAAATCAGGGTTCTAAGTTGACTATTAGTCTTTTTCTATAGCTAATAGATTTCTCTTGACATAATTGAGTTGATTTCCTGTACTTCAAAAGGTAGACTGCAGTACATAAAGAATAAATAATGCTGATTTTAAAATTTCTTGGTTTTGGTATAAGGCTAAATGATTTTAAGAACAGCTCTTCACTGGCTTTGTTAAAGTGATTTCCTTTCTGCTTTTCACCTCCCCTAAGTAGCATAAACCTCTGCCTGAAGATTCTAAGTGACATGATGAGCAAGACTGACAAATATGGTATAAATGTAAATCCAGTTAATATTGCATCTGAAATACAAATTTTTTTTACAGTAGCTACAAAATAGCAAATAAAACCATGTGGTTATTTTGTTTTTAATTCCCATGTACAGAACCCACAAAGTATGTAAAAACTTCAAGTTGTGTGTCAAGAATTCCCAGAATAGATTGGCAACTTGGCTATAATGTCAGTTCACATTTTCAAGCACCAGCGACTACTCACCCACCTTCAGAAGTCTCCTAAACTCTTAAATTCCACTCATGGTCATTAATTTAGACCAGAGTAACTAGAATACATGTGTTTTGGTATATAGTGGCTCTCCTTATTGACTTCCTAGACTCTGGGGAGCCCTAAATATGCTGGATACACAGTAGGTTAGGCATTTTCAGGGGGTTTTAAGTCAATTGTAGAGCTAGAGACTAAGACAAAACACTTTAGGAGTAGGTCTTAAAATTTAGTGACCCAGGGAAACCAGATAACTTCCCCACACATTCCATGAACTAGTTTTTCACTGCACACTTGCCTCCTTAAGCAAATGGCTCTATGCAGTGCACAGCCTACACAACCATATATGGTGGTGCTGGCTGTGTGGTCACAGAAAGGGAGCATCGTAAGGCAAGAGTTTCTTTAAATATTGGCCCCACCATTTTAATCAGAAAATACCAACTCCACTGAAAAACAATTAGTATTTCTGCATTCAGAATCTTGCCCTTGTTATCTAAGTAGAACTAACACTTAGAGAATTTCACATATATGTCAAAGGATGCTCTGTTGTGGCTGAAGTGCATAAACTTCGGCCTGAACGCTATTAGTCACTTCCAAATAAGAACCTTCCACTTAGCGAAGTAAAGACAACTAATAATAATAAAACAATGAATAAATAACTAATTAAAATGAATAACAAAACACTTCATAAAGCCCTATGGTATTCTCAAATAAAAGTGTGAAAGGACTTCTACAATTTTTACCTTTAATATTATTAATGATAATGTTTATATCTTATTTTACATCTGAAGATGATTTGGCTAATATTTTTAATACATTAATCTAGTTGGAACTGAAAATATGAAATTGCTTGCATTTCTTAGTTTAGGTATCTGTACTGGGATAGCAAGTTGAAAAGGGTCAAGAGACTTATTCAGAGGCAAGAAAATGAAGCAAAATTAGACTCTCACATAAAATACGGGTATCAACTATTTGTGAACTCATTTATTCAACAAATAGTCACTCAGTTCCTACCAGGCACTGTGTTGGGAAGTGAAAATATAATGATGAAAAAAAATCAGATACAGCATCCCGTTTTGAGGCACTTATGCTTAAATGGAGGAGGAGAGATATTCATAGTTGAAATAAGCTTCAGATTCCTCCACTATACTTGATGCACCATAACAAAAAGGTGATGTGGCCAGTCTTATAATTCCATGTACCTCTAGTGCTTATAATAGTGTCTGTCACATGGTCAAAGCTCAATAAACATTGGATAAATGAATCAATATAGAAATATTAAGCTCTGTGGAGAGATATGGGCTGGAAAAACGAATTTTGGAAGAATTGCCTCTAGGCAAATTGCCTATAGAGAATACAGCCAAAAAAAAAAAGAAAAGAAAAGAAAGCTGAGGGCTGAATCTTGAGGAATTCTAACATTTAATAGATGGGTAAAGAAGGAGAAGCCTGGAAAGGAAAGAAAGGAATTGCCTCCAGAGGGTATGGATGATAACTAAGCTAGCGCTTTGGCAATCAAAGGAAGACGAAGTCTCAGAAAAGAGTGATCATTAGTATTGATTGTTGCTGGTCAAGACCAAGTAAGATGAGGACTGAACAAAGTATCCACTGTATTTAGAGGTAAAGTAGTTATTAACATATTTTCTAAAAGTTTAATAGAGTGATGGGGTGGGTTTTTAGTGAGTTGTAAATATAGGGAAAGGTGAGTACACGACATCAGCGTTTGTTTAAGAATGGAAGGGAGAGATGATGCAATAGCTTGGGTCAAAGTAATATATAGATTTCAAATGCTAATAGAAGTGGTAAATTTCTGAGAATATGAAGGCAATAAGATACAAAGCACATTCATTTATTCAAAAAATATTTGAGATGCAAATCTGCCCCAATACTTGGGATATGTGAGTGAACAAACAAAATGAAAAGCAAACATCAGAAAAGCTCCCTTTCCTCATGTAACTTACATTATAAAAAGTAATGGATTACTCTTGGAGATAAGGGCATGCTCTATTATAATGGTAGTAAAGAAAAAAAAAAGGTTGGAAGAAGAGTTATAGACACCTGGAGTCATTCAGTCAGAAGGCTGAGTTATGTTACATTAATTAGCAAACAGCATGAAAACCCATGGTTTAACATTATGAAGATTCATTTCTCATTCCAGCAAAGGAAGAACAACAGTTAACATTCATGAATTAATTTACAATTCTTATGGCATCTCTCTTAACATAGTGTTTCACGGTTCATGTAAGCAGAGGAAAAGAGTATGGAGAGTCATAAGTTTAAGTGCCACCACTCCTACTTTATTGACAGAAGCAAGTCAAACGGCTTTAAGTTCAACAGATAATATTTTATATGTCCAGGAGTAGGAAGAGATCTAGAAATACTGGCAAGCACCAGTAACGTTTATCAAGTAAGTTCTAGTTCTCCTCTGTCTTGATCCGTCCCTCCACATATCCTATCATCTATGTATCCGAGGCCAGAGTTTGTCAATTCACATCAGAGTCAACTTAAGACTTAAAAAAAAAAAAAAATCAGTGTATGAATTCACTCCCAGAGAGTCTGATTTAATTTTTCTTGAACAGAGCACCTGCGACTCAGGGTCAGTTTCTTGAAGAATATTCCCGAATTTTCTAGGTGGGTATTAACAACATTTACAGCAGAATTCTAGTCATTTGGTTTATAATGACAGTATTTTTATCTCTGCATTATAAATTATGTGTGACACATCAACCATAGGTTGTTAAACAAAGCAGTAATGGAACACTTTATGCAATTAAAAAATATTAATTATAAGAAAAAAGAATTTTCATTCTTATCATTCCATAAAGCCACTTCCTTAAAATTAAACTACAGTTGTATTTCCTTCCAATCACTTCTTATCTTCCTTCACTGATGCTAATGGAAATGGTGTTCTTTTGATGTTCAAATTTTGGCTCATGTGTCATGTACACTTACAGGTTGATGTTCTTATTGATTGTATCAACACACTGCTATTCCCAACACATATTTAAATAGCAAATTTATCCATGTGTTTGTTATTTTCTTTATGATACTATGATTTTAATTTTCCATCATTTGCTCTGGAAACAATATTGTATTTTATATTTATTTGCCATCAATTTTTTAAACATTAAACACAATTAGAGTTAACTTTACTTGCAAATGTAATGAGATTTGAGGCATCTCACAAATTTGCCTTTTTTCCCAAAGTCTCTCCCTTAAATCCTTGCTATACTATCACATATCCCATCATTAAAGGGTTTCACCGTTTTGAAAATAACTTTGTACCTCTCCTGTTAAAAAGCATATGCCTATGGAAGGGACACAACCCTTAAGGTGTAGCAGTTATTAGCCCTTGTATGAGTATTAATTTGTCAACTGTCACCTTAGAAAGTGGAGTGCAATCCCCAGTCTTCTGTCATAGAAGAGGTAAAGTTTAATGAGAGCAAGTCTTTTAGAGAGATAGAAAGTACTAAATGTTACTGCCAAGAGAGGGCACAGTGATGGCAACCTCAAGTCAAGGAGCCTGGGTCACCAGAAACCCCTTGTAGCCCCAGGATGTCTAGAGAAGGGGAAAGATGCAGAAAAATGTGCCATGAAATGCCCTGAGAAGGCAGAGATAGGATATGTAAAAGGTTGTAAAAAGTTTGTCTACATCCCAGTTTTGCTTACTTTCAAATTCTCCTTTAGAGAACACTGCTATCTAAGTGGAAAAATGGAAAAAAAATCTAGTGTGGAAAAAATGACTGACCACTCTTTTGCTTTCATTGTAAACACCCTCCATGAGAAGAGTCAGTGCAGTGTGGTAGAAAGAGCTAATTTGAGTCACATGGGCCTGGGTTCAACTATTCCAGCACAGGTATTAAATGGCTATGTGAAATTAGACAAGTTACTGAACTTCCTTTGTTTCCTCATCTGAAAGCTCAGAAAATTGAATGTAAAACAATGGAAACATAATGCTCAGTAAAAGGTGGCTCAGTAAAAGGTGGTTTATTTTAATTTACTATCAACAGCAAGGTATGTACTCTGAATTAAAACATAGCTTTGCAATCTCATATGTAAAGTGAGAAAGACAACATGAACTCTAAGGATATATACAGTGCTCAAATTCTGGGACTCTTTTCACCAATTCTTATAAGATTGTATACAAGGGTGGATATACACTGTCTTACATTGTTAATAATTATGTGAAAATGGCTACATATCCAGAAGTAGATACAAGATAAAGGTAGATTCCTGAGATAGAACATGTGACTTCCTTTAGATCTTAAACAGAAACTATGTTTATTTTATTTTTATTTTTTTTTTCTTTTTGCGGTATGCGGGCCTCTCACTGTTGTGGCCTCTCCCGTTGCGGAGCACAGGCTCCGGACGCGCAGGCCCAGCGGCCATGGCTCACGGGCCCAGCCGCTCCGCGGCATATGGGATCCTCCCAGACCGGGGCACGAACCCGTATCCCCTGCATCGGCAGGCGGACTCTCAACCACTGAGCCACCAGGGAGGCCCGAAACTATGTTTATTAATTGCCCCATTCCTCCATGTTTCCTAAGAAATAATGGAGAGTATTTCATTAAATGCCCTTAAATGTCTCTTAATGTCTACATAGAATTTTATGAAATGAGATCTAAATGCCTTCTCTCATCTAAAAACACATGAGTACAACTGCAGAAAATATCATTTTAAATTTTAACTATTTTATTTTTTACTTGCAGGTAACTTGACTAGAGTCAATATAAACTGTGTACCACATACTGTGTCAAATTTACTGACTGAAATGCGGTTGTATTTTCCTTTATTTTTACTGCTTATAGCCACATATTTCCTACACACCTTATTTCTTTTTCAAATCCAGCAGTATTCTGTCCTGAGATATACTAAAATCATTTCATCACAAAGTATATCTTAAACTTTATTATAAGTTTGTTTTTTTAGATACCATTGATAGCATCAGTGATAAAATTCTCTGAAACACTTTATGGAAAGTGGACTTTACTGGGAATGATCTAGTACAAGGTAAAAAACATCTGGTGACCCTCTAATAGATAAGAGACCCTATGCCATATATTAATTATGCTCCCCACCTTAATTGGAGTTACCAAAAATAAATTTAAAAACACAAGAGATATTTCACCCTCTACAGAAATATGATCCTGTGTTTGGGAGCCACTTTATATTTTGCCACTTTCTTCTATGAAGAGTCAAGTTAATTGAAACTAATCTGTTCACTAAAAACATTGAGAAACCCTGGGAAGTGGGCCAAGTACCCCCACGATTTGAATTCAGACACATAACATTTGGTAATCCTCCTTCATTTCACAAAAGGTTAAACATCTGCCAACATCTGTTCATAGCAGCAGTCTATAGTGTACCATGATCTAGAACCTAGCTAATGGGAGAATGTTAGCTCACTGCTATGCTAACTGCTTCAAGAAGAAATGTGGTTGTAGCTTCCTCCGTGCCTTAGAATTTAACTCAGCCATAGGATTTGTTGTTCTCACATTTAAATCTTAGCAAAAATCACAAGCAATGGCCAAGAAAAGAGAAAATGCCAAGGTAAAAAAAAATCAGTATTTTAATATGCAGTACAGTTATGTGCATTTTAGAATAAATGTTGGAAAGATTTCACTGACTTTTTTTAAGTTTTTTTTTTTGATGTGGACCATTTTTAAAGTCTTTATTGAACTTGTCACAATATTGCTTCTGTTTTATGTTTTGGTTTTTTGGCCGTGAGGCATGTGGGATCCTAGCTCCCCGACCAGGGATCGAACCCACACCCCCTACATTGGAAGGCGAAGTCTTAACCACTGGACCTCCAGGGAAGTCCCTCACTGATCTTTCAAAAAGCATTATTTTTATACTTTCTGATTAAATTTCCCCATAACACCTTTTTGATTGACAGTTATTCTTGCTTGATCCTGAATTGGTCTTTTTCAGCTATATCCTTGTACAGGAATAACCATGATTCCCGCATTACCAGCAGCAGCAGCTGCTGTGAAAAAAAGGCAAGATTCTTTTGTTAAGAGTAATCTGCCTACATTTCCTATTATTCAAGAATTAAAAATAGGAGATTGCATTATAAATCTAGAAGACAAGCTGTGCAGTCCAGAGGCTAAGACCCTTGATATAGAAACAAAGATCTTTAAAAAAAAACCCTTCACATTCAATATTATTTTTATTATACTAACAAGCCAATGGTGACGTTAGAATATGTCACTCAAGTTGTGAGGTTTTGAAAAAGCTAGGACTCAGTAAGACACTATAGATTGTATTATGTACATAATGCTTTTAACCATTTCCTGTGACTTAGAATTGTAGAAAGAAGGGAGAAAAAAAGCAATGTTATTTTAATGGGAATTTTCAGAAATAGAATCAGTGGTATTATGATACATTTATATTTCAGATCTAATATAGCAATTGTTTTTAAGAAATGCCTCGCTAAGTATTTTGCGTTTAGCCGAGTAGGATGAAAACATTTAAAATTTTGATTTATTGTTCAGTTTTATTTATAACTCTTTTGAAGAAAAAGATTTCTTTCTAGTATTCATAATGATAAACTGTAATTTCTATCTTACCAACTGCGTCTTTGCAGTTCTCAAATCTTACCACCTTCTCATGATGACCATTTTATTTTGGACAGATGATTTACAGATCAGACAAGAGTTCTATAAAACAAGGCCAAGTCAGCTTAAGAATATGTAGCACATATATTTCAGTGAGATAAGAGGGCATGATAAGAGAAGAAACAAAAGATTGTCAAAGAAGTAAGAGGTTGGGAATAATCTGAGTTAGTAAATACATTCAGATTAATAGAGATACAGAGATAAGTAGACAATAGTTCTTAACCTTTGAAGAATTTACAGTCCCCTTACAAAATATATAAGGCGCTATGGGAACAAGAAGGAAAAAGTACTGAAATATAACTGGGAAAGTGACGGTAAAGCAATTTGTATTATATAGAGTTGAGTGAGAAAAGAAAATCTTTGTGGAAAGTTGCTGGGGTGGGGAGGTAAGAATGTCCAAAATAGAGTTTAAGGTTGAAGATTTGTCACCTAGGATAAGTTGACAACATTTTCAAAATTAAAAAGCAAGCATGTTGTTAGTTCAATAAGGAGTTCTAGATAATCAAGGAAAGGCTATGTGTTATTGATATTTTTTTAAGTTTAATTTTACAGAGATGTAGTACTTGATTTCCTCATCCCAAAGGCACAGCAATCCAAACATACAATCTTAAAAATTGGTCTACTCTGCTGGGACCCATGTTTTGTAACATTTTCCCAAGGCTATGCAGGATAACAAATGACTGAGCAGGAGCTCTGAGGCCTTCCCGGGAATAAGCCCGCACCCATGTCCGCTGCCTGCCTTTTGTCTGTAGAAAAACTTTAGTTAAAGAATAAATTTAATCAGAAATGAGTAAACACAGAAAGAAAGGAAGACAGTCAAGCAAGACAAAATACTTTAGCCATTAAACAAAGTCAAGGACTTTTAGTTCTTCCTCAAGGACTATAGATAATATTCTGAGCCGTGTCCTTTGAGCTGTTTTGCAGATACTGAAAACCTCACCAGGTGGAAGAAGTTAACTCTATGCTGCTCACAAGCACGTAGCCCCCAGACCTGTTGCAACCATTAGGTTGATGACGCTAACTCCCAGTTACCTCACCACCAACCAATCAGAAGAATGTCCACAGCTGACCACACCCTGCTCCTTAAACACTATAAGACTCCTCACTATCCCCTGGTGGGGGAGGGGGACGGACACAGTTTTCAGGGCATTAGCCTGCTGTGGCCCCCGTTGCCTGGCAAAGCAATAAAGCTATTCTTTTCTACGATACTTCACCGAAAACTGTCTCCACTTTTCTATTTGGCTCAGGTCAACAGAGACAGAGTTTCAGCAATAATCCCCAAGGAAACCCACACCCACCAGTTTTAAAAGCCAGGAGACCACTAAATGACAATGAAGTGAATCCATTAATTAAAAAGAACAGATGCTTTCTAGTCCTACACCCAGAATCATATAGTAAGTAACATTTTGTATCCAAAAGACTTACTAACATTCAAGACCAAACCACCTTTTAAGACTGCTAATATCAAAAAACCTCTTAATAGAAACCTATATCCTATTGACCTGGGGGTCAGACTCTAGAACACCAGTTTTTTTTTTTTTTCTTTGATTTTACTTTGCACTTTAACTTAAAGCTTGTGCAGTCTTCATTTGGTAACCACTAAAATAAGTGGTTTTACATACTGGAGGAATCTCAGTTTACACATTTACCTCTCTCTCTAAAGGCCTATTAAACAGATCAAAACCTAACTACAGGAGCCAAGTTACCCCCACTCACTGGGGGAGGGGAAAGAAGCACAAATGCCTTAACCTCATCTTATTCATACTTAGTCTTTTCTCATTTACTCAAAACCAGACTAAGATGTCAGAGGCCTTAGCAGCTGAAATTATGATGGCCCACAAGAACGTATGAACTATTGTACCATAACATACAAAAGCATTAACTAAGGAATAATAATTATTTAGTAAACCTATTGCTCTTATTTCCCCCTTTCTTTTGTATATTTTAACTTTGCTTCTTCCTGGACTTCTATCCAGGTACCTCACTTCAGAGGTACTAGTTAGGAATAGACTTCAGATAAACTAGTTAGGAATGAGGAAGAGAATGGATGAAGGGAAATCAAAGGAAAGGAGAGGAAGGAAAGGAGAAAAGGGGATCACAATGATCACTTAGGAATATATGCTACAGCAAGATGTTTTAAGTTTGTTCCTTTATACTAAAATACAACCAAATTGAGTCAGTAATTTTGCTGTTGCTGTTTTTGTTTCACTTTTTGGTGCCTGGTTGATGGGTTTTTATTGCTTTCACATTAGCTAATTGGCCTGGTTAACCAAGCCTGCCCTTCATTTAGTCTAGTCATTCTCTACAGTGATTTTCAAGGTGTAATCCTCAGACTAGGAGTATCTCTATCACCTGGGAGCTTGTTAGAAATGCAAATTCTCTGGCCCTACTCCAGACTTAGAAAGTCTAGGGGTTCTGTGCCGTGATTAGGTTTTAACAATCTCTGCAGGAGACTGATACATGCTGAACTTTGAGAACCACTGCTCTATACATCTATTTTTCTAAAGCACATTTCTTCTCACCATGCTCTTATTCTTCTGCTCAAAATACTTCAATATTTTCTATTTCATCTTCAAAACAGTCCAGACTCATTTTAACATAAAACCCACCATGTGGCCTGATTCATATACTTCTCCTCTACCCTCACCTCCTACCAACACAGCGTGCCAACCACACTGAAATTCACTTACTTCCTCTTGTTACCTATGCATATTGTTGTTTCTGATTATTGGATAACCCTACATATCCTTTTAGATCCAGAACATTTCTAGTTACTCTTCAAGTTTCCCCTCAATCATCACCTTCTGCATTCAGTTTTCCCTTAGCCATCCACCATAATGTTTACCCCAACAGGGCATATTTAAGCATTTCTCTCTTCACTGTGTTATCACTCTATACATGTACTTCTAGCACTTTGTTTTTCTAGACATATTTTTAAATTTGTCTCTTGAATGGGAACAGAAAAGATCAGCCCAAAATATGCCATTTGGGCATATTGATTATTCTGAATTAAAGTCACCTGACAAACAGCAAAAAAGGACACTCAAACTCTTTCCCCCCGCCAAAAGCAGGAAATAAAATCTTTCATGTGAAAAGTGACCCATACTGTATCAGGAAGGTGGAAGGCATTCTAACACCAGAAATAGGGAATTTAGGGCAAAGAAGACTGTATAAATAAACCTTATTAACTTCTTCACTAATTTACAATCCCAAACCCAGCCTCTGTCTTGTCAGTTCTTCACAGATGTATTGTTTGCATAAAAGATCTAAGAGTTTCCTGCTTTGGTCACTTCTTTGAGTCTCATTTTTGTGGAGCTCCCATACATACAAAATTAGTTTTTCTCCTATTGATGTATTTTATGTCAATTTAATTACTAGACCAGCCAAAGAACTGAGAAGGCAAGAAGGGAAGATTTTTCCTCCCTAACACTTTCTTTAGATGGAAAGATCTTAGAGGAAATGAAATTTAACTAATGCTGTCCTGCTCATTCTTGCATTCCACCTGCCTGGCACATGTAGGTTTAAAAACTGCTTCCATTAATGAATTATAGCTACAACAGTCTGGTGATCCAAGCATCACTTATTGTATAATCTGAACTTTCCACAACAGAGTTACGAACCAGAAGGGAACAAGCTTTCAGATTATTTGTTGACTTGTTTGGGTTATCTAAAGAGAAACTAAAAATACGCTTGCAAAAAAAAAAAAAAAATAGATGTTTTGGGTTAAAAATAATGGAACAACCAACCTTTAAATTGCCGTCTGAACATGCAATTATGTAAGGGGCCGAGAGTGAAGCAGGATCAGGAAAACACAGTGCTAAGTAGGTTCAGAATTTGTGGCTAAGGGCTTTTGCTAATCTTACTTCTAGAGGACAAAGGTAAGGCCCTGAGCTAGAACAACATAAGACATTGGAATTGAGAACTCTGAATAAAACAGGGATTGTAAAAGACAACACACTCAAAGAAAGAACTAGAGGGGCTTCCCCGGTGGCACAGTAGTTAAGAATGTGCCTGCTAATACAGGGGACACGGATTCGATCCCTGGTCCGGGAAGATCCCACATGCCACGGAGCAACTAAGCCCGTGCGCCACAAGTACTGAGCCTGTGCTCAGAGCTTGTGAACCACAACTACTGAAGCCTGTGTGCCTAGAGCCCGTGCTCTGCAACGAGAAGCCACAGCAATGAGAAGCCCACGAACCACAACAGAATAGTCCCTGCTCGCCGCAACTAGAGAAAGCCCATGCACAGCAACGAGGACCCAACGCAGCCAAAAATAAAAAAATAAAAATAGATAAATTTATAAAAAACAGGACTAGAAAACATGTTATGGCCAAGAAAAACTTTTAAAAATCTTGTCTCTCTCATCTTAGACTGAAAAAAAAAGTCTCAAGAATTTGTAACAACAGGCTTCATTCACATATATTTATAGTGTGAAAGTATAGTATTAGTGTTGTCAGGAAAGCCATAAAGCAAAAAACTAGTGAAAAGTAATCACGTCTTACGATTTCAGTTCTGACATGTCAAGAGCTTGGAAGTCATCATGGAACAATCTGAAAGTCGACATTCTTCTTAGATCCATCAGAGATTTTAGGTCACAGGGCCAACTGCTGCCTTGAAAGCTGAAGAGACAGGTGAATATAAAGAATCACAGCTGAGATCAGTTTACCAGCTGGAACCTGTATGAACCCTTAAATCATAATTGACTAATATTAGAGGCTGAGTGTGGACTAGATTAAAGATTAAAAATTCCTGGGGGCCTAGTCTTAGGGGAGCCCTCACACTTTCATGGGTTTTACCATCAAGAAACTCCAGTTCTTATGGTGAAGATTGGAGACAATTTTACTTGTGCTTCAGACAGGCCTATCTTGAAATAGGCTCAGCATTATCCATCAAGGGAAACTACTTTACCAGAGCCTTATCTGATCTGGGAGAAGGGCAATTCAGTTAGACAATTTCATACCCCTCTAGCATTCCTAGTTTACTTAAGAGAAAGAGAAGTCTAAGAAAAGCTTCTGAAAAAATCAGTCCAGGAACTTAGGCCCACAAAATTAAAAAGAAAAAAAATATATATATATATAGTTACTTAATCCTAAGATTATAGAATGCTTCCCATTCCCATTTGAGTATGTCCCTCTCATTTCTTTTATACTCCATACTAGTTTTATTCCCATTCATTTTTTCCCTCTCTGTAATTTAGCTTGTATGTTTTCTATTGACCTGTCTTGAGGATATTAACTCTGCCTTGCACTGTGTTGAAGCAGTCAATTCAGATACTGCCTTTTCAGTTCCAGAAAGCCCTTTTTTTGTATAGATTTGAATTCTCTGGGTAAGTTAAACATCTTTTAATGCATTTTGTCCATATTAAACATCTTTTAATGCATTTTGTCCATATATTAATCTATTTTAATTAACATTTATAATAGTTGTTTTAATGTCTTTGTCCTGCTAAGTCCAATGTATGCACCATCTGTCAGCCTAACTCTATTGCCTGTTTCTTCAAGATTTTTAAGTACATTTTTCCATCAGTTTGCATAGCTTGTGATTTTTATTTTACATTAAATATTGTGCATGGAAAAAAAATACAGAGGTTTCAGGTGATGTTATTTTCCCCCAAAGAGGGTTTCCTCTTGGTTCTGATGGGCAGATAGGGTGAGGTACTGATTCCATACATTCAATTAGGGATTGAACAAGGTGGGGAGCTAGGGTTCATTTTTAGGAGATTTAATATACTTCTGGCTCTTCCTTATTCCTTTGATGTGCCCTACCAAAAGCTTTTAATTTATGGTCTAGGAAGTCTGTTGCCTCAGACCTAAAAGACAATGGGATGTTTAGCTCTGCATATCAGCGGTTTTGAGCATACCTCTTTAGGTTCTTGCTACATACAGCTTCAATTAAATATGCCACACCATACTTTGTGGGTAAAACCAGCCATGTGTTTTACCCTCTCTATGGCTCCACATAGAGAGGCCATGGCCTGTCTAGATTCTCATCCATTATACCAACTAGACTGTTCTTCAAAATCTCTGTCAGCTTATCTTCCCCTTTGTACTGTCCCTAAGCAAAAACTAAGGTAATCTGCAGTTTAAACTCAGAATTGGAAAATGCCCCCAAGAAAGTAAATAGCTGGCTGTTGTCATCTCACCAAAGGAAAGCTCTTTCCTCTCTGAAACTTTAGTTCAAGTCTTTTTTGTTTTCACAGCTATCCTATATGCTTTAAACACTACTGTTGCAGTTTATCTCAGTTTTCTAGTCATGGCAGCAGGAACACTGGCTTCCTCTGTGTTGGGCTGCACCCCTCAGGCCTGCAAGACTTGTAAGTGCCCAGCCTCAAGACCAAAGAGCCCAAAGACAGTGCCATAGATGTCAATGGTTTACTGGATAGGGGAATCTTACATGTCCGAAGCAAAGGTCCTGGAGTGAAACCTGTCCGTGTACGGAAACATGGCAGCACTCTCCTCACTACTCCAGGGAGAAACAGGCTACCATTTATAGGGGTAGTTGATGTCAGGTTGCTTCAGTTACCAGGGAAACCAGTCGCTGGGGAAGCCCCTCAGGTTAATCACCATCATGGAGGGCAGATGTTTCCCTCTAATAAACTAACGGGTGAAGCCATTCTGGCCTAAGTATTAGAACAATCACTAGCTGGGGCAGTGAGCAAGCATGCTGGCAGTTACTAATTAAGCTTTATAATTAAGAGGATTGGATAGTCATGTGAGTGAAGCAGGGACTGGTAAATCAGGGGATGTACAGAGAGCAAGAGAGCACCATCTTGAATGGCCTGATCATACACTGTGACCTACAAATTCTACTCTGTCATTTATATTTTAATTTTACACTCAGGGTGTTCTGTCATTCAGAAATAAAAAAGAATTTGTAGTCAAATTTGCTGATTACTTAAGGGGTTTGTTTGCATTACCTTTTAAAAGTAGCCTATTTTTCACAGTGTTACATTTTTTTGTCAGTTTCTCAAAACAATTAATATATTAAAATCCTTAAGTGATTTAATCCATCTAGAATTTTATGTATTATGTATTTGTATACTGTTTATTGTGTATTGTTCAATTTTCTGAAGTGATATAGAAACATTTTCCATAATCCTTTCTTTGTAAAATGCCATCTTCCTCAAACTAGTTCTTATCAGTCAGGCTCTCTAAACCAGGTTTCAGGATCTAATCTCTATAATCAGATGCAAAATCTAGATAATAATAGTTCCTAACTCACTGATTTTATTTGAATTAAATAAGAGAAATCCATGTAAAGTACAGTACTTAAAACAACAAATGCTCAATAAATGATAGCTATCATCATGTTTTTGTTGGTGATGCAATTATGTCATCTCTTCAACCGTTGGAATGCACATTAAAGTCAGGAATCATGTCTTACATGAACTCTTTTAATCTACTTGATTACTTAGACAACATTACCAGTAGTATTTGTTCATTAAACATTCATTGTTTGATTTCTATAATGTCTTATATATACTTGGCTTCCTTATGGAATTTTATTATTTTTTTGAACTGTTTTCATTTTGGAATTTTATTTACCTTCTTCTCTCACAACAGAGTAAGGTGTTCTGATATTTTTCCTTACTTGCAAAAGAATGTAAGTTGTTCACAAAACATGAGCATTACAGATTTACTTGGGAAAATAGGTTTAGCATTGAAATGACATCTAAAATTAATACAAAATGATGGCATACCACAACAATAATAATTATTTGAAATGAGAATGAAGGATATTACATATTAAAGTAGATAAAGGTATTCTGGTTTCTCCAAAGACACATATCAGCAAAATGTATCAGAGAATGAAAATTTCAACTATTCTCATCTGTATGGTAAACTCCAAATTATATATCCTAGCTGTAACTGGATATATATATATAACAAAATTATATATCCTAGCTGTAATTATATATCGTAGCTGTTATATGTATATAACATATTAACTGTATATTAATATCATTTTATGTATCTACTAATATCATTTATGGCCATACTTTACCTTCAAATCATTTATCAACTATTCTGAAGTAAATATGTGTCCTCATTTGTTTAATATCTTTTCCAATTGATTACATTTGATAAAAGTCAATATATATCTTCCTCATATTTTTGTATCCCCAGTAACTTCCACATCTCCATGGCTCAGCACAAAGCCAGCATTCATAATAATAATAAAGACTTGCTGAATGAAGGCGTGAGCTATTGAACTGAAAATGCATTCATTCAGATGGGATTTAACTAATTTTGGAAAACATGGAATATCTTTAGTGGGATAGGTTTGTCTTAACTTCCTAAACACGTTTGTGCTCATTAGCAAAAAACAACACAGTCTGACCATATGTGGCACCAAATTTCTCTTTACAAACTGCATGTAATTAATGGAGTCATATTGATTCAGCACTGAATTCTCCAAATTACAAGGAAGGGTGGTGAAATTCTTATTGAAGTTAAATGCCCCCCAGGGTCTGCTTCTCAAGCACTCAGGCTCCCATTTTCTCCCCTGCCCTCACTTTTCCTTTACTGAGGGTCCCACCATATGCCAAGATTCGGAGTAAAACAATAAGCACAAGTAGGTATGGTTATGCCAATGGATAATGGGGAGAAGGAGAAAACACCAGGCAAATAGATATAATATTAAATGTGTATCATCACAAACTAAAAATTAGGCAAAGTTTGCCTGAGACAGTGACACTTGAGTTGAAATCCAAAAGATGGAGGATGGAAAGTGTTCCAGGACACTTCCTGTGACAAGAGGGAAGATAACTTATTTGCAAGACTGGAAGGGCACTGCTGGTGCTTTGTCCATATCCCCTGTGGCATTTCTGATCACCTCTCTCCTTCTTTCTGTGTTTGCTTCTAAAGTTCAGCATCGGTAGACTCCCTTCAGGGTACACCCTAACAGTATAGATATAGCTTTGCCACCAGCTATAGAGAAGTTCCTGACAGTTTATATCCCCTACCAGGTCCCCCTTAGACAATGAATGACTGGTATGATAGTAGTACCTGTATGTAACACCATTTACTAACACGTAGAATAATGGAATTATAAGAACAGGCCAAGTGTTTTAGTTTGGGGAAAAGCAATCATGGACATTTAATAACCGTAGGCTTTATATTTTGAATTGTTTATTATGTACTAAGCACTGTACTGACCCCCAAATTATTTCATTTGATTCATTCATTAGCCTGTTATAGTAATTACTATCATTTCCCCATTTTAAATGCAAAAATCAGAGATTAAAAAAGCCTATTTGTCCAAAGATCACATAGATGGTACATGAAGAAAATGGATTCAATTCTAGCCCTGACTCTAAAATCTGTGTGCTAAGCAATTGCCTCCCAAGTCCTGTAATGGCAGAAACTGAGGTTCTTACAAAAAACCCTCCCTATGACTTTCACCTTGAAAAAGTCCTTCCTGTGTCTTTTTGAAATATGAGTCTGATCTTAAGTTGGATCAGCCAGCTTCCTAAGGCTTAGAATGCTCTGTTTTAAATTCTTTTGACTCTAAAATATTCTTATCCAGAACTTTTAGAAGAAACATAATAAATCTTATTAAACTTATTTTGAGTCCTTTTACAAAAAATACTTACATCACAAAAATTGTTCAAGGGCTCTTCTAGGAAGATATCCTAGATAAATCAGGGCAGTTATATGGGATATAAAAAGAGCACAATGAATGAAGATATTGAGGATCCAGGAAATAATCCAGTCTCTTTAACAGCAGATTTAATAGTGCAACTTATCTTGGGATACTAAAAGCACTGTTTGAGAGATAGATAGATAGATAGATAGATAGATAGATAATTTGTGTGGGGTTGAATGCCCTTGAAATTCTAAAACTTTACTTCATAATGAATTACTATATCCTTTGTATCCTTCACATTTGCTGATCAGAGTATCTGAAAGACCCTAAACGTATGGCTCCATGCAATAAATTTTATGTTAGGATTTTCCTCTCTTTTTCTAGTTTATAACAGAATGATATAATTGTTGTATACTACTCTTTTCACCGCTCGTTTTCTTCATGGCATCTATAACTGTTGTTCATTTCAACTGAATGCCTGTTTGAGACATCATGGATTAAGTTCCTGGAATTTACTTGCACATGATATAATTTTTATTTCATCTAGATCAGCGGTCCCCAACCTTTTTGGCACCAGGGACCAGTTTCATGGAAGACAATTTTTCCACAGACCAGGGGGTGGGGGGTGAGGATGGTTTCGGGATGATTCAAGCGCATTACATTTATTGTACACTTTATTTCTATTATTATTACACTGTAATATATAATGAAATAATTATACAATTCAACATAATGTAGAATCAGTGGGAGCCCTGAGCTTGTTTTCACTTGCCACTCACTGATAGGGTTTTGATATGAGTCTGAAAGCAATTGATTTATTATTGTCTCTGTGCAGTCAAACCTCTCTGCTATCATAATCTGTATTTGCAGCCACTCCCCAGCACTCGCATCACCGCCTCAGCTCCACCTCAGATCATCAGGCATTAGATTCTCGTAAGGAGCACACAACCTAGGTCCCTAACATGTGCAGTTCAAAGTAGGGCTTGCCCTCCTATGAGAATCTAATGCCTCTGCTGATTTGACAGGAGGCAGAGCTCAGGTGGTAATGTGAGCAATGGGGAGCAGCTGTAAATACAGATGAAACTTCGCTAGCTCAACTGCTGCTCACCTCCTGTTGTGCGGCCCAGTTTCTAACAGGCCAGGGACCAGTAGTGGTCTGTGGCCGAGGGGTTGGGGACCCCTGATCTAGATCATTGCACTGTGAGGTAAAATGACAGACTGGGGTCTGTCAATTCATACAGATGTAATTTTTTAAGTATATGTATAAGTAAATTTTGTTTTAAAGTAGTTTTAGATTTATAGAAAAGTTGTAATAACTGTACAGAGTTTCCATATATCCCTCATCCAGTTTCTCCTATTGTTAAGATCTTACACTACCATGGTACATTTATCACAACTAAGAAGCCAATATTGGTTCATTTCTATTAACTAAGCTCTACACTTCATTCAGATTTCAATAGTTTTTCCACTAATGTCCTTTTTCTATTCCAGGAACCAGTCCATAATGCCAGACTAAGTTTAGTCATCATATCTCCTTAGTCTTATCTTGTCTGTGACCATTTTTCATTCTTTCCTTATTTTATAAGCCGTTTACAGCCTTGAGTTAAGGTATTTTGTAGAATGTTCTTCAAGTGAGTTTGTCTAATGCCTTTCTCATGATTCATTTGGAAATACTGATTTTGGGAAGGAAAACCACAGAGGTAAAATGCCATTCTCATATCACATCAAGGGTACATACCATCAATATGTCTTATCACTCATGATGATAACCTTGCACCTGGCCAAGCTACAGTTTGTCATGTTTCTTCAAAGTAAAGTTACTTTCCCCCCTTTTCACATTTTACTCTCTGGAAGCAAGTCACTAAGTACAGCCAATACTCAGGAAGGAGCAGAAATGAGGAGATTGAGCTCTATGTCCTAGAAGTAGCCATATAAATTCTTTGAAATTCTTCTATAAGGAAGGTTTCTCTCTTCTCAACCATTTATTTATAAACTGATCATTTAGTTATATCAATATTATTCATGGATATTTATTTTATACTTTGACTTACAATCTGACACTATATTATTTATTTTATTGCTTAAGTTGTTCCAGCCCTAGTCATTAAGAACTCTTTCGGGTTGACTCCTGTGTCCCTTTGACATGTCCCTAACCCACCCCCAACAACTTTTTTTTGAGCACTTCCCTAATTTCTGGTAGGACAAGATGCTCTAGCTTTATCTTGTATTTGATGAATCAATCATTTCTCCAAGGAGCCCTGATTCCCTTTTTCAGAGGAAACCACAATCTGAGTACTTGGTGTGCTCACTACTACTGTGCTAACACTGCTTCTAGGCCCTCTGAGCTAGAAAATATATACATACATATCTGTAATTACAGTCCGCCCTCCATATACACGGGTTTCACATCCAGGGATTCAAACAGATGGCCGACTGTATTCATTGTACTACAGCCATTTTATATAAGGCACTTGAGTATTCATAAATTCTGGTATCTATGGGGGCTCCAGGAACAAATCCCTCACGGATACTAAGGGACAACTTCTATATCTGTACCTCTATATTAAGTTAAACATGAGTTCATACTGATGCCTCTAACTTCAATCTAGTTCCATATAATTCATTGTAGCCTGTGGCTTTCCCTTTCCAAGAGTGAGAAATTTGGCTATCACCATCCGCCTTACATGTACTAATTTGTTCAACCTCAGTATGCATATTCTTTCCCTTCTGAAATAAAACTTACCTTATTATTATAAAACCTCTTAGGATATAAGACACTATTCTTTAGAACAGTACAAGATATTGCTAAATAAATAAAAGAAATAGAAGCTGAAGTGTCCAAGTGCTCCAAATCTTACTTCTGCCAGGTTATGAATTATTTTCCAAGATGAGCATTTGTTTGTGTTTTTCTAGAATGACTATTAAGACAATCTCTCTAGTTAATAATACTGTTTTTGGCCAGTAGCTACCAGTCCTCTAACAATTTGTGTTCCCCTTTCATAGAATAGACTGGTTTCTGGAAAAAGGTTGCCCCTTCAGGAACTACATTTTCAAGCCTCCATTTATCCTGGGACTATATTCTTCCCCAAAATGTACGAAGAAATGACATGTGCCACATCTAGGCTAAAAAGGATAAGAAACAGGTGGATGTTATGAACTCTCTCCTCCAGCTACTTGACTAGAAGGGAAGTTCAGAATTTGAGAGTACTGTTGACTGAAAATTTGAAGAGAGAATATCTCTGAGAATGGAAAGATTATGAAATGCAAGAACTGAAAGTATTCAATACCACTAAAGTATACATTTGCCAATTCTGTATTTTTGCACTGAATGTTTCTTACTAATATCCCATATTTAAAAAAGGTATTTAAATACAAGTAACCCCCACACTTCAAAAGTGTTTACAATGTTTTTGATGTTCTGTATCTTCCTTTTTCCACTTTACAATTTATAAATTGCTATCATTTCAGAGGAATCTTTTAAGCAATAAATATATTCGTACTTTCAATAAAAATAATCTAAAGCAAAGAACGAAGCTCTAACACCCATGCCAAAATTTGCATAAGGTCAGCAAAGGCACCTTCATGTGTCAAACCTAATTTTTCTTATTTTCAAAAGAAAATGTTGAAAACATGGAGATTCAATGGTTTGCCAATTATAATCAGAGGTGAACCTAAGATTAGGACAGAGATCTCCTAATTGCCAGTCCCAGTATTCGTATATGTGGTATCAGTAAAATCCTTTCATTCACGTCCCTCTAACAGGGCCTCCCATCTTTCCATGTCTTTGTCCTGTATTCCAAGTGTGCCCTCAATGGCAATAAAATATTATTAATGTATATAATAACAATTGAGGTTATGTCAATAATTCTTAAAGAATTATTCTCCTAAATAATACATGTATTTTTAATGGAGTTTATTAAAGTCAAATATCTAAGCACAGAAGACCACACAGCAATGAGAGGAAAGCCTGGTACTAAGAAACCCACCCTATGTCTTCCATCCTCTACCAAACCATTCACTTGCACTACTGTTGGAAGTATTTTCTGAGCATGTTCCATGTTAATCATCTAATTACAGACTTAGTCAAGATGCTTCACACTGGCACTGGGTGAAGGAGGGGAGTAGATTTGATGGGCTCTACAGATACAGTGAGAATAAAAATAAATAAAGTCTTTGCTGAAAATTTGCAAACTTTGATGTAATAACCAAATACATATCAGATTTTGAGCAATACAGGAGAACTATTATATATCTCTAATACAATCCCAAAGGTTTTTTTTTCATGTTTTTATTGGAGTATAATTGCTTTACAATGGTGTGTTAGTTTCTGCTTTATAAAGGAGTGAATCAGTTATACATATACATATATCCCCATATCTCTTCCCTCTTGTGTCTCCCTCCCTCCCACCCTCCCTATCCCACCCCTCTAGGTAGTCACAAAGCACCGAGCTGATCTCCCTGTGCTATGCGGCTTCTTCCCACTAGCTATCTATTTTACATTTGGTAGTGTATATATATCCATATATACACTACCACTCTCTCACTTTGTCCCAGCTTACCCTTCCCCCTCCCCGTGTCCTCAAGTCCATTTTCTAGTAGGTCTGCATCTTTATTCCCATCTTGCCCCTAGTTTTAGATTCCATATATAGATGAATGGATAAAGAAGATGTGGCACATATATACAATGGAATATTACTCAGCCATAAAAAGGAGCGAGATTGAGTTATTTGTAGTGAGATAGATGGACCTAGAGTCTGTCATACAGAGTGAAGTAAGTCAGAAAGAGAAATCCCAAAGTTTTTATAGCAAGATGCAAGGAGAAAAGAACAGAATCTTGGTCAGGTAATCAAGGCATGAGAAATTATATGTCGCAGTTGATACATAACAAGAATCACTGGAAAAATTTTAAGCAGAACTAAGGTCATTAGGACAAAACAAAGGGAATATCATGGATGCCAAGTCTGAGTAGGCAAATGAAGGACAGCCTTCTAGAGTAGAAGGTCACAAGAAGACCATATAGTGTCATAGGCAAGAATAAATTGGGGTTATGGAATGAAATATAGAGACATGAAAGCCAGAAACATTGAGATCTGTCACAAAAAAAAGGGGTATCAAGTGGGAGCATGTTGAAAGGGAACCCATTCCATGTACAAGGTATAAATTAGGTAATTATCTACCAAGCTTAATTTCAGATACATAGGAAGGTCCTATACTATATAAAACAAAAAGAAAAAAAAGGACTCTTATTCATTGATTGTTGAAATAATATTTAACACCTCAATCATTTGGCTTAAAGTTTTGACCCTCTGTAGAAAAGAAATCTGTTGTCAATTCTTTTCATCTCATCAAGGTGATGTTAGGATTTATGGTGAACCTCCAGTCTTCATACATCTGGAACCTATGAGTTAATCACTCTCTGGTTTATACACTGGTAGTTTCAACATACCTTTCTTCATATTATTTTTGTACTGTATACATGTTTCCATCATTTTGAAAGTAACAGTGAATTAATAATTGTGTGTATTCATGTCTTCCTCATCTGATACCCTCATTTAAAATCCCTAAAGGAAAGCATCATAACTTTTATTAATTCTTGATCCTCAAAATCTTGTATGGAATCTTATGTATGGTGGGCATTCAGTAATGGTTGACCTGAACTTTACTAAAGGTAATTTTGTTCAAGAAAAAAAGTGATTTTCAGCCATGTAAATCATATATTATTAATTTTCCTTATCAACACACTGAGAAAAATTTTTTTAATTTAAATAAGCTCTCCTCTCTATGTTGGTTGCCATGTTTTAAATTTCACTGTCCTCACTACAGAATTGGTGTTAAGAATTTGTGTTAAGAATCCAAATTATGTCTCTACTTCTGTCTGACTTACACTTTGTCCTTGTATATCACAACTTCCTTTTCTCTAGATCTAAATTCCAGATAATACTATTGATTTTTTTGTGTGTATAATGTAGAGAGGCACCCTTTATCCATTTTTAGTAGGGCATGCCGTTTGAAATACTTTTCTAGTAAAGTAATATTTTTTGATGCAGTGTTGAATGAGCTACCATAATCCTTTCTCAGATATTATTGTGTAAACATATATATTTAAATATACATACATACAGAGTTTCACCTGTTCATCATTCAGATCAATAGATTCTATTTGGATGGGATCTGGTGGACAATTTGTATCAGTGGAGTAGAATGAAGCCAAATGTTTTGTGTCCCTGGTCATATCAGCAAGGTGACTGAAGAAAATGAGTTCACGAATAAATGTGGTTTATAAAGGTGTCTAAGAAGGTTTTGTACAATTATAACATTTTATCATACAATTATAACATTTTATCAAGATACCAAAAGTCCTCACCAGGGAATGCTTGGTTCCATGTAACAGTTTCTTCAACTCTCATAAATATTTCTCTTTTGGTCACTTCATTGTAATAAGATATTTTGATGTGGAAAAATTTAGATGAAATCAGATATGACATGGTGATCTTATTTCAATCAGCCTATGCTAGTTTTCTTTTTTAAAGCTCCTTTTCTCTGAGTAATGTATTTTCTCTTCTTAAGAATATTTACCAATAGCTAGAAACGAACCTATTCCAGTCTGTACAGACCACAACCTTAAATCCTGGAATTTCTCAGCTTCTTTTGAGTAAGCAGCCTACTCCATGACCTTGCCACCTGCCACAGCCAGTTGGACTAGGTGGACAGTCAACCAAAACTGGTCCAGTTGGAATGTGTCTCCAAGGAATGTGGAGTCATTACACAGAGAGATTAGAAGATGCAGTCTCTGCTCTGAGAGACTCTTATGTGACTATCACTGAGCTATGAGGAAGAACTTGAACAAAGAAATCTGATGTGCCAGAAGATGAAAGAAGCTGACTCACAAAGAGAAGCGGGGATGCGATGAAATATGAACACGGAAAGAGAGACAGAGAGCAAGAAATAAGGGTAATAGCTTTCTTAGTGTCTATTTTATACTTCTTGGTTCTTGTTCCCCTGACTAAATGCCATTAGGAATTAGGAAAGTTAGGATAATTATAATTGTTCTTCCTCACCAGAGTAGAATTCAAGCTCATGTTTGCATTGCCAACAACTAGGACTATACAGGCCTCATAGTGAGTACTCAAAAAATGGTTATTGATTTTAAAAACTATATATAATATATATAGTTTTAAAGACATTAGTTTGTTTAGATGTTTTGGTTCCGAGGAATCAAATAGATAATTTAGGATTCTCATAGCTCAGAGAATCATCACTGACAGAGTACCTGATACGAGGTATGTGTTGGGCCAATGGTTTTACATTACCTTATTTTATCCTCCAACAAACCTGAGAGTTATGTGCTATTTCCAGCATTTTACAGATGATGAAACTTAGGCTTAAATAAATTTCCTAACGTCATAGAGGCACTAAGTGGTGAAGCCGGAATACAAATTTAGGTCTCCAACTACAGAACTCATATTTTATTTAAGTAAAGTTGGTCAACTTTGTTTATATGTACCCAGTTTCTGACTAGGCTGTTCTTCCAGTGTAATGGTAGATTAAAACACTAAGCTAAAAACTACTGAAGATGGCTTAGAATATTTGTAATTCTAAACCTGTTAAATTAATAAAGTGAATGAAGTTGGGATTAAAGAACATATGAAGTCAAAACTAGCTAACTGCTCAAGAGTAAGAGAACTAAAATCATTCAAGCGCCATAATTTAATACAGGAATCTATTTTGATTGTGCCTCATAGGGAGTAAAATGACATATTTTCAATATCTTTAATTTCAACATTATTACCTTTTATGAAGATAAAGTTAGCAACTTACTTGTTGAAAAAAATATGTACTTAGTATTTTCTAAACATATCAGGCACAAATGAATGGATAAATACCTTTATGACAAATAAATATCTGAAAAAGATGATTCATAGAAATGAATATTTTTACAGCATTATTGAAAAAATCCACACTCAAGTCGCTACTACACATTTGAGTAGATGTTTCTTACCAATATTAAAATAGGTTTATCTCTCTGTCACCAAAATATTCATGCAAAATTACAAGTACTTCATTATTTTTAATGCACTTTCAAAATTTTATTTTTTAACAAGGGTTGGTGTGAAATTTCACTTTCAATGAAGAGACTGGCCCAAATTAATGACTCAGATAAAGTACATTCGACCCCTAAATTTGACTTTTACAAAATAAATATATGAAAATAAGTTAGACTAAGCTACTAAAATAAGTCTACTACACAATATTACTTGCAATTATGTCATTTAAAACTTTAAAAGTCTTGACTAGCAACTAGAAAATTAAAAATAATTTGCACAAATTGAGAAAAGTAATTCTTAACACATCACTTCTGAAAGATTTTAGAATAGAGACTAGAATATAATTATACACTTTAAGCCTTTGAGAAAATAATCTCTTTTAAATGACTTTAAAAGAATCCCTTTCTTGCAGTTATTTTTTGTTTTGTTTTTAATGAAAAAGGAGACTGAAAGACCAGTTCACTCTTCAAGACAACCTCTGTATATTAAACAAATGTCAATTACAGAGAAAATCTGGGGAAAAAAAGGTTTTCTAAGTGCAGCAATCTTCAAAAATAAGATAAACATCTATGGAACCAAAAGTGGAATCAGATGTGAAAAGCAGGAAGCAGAGTTGAAGCTTCAGATCTCCTGGGCTTCACCTCCAGCAGCAGGCAGAGTAGATGGGGAGAAGAAGAGATTAAAAATGTCTCATAGAAGTAGACACTAAATCCACATTCACTATTTGAACCCAAGCCTACAAAGCAGGGCAAAGAAAAGTGGTACCTCTTCCCAAGGAAATGACATATAAAGAAGCATACTTAAAGACATGGGGAAGAAATTGAAAAATCTTCCCACTGAGAAGAGGAACCCAGCTCCTTGCTAGGCCATGACTCAATCTGAGGTTTCCCAATATCCCCAGAAGATTAAAGTGCTAAATCGATAACATAAGATCTGGTTATATACACAGGACTATAATGGCCAAATTAAGAAACACAAAACTACAGACAAGGAAAACTGCATAGAAAGGGGATGGGAGGAAGCAAATGCCATCATAGACAGGCCTGCAAACCAAATTCTAAAACAAATGAGGAAAAAATGCTAATAGCAACAGCTTTAAAACATCAAAATTCAAGAGATCTGTCACTTCATATACAGCACAAAATAATATATCTAAGATGACCTTAAAATAAGTATGTTGCAGATTCTCAAAGGCATATGAGAAAGGAAACCATGAAACATAGGAGCAGGACAATATGAAAACAATTAGTTCCAAATATCAGGTATTAAAAATGTAGTGATTGAAATTTAAAAAATTAGGGATTGTTTAGGTTGAAAAGGACATAGTCAAAAAAAGGACTAGAGTATTTCCTTATTATTGTAAAGAATGTATTTAGAACATAGAAGAGCCAGTAAAATAGAGAGTAAAAATACAAAAAAGAAGTTCCGAGACAGATGTCAAATGACAGACTTAGTGACAGGTTCTAATATACCTATCATAGGAATGCACAAGAAAGACACTGAGGAAGTACTGGAGAAACAATACCCAAAGATGTAAGGCTGAGACTATTCTAGTACAGTTACAAAACATGAATCTTCAATTGGAAAGTACACAAAGAAGGACAAGCAGGATAAACAAGAATTAATCACCATACCAATGCATTGTAGTGATGTAACACTTGTAGTGCAGTAATAAGCAATAGTAACAATAAAAAAATTAGTGAAAGAATAAGTAATGAAAAAAGAACTTCACATTTAGAAATGTATCAGGGCAGACTCTCTTCTACCAGGCCCAATAAATTAAAATGTCCAATGTGTTCCTTTTTAAAATGTTTTATTAAATAAAACAGTCAGAACTCCAAGTAGCAAACACCAAATATTAGGGGGGGTTTTCCTTCCTTTCTCCCCCCCACTCCTTTTTTGTCTTTCTAATGGAGCTCAGTTTGAAAGAATTGATCATACTTTTAAATTAAAAAGTACATTACCACCATTGATCCTGCCAGTAATCTTTCTTTCTTATTTTATTTTTTCTATTCTTTCAAGATCACTATTCTTATTCCCCTCATCCCATAGCTAATGTGATTGACCTATGCCCTTAAATATAACTTTATAAAATATGTAGTATGTTTTGTGGATATTTCCAATTTACTTATACGGTATAAATCTCTATTTTCTACTTCTCTTATCCAAATCTCTGATTAGAGGTCTTTTTGTGTTGCTGGAACATGCTCATTTATTCTTAATGTTTCATAGTGAATTTTAGTAGACATCCACCGCATTTAAACATCCATCATATCTCTTACCGATGGACACTGAGGTTGCCACCAACTCCATCACCACAAACAATACCACAATCAATATCCTTGTCTTTATCTAGGTATGGATGCTTCTGAGAATTTCTGTATGATATATATCATATAGATCATGTGATCATAGGATATTATTAATATTTAATTTAGAAAAAATTACTTTCCAGATTACTTTCCACTGTGAGTGAAAGTTAGCACTCCATACACATTCACCAACACTTTATATTTCCATCCTTTTGAAATATAATCTTTCTGACATGAGCAAAGTGATTTGTCGCTGCTTTAATTTGTATTTATATGATTATAATTATGAGAGTTTCCTTGTGTACTGTTTAGTTGTGCAGAAGTCTGATCTATGGTAGTCTGTCCCTTTCATTAGTCCATTTTTTTTCAATGGATTTTTAGTCTTTTCCTTGATTAACAGAAGTTATTTCTACATAACAGATAACAATCCCTTGTTAGATTTTTTTGGTGTTTTCTTTTTGTTTGTTTTTCATTTTTTTTGTTTTTTGGCCACTCCATGTGGCACATGGGATCTTAGTTCCCCGACCAGGGATCAAACCCACATCCCCTGCATTGGAAGCATGGAGCCTTAACCACTGGACCGCCAGGGAAGTCCCCCTTGTTCTTTTTAAATTTAGCCAATAGCTTACCCATTTATCAATGGTATCTTTCATTGACAGAAAATCTTACTGCTGATAACATCATAACAACTGGCTTTTTCATCTCATAGTTTGCGCTTTGAAGGTCTTGCAAAAATCTTTTCCTACCTATGGTCCACAAATTATTCTACTAATTTTCTTCTAAATATAAGAAATAATTTTCTTCTACATAGAAGAACAGTAGAAGAATAACATGTGGTCTATGATACTTATGGTGCAAATTCCACATCATTTATCTATAACATATTTGAAATCTGCCTTTGTATCAGAGATAAGGAGTACCCATGCTTTATTTTTCTCCAATTAGAGAAGCTGTTTTCCCTCATATCTTTTAACCATTGATTTTGGTGCCATTTTATAATATATCATGTTTCCATAGATGCACGTATCTATTTCTAAAGTTTCTATTCTGTTTGACTTATCTATTTTTCTCTTCTGGTATCAGGATAATATTGGTTTTATAACTATAGCTTTGCAGAATGTCTTAAATCCGGTCAGTATTCTCATTTACATTCTTAAAGTGAACCTAGCAATCTCTAGGTGTTTATTTAGTCTCCAACATAAATTTTTGAATGAATCTGTTCAGTTATACCACAGATCCAGCTTAATTATTTTTGAGATTACATTGGATTTGTAAAGTAATTTGGAGAAAATTGGTAATATTTGACATATTTAGTATGCTATGTCATTCCATGAATATGATATACCTTTTTATTCATTAAAAGTTGTTTAATAAACTTAATACAACAACGTTTTACTTTTTCTTTTAAGTTTTTCTGTGGGTGGCAGCAGTTTTAATAAGCAAGGGAGCTTACACATGAGGCTTGTCTTGGGCAACCACAAGGCAAGTACATTTCTGCCCCCGCTTGCCAGAATCTTAAGAATTTAAATAGAAGCCTTAACAAGGCTCAGTCACATATACAGTCCAGATGGCCTCAATAACACATTACTCTGTCAAAGCTGCATCCTTGAACTGGCTTCAAGTATGAGAACAGAAGATGGAACATTTATTCCAAGGCAGGGGGTGGGGGGAGATGGTAAGGAGCTTGTGGGTCAAGAGGCATTCATGTCCTCTCAATAACTTCCTCCAACAATTACTGAAAGAAGAATAGAGTATAAAATATCCTATGACATATGGTCTTTTTTAAAGATGTATATTTCATTAGAAAAAGCCTAAGTGTAAGTTCATCTTGCTGATTATCTCTGCATAGCATAATAATATCTGTTGTTATTTTTGTGCGTGATTTACTAAATTTAAAATTTTTCTACAGTAAACATGCATTATTTCTGTAAGTAGGCCAGACACACACACACACACACACACACACATTTATTTATTTGTTTGTTTGTTTATAACCAAGTCATAATCGAACAAAGATTTTTAACATGGCTAAACTGTAAAATGCTTATCCCCTGCATTCTTTGGGTTGATCCTCACAGGACCCCTATCTGGTACATAAGGCAAAAATTATTATCTCATCACTTAATAAATGGGTGTTTATTAAGCACTTATTATGTTTTACACTCTGGGCTGAGACATAATAATGGACAAGATGGACATGGTCCAGGCCCTCATGGAACTTACAGGTAAGGAAAAAAGTCCCACTGAGGGATTAAAATACTTATCTGAGGTCACACAAGCAGAGTGACAGGAGTCATGCTAGATTTCATGTCTTCTTTAAATCACTTTACTACAAGTTTCAGGAGCACTTTAAACAAACAGTTTAGGAAATGATTATATTCGAAGAGTGAGGTTAAAATGTGGGTGTCGTTGGGCTTCCCTGGTGGTGCAGTGGTTGAGAGTCCGCCTGCCGATGCAGGGGACACGTGTTCGTGCCCCGGTCTGGGAAGATCCCATGTGCCGCAGAGCGGCTGGGAGAAAAAAAAAAATGTGGGTGTCATTAATGCCAGATAGATTTGAGGCTTTCACCAGTGGAAAATGAGCCATGATAGATTCCTGAACACGGGAGTAACTTTAACTGACTGAAAGGAAATTAGTTTACCATTGGTATAGGACCTTATTTTCTTTAGCTGAGGAAACCTCCTGGTTAATTACATTTTCTCTAGTGTCCTCTTGCTCTCTGTTTCAATTCAGCTTTGATTCCATTGCCGTAATTATATTTTTAAAATATAATTCTGGTCATGCCATTTAACTTTTGTGAAAGCCTTCCATACGCCCCAACAATAGTAGGCTAAAATTTAAAGTAATAATACTTACAGTTTGGCTCCAGTATATCTGTATAGTTTTGCATCCATTTGTCTACACAGCCATGTGCTCTAAACTCTGTTCACTCCAATCTGCTTATCTTGTCCCAACAAGTCCTGAGTTTTATTTATGCAAATTTGTTTAATAAATTTAATACAACTATTTTCTTAATAAAATTACATATTCTTGCCAAGTTAGCTCCTGTTTTATAGCTTTTGTTGACTTTAAGTTGATTTAGTAACTATGGCTGGATTTAAACATATATTAAATATAACATATTTATATACTATATAAATATGTCATACACTTATATACATATATTATATGTAACATATATACCATATATGAGGTGGAAGGCTTCACGATGGAATTAGTGTTCTTCTAGGAAGAGACACCAGGGAGCTTGTTTGCTCTCACTCTGCCATACGAGGCCCCAGCAAGAAGGCAGTTATCTGCAAGCCAGAAGAGAGCCCTCAATGGAGAACCAAATGGGCCAGCACCTTGATCTTGGACTTCCCAGTGTCCAGAACTGTAAGAAATAAATTCCTGCTGTTTAAGTCTATGGTTACAGTAGCCTGAGCTGACTAATATAAATTTGATACCAAGAAGTAAGGTGCTTCTACAACAAATATCTATAAATGTGGAAGCAGCTTTGGAACTGGGTAATGGGTAAAGACCTGCCTGATGAGTTCTGAGCTATATGCTAGAAATACGGACATTAAGAGTGATTCTGAGGAACTCAGGAAAAAAAAAAAAAAAGAAGAAAGCTGGAGAGAAAACTTCTATCTTGTTAGAAAATACATAGATAATCATAAGCAGAATACTGGCAAAAATATGGATGTTAAAGGCCATTTTGAGGTCTCAGATGGAAATGAGGAACATTTTATTAGAAACCAGAGGAAAGGTAATCCTTGTTATAAAGCAGCAAAGAACTTGGCTGAATGTTTTTGTGTGCTAGTGTTTTGTAGAAGGTAAAACTTGCAAGTGATGAAGCTGGATATTTAGCTGAGGACATTGCTAAGCAAAACACTGAAGGAGCAGCTTGTTTCCTCTTGCCTCCTTATAGTAAAATTCAAGAAGAGATGAATTGAAGAAGGAATTGTTAAGCAAAAAGCAAACACACTTTAAAGATTTGGAAAATTCTCAGCCTGTCCATATTTCAAAAAATGAGAAAGTGTATTCGGAAGATAACACCAAGGATATGGCTGGATCATCACTTGATAAAGAGATTATGAGATTATATAAGCAGAAACACTGCCAGTTTGAATTGAAGGGGATCAAGACAGGATGAAATAAAGAAAGGTTACTGGACTTCTTAGATTCTACAGGACAGGACAATAAAGATTTTCGGCTGCAAACATGCACTATTCTTCAAGAAAAGAAAAGAATGACAGTGAAAGAAAACAAGCTTATAGATACAGAGAAGAACAGATTGGTGGTTGCCAGAGGCTGGGGGTGGGGGTGGGTGATGGTGGACAGAATGGGTGAATGGGGTCAAAATGTACGAACTTCCAGTATGGGCTTCCCTGGTGGCGCAGTGGTTGAGAGTCCGCCTGCCAATGCTGGTGGCGCAGGTTCAGGCCCTGGTCCAGGAGGATCCCGTGTGCTGCAGAGCAGCTGGGCCCATGCGCCACGGCTGCTGAGCCTGTGCTCTGGAGCCCCTGAGCCACAACTACTGGGCCCATGGACCACAGCTACTGAGGCCCGTGTGCCTGGAGCCCATGCTCCACAGTGGGAGGGGCCACCGTCATGAGGGGCCAGCGCACCTCAACGAAGAGTAGCCCCCGCTCGCCGCAACTAGAGAAAGCCCGCGCACAGCAACGAGGACCCAATGCAGCCATAAATAAATAAATAAATAAATTTTAAAAATAAAATAAATAAGTCATGAGTGTGTAATGTACAGCATAGTAACTATAGTTAACAACACTGTATTGCATACTCGAAAATTGCTAAGAGAGTAGATCTTAAAATTTTTCATCACAATAAAAAAAATTTTGTAATTGCAGATGCTGAGGGATCTTAACTAGACTTATTGTGGTGATCATTTCACTATATACACAAATATCAAATCATGTTGTACACCTGAAACTAATATTATCTTGTATATCAGTTATACCTCAATTTAAAAAAACGGAAAGAATGGCCTTGCATACAATTCAGAGATCATTAAGGCCACCAGTTCAGTTTCAACAGGCCATATGGCTCCCGACTGAAGCTGTGGGGCTGGGGTCACCCAGAAACTTCAAGGCTAGATTCTCACCTGGAAGAGCCTTGGGGAAATGACCTCCACCTGACAGAGTTTTGAGGGCATGACCTCTGCCCTGCACAGCTGCAGGAGCAGAACTGTTGCCTCAATGGTTCCAGAAGGCAAAGCATCAAACAAAAGAGGATTATTCTGAGACTTATAATCTGATGGAATTCACCATGCTAGTTTTTGACCTGCTTGTGACTCATCACCGCTTCCTTCTTTCCTACTTCTCCCTTTTGGAATGGGGGTGTCTATACTATGCTCGTCCCACAATTGTATTTTGGAAGCACAGAGCTTGTCTGGTTTCACAACTTTACAGCTGGAGAGGAATTTTTGCCTCAGATAAATTATACCTCGATTAACACTCATATCTGATTTTCTATTTAGATGAGACTTTGGACTTTGAATTTAGAATTAATTCTCAAAAGATTTAAGGCTTGGGGCTACTGGAGTGGTGTGAATATATTTTGCATGTGAGAATGGCATGAGTTTTGTGGAGCCAGGAGTGGAACAGTATGGACTGAACCGTGTCTTTCCAAAATTCACATGTTGAAGTCCTAGCCACAAATGTGATGGCAGTTGGAGGTGGAGACAGTTAGATTTCAATGAGGTCATGAAGGTGTGACCCTTATGATTAGGGCCCTTATAAGAAGAGACATCAGAGAGCTTGCTTCCTCTCTCTCCCCCATGTGAGAACAGTGAGAAGGTAGCCTTCTGCAACCCAGGAAGAGAGCCCTTACCAGGGAACTGAATCTTCATAGTGGACTTCCCAACCTCCAGAAATGTGAGAAATAAAAGCCTGTTGTTTAAGCCACTCAGTCTATGGTATTTTGTAATGACAGCCAGTGCTCATTAATACAAGTTTTGTCCAAGTTTCTTTGCATTTCCTTCTTTATTTGTTTGTATTTCTTTCTTTATCTTGTCCAAGTTTCTTTGTATTTCTTTTATTTATATTTTTTCCATTTTTCCTTTCCTGCCCTGCACTTGAGAGATCAGATTTCCTTTGATGGGTTTAAATTCATACACCCTTCAATTTTTTTCTGGTTGCTGCCTCTCCTTTCATTTTTTAAAAATTTAACAATATCTCTATCTTCCTGAAATACAGAACAGATACTAAATATATTCTATCTTCCATGGCCTTCTCCCCCAGCAAGTTCTTTTTTTCACCAGACTTAAAAAAAAAAAGCATAACAGACTAATAAAGAACTACTCTTAAAGAAAACATAGGAGCATATATTTATGGTCTTAGGATAGGGAAAAATACTCTTAAGCCAGATCCTCTCCCCAAAATGTGAGTAATGCTAACTTTTTGCATTATTTTACATAATCAGTGAACCAGAGTCAAGTACCAATTGAGTGGTTTCTTTTTCTCACTGTTCTGAAATTTAGATAACCAGGTCTGAAAGAATCAACTGAAGCTTTACTCAGACAGAAATCATGTCTTATTTTGGCCAATTTCTAAACCATTTTGGCCATGAAGTTTTGGAGACTAATAAGCAAATTCTGAACTCCATCTCAAGTTAATTCATACTCTGTGGAGCTCAGACTCCTGGCAGCAGTTGCACCTGAGCAGAGAGGGCAAATAAGCTTACCCTTCCCCCTCTATCTCAACCTCCTCGTCCTCAGGCATACATGGGTTTTTGGGGTTTTGCAGCACGCAAGTTGTAGTGTACTAAAAATCACTCTGGGGGCTTCCCTGGTGGCACAGTGGTTGAGAGTCCACCTGCCGATGAAGGGGACACGGGTTCGTGACCCGGTCAGGGAAGATCCCACATGCCGCGGAGCGGCTGGGCCCGTGAGACATGGCCGCTGAGCCTGCGCGTCCGGAGCCTGTGCTCCACAACGGGAGAGGCCACAACACTGAGAGGCCCGCGTACCGCAAAAAAAAAAAAAAAAAAAAAAAAAAATCACTCTGGGAGCTTCCGGTTGGTGAACAGAGAGGAGATTCGGGAGGAGGGGCGTGCCTGGGGAGTACCTGGGACATCCCGCCCCTTCCCACACACCTCGCCCTGCCTCACGTATCTCTTCACCGGGCTGCTGCTTCTCAATATGCTCAAGGGCTCACCTTCCCGCAGAAGAACTTCTTTCTGGAATAGGCATGGCCTCCTTCTCTCCATCTGAGCATTGGACCCACTGTCAGAGCGGATGGGCAGAGATGCTGCAGAGCCTCCGGGCGCCAGGCCATCTCCCAAGCGGGAGCTACAACTCCCGGGGGCGGCTGCAGACGGCCGGTGAGGCCGCGACGCGCCTGCGCAGTGGCCGAGGCTGCGGTTTGAGGTTCCCGCCAATTCTCTGGGCCATCCGGCCTGGGACGAGTTCCGCGCTCTGTGGAGGCGTTGGACGCCGCCCAGCTGCCCAAGCTGCTTAAGCTTTATTACCAGAGGCTCTTTCCATATGCCCAGTACTGTTGCTGGCTCAACTATGGTGGAGTGATAAAGAATTACTAAATTACTTTCGGCACCGTGAATATTCATTTACGTTGGAAGGATATTTACATTCACTACTAATCCTTCAACAACCAGAGTGATCTGGAAAAGAGGATGTAGACAAATGTTCTAAGTGCTGGGCTCTCATGACATCGGTCATATGCACCATCGACAGAGCCCTGAAGGAGGATTTGGGATTTTTTTTTTTTTTTTTTTTTTTTTTTTGCGGTACGCGGGCCTCTCACTGTTGTGGCCACGAACCCGTGTCCCCTGCATCGGCAGGCGGACTCTCAACCACTGTGCCACCAGGAAAGCCCGAGGATCTGGGATTTAAGCATCGTCTCTGGGTATATTCTGGAAGGAGAGGTGTTCATTGCTGGGTCTGGGATGAATCAGAAAATTGCCCTCTGAAGTACTTTGTGGGGTAGGTGAGTATTTGAGGCTTGTTAAGGGTGGCCAAGACTTTACAAAGAAAGTTCACCTAAGTGAAAAAATTAACCCTTTTGTTAGAAAATCTATAAACATAATAAAAAAAATACATTAACGAATATGTCTTGATCAAGATATTCTTGAAAATAAATCTGGAATAAGATTGTAGGCCTTGTTTCTGAAACAATTCATGATGAACATCAACAATGCTTCCAAAGTCATCACCGTTCGCTTCAGGGTTGGGAGCATTTGAAGCAGGTAGCCAGCAGGTGTCAGAATAACATCGAAAATGACAAATGTGGACCCTGGCTATAGTGAGAGATCGCGCTGCACTACTGTTTTCCACAGCTGGATATCAGTGTTAGCAAAGGAATCAACCATTGACTGAAGAGCCCTTTTAGAGGTCAACCTAAAACAGATTGCAGTGTGCTTATTGGTTTACAGAAAGTAGATCAGTTTGATCCATTTACTGTACCAACCATAAGCACCATGTGCCATGAATTGGATACTATTTCCACTAGTGAATAGGAAAAAGAGAAGGAAGCTGAATCTGATATTAAGCATAGAATCAGAGATTATAAGAAGACCAGCCTGGCTCCTTATGTAAAAGTTTCTGAACAGTTTCTTGAAAGTTTAAGTAAATCAACAAAAGGAGAAGTTATTGAGAAGAGTGATTTACAAAAACACTTCTGAAGATAACAACTCCCTTCAAACCAGTGTGGATATCTTCTACCTTCAACCAACAATCAGATACTTCAAGATCCATTTAATAAATATGGCAGAACCACATATGCATTTTATGCTCAAAGCAATCTTTTTTTCTTAAGAAATAATTATGTTGAAACGATTCCTGAGGCCACCAAAGGAGAGTGTCAAGTTTCCTGGAAGGAGCCATAATGGGAAGAATAAGTGGATTGCAGATAAATTTGTAAAATTTAATATTGTACAAAGATAATTCTAAGATTTCTGATATGAATACACAGTTCTCCTGGTTGCCATATACAGAGGTAAGTGAGCAGTAATATGTCTAAAACTTTAATCTCAGTTCACTGGATACACCCTCCATATTTCTGGAGTGGATGTTCTAGGTGAATGAGGGCTTTGTCCTTAAGTCTTAGATACTTAAGTTAATTGTATGTGGAATGTGTCACTTCCTAATTTTGCTCACTAATATTTTTATTGGTCAGAGCATAGCCCACTGACCATCTTTTAAAAATTATTTTGAACTAGACATCTAAACCTACCAAAACTTCAAAAGATATGAGTTACTAGATTACAATATTAGGGTCCAGTAGAGTATTTTTTACAGCTATTGCAATTGTAACTCCTAACTTCTTCCCTCAGAGAACAATTGGATTAGTCTACCTTAAAGAAGCAGCTTAGAAAAAATAACCAACTTCATTTCACCAACATAAAACCTGTTGTATTTGTCAAAACACTTGGACTTTCCATATATCTAGATACTTAAATTGAATTTTAAAGATTTTGTTTCTTCCATGTTTGATTTTGTGTGATAGATTTTGAAGTGTCAGATTTATTTTGCTTGGTTTTACAACCAATCTGAACAAAGCAGTTGTTCTGGTTTACATTCTATCTTCTGAGAAACATTGAGAAACCGGCTTTTGGGCTAGTGCTTTCCATGACAATGAAATTTTTCTTTCCTTTAACATTGTTTTCTCTATAAGCACACAGTCTTTTTTTTTTTTTTTAATCTTTTGGTTTATATATAACAGATGCTATAATGTAGTCAACACATTTAAATGCCTTGCATTTCTTTCTTTTTTAATTTTTTAAAGAAATATTAAAGACTGTGTACAAAAACCAAATACTCTGGATTGTGGTCTGTATATGAGGATCAAGAAAGTGGCTCAGTAAGAAACAATCTAAATTAGAGTTTATCTGGGAGAAAACCCAGATCAGTGTTCCTTATGAGAAGCATTGAGGTTTTAGTCCCACCTACTGTCCTAAACATGGAATCACATCTTGTAAATAAAATCTTATATGTCATGGGCAAGACTCAAAGACTAGGCAGGTAGCATGAGGCTGGGCACTGACTCAAAGCAGGTACAGTCAAAGGGATGTTTCTTGGTGTTTCTTCATTACTATCCTGAAAAACAACCATGCTAAAGAAGCTATTCTTAGATCTAAGGAATTTGCCAAATATTTACAGGGCCAATCTATAGAAGTACTCACAGATATATCAACTTTAAAAAATAGGAAGGTATGAGATGATAGAAACCCTGATTTGGTAGAAATAAGAATGGATGGTGATGGCAGTCAGGATGGCAGTAACACCTGGGAATAAGAAAGTTCACACACATCTAAGGGTAATTTTACATATACATGAATGAGGTCATATTGTGTGGGTTTTTTTCTTTCTTTTAGTGCAAGTGGAAGATTTCAATACATCCATATTGGAGTTGGATTGAGATATTACACAAAAAACAGGTAAAGACATACAGGCTATAAATAGTGCAATTGGTATATCTGAGTACATAACTATGGCTATATATGTGAGGGGTCTTAAATTCACCAAATCGAGAATAATCTTTTGGAAATTAAAAAAAAATCATGCATTTAGCTAAAATGAATATGTTAAATCCAAAAAGTAAAATGTTTATATATCATATTCTCATAATATAATAAAACTAGAAAGAATTTTAATATCATAGTTATTGGGGAGTTAAGCAGCACACCCATCTCTTGAATCAAAGGAAACAGAAAAATAAAATTATAAACTAAAAATCAATGAAAAGGACAATACTTTATAACTGAACCTAGGGGTTACAGAAAAAGCAGGATTGAGGAAATATTGTACCCTCACAATACTTTGTTATTAATAAAAAAAGATGAAAAATAGAGGAGTTGGTATTTACCTTAAACTATTAGAAAAAGAATGACAATCTCAAATAAGGAAGAGAATTAGTAAAGGTGAAAAGGACTAATTTGCTTAAAAACATTTTATTAAGAAACAATAATATAAAACAAAAACATGCCTATTTGTGTCTGGTTGGAGCAGCCAAATACAGTATTATTTCAAAGTCATCGCAGCAAAGTTTTCAAAGTCATCGCAGCAAAGTTTTCAAAGTATGACTGCCTCATAAACCCAAATCAGAGGCACTTTCACATTTTTAACCATTACCTTTATCAAAATGGATCGATGCTCTAATTTTGAATTGCCATAAGTGTTTCTTACCACCCAGGTTGGGTCCATTTTGATGTTTCACGTATTCCTGCACAGAGGTTAGGAGTGATTGCCAAACATTTTTTGTAGAGGGCCCAAAAGTTAATATCTTCGGCTTTGTGAGCTGGTGCTGTCTGGCATCTGTCTCAACCACTCAACCTGCCATTGTTGCTCAAAAGCAGCCATAATCAATATATAAATGAAAAAAATATGGCTGTTTTCCAATACAGATTTGTTTATAAGAAAAAAAAGAGGGATTTGGGGATGAATTTGGCCTATGGGCTGTGTTTGCTGACTCTGGGTTAGAGTTACTGATTTCAATAAGTGAACAGGAACCATTCATATGCATGTGAATATATAAGCAAGTTCAATTCACAAAGAAGAAGATATTCAGTTGAGAATAATAATAGTGATAATAATAATTACAATTACTGTTATAGTTATCATTCTGGTGGGGCCTTTCTATAGGTCAGGCACTTTATATAGCGTTTTACATGTAATTTCTCGCTTAATATCCACATCAACCTGTGAAGTAGGTACTGATATCATTGCCCTATGGCAGATGAAGAAATAGGGGTCTAGACACTTAATATATTTATCCAATGTTCTAGTTGAAAGGTAGTAGTTTGGGATTTAAAGTCATCTCTGCTGAGTCCAAGTTCTAAACAGCTCCACAGAAATACTTGGAAGTCAGGGTGTCATATACCTGACAAGTCAGGGTATTTTTCCTGGGTGCAGGGAGCTATTTCTCCATGTTCATTTTTCTATGAAGGAACTTTCACTCCATTTCTCAGGAAGGAACACTTCATCACATCCTCCTTTCCCACCTTATTCCAGTATTGAGCTCTCCCCATGGTAGAAGAAGTGAGCATTCTGATTGAGTCTGCCCTTCCCCGAATCACATAATCATGAGGTTAGGACCCAGGCATTATGATTTAGGCAGCATGAACCCAATTATCTCTTGTCTTTTGGGAGAGAACTGTGTCTAGGAAAAGCTAATGCTTGCTCTTGCAAATTCCATGTAGTATGCAGAAGAATCAGGGCTTCTTTTAGGCCCAGCTCATCCACCTGCAATGAGACAGACAGGTCAGAGACCTGAGGGTCTCAAGTCCTAGGATCAAAATAAAGGTAGAAAGACCCTGCTATACTCTTCACTCCAGCTTTACTGGTAAAAATTCTGAGCCTATTTTAATACTTACTGGCTTTTTGTCTGACTTAAATCGGTTAAGTTCCCAAAGATGGGAAGAGTGATTAATTAGGCTCCCTCAAACCTCTTGACAATAGGAGCCATAGAGATTACAATACATGTCTGAGACTACTTAAGAACAAATCCGGATTGTTTCTGGAATGTTGTCATCTACCTAGAGTGTACCCAAAGGCAGAGTAACTCTAAAATCTGCTGATTTTCTCTCCATTTGACAACTCTTTAAGAAAGTTTCTTAAATAATTGCCTATAATGAAGTTAATGGAAAATGAACAAATTACAGCCTGATCATGAAATGGGCTAGAAGTGAACCTAATGAGACAATATGAAATTGCAAAAGACTGTGGAATGAATTACAAGGGTCAGTGGTCATCATTACTTAGATGAACCGTTTGACATGATGAAATTCAACTGTGAAGTGATGATTGATGCAAGAACAAGTATGTAAAAGGAAGGATAGTCACCAGTCTCTGTTTTCATGGAGTTTTAATGTTCATCCTTAATGTAAGAAGAATTTAATTCAGGCCCAAAGATAAAGTCTTTAACTGAAAAAACGGTGGCAAGGCCAATAAGTTACTGAGCTGAGGAAAAAACTCATTTGTCTATGACATTTTAAATGGCTTCTTCTTTTAGATTCTAGATTCTAGAGATATTACCTAAGCCTATGACTCAGGACACTCATTAGAGCTATGCTTTCATGCAATCAAACAGAAATAACAGATTCTCTTGGCATCATTTAGTGAGATCACAGCCTGTCAGTTTGCACTCTGAAACTACTGAGAAAGCAAAACTTTGTTTGGGTTGTGAGAATTCTCCCCGAGTAAGTGTAACTGAGGTGAGAGGGATGTCTGGCAGGTAGAAAGTTTTTTCTTAAATTACTTTGAGGACTAAAACTTGTTAATCACACATCATTTAAGAAGCACAGTCAGAAGATACTTTGGAATTATTCCTGGTTTATCTACATAGCATCAGTAATAATATATAAAGAAAATAGGTTTCTTTCCCCAGTCTGTTGTGTTTGAGTATAAGATTATACTAAGATATGAATTCTTTCCACTGTTATTTAAATATAAATTCAATCAGCCTTGGAAAGCTTCTGACCAGCAGATAGATAGCATAGATGTACAACAAATGGGAAAAGATAATCATGTATTAATTGGAAACAATGAAGAAATTGAGTTTTAGATTATGGGTAAATTAATGAAAGACTGTACTATAGTGGAAAATATACTATTTGAAATGTAAATTATACTTTAGGATATGGATGAAGGGAGTAATTAACACAGAGGAAAATGTAAGCATTGCTTCTAGAAAAGTTTGTTTCAAACAATATAATTCCAGAATGCCTTTTATGTAATAAAGTTTATATATAAAAATGATATATGCTTGGATTTATATCATTAGTTCTCAGGAGCTATTGTTTTTTTTTCCTCTGATAATCTTAAACAATGGAATAAAAAATTGGTACTTTATAGATTAAGCACATAACATGTTTTTACATCTACATTGCCTCTCTCCCTTCTCTCACTATCAATCTTTTACTCCTCCAGGGGTAATCCAGTTTCGAAAAACTAAGATACTATATTGAAGCCACTTAAAGCATCTCTGAAAACAAAACAAAACTGAATGACGTTAACTTTATAATGTTCCAAGAATTAACTTTAATTGTCTCTGTCCTCAGCAATAGCAAAATAATTGACCCTTTGAGGTGAATCAATACTAGTCCTTTTGCTCCTTTGCCAACCTTGAAATAAAAATAATAATAATAAGTTATGGGTATACTGTAGGGGTATTACATTCCTATTGCTGTTGTAGCAAATTATCACAAACATAGTGGCTTAAAACAACACAAGTTCATTACCTTATAGTATGGAAGGTCAGAAACCTTAAAATCCAGGTGTCATAGGGGCTACATGTTTTCTGGAGGCTATAGAGAGGAATCTGTTTCCTTGCCTTTTCCAGCCTCTAGAGCCCTCCTGCACTCTTTGGCTCATGGCCCCTCATTCCATCTTCAAAACTCTCTCTGACTCTGATATCCCTGCCGCCCTCTTATTAGGACCCTTGTGATTACACTGGACCCACTCAGGTAATCCAGGATAGTCTCCCTAATCAGAGGATCCTTAACTTAATCACATTTTCAAAGTCTCTTTTGCCAGGTAAGTTAACATTGATATTCTGAGTATTGGGATATGGACATCTTTGGCAGGAGAGGAGGAAGGTAGTGTTCTATCTACTTCAGTAGCATTTACAAACCTGAGTCTAAATTTAATGTGGTCTAGGGAAGAGAAAGAAAGTAATACAGATGAAAAAAGAAAAAGACCTCTTTGGAAACAGTTTAAGTTCCTTCCTTATCACTAAAACTATAATACAATGAAAGAGGTTAATATAATCCCTATGGGATATTAAATAGGAAATAAGTTCTGTTAAGGCAGAAGCTGGTCTTTTTTTGGAGAGTAATTTTTAAAATTTGGACCATAATGTATTTAAACAATTTATAGATGTGAATTGCCTTCCCTCCCCCATTATCTGCCTTATCTGTCCTTCTGCAGATATGTAAATGGAAGTCAGAGAAAAAATAGAAAAAGAACTTCACATTCAAGAAATTTTATAAAAAGTATCTATCTGACCAGCTTCATGATTATATTCTAGTCCAACTCCTACCATTTCCTATGTAAATTATTATAAGTGTCTAGTTACTGGTGTTTCTTCAAGGCTGTTTCCTACAATCTATCCTACAGATTATTCTTCTTAACACAAGCTGCTTGTACATCATTTTGTTGCTTCAACACCTTAAGTCATACCACTTGACAGACTGATTCATTGGTTAATCATTCTTTCATTCATTAGTTCATTCTACTGATATTTTATTGGCCATTTTCTAGAGTTTATGCTAGACACTGGATGGGGGTGTGTGTGTGTGACAAGCACAAAACAATGTAAATGCGTGAGTTTTTACAGCCTTTTCCAAGCTCACCACCACTGAGAATTATTTTGTTACTTGAGGGAGACAGTAGCCTACTGCTTACTGATAGACAGTGGTCTCAGATTTTCTAAGTTCAGACAGGGCTCAACCATTTATCATTCCTCTGATCTTGATAGATTACTAACTCCTTTGTGCCTCATATCTTTCCTCAATAAAATGAGAATTGTTTTAGCGTTTACATAATGGGGTTTTTGAACCAATCCATGTAAAGTACTGAAATCAGCACCTGACACATAAAGAAGCCCTTAGTAGATGTTAACCATTAATATTTCCCAGTCCTCACTTATTTCTTTAAGGATTTCCTACTAACCAGAGATCCCCATACTTATCCTAATAGTGAGTAAAAGGAAAAGCTGGAGAAGAAGAGAGGCTAGTGGGATTTGCTTTGGCTAAACCACAGGATTTTTCTTGGGAGAGAAAACAGGAAAGAGAAAAGAAACAGAGATGACTAGGAGGTATAAGAAATATTGAAAGTGAAAAAAAATGGGGAAATGATTTTTAAGAACATGCCTTAGTAAGATACTGAGACTTGAGAATTTCTAAGATAATATAGTAGAGACTAAAATTGCTTTTATTTAAGGTTGCCAGATCATTTTTTCATTCATTTTCATTCAGCAAATTATTAATGAGCCAACACTATGTGTCATATCCTGTGCTAGATGGTCATGATAGTCATGAAGAGAAAAACCAAACTAGGTTTCTGTCTGCATTTAGTTTTTGTAGAAGCAGGATGACAAACATTGAATAATCAGACATGCAGATGTTAAATTATTAATGTTGTAATTGCTACAATTGTAAAAGTAGAGGAGTTTAATATACTCAGGATTGTCAATGAAGCTTTCCCTGGAATCTGAAGGATGAGTAAGTGAAGTAGTATAGCCTTTTCTAGGAACTAAAGGAAGAAGTGCAGCTGAGGTACATTCAGTTAGGTGGTGCTTGGAGTGAAAGGAGACTGAATGGGTAGAAAGATGTCAGACCATGTGGGGTTCTGAGGATCTTAATAATGATTTTGATCTTGTCTTTAGGAGAAATGGATTGATATAATCACTTTTACATTGTGAGAGGGTTTTTCTTCAGAGACTGCTTGGAATAGAAGAGGATATGTGAATGGACCAGTAGGTGGCTATTGCATTAGTACTGGTGAGAGCTGATAGTGGCTAGGAACAGCGTAGTGATGTCATAAATGTGGAGAGTATATGGATTTAAAAGCTGTTTAAAAGTGTATCAACAGGTTTCACTAATAATGATGGAGTGGGTGGAGGATCAGTAAGAAAGCACCACGGATGACTCCTAATTTCTGGCTTGAGAAACTAGCTGGACAGACAGCAGCTGTTTCCTGGGAAGACTGGAGGGGACTAGAAACTGTGTAAGATTTATTTTTGACTCATTGAAAACTCTCTCCTCAAAATGAAAACAGAGTTTATCTAGAATTAAAATCATCACCCTACATCACCCTAGGGTTTTCCTGGTGGTGCAGTTGTTGAGAGTCCACCTGCCGATGCAGGGGACACGGGTTCATGCCCCAGTCTGGGAAGATCCCACATGCCATGGAGCAGCTAGGCCCGTGAGCCATGGCCGATGGGCCTGCGTGTACAGAGCCTGTGCTCCACAACAGGAGAGGCCACAACAGTGAGAGGCCCGCATACCACAAAAAAAATAAATAAATAAATAAAATTAAAAAATAAATAAGAGGGAAAATAGAAATATTAAAAATGCATTTGATTAATTCATAATAAGTCAAGAAAGAAGAAAAAGGAAATAAGCAAAAGGGAAAAATGGAAAAGAGTAAGCTGATAGATCTAGATCCAAATATACCAGTGATACCATTTGAAGATGTGGGCTTCCCTGGTGGTGCAGTGGTTGAGAATCCGCCTGCCAATGCAGGGGACGCGGGTTCGTGCCCCGGTCTGGGAGGACCCCACATGCCGTGGAGCGGCTGGGCCCGTGAGCCATGGCCGCTGAGCCTGCGTGTCCAGAGCCTGTGCTCCGCAAGGGAGAGGCCACAGCGGTGAGAGGCCCGTGTATGGCAAAAAAAAAAAAAGAATTGGAGAATCCATCTAAAGAAGCTAGAAAATAACAGCAAATCAAACCAAAATACAAGAGAAGAAAATAAATAATAAAGATAAGATGCACAAGCAATGAAATAGAAAAATTAACGATAGAGGACTCAACAGAACTAAATTTAGTTCTTTAAAAACACTAAGAAAAAAATGTTTTAAATAACAAAACTGATCAAGAAAAAATGAAATTACCAAATCAAGAATTTTAAAAATGGAACATCATTACATATTCTAGTATACAAAGATAAGAGAGAGTATAATGGACAACTCTATTCCAGTAAGTTAAACATTTAGATGAAGTAAACAAATTTCTTAAAAATGTAATTTTCCAAATTTGTCTTGGGTAGAAATGGAAAATGTGAATAATTTTATACTTATTTAAAAATTTGAATACGGCATAAAAGCCATGGTTTCACATGTGAACTTTTCTAGACGTATACATAAACTCTTTCAGAAAATAGAAAAGTGATTGCTGGTATAAGGTCAGCATAACCATGGATCCAATATCTGACAAGGATTTTATAAGAAGGACAAATTGTATACTAATGTCTCTCATGATCATAGATGCAAAAACCCTAAACAAAATATTAGCGTATCAAATCCAATAATAAGTAAAAATGATAATATACCATGATCATACTGATATATCTTCAAGAATGGAAAGCTGGTGGGACATTAGTAAAACATTTTATTCTAGACTCCCTTTTCCAAGCCAGGGCTCCTTCTCAGCTGAATTCTGAATGATTTGCCTCTTTTGCTTCTTGATTTTTCCAATTTCCTTTTTTTATATTATCATATTTCCTTTCCCTTGCCTTTCAGAAGTCTTCTTAATCTTAAAGTCTGTAACTGTGCCTACCAACCACAATTCCAAATCTCCTTTAACAATACTCAGGCAGCCTTGAGTAAACAGTTTCGGGCATACAACTCTCCCTGTTGGAGCAATTTCTGAGTTCCCTAACTCAGCCTGTTCTAGTGAAGTATATTTCTGTATGGCTTCCTATGTTCCCTCCAACTGGAGCTGAACAAACTCATAAACCTTTTGAAACTTGCATTAGGATGGAAATTATGTTATAAACACTGCCCAGCCAGCTACATTGTCTTCAATAGGGTTACACAGAAAACAGAATCTGAAGTAAAAGTTTATGTGCCTGCTTTTTTATTGGTGATTGCAACACCACAGGAGCTGAGGTCTGAGGGACCACAGTCACCCTAAAGCAACTATACTCTGATAAATTTTTTTTTTAAAAAGCATAAGCAAATAGCTTTTGCTTCAGGTTCTGAGTTTTTAAAGGGGGAGAACAGATATACATGAGTGAGGCAGCCACAGCTTTGTAACAAGGATAAGTTTTTGCTTTGGCTTGCTGGATGTTTTCATAGAAGCAGTATGGAGCTGCTGCATCTCAAATAGTCCAAACCAGGAGGACATTGAGAGAGAATTTATTCTGGTTCCCTCTGACCCCTTATCTCTCACTGGTCAAAGTTTTCCCCATGGGGGATTAATTTGCCTTCACTTCTAGGTGTCTCACCTGACTGTCTCAGCTCCCATCAGGAAGCCAAATTCCTCCACCTGTTGCATGGAACTTTTTTTGAGTCGGAGGTAGTGGGATGATTAAGCCTCACAAAATTTAGCATTAGATTGTTCTGCTATAGTTGGGACAAGATCCACCTAAAGTCAGTGGATTTACAGTAGCTGGGACCAAAGAATTGGTCTAGGAACTGTAGGTGAGCTTGAGATCTGTGGTGACAGTAAGCAGTGCCCCATATATGCATATAGCCTGACTCTGCCTGTTAAACTCCAGAAGTACATTCCATGCTTCCAGTGTTGCCTTTCTAATGAACAAAATTATTTGCTGATGTATAATTTGATGCTCAAGAACACTGTTAGATAGACTCTGTTTTTTTGCCTATTCCATACTACTACATTTTTAAAATCTGGAACATACCTCCTAGCAGAGCACCTTCAAGTTAATATCCCTAAGTAATTTATCATTCAAAAAATAAATCACATATTGAAATTCAGAATATATTAGTAAGACCAATGCTAACAGCAAGATTTATCAAAACCAGAAATTCTACCCCAACACATTTTGTTTCATATTTTATAGCACTTCTTAGAGTACACTGGCTAGTTGTGTTAACCTATCTTGAGTGCCCTATGCACTTCTCAGACACTGTAAAACTTGGTGTGGTGACTAAAACTGGATAAAGTTTATATGATTATAAATAATAGTCTCTGTAAAATGAAATACCTTTAAAAAAGAGTGGAAGCAGAGAATCGGTAGTTAGAAGTAAGGAATAAAAATGACCAATATGCTAGTTGGTTTTCATGTTGTTTAACACTTCTCTTTTACAGACAAGTTACAATGGAACTGGAAATTATGTTATTACATAAGACATGGCTACTTCTGTTCCTTTTAGCATCTCCATTAACTGTGTTTAGAAAATGGATTAGAATTTAACTTGTCACTGATGGCTCTTAGTAAAGCTGGGAAAGAGTTGCTTTACGCTTTCCATGCAGCAGTCCCAGTGGGCCTGTGAAGAGTATTATGTTTTTCCAACTCTTGGCATAATATTCTAAGAAGATGCCAATGCTTAGCCAAAACAGTTACATTAGAAAAATTGAATGTTTGAAAGAAGCCAGTGCCACTTTTCTTGGGTAAACAGAGCATCCCTAGAAGGGAGCTTGCCTGGTGCTGGGCAGTGATGTGTGTGGGCAGCTGATGGTGAGTGAAGGGTACTGAGTAAAGAAGCTGGCTCCTCCAACTTGTACAAACCAAATACCTGATGCTCACATATACAAAATAACTCCATTGCTATATTCATGATCCCTGCCAAACTAGTATATCCCAGTACTTTAGTATATCTACACTTGTAATCTGGGCTGCAGTTAAAATGTTGATCCCTAGACCTCACTCCATATCTATTAAATTTGCAATAATTTCTTTAAGCTATTTTTTTTCATGTAAACCAAAGTTTGGAGACTATGAATTGGCTTAGAATATAGAGGTTAAGAGGTTATCCCCTAGGGGTTAAGAACATGGACCCTGGATTAAGTCTACCTGGACTCATTATGTATGTTGAGATGATAATCTTACTTCCTTTATGAGCCTTTAGCTCAGCATATAATGTGTGCTGAATGATGCCGGCTGTAACGACAATTGTCAAAGCATAGCTCCATACTGTCAATGCCTTTGCTCCTTGTGTGCTACCTTTTAATAAATTTGTTTCCACTTTACTAATACCCTGAATGACCATTTTAAATGGCTTTCAAACCTGCAGAGTTGGGAGTGTTTTTAATTGAAAAAAAATTAGTATTCTGCATTTTTTTGGAGTCAAGGGCCTATTTATTACGGTCTAGTTACATCTCTACACATGGGAAAGCATAGAATTACTTAAATAGTAACATCATTGTTCAGCTCTGTTAAATGTCAGAGGAACATAGACTGAGTTGCTCCCAAATAACTGGGACTCAGTAAGCAATTCAGGATTCTTTGAAGCTTCAAAACAAGTGAAGAATAACTTAGGTGGAAGGAAACTGGGTGAGGAATGAGGAGCCCCACTAAAAAGAGAATCTGAGCTATTTTCAAGCAAACAAATTATTGGAGAGTACAATATACTACATTATTCACATACTCCATTATGCCTCTGACTTCAATAAATAATTGACCCTCCATAAAATGAATACCTACCATAAGTTTCAGTCTGAGCTGAAGAATGTATTGTATATAATGTTCTCAATCAAATTTTCAACTCTAAATGATTTTAACTGATTTAAAGTAAAATGAAACCGTGGTGTTTTAGATGCAATTGTGAGTTCTCAGATAATCACAATATTCTTAGTCTCAAGGTCCCCAAAACTCCAAGAATTGCCTAAGCAGTAATATATTTCTTACTTATCTTCACACTCTAAATGCATTTTGTTTTCCTTCCCTGCTCTTGGACTATTGAAAATCATTACCATTGCAGCAAAACTAATTTTTGTGCCATTACAAATACTGACATTTATTCTTAATGACTACAAGGGTGGAAGCCAAAAAGCAATTGCAATAGATTATACACAGAAAGTTCTTTTAGTCACAATTATGGTATTTGTGTAAATTTTAAAATCCGTAATTGTGGATGTCTCAAAAGACAAATTCTCAGTTATCATTAAAATACAAATAATTTCCTAAAACAAATGTTTTTCTAAAACAAGATCTGGAACTTGCAACTAATTCTGGCCCTCAAAATGTTGTTCTTTTTTCCTAGATCCCAATGTAAATGGTCACCTTTTAGCAACTACCCTCCCCCAAAATGTAGCAAAAATTTCCTTGCATTCTGAGTCCTTGAAACAAATTATCTTATTAAAATAAAGTTTGATTTCATATAAACTCCCTATGGTCTACCTAGAATTTAAAATGTGGTTCTCTTCTGAAGCACTTTGGTGCTATTATGTTTTACTGAATTGATTGTAAAATCTTCTAATGGCCTTCCTGCCAGCTTACTTGTTTCTCTCTCTGCTTTCCTTACCTTTCCCTTTGCCTGGGTTATGGGAGACTCAGGTATTTAATCAGGAAGAGAATGGGTTCTGAGTTTGTTTTTGTTTTCTCTTTATAAATCAATTCCTATTTCTAAACAAACTTAGCCTGTAGAAAGATAAGCTCCTTGCTCTTATACCTCATGGCCAAATTTCTTATAGAAATGGACAAATTGACTACTATGGGGTTATTGGAATTGCAACATTGGTCAAAGCTTAGCCACCACTTCTGATGGGAAGTGTTTTTGATACTTGCCATCTAGATTTGGAATAATTTTTCTTGATCCTCCATAGTACCTTGTATTTTTTCTTTTAATGCAGTTGTATCACATTGTACTGTAAATCCTAACTATTTATCTGTAGTCTCTATTAGGCTACAATTTTCATAAGGGAAAGAAGGGTCTGCCTTGCACTTAGCACAAAATCTGGCACAAAATTTACCAATATTTGTGTATAAAATTAATAATGAAAAATCCCTGTCTGCTTGACTTTAAGTCAATTGAGAAGGAAATTAAGAAGGAAACTAAGAAGGAAACAGAAGGGAAAGTCCTGAGTGGTGGGCAGGACATTTAACATCATTATTTACACTGTTATCTTAAATGTACCTTGTGAAATACATCTTAACTTCTACAATGAGAGATTTGAACTAGAGATCATTGTCAGCTCTGAATGTCTAATAATAATTTTTCTGTTCCTTACAGTTAATTTGAACAGGAGGGGCAAAGGCAAGCTAAATGAATGTGCAGCCTTGCAAATGTGCATGGATGTATTATTAATGAGAGGAAGGGAGGAGGAAAGGAGCAGAGGAAGCAAGGAGAAGAGAGAGCAGACACACTCTGAAATTTTGATTTGGGGAAGGAATTATTTCATATATAGCAATTGAATCAGCTCAGACATGCCAGGTATAATTGTTAATCTCACAAAAATCACAGCTGAAATGAAAATAGATCTGAACCAATACCCTACCTCTGATAAGAAAAAGCTTGAATAAAACAATGGGAAAGTTGGGCAGGAGGTAGACTGTGTAGCATATAAGGCTTAATTTGACCACCAGGGGGCAATAGGGTATTTTCTTATTTAAAATATAATGTATCTAAAGGAAAAACTTAATTTAAAATTGTTTTTCAATAAGTCACTTTTATTCAATGCCCACTGTGTGCAGACCCTTGAAAAATATGTTGAGGAAATTCCTTAAGAAATAATGTACACAGTTCATAGGCATTTAAATTGGAATAATTATTAAATCCGTCGTCAGTTCTATGTTACCTCATTTAAGTCAGTGACTCCTAATTCAGTTTAAACCAATATGAATGCCTCTTATAACAGCAATCCATAATTTCTTTTTTTTTAATTGAGATATCATTGACATATAACATTATGTTAGTTCCAGGTATACAACAATGATTCAATATATGTATATATTGTGAAATGCTCAGCACAATAAATCTAGTTAACATCCATCACCACACACAGTCACAATTTTTTTTTCTTCATGACAACTTTCAGGATCTACTCTCTTAGCAACTAAACTATAATTCCTTAAGCGACATTCTACTTTCTTTGTGCAAATGCTCTCTGAATAAATGCCAATAACTAACCGAGGGCTAATTCTCTTCTCCAGTATTCAAACTACTTCTGCTTCAGATCATAAAAAGGAAAATCTTTGGGGTTTATGTTTACAGGAAATCATGATTTTTTTCATGTGGAGGAGCACAATCAAAATTTAGACCTGGAAGTATAAAGAATCATTGAAACCAGCTGTTCTGACCCCATTTTTTTCAAATAAAGCAACTGAGAAGAAAAATGTCTTCTCCAAGATCACACTATTTTCTAGTGCTGCACTGCCCGGTGTGGTAGCCACTAGCCACACATCATTTTTTTAATTTAAATCAATTTTAAGAGAATAAAAATTTGTAAAACCATTCCTCAATTCCACTAGCCATATTTCAAATGCTCAGTAGCTCCATATAGCTGATGACTATTGTATTAGGCAGATATGGAACATTTCTATCACTGCAGAGAATTCTTTTGGAGAGCCCTGGATTACAGAAAGAGCTGGAATAAAACCAGGTCTCTTGAGATGATGGGCCAGAGAAATTGAATTAGAAAAGTGTGGGGTGAGCAAACACAAAGAAAACTATAGTTTCAAGAAGGAAATAATACAACAGAGGTGTTAGACAAATGGAAACTGAAAAGGGTCCATTAATTCTGACATTTAGCAAATCATTTTTCACAGTTGTATACAGTGCCTGCTCACTTCCCAGAATCCTAACATAACATGATTTTCCAGAGAGGGAAGGCAATTGTAACAAAATGAACTTACTGAATTATAAGACATGATAATACATAATTTCAGTTAATCGGCATTGAAACGTACAATTTTAATTTTTGTAGTGTAAACTTTGCAAAATGGTTGTGAAAATATACACTGAAAGAAAGGTAAACTAATAGAGCAACTTATGGAGACAGCCACCACAGCCTGTGTGTCCTTTGCACAATACTTTATTCCTATAAGATACTCTAATAGTGACTCTGACAAGAGTATTTCAGTGGGAAATTCCAGAGTAGAATGAAAAAACGAATGGGGAGGAAGTGAGACATCACGTAGGAGCTGTTCTTTTAAGGTGGTAGAGAAAAGAAAGAAAGAACGGTAGCCTACGGAAGACCAGGAGTTTGTTGCCCTGCACTGTCTACTTTAAGATTAACAAATGACCTTCAGACTGGTTCACAAATCTTAAGAAACTAAATGCAAAACTTTCTAGGTTTGTGCATATGTACTTTTTTCTGTAAATGGAGTGTGTAGCATATCTACAGTTTAGTCTAATGAGAGAATTTGAGGATAAAGAAAAAGCAGAAAACTGAGCAAAGTTCCTGAGGAAAGAGGTAACAATAGGAATCAGGAAGAGAGGGGGAAAAGTAGATCTTAAGGAAGAGTAAAAAAGCCTCAATTTGGTCATCTTAGGGAAGAAAGGCTGTATATGCAGAGACAGTCTTAAATAATCATATTGAGAAGTCCTGCAAAACTGTTTACAGAGCTTTAAATTTCTTCTTGGTTTCACCTAGGGGTTCTCCAAATATTTTTGCCTCTACATAGAGAAATGTTTCTGTTAAACAATATATTACATTTCATGGCAAATGTCTAAAATCACTAATTGTAAACTAATTTATCAACAAATACTAATTAAGCCCTTAATATAAGCCGATTACACTCAGTACTATGTTTTAATTTCTTACACATGTTTACTTGTACCAAGGCCAGAACTATGCAAAGAAAGACCACATGCAGTATGACTTTAATAATTTATACATTTAGTACACTTGGGAATCTTACCTTTCTTTCCTACTCATCTTGCATAATTTATTTTCTGCCTTTATCTAGCGTGCCCAAAATCCTCATTATACTTTACATTAAATAGCCACAGTTCCTAGGAAGCCTGTCTACTTACAGTGTGGTACTATTCCCTTTAACCTCTCTATATTTATTCTATTCTAAAGTAGGTGTCTGGAAATTGCGTTCTTGTTCTTATTGTTCTGATTGTTCCTTAATAATCTGTAATAAAAAATCTAATAACAATAAAACATAACATTTATTAAGTAGTAACTATAAGTCAATGAGCTTTATATACATTGTATCGTTTAATCACCCCAATGACTTTAGACGTTGGTACATTATTATTTTGTTTTACAGATAACATATACAACAGTTCTTGAATCTCCAGAGCTCATACTGAGACACCGTGGTAAGAACAATACATTCACTGACCCCTTGGGTGTTACATTCTGAGAAGAAGATGTAAATTAAACAAGTAGTGACATAATTAATAACTAAATTAGAATAAGTAATATGAAACCCCATAGCTTGGGTGATTAACTTGATCTGGTAGAAGGCAGCAGAGAGTTTCCTAAGGATTTTTAAAATGAGGGATAAACCGTTGAAGGGAAAATAAAGCAAGAGGCAAAATGGCTTGACAAACATTGGAGAAGAATCTGACTCAGAAAGAAGAATGAAACAATAGTTAATTCTTTCAGTTTTCTATAACATGGTTGAAAGAAAAAAACCTGATTTATTTGCCATTCATGAACATTTGATTTAGATGATTAGCTATTTACCTTAGCTGATGTTTGTTATGCATTAGAAGAGATGGTGTTGGCAAGATATGAACCCTCCTGTACTGTTGGTTCATTCAAGATTTGCTCCCTCCATCACCTGTAATACTGGGGCATGGGGAGGTAGGGGTCCTGAAGGACAATTACATTCTGTTTCTGGAAGGGATACAGCTACTTCTGGAAGAGAGTTGTCTGCAGAGGGGATGTTGACTCAAAGTGAAACACACAACTTAAGAGTTGTGAGTTTAAGTTTTATTCAGGGATCTTAGGGAGGACGATAGCCCAGGAGACAACTACTCAGTAGCTCTGAGGAAATTGTTCCCAAGAGGTAGAGGAGAAGCCAGTTTACATATGATTTTTGGCTAGGGAATACATGCAGTCAAGCACACATTTTGGTAAAAGACTACTGCTAGTCACAAAGAACAGATATCTCAAGTTAATGATTTTAGTGCTTTTCAATGTATGGGAAGATGCAAGATTCTGGGTTCATTAAAATTCTTCCTGAGGTATACATCTAACTATCTGTGGGACCTGTTTACCCAAAGCACAGAGTGCCTCATCCTGTTTTTCACCCTGAATTCCTCTCAGGGTATGTTGTTGGTCAGAGACTGCAGTGGCTAACAACTTAATCCTTGTAGAACCTGGTGGTGAACAACACATTTTGTTTTTCTTGGTTTACAGGGGTTTACAAGATGGAGCCTGCAGGTAGACTTCCTTGAATGTGAGAATGGAGTTTGGAAGGATGTGTAGGTGAATTTCTCAGGCTATGGCTATAAATGCAGTATTCACTTAAGAGAAGAGCCAATTGAATATTGGGTGACTATGTGGAAATTTCTCTCATTTCAGGTGATGTGAAAAGATAGGGATGCCAGCCATCTCTTTGCAGAGTCATCTCTTGAATAGTTGTTTTGTGAAATCTCTGGCTCCAAGTCTGTCTTTTCTTCAGATGGGATAAAGGGATAAAGCAGCAGTCACGGGGAGAGGTGGGACATTATTTATATCTTCATATTGGTGTGATGACTTCCTGGGAAATTATGTATTAAATTTATTTTCAATTAATTTTATGTTTTATTAAAGTAAAACAAACATGGATTAAAAAGTTAAATATTCCTAAAAGGCATGTATCAAAACTCTCTCATTTTCTTGACTTTAGGCAGGCAACCCTTTAAATCGTTTTAGCTGTTTCATCTATAATCTTCTTCCAAATTTACAAATAGTATCTGGATACTGCTTTTTTTTTGATTCATCAATTTTAGATACTATGTATCACATTTCTACTATGGGAAATTAGCATTTTCCCCCTCTTTCACCCCCTGCCCATGCAAACATCCTGCCAATGTTGCTATATGACACTGATTAAACCCACATTGTTTGCTTTGATAATAAGATTCTGCTAAGTCAAGGAGAGTACCATAATCATATTTCCTTATATATATGTGATTTTGTTTTTTCTCGGGTTAATATTTAAATAACTTTTAAATTTTCTTATTTTTTTAACTGTTGACTAAGTGTTCTAGTACTCTTCAAAATTTCTGTAAACTACCACATGTACCTCCACCTCCAGTCTGAACTGGTTCTCTTGGGGCCTGCAGTGTATCTCTCATTCTGGCACTTTGTTCTATTTTGAAACCCTGTTTATTAGATCCCAGGAACATTTTTGTACTGTCCTCTCCTTGGAAAAATCACATTTTTCAATAATTTCTTAAGTAAGAATACATAGATGGAAAAGTACATGGAAAATAAAGTTTTGAGAACTCCCATGTCTGAAAATTATTTATATCCTTCTCATATTTACTGATGGCTTAGCTGTGTCTAAAATACTAGATTGGAGTTCATTCTTCTCTAGACATTTGAAACTTACCACTCATTGCCTTCTGGATTCCAATGCAGCAACTGATAAATCCCATATAATTTATAGCCCAATTCTTTGTTGTGTTGTGGTTTTAATCTACAGATTTTATTAGAATTTCACTAGTTTTTCCACCAATGTCACATTTCTGATTCAGGATACAATCCAGAATTCCACATTATACATACTTGTCAAGCCTCCTTGGTCTCTATATTCTATGACAATCCCTTGGTCTTTCTTTGCCTTTAGTGACTTTGACAACTTTAATGAGTATGGACCAGTTATCTTGTAGATTATCCCTCTATTTGAGTTTTGTGTGTTCTCCTGACTAAATTGAATTTATGAATTTGGGGGCAAAATATTGCATGTCTTATTATTGGTGATGTTAATTTTGATCATTTCATTATGTTGGCCTCTGTCAGGATACTCCACTGTAAAGTTGCTAGTTTTTCTTTTGTAATTAATGCCTATTTTGTGACTAGATTCTTTGAGAATATGGGAATATCCTGTTTCTCATTATAATAATACTTTATTTCTTATACAGCACTTTGGGATTTATAAACAATTTTTTGAAAAGATAATACAGAGAGTCCTATATACCTTCCCTCAGCCCCACAAACACACACACACACACACACAGTTGCCCCTACTATTTACATCTTACATTAGTATGGCACATTTGTTATCATTAATGAACCAATGTTGATATAATTATTAACTAAAGTCCATAGTTAATTCAAATGTCTTTAGTTTTCAACTTAATGTCCTTTTTTTCTGTTCCAGGATCTCATCCAACTTACCATATTTACGTTTAGTTGTCATATCTTTAGGCTTCTTTTGGATGTGACAGTTCCTTAGACTTTTCCTTGTTTTGATGTCCTAAACAGTTTTGAGGAGTAGTGGTCAGGTAAATTGTAGGTTGTTCCTCTATTGGAATTTGTCTGATGTTTATCTCTTAGTCTGCAGGTATGAGATTTGGGAGGCAGATCACAGAGATAAAGTGCTATTTCCATCAAGTCATTTCAAGAGTGCCTACTATCAGCATGATTTATGACTGTTGATGTTGACCTTGATCACCTGGCTGAGGTAGGATTGTCAGGTTTCTACACTGTAAAGTTACTCTTTTTCCCCTTTTCCATACTGTACACTTTGTTAAATTTTTTTTTTTTTTTTGCTGTATGCAGGCCTCTCACTGCTGTGGCCTCTACCATTGCGGAGCACAGGCTCCGCACAGGCTGGCCGCCATGGCTCACGGGCCCAGCCACTCCGCGGCATGTGGGATCTTCCCGGACCGGGGCACGAATCCGCGTCCCCTGAATTGGCAGGCGGACTCTCAACCTCTGCGCCACCAGGGAAGCCCCATACTGTACACTTTGGAAGGAAGTATCTATGTGTAACCCATACTTAAGTGGTAAGGAATTATGCTCCCTCTCTTTCAATATGGAGATCTATATAAATTATTTAAAATTCTTCTGCATGGGAGATTTTTCTCTTCTCCCACATTTATTAATTTATTCAATCATTTATTTATATCACTATGGACTCATGGATATTTTATACTTTGGGTTATAATTCAACACTACTTTACTTATTTTGTTGCTCAGATTGTTCCAGCTTCAGTCATTATTAGCTTTCAGTTGGCTCTCATGTCCCTTTGTTTTGACATACCCCCATTACTGTGAAGTTTTTTGAGCTTTATTACTTTCTGGCACTGCAAGATGCTCCAGACTCATCTTATATTTTTCCTGCCCCAGACCTACAATCAACCATCTCTCAAAGGAACCCTGGTTGATTTTATTGGAGAATGATATTACACCCAAGATTTGGGCAAAAGGTATGTAACTCAATTTTTTTCTGTCTGGGAGCTTTAAAATCTTATCTTTATCTAAAAATTCTAGTATTTCATGGTGATTTTCTTTGTTGAGGAACTATTTCCACTTAAACTGATTGGCCCTTTCTGGGCCCATTCACTTGGGAGACTTGGGCCCTTCAATTCTGAGAAATTTTCTTGTATTATTTATTTGATGATTTACTCTCACTTGCTCTCTATTCTCTCTTTCTGGAAACTGAAGTTTAGACCTTTGGAATTTAGTCTCTTATTTTATCTTTAATATGCTGTTGTCTCTTTCTTTGTGTATACTTGGTCATTTCCACAATTTTATTATACAGACTCTTCCATTATCATCATCATCATCTATCATAGATTAAGATTCCAAGAGCTCTTTCATATATTGTTCCTTTAAAAGAGTACATCCTATCTTTGTTCCATGGATATATCACTCACTCTTGTTTCCCACGTTAATTATATTTTCTTTGAATTTTCTTCTGTGCCTTACTCTGTCTCTACCTTCACAAAGTTACTCTGTTCAAAAGACTTGTTTCAGTTCCTCTCTGCCATGATGAAATCATTCCTCAAATGTCCAGTGATTCTTGTTTAGTGATCACTAAGTAAATAACCAGATACACTATACATTTATACATGTGTTTGAGGGTTAGGGAAGTAAATCTTGTGGACTAGAAGACTTTATTCTAGGATGATCCAGTAATCAGTTAACTATTTTGTTGAAGACATGAATATACCAGTATCAATGGGTATGTCCTGGGATAGGTCAGATTTTCCAGGAGAAGATCCTAGAATCTCCCTTCTGAAATATAAAATCTGACTACCAGAATACTGGGTGTTGATTAAGGGAAATTACCTGGAGCAAAGGGGAGAGAGTCTCATCGTTTAGAATACAAACTTTTATTAAAGGTCTTCTTTTCAGTCTAGCACCTCTCTGTATTCTTCTCTGTGTTTAATATTCCAGATTTCAAGACTTTACAATCCAAATTTTCTAGAGAATGTACTTCCTACCATGAGTTGAGGAAGGGGCAGTTAGCAGGGTGGGCTAGATTTAGACCTCTGGTGGCCTACAGATTTTCAAACAACTTCCTGTTTTCAGCACACAACCTAGCCCAGTTGCAAGATAACCAGGTCTCCCTAATTCCTGAGATTTTCCTAGTTGCCTGCAGTGATGATTATCTTGACTTTCACCAGTATTACTCTTGATAGACAAGAAATCTAATGCATTTGAGGAAACAAATTAGAATTTAATACTGTAACTGTTCAAATGGTTGTTCTTCAATCTGAATTTCTTGCCTGATAATTCTAACTTAGATGGGGAGAAATGTTTATTGATAAATTTAGTTTTGCTTTTGTACGTTCTTAAATCTTTAGAGGTTACACATTTTTCTTCTAATTTGCTGTGTAGTGAGGGCATCCAGTCTAATTAAAATGTCAATTGCAGATGTGGACATGGCATGGCAGAAGTTGCTGATCATCCCCCAATATTTATTCTTACTTTTCTACATTAGTAGAAACCTCAACTTTTGGCTCACGGAATAGACATCAGAATAAACTCTACATTCCTCAGCCTTCCTTGCAGCCAGTTGTGTCTATGGGGTTAAGTTTTGGCCAACATGTTATGAACTCAAGAATGTGTAAAGTAAAACTTTTGGATTGTAACCTTTAGTGGAATGGTCATGAACTCCATTTTCTCTATTCCCTTTTACTGCTATCTGGAATACAAATGTGTTGGTGAGCCATCTTGAATCATGCAAACAATTGTATAATACAGTAGAGATGGCAGATCAACAAAATTGAAAGAGCCTGATTTGGTGATATTTTGTAGCCCTGAACTCCTTATGCCTAGGTTATTAGGTTTGAGAGAAATAAATTTCTACCATGCTTAAGCTACAATTTTTTTAGCTTTTTGTTACAGCAGTCAAATCCTATTTTTATATATGGCCTGCGTATATTCAACTGTTTCACATATGGGCACACAAATTATAATGGAACATTCAGATAAGTGACAACAAATTGTGATTTTTGTATTTTTCTCTGTTTTGTGTTTTATTATCTCACTTGAAAATATTCTGGATTTCTGCCAAGACTGGTTAGAAATTACTTGATAGATGAATGTTGGATTCAAAATTGCAAAATGGAATGCATTGTGATCAGGAACATTTTGCACACAAACTCCAGATGTGTCTATGATTTGTCTAATATGACTCTTGGTACCACAGAAAACTATTAAATAAATATAGGCACAAAAGAGTCCACCTTATACTATATGAATGTGTTTTCCAAATGAGAAGTTTGACATATGTTTCCTTGCTGATTTCCTATATTTAATTTGGCTTTTCTGATAGTCTTTGTTGACTATGCCTACCTTTGCAACATTTTGGGGAAGAGTCAAACTGGGACACTGTGTACATATGCATATATTCCAAGGAATCTGAGAAATTGGAACTGGTTTAGTAATTTATCAACTGATAATTAAAGCTCTAAAAGAATTTTTGTCCACTTTTTTATAGAGGACCCCAATTGACTCTTACCATCTATGGCCTGTTCCTTCAATTCTGAGAACCCTTAAGAATCAAGACATTTATTTGGTTCCTCTGCAACTGTTTAAACAACTTTTTACAGTTTTATTCACTGTCCAAATTCTTATAGTTCTGGAACTTGGGACAGAATTGAAGACTGTGGCAAGGTTTTCTTGGAACAGTTCTAGGTAATTCAAACATATAGTCAGAACCATAAGTAGAATACTATACAAATAAAAATAATGATAAGAAACTGATTTTGGCTTTGCAGCACTGTCTTTTTTTTTCTGGCTGCATTGGTCTTCGTTGCTGCTCATGGGCTTTCTCTAGTTGCGGTGAGTGGGGGCTTCTCTTCTTTGTGGTGCACAGGCTTCTCATTACGGTGGCTTCTCTTGTTTCAGAGCACGGGCTCTAGGCTCACAGGCTTCAGTAGTTGCAGCACGCGGGCTCAGTAGTTACAGCACGTGGGCTCTAGGGCGTGTGGGCTTCAGTAGTTTTGGTGTGCAGGCTCAGTAGTTGTGGCTCACGGGCTCTAGAGCACAGGCTCAGTAGCTGTGGAGCACAGGCTTAGTTGCTCCACGGTATGTGGGATCTTCCCGGACCAGGGAGCAAACCCATGTCCCCTGCATTGGCAGGTGGGTTCTTAACCACTGCGCCACCAGGGAAGTCCCTGCAGTACTGTTTTGATGTAGGTAGGTGAGGATGATAAAAACTGAAAAGAAAGTATTATTGATGGAATGTTTGTGTCCTCCTCCCCCCCAAAAAAAATTATATGTTGAAACCCTACTCCCCAATGTGATGGCATTAGGAGACAGGACCTTTGGGAAGTGATTAGGATTAGATGAGGTCATAAGGGTGGAGCCCTCATGAATGGGTTTAGTGACTTTATAAGAATCATAAGAGAGTTTTCTTCTTCTCTCAGTTCTTCACCATGGGAAGATACAATGATAAACCTGCAATCTGCAGTCCAGAAGAGGGCTCTCACCACAACCTGACTATGCTGTCACCTTCCAGCCACCAAAATTGTGAGAAATAATTTTCTGTTATTTATAAGCCACCAAGTTTCTGTTATTTATAAGCCACCAGTTAGCAGCCCTAACTGACTAAGACAAAAAGGATCATAGGCATTTGCTTGTGATATTATACATGACATGTGGAAAGTTAACTAGCATTTGCTAAAGAAAATATGGTCTTTTTAAAAAAATTTTTTTTCCTTGTGATGAGAACTCTTAGGATTTACTCTCTTTAAAATTTATTTATTTAGTTAGTTTCGGCTGTGTTCGGTCCTCGTTGCTGTGCGTGGGCTTTCTCTAGTTGCAGCGAGCAGGGGCTACTCTTTGCTGCGGTGCACGGGCTTCTCACTGCAGTGGCTTCTCGTTGCAGAGCATGGGCTCTAGGAGTTTATTAATTAATTAATTTATTTTTGCTGTGTTGGGTCTTCGTTTCTGTGCGAGGTCTTTCTCTAGTTGTGGTAAGCGGGGTCCACTCTTCATCGCAGTGCGCGGGCCTCACTATCCCGGCCTCTCTTGTTGCAGAGCACAGGCTCAGTAGTTTCTACTTTCCTCCCCAATAGATGATTTTTTTCCACTCTACCTCAGCTACTAATTCCCACACTCACATTTTGTATCTTGTCATAGCTAGCAATTGTTTGTTTTTCTCTGTAACGTTTATCTGACCTGCTAAACGTCAGTTGCTTTTTTTTTTTTTTTTCTGTCTTGTACCACCAGAATGCATGCTACATGACAAGGGAGACTTGTTTATCCCCTGTTATAAGGTGCTTAGAACAGAGGTTGTAATATAGTAGCTACCCAGTAAATTTGTTAAAGGAATGAACACCAAGCATGCCCCCAGTCTACTGTGTGCTTCTTGGAAGAATGTGGTGATTCACCATAGAAACAGATCATAGGGGGCTTCTCTGGTAGCACAGTAGTTAAGAGTCTGCTTGCCAATGCAGGGGACACAGGTTCGAGCCCTGGTCTGGGAAGATCCCACATGCTGCGGAGTAACTAAGCCCGTGCTCCACAGCTACTGAGCCTGTGCTCTAGAGCCTGTGAGCCACAACTACTGAGCCTGCATGCCACAGCTACTGAAGGCCGTGCGCCTAGAGCCCATGCTCTGCAACAAAGAGAAGCCACCGCAATGAGAAGCCCGCACACCACAACAAAGAGTAGCCCCCGCTCACCGCAACTAGACAAAGCCCGCGCACAGCAATGAAGACAACACAGCCAAAAATAAAAATAAATAAAATAAATTTATTAAAAAATAGATCAAGTGGATGTTTGACTACAAAATAACGATTATTAATTTTTAGGTATGATAATTGTATTGGGTTGTATTTTTTAGAAGTTCTTATCATTCAGAGACACATATGCCAATTTTTTTTGGATAAAATGATATGATATCTGGACTAGTTTTAAATTAACCCAAGGTGAGAGGGTGGGTATAGACAAACTAAAATTGGCTACTAGGCTGAGTGATGAGTACATAGGAGTTTATTAAAGTTTCTTTGTATTTTTGTATATATTTGAAAATTTTCATAACAAATGTTATGATTTAAACAAACAAACAAAATACATGTAACAAGACCTTTTCTGTGAATCATGGATGAAACATGCTGTTTCTGACATGGTTTGCACAGAACTAGTGTTAACTTAGTTCTACTTTATTCTTCTGTCCAATGCCTTGGAATGTAAAATTTGAGCCTCTTATAAATATACATGATTTCTTTTCCCTTTTCCTCATTTTTATTGTCCTTCTGACATGTGTTGTAGGGATCCTTTTTTTTTTAAAGGAAAAGTCACTATTTTTGAACAAGATCGGGTTATAAAATGAATGTTCTCTGATGTAACAAAATTTTCCAAACTCCCTTTGGGAAAGAAGGTCAAACACTTCCTTCTTTCACCCACAAACCACCCTGCCGTGCACTAGTTTTCCAAGATATGCATAACTGTTCCTCTGTCTTTGTGTCTCAAATTGCCAGAGTTGGACAGAAATCTCGAGTGAGAAGGTATAGTGGCTCCAATCCATTCTTTCCTAAACATCAGCACACACACACACACACACACCCCTACAGCACTGTCCAAATTTGAATGCTGCAGGCTAATAATTGCCTCGCACGGCCTCCATGGGGGCAACTAGGCAAGGAGGGAGAACAAGCTCCTAGACCTAAAGACCTGTTTGCTGCCTTCTCTTCCTCTCCCGCTCCTGTCCCTCCTGTTTACGACTCTTCCCCCACCCCCAGCTGCATCCCAGCTGCATCCCCGCTCTTCCTCTATTCTCCATTCCTTCCCGCTCCTGCAGTCCTCTCCCCGCTCCCCTCCTCACCCATCCCGCTCCTCTCGCCCCCTCCCTTCCCAGGCAGCTAGTAGAGGGGACACCGCAGCCGCCGCTGTCTCTGTCCACATCACCCCGCCCGGTCTGGAGGCCGAAGTCGAGCACCATCCTGGGGAGGAGGGCGGGGGACAGGGTGGCGTGGCTGGGAGAGGGGAGGGAGGAGTGAGAACTCAAAAACAGCTTCCAGGCGGCGGGCAGAGCTCCACTGCGCACCTGGGCGGGAGGGGTCTTTGGGTCAGCGGCTGGGCAGCCGCCCCAGAAACTCTTTCCAGCCGACATTTCGGTGGGGTCCGTTTACTGCTGAGCTGTCGTGGCCTGGGTGGCATCCGCTGGTGAGGGCCGACGCCAGCCTAGCAACACCTGCTGAGCAACCAGAGCTCAGGAGACCAGAGATCCTGGAGGAAAGAGAAGCCCAGGAGGAGAAAGGGGCTCCAAGGAAGCCCAGCTTCCCTTTAGGTGCTGGTGGAGACCCCGTCACACGGTAGCAAGTAAGTGCCTTTTTCTTGCTGAGTTCCCAGTCCCGGGATGGTGATAGTTGCCATCTGCTGCCAGCCTTTCCCACCCACCCTTCCTGCCTCACCCCATACACACCCTTAGGGTCCCCAGTAGGAGATTCTGGACTTGAATTAAGAGAGCTATTTCAGGAGCAGCAACTGTCTGTGAATGTTTGCTCTGCACTGTATGTATGTGTGGTCGGTTTTCTCATCCCACCAGGTAAGCTTCTGAAACCAAGATGCTCTGTTAGTGTAAAATTTCTAAAAACTCTATATGGCAGTGACTTTTAGGTTACATGACACAATGATATAACAGAAGGAATAAAAGCTTATGCAAGATGGAGTATACTTCTTCTAAGGAATCTTATCTTCTACGCCAAGTAACTTAGTGATTTCAAGATTGATGCTTTTCATGTAAGAATCCACAGATAAAATTAGCGGCACAGATGTGATGGGAGATGGTTTGCCAGTTAAACAGTTGGGCATTTTGGTATTGCTTGGATCAACAGGTTTTTGTTTTTGTTTTTCCATTGTTTAGTTCTGTAATATGCATAACTTCTGAAGGTTTTCTTTTAAAAGTGATGATGATGTGTTCATTGTGACTATGGTTATATGTTGCTTCCAATACTTAGGATATCGGTCTAAGAAGGACAAATGATGAACACATGTGGAATGACACACTGATGGGTTCCTTTCATTAATGGAAATGATGGAGTCAAGTTTGGATATTGGCCGGAAAAATCTCTTGAAATGAGGAGGAGTTTGGGTGGTGCTTTCTGTGGATATTTTTCTTCCTGGCTATTGGGTACTCTATAGCAAAATATAAGGAAGCTGGGTCCTATAATAAACAGAGTCCTGAGCACCATACCTGCTATAACCAGCCCTAATTAAAGTTTCTATAATCCAGTCTCTAGTTTTACAAGTAAAGAAGATAAGGCCCACGAGGGATAATTTGATGATGGTACCTGGCTAATCAATGATGAGCTGGAATTCCAATGAAGAAAATTTTGAATTTTATATGATAAAATGATTTCTGTTTTTGTGAAATTGAAGTTATTTAACTTTTGATTAAGCTTTATTTTTCTTATCTGTAAATGACATAAAAAACTTACAGATCCTGACAAGGACCAAATGACAGAGATTACGTGAAGGGTTTTGTAAAGGTAATACCATGTGTAACTATTGCTTATATAAGGAATTGTTCTGTATTTTTATCCACTTCACTCTCTAGCTCTCAGTTAAAGTCCAGTTCATTATAAGAATAAAAGAGGTTTTGACAGACCTCACTAGAATGCACTAGAGGAAGTGAAATTCAAATCCATGTCATGATCTACTGCCACCAGTACAGTTTAAAGTATTTTCTAACCTGTGAGCCTCCATCCTCACAAAATTGTGTACTTTGGCTAACAATTCATATTTAAACCTTTTGAATATTCTCAAAATATACTCTCTTTCTCTTTTTAGTTTAAAATTTTTTTTTAGGTATATGCTCTTACTTCCTTGAGATGAAACTATCAGAATATTGGATATTGCTGAATTTATTTGATCTACTAATTAACATAGGAGAAATCAAAGTTTAGGCATAAATATGCTACTCCTGACTGCTGGGATCTATTAAAATTCTGCACTGAGAGGAGAGGTACTGTGAGCTCCCTTTTTACCATCAACGTATATAAAACAATAAGAGAAGAACCTAAAATTGGATGTAGCCTCAGGAAAAGGAACAAACAGATTCCAAAGGACATGGATACACATGTTGCTGTGTGTCAGTCTCTACTGAAGAGAGGGCCAAAGAGCTAAGCACCTAGGAATTGGGCATTCTGTCTCACAGCCTCCTGTGGGAAAGGCTCTGGGAGGGTAGTTGATTTACACTCCCACTAATTTTGCACAGGTAGGATGAATATAGGTCTAAAGCACACTGAAAATGGAAACAACAGTATTTTGCTCAATCCCTCACTTAGGGAAGAAGTATCCCAATATGCCCCAGGCCTAGATCTCATTATGACAGTATCTGTAACAAAACTGGGGTATTCAGAGACTGACCCACAACCCTAAACCTACCACCATAGACTGTTTCTTGAAAGTTTATGGTAGAGGCATTAGCATAAGAGAGACAGTCTTGATACCTGGAAGTCTGGTCCCATTATTTCCACTAACCCATATCGCGACTGGTCCATTGTGAGAGGACATCTGTGAACTCTGCCCACCCTGACTAGCTATCAGCAATGCACAGTCACCCGCCATCATATGACACTAACTTGTACGGACAGATCTCATTTTTCCCTGAATTGGTCCCCTTCTCTCTATTAATGTGGGCTAACCAAGGCCATGCAAGCAAGGTCTCACCTCTGCAACACTGAAAAAGGGAAACTTTAAGGCTGAAGAGAAAGTTTTCATTGGAGAGCTTCTAGGGATGTTTCTTTAGCTGGTCTGTATCTCTTTGCCCTGCTGGGGTCATGATTTCCATGTGTTTGTTCATTATTGTTATTTATAAACCAGGCTTATTCTGGTTATGCTCTATGCTGATAGGGGAACCCCCGTGTCTGGCTAACAGATATCCCTGTTGTATACACAGCCTTTCTGACTGGATTGACTCAGCTTTTGCTGACTGAGGATAGCCAACTTTGTTGACAGTTTTGATTGTGGTGACAGCCAGGTGCCAGACTGACTGTATCGGCATCAAACAGGAGCTTGATGAAAATGTTGAAGCCCCACCCAAGGAAATTCTGATTTTTAAAGTCAGAGATTGGTCCAGGGCACTTGGTTTTAAACTGGAACGTAAGAGGATACTGATTTGAGGGCCATAGTCCCTGGTTGAATATACAGTGTTGAATGGAATATTCCTTCCCTTCTGCTTTAAATGCCAGAGTGAGGCTCCCCATCCACCAGCTTCTCATTCTCTGAGTTCTCCCAGTGGCTGCATGGTCTAAGAACCTAATTATAGGCTATAATTTTGGCACTGGTCCATATCCTGCCTCACCCTAATATGTTTAAAGGCTCCTCTCTAGTTGCTCTTACTCTCCAATTTGAGAAAAACTTGGTGTCTATATATTTAGTTCCACATTTGAAAAGCTAGAGTAGTTTTGGGGGTGGTACAAGTAGATCCTGGAAAAACAGACCAGCTGTTTCAGATGATCAGGAGCAGAGGTAAATAGCCAATTCTAAGAGGCGTCTAGGGTTCCAGTGAATATGCCAGTCCTGGAATTTTTTTAAATTTAACATTCCACAGATTCAGTGTCGTCTAAAGCCATAGGCCAGAAGGTCTCAGGATTGCTGATGAGTATAGAAGTTACATGCATAACAAGCTCCCTTTTGTATTATTCTAGCAGAGGCAAGAATACATTCCTCCCTCTTGAGCTCTTAAATGGCTTCTGGCCAGATTCCTCTGGTCAAGGGTCTGATTGACTAAGGTCACAAGAATAGTTAGTTCTGAAAAGATTCTGGCCTTTCCCCAACATGCTTATTTTGGTGGGCTGGACAGGCACAGCTTGGAAGTTATTATCATATCCATAGAAACAAGGGACCCTGCTTGTGAACCATGAGGTTGCCATAGAGAAGCTCAAGTGGGCATACTTAAAACCCAGGCAACTTTCCTTCATGTTCTAGAACCCTTCTCTGCCTACATTGCCAGTCATAATGGTTCACCCTAGTGAGACTTCGTCTCCCATAGACACTTACCATCCTGCATCCTGTCAAGGCATTCAAACATGCACTGACCTTTCCTTGGGCTCATTCTTCGAAATGAATGTGAAAAGAAATGAGGTGCTAAGACTTTGTCACATGACACTCTTGTCCAGATTTCTTCTCCTCAGTATAAGTCATCCTACTCTGAATGTGTGACCTGAACTCCTCCTCCCTAGAAATATGACACAAAGACCTCAGATCCTGATTATGTTAATGAACCATCACTAGAATTTGAGTTTACCAGATTTGGGGGGAATTCAGTTCTCAAAGGATAACTTTTTACTTGGGGAAAGATAGCACCTGTCCCTTTGGATTTTTGCTGGTACTTGTTTATTTCAAAGGCTGCATTCTGAGGTTTTGAATATAGAAGAATGCCTGGAATAAAAAAAATATTAAAGAATAAAATCAAAGTAAAATGGCAATGCATACTTATGTTTTTGAGAAAATTATTTATTTACAGTTTTCTTCTGCAGAATGACATATTCTAGGAACGTGTTGGCTGAAATTGTCATAGTGAGGGAGTTGAGTCCAGAATTAAGTGGATATATGGAAGCCAAAATTGGCTGACCTGGTTGCAGAACACAACTGCAGGCAGAATCCGGGTCCAGGGACAAAGGAGAAAAAGTCAATTAAGCCAGGTGAGATAAACTGTATACCAGAGAGAAGTAAAAGTGTAGGAGTCAGATAATCAAAGCTAAACAGGAAATAAGCAGTTGAAGTGAAAAAATAATCCAGAAGCAGAAAACCAGTTAGGTTGAAGTCGAGGGGAACAGACACTGCAAAATTCCAGGTGGATTGGCATTATTCTGGTCAATCTGTCCTTTATTCCCAAGGCTTCAGTATGTAAATTTTCCATTTTTGGATTTTAGTAATACAGATACATGGTAAATTATGTTCAAGTAGTATAGAAATACTAACCAGAAAGCAACAGAGTCCGCTGACACCTTTTCAGTCCCTCTGTCTAGATATAGCAGTTTACTTCCTTTCAGAGGGAAAACACCATGCATGTGCTAGCGTATAGCCACTGTGTGTATAATCCTCATAAAACATTTTATTCAAAGCCGCTCTTTGAATGCAGTGCAAGCTGTTTTCAACATTTTGTTTTTCACTAAACAATTTATTTGGAGAATCATTCCATATGAACACAGAACTCAAACTTTAGCAAAATATTCATAGGGCAGTTTAATTGCAGGGTGAAAGAGTTCATGCAACTTTATTTTAGGAAGTATTGCCAAGCAGTCCTTCAGAAAAAATGCACTTATTTACACTCTTTCCTGAACTATGAGAGAGGGCGCATTACTTCCATATCCTAGCCTGCCAAAGACTGCATCCATTGAGAAGAGTCTGAAGTATGTCTCTAGAGATTTACTGTTAAGATTATTGATTGTTTTAATCTTATTTATATCTTTCAAAATTTCGTGAGACATCTTTCCTTATGCTTCCTAAAAGAAAATGATAATATTTTTGTATCCTTCATAAGAGAAAAGCAATACATCTACTATCATTTGAGTTCTAAACCCTGGAGAAGAAAAAATTATAGAGAACTCTTGGTGAAAAGGCTTTGCATCAGAGAATTTAGCTGTGAGTCATTACAGAATTGGGAAAGATGAAATATAAGCCATAATATATCTATGTAGTGCAGTCAAGAGGCTCCAATGAACAAAAATATAATCTAAGTTGGTTACTTCACTAAAGCAGGTATGGTTCCTACATTCTCAACAATATAGATTCCAGTTAATCATCACATTAACTCTGTCTCTGTCAGTTATGCATGCAGTACCTTCTAGTCTCCAAATGTTTATCAGCCTTATTATTACTATCATTACTTTTTTTTTTTTTGCAATTATCTGAATGTAATTGGTACAAGAGGCTTGTTGCATTGTTCATGTCCGATAGAGAGCATAATTGTTTCAAAATAGCTTGGAAACTAAGGGAGAAGTCATTTTACCCTTTATTTCCCATTTCCTGTCAGAGTGACATTGACATTTGCTAAGTTATCCTTACTCTATGGATCTACTGTCCTAATTTTTGCTTCATTTTTCTTAATTTATATTATCTTGCTCTATGGCCTACACCTTTGTATACTATCCCAAATCTTTTGGTAAATGTATTAAGAGAATAACTAAATATTTATTATCTGTTATAATAAGTGAACATTTCATAATTCTCTTTGGCAAAGCTACTCTAGCATCTGTTTCTCACACCTAAGATCAACTCCAGCTTTTCAGAAAGCATATAGGTTGATTATTTAGATGCTGTAGTTTTAATTCCCTAAGGTGGGAAAAATGAAAGTGAGAAGGCTGTGACTGCTCTGGGCAGTCACCTCCTACATGTGCAGAATCTATCTGCACAGCTTGACTGCATTACTGGCAGGCTGTGCTCTGGGAATCAAACTGAGGGACAAGGGAAGGAATAAGGCGTGGGAGAAGGAGGGAGAGGAAAAACATCGACTTCCGGCATCCCCTTTCTTCCCTCACCTTCATTATCTCTAAGAAATACAGCTGCAGTTGCTGATAGAGAATGCTATCTATACACACAGCCTCTTCCCGGGAACTAAACTACAGAGAGGCTCAGCACTGGCCCACTGATTGAGTGGCTGTGTCATTCATCATCTAACTCAGAGGCTTTTGAAAAGGAAAGAGAATGCCGTTAATAATTAATTCTCAGCAACAGGCATAAACCCAAACTGTCCCCAGAATGCTGTGACTTATGGTCATGCTACTTAACTATGAGATTGAGTGGGTTGGAAACAAAAGGAAAGGGTGGAAGGAAAAAGCTAGATTCATTATCTTGAGGGAACTGGGAGCAATAGGATAAGGTGGATATCCCAGCTGCATTTTTCATTTCAAACTTTAGACCTGTTTTGCACCAGAATCTCTGTGGCAGAATGGCAACATCTGGTAAGGTCAAGGCACCCACGGAATAAGGAAAATTCTAGAGCTGAGGGAGATAAGGTGCTCAGAGAGGTGAAAAGCATGTGATCTTTTGGAGAAGTGATATTCTAAAGCGAGTATTTGCCTCAGCAATTCTGGTATAAGCTTCGTCTCTCATACTTAGGATATCAGATAAGAAAAACAACCAAAGAAAATGTAATGATGTCTCTGCTTGCTTTTTGAAGGTGGTTGAGTGAAACATGGCTATCAGCCAAAGGAATCTTTCTGTCTAGCAGGCTGCATTAGATTTATCCCAAGGGACCCCAGCCCAAGATACTCTGAAATTGTCTGTCTGGGTTGGGCTGCTGACTCCTAGATATTCAACATTAGCGCCAGGAGATTTCTAATATGCAGTCAAGAGCTGGTATAATTCAAATCAGGTGTACTGAGAGGGCTTTCTTTCCCTACAACTCTCAGTACCAGGATATTGATCAGGGGCCATATCCTCTTCCCTTCTCCCTCCTCTCAGAGGCCCCAGGATTCATAAACTGCAGATTTGACACTATCACATCTAGTCAGCCGCCCAAGGTCTAGTACAATGTTGAAGGTTTTGTGCCCATCTCAAGCTAACCCAGAGCCAGAGTAGGTGCCAATGGTTGGCCTTTTATGACAACTGGTTCAGAGCTCTTCCATCTGACTGAAGATTTAGGAAATGGTTTGTGGTTCTATGAGCTTAGCTCCACTGCTCAGAAGCTGGGCAACAGTGAAGGTCTGAGAAAATTCACAGTCTCTCTGCAGATTAAGAGGATGCTTAAGGAGGTCACCTCTTTGTGAATGGTCCCCGAGAGCTCCAAGATATAGTTCCAGTTCTGGATTTTTTAAACAGATGTTGAGATCAGGTCTTACATCTCAGGGAAACCAGTTGCATCAAGGACATTAGGACTGAAGATAACTTGTAGAATCTCGTTGGGTGACAGAGCCCCTTTGCATTCCTCTGGGAAGTGGCAAAGAGTACTTTTCTTTCACTTGTTAACCCCGAATGAGGCCACTGGCCAGATATTTTTGGCCAAAGATCTGACAGATTCTTGGGTTCACGAGAAATACAATTCTAGGAAGATCCTGGCTCCTTTAAAACTTGTTCATTTTTTTCGGAGTAACAGGGATAATTCAGAAGTCCTAGAGGCCAGTTTCACAAAGCAGTAGAAGTTTTGAGAACATCTAGAGAAACTGGGAACATTGAGATGTTTGGAATGTTGAGTTAGACCACTTTCCCAGACTCACCAGTAGGGAATCAACACATTTGTTGTCTTAGAAGATTCAAGTAGGACTATTTAAGGCAGAATCAGCTTTACCTTTTGTGTTCCTGGCAACCTGGCTTTCTACTGCCTTTATCACTGTCATAGCGGCATTTGTTAGTCAGGTGGGAGACCCTCATTGGGATCCTATCCCCAGTGATCTGCATCCCTTCCTAATATTTCAACTGCCACTAAGCTTCCTGTTCACTGTTCTTAGAAAATTTGCAATCAGATGCAGATAGACTTTGTTATCTGACACTGGTTATGATCTTCTAATCCTATTGTGTATGTTGACTGTGTCATTCTGAATCTTAATGTCCTGACTGCTCCCTCCCTCAAGAAGAGGAGGGAAAATTTGAGTAACACCGTAGAATCCAGGCCCACCAGTGTTGGAAATTATTTTAATTTCAGTCTCTGTTGCTCTTGAAACTTAATAATTTTCAGAGATGACCAAGACAACTTGGTTCTTATTTGTTTACAAGTCTGTCTCCCATTGTCCTTAAATCCAGTGACTATATTTTATTAATATTTCCAGCACTGATAGCTAGCACAGTGCTTGACACTTAATATATGCTCCACAAGTGATTGCTAAATAAATGAATGTCAAAAGCAAAAACCATGGTTAAACTTATTGCCCTATATTATATATCAAACTGCAATATTTATATACATTTAAAAATATATCTGAAATTAAAATGCTAAAATATAGAATTATAAATAAAAACAAGAGTATATGATTATAAATATATTTCTGAGAGACTCACTTATTTTATAACCACTTTCTGCAAGATAGCATATTCCAGTAATGTGTTCCAAGGGGTCTCAGATGGGTTAGGACATCTCAGGAAGGATAGAGTTGAGCAATCAGGAAATCTGAAGCCACCAGAAAGTCCAGAACTGGGACCCAAAGTAGGTCAATCCTAAGTTAAGCACACATAGTGAGGAGTGTTAGCCAAAACTGGCTAAACCCTGGGCAGAATACAATTGCAGAGAATGTAAAGACAAGAGCCAAAAATCAAAAGTCATTTAAGTCAGGAAAGAGTAAAACAATCTCAGGGGCAAGAAAAAGAGTTGGAATAAAAGTACATTCTGCCTATTAACCCGGGAGTCATCATTCATCAATCTCAACCCTTTAAGATATATCTCAGGACAAGAAAATAATGGTTGATTTTTTTTTTCATTGGAGGTCTTGGACTGCCACTCATGGCCTATTATTATGGTGTTTACACTTAGCAAGGTAGAGGCAGTTGTTAGAAGAAGAAGCAGATAGAAGCAAGAAACTTGAAAGCAGTAAAAATAAAATCTAAAAGTCTGATGATATCATGGACATTTTACAAATGTGACAATCATTAAAAGCTTCTCAAGGAGGGTATAGATCCCTTTGTGGAATGAACTTGCACTTTGGCTCAGAAGGTCTCTGGGTCCTGCAATGCCTGTCCAGGACTCCTGTGCCCATGAGAAAACTATGCCAGGCATTTTCTCAAAGCATCAGGCCTCTGCATGCTCTTCTCAGCAAGTTTCATGGCAATCACTGCAGTCCTTACCAAGTATCTCTGATATGACATTGTAAATTATAAGAAATCAATATACTGGGTACATGTAAAATTTTTTTTTTCTCGGAAATCAAGGTAGATGTGTGGGACAAAAATTGAGGCAATGCAAAGGTGGGTTTCACTGTAATTATTGCAGTAATGATTTTAATATTATTCAATTTCAATAAACTATCCTGTTTTGGGTAGTGGAAAAATAAATAAATAAAAGTCTGATGATAAATGAGATGCAAATAAATAAAGCAGAAGAAAATGTAAAAAGCAGAACTCTTTGAGTTTTAAAAATTATTTAAGTATATCACAGTATTGCAGCTGATTATTGTAATCAAATACTACTATTACTTTGATTTATCAGTAAGAAATTAAATTATATTTTGCATATTCCTGTTATAAATTCTGAGAAATAATTTTAATTAAAAAGATTGTTAAACAAAAAATATTATGCTTTAAAGGATTAAAAATAACAACTAGTACTTACTGAGTATGTAATACCTGGCAGGCACTGTTTTAGGTGCTTTATATTTATTAACTCATTCAGTGCTCATATTACCTTATGAAGTAAGTACTCTTATTATTCCCATTTTACAGTTGAGGAAAATGAGGCATGGAGAGGTTAAGTGCCTTGCTCAAGGTCACAGTTAGAAAGTTCTAAAGCCCAGATTTGAATCCAGACAAGAGCTCCAAAACCAAACTTTTTTTTCAAATATTTATTATAAAGTATTTCAAACATGTAGAAAAATTGACAGAACTGTACAATGGACACCCATACACTCAACACCTAGAATCTTCAATTGTAATTTTATAATATTTATTTTATCACATGTCTGTGCATTACTCAAACCATCAATTAATTCTTATTTTTTGATGCCTTTCAAAATAAGTTGCAAATACCATTAGGCCTCACCCATAAACACTTAATAGTTCATATAGTTAACTAGAATTCAGTATTTGTTTGTGGGCTTTTTAAAGGTAAAGCCAAGTAAAATCCACAAACCTTAAGGGTATCATTTTATCAGTTTTGACAAACATATATACCTGTGTGCTCCAAACCCTCAGGATGTTGAACATTACTGTCACCTGAGAAAGTTCCATCATTCCTCCAATCTCCCAGTCAGTTCCTACTTCACTCCTAGAAATTAATTTTGTCTGTTCTAGCATTTCATATTAAATGGATCATGTAGTTTGTAATCTTTAGTGTAAGGCTTCTTTCACTTGGCATAATGTTTTTGGACTCTCATTTTTATGTGCATCTGTAGTTCATTCATTTTTATCACAGGATTGTGTTCTGTTGTATAAATATACCACAGTTTTAATTTTTCTATCTAGTCTATGGATGGACAACTGGGCTGCTTCCAATTTTTGGTAATTATGCTTTATATTTTTTATACTCTCCTACATGTTTATCATTTCTCTTTCTCTTCATTCCTTCCTAGAGATCTAAATTTCCATCTGAAACATTTGAAAATATATTTTGCCTTCATTCTTGAAGGGTAATTTTGGTGTATGTGTAATCCCAGCCTTACATTTTTTTTACTTTCAACACTTTAAAGATCGTTACATTGTCTTCTGGTTTCTGTTCTTTTAAGACTAGAAGAATAGTGATTATTGTTACCATTGTTTCCTAATATAAAATATATAATATATTATATATATAATATATTATTTTTTAAAGTGCTTTTACTATTTTGACTATGATATCCCTTGTTAATATTTAACTGATATGATTTAAAACATTAATTAGTAGTGATATATAAAATAATTTGCTTTCTAAACTATTTTTTTCCATCAAAAAGGTTGTTTTAGGTAGATCCTTTTCAATAGGCTGTCATTGAAATCAGTCTATAAAGAGTTCCACACATTTTGCAAATGCACATAATCGTTTTTCTTCTTTTCAGCTATTTATATATCATATAACTATATAACCATATATAGTATGTATATATACACACACTCATATATACACATATATTTAGGTATATATATAAAACATATACACATATATACAGTTTAATTTTCTTTATTAAGCTCCAGGTCCAAATTTCCAATTAATCTCTGAATTTTTACTTTTGGATATTTCAGATGGACCTCAAATCCCCAAAATACAAAACATTATCTCTCCCTCCTATAATCTCTAAACTGGTACTTCTCCATATTCCATATTCTCTATATGATATGGTAGTAAGTCCTAAAATCCAGATGTTATAGACCTCACTGTCAGAACCTGTGATCTATGTACATAGTTAGAAATCAACTATTAGTTTTTTTTTAATTTATAAAGATATTAAGAATCACATCATTTTCTAGTTAACACTTGTTTCTATTTTAAAAATAATTCTATGTGCATATACTTTAAAATATATATTTTTTAGCAGCTGTACCTGAAATACATGTTAATTGCTTCTATTCTTAGCTATCAAAATACTACTCTGAACAGTGTTGTGCATATAAATTGGTTTGAAATGTACCTGTGAGGTAAGTTCCTGTTGCTCAAATTGCAAGGGTAAGGTATATACATTTTAATTTAGAGAACTAGTATCAGATTACCTTCTAAGAAATTTGTACGAATTTAACTCTACCAAAAAAGTTTATTAGAGTGCTTTATTTCCTCACATCCTAGGCAGGACTTTGCTTTATTAAACTAGGGCTTCCATTTTAAATTATTATAAACATGTTTACTTATGATTTCTTTTATAAGTTTCATTGTTTGGTGTTTTTATAAATTTTATTTTGATTTGAATCATTGAGCCATCTAACTTTTATTTGGATATAAGTGGATGGAGCCAAGGATAATGGGAACTGCCTAATTCTGATCCTTCATATATATACTACACAAGGAATACAGTCCAAAAAAAGAAAAACAAATAAAACCACACAAAACCCACACCATCAGCATAACTAGAAGGCAGAGAATGCCCAAACTTCAAAATGCCTGTAAAGGAAAAGTAAAACCAAGTTCATTTGCATTCTCTCTGTCATACTTCAAGTCTTTATAGAAAATTGAGTATCAATTTTATTTTAAATGACTGACAGAAAGAGAATGCTCCCCCTAATTGTGAAAATGCTGGGAAAAAAGCATTTCCACATACTTCCTTACATAAGCTATTTAATAACCTCTATTTTCCCATTCTGATTTGAAACTACAGTTTTTATGTAGATTCTATATTATACTAATGATTCAAATTATACTTAATGACAGTAACAAAATCAGTCTCAGGGGAATGAAATCACGTGATAGATTAAAACTCAACTCTCAATAATCTTAAATCTGGGCATCCACAGAAAAAATGGGGAAGGGGTAATGGGGGGGAGAACTAAGTCACAGCCAAGATCAAAGCCAATATCATATGGCAGAATCAGTTCACTTGACATTAATAATACCTCAGCTAAAACCACCAAAAATATAGCTCTAGGCACTGCTACTGACTCCATTGCTACTATTGCTCCCTAAACTGCTGAAAAGTTGAAGCTTCTGACTCTCTTGCAAATAGGGATTCTCCACTGACTCTCTTATTTTGTGTCATTAAATTCAAAGTAGAAATCTTGAGCTAATATATTTGATTGGCTCAGCCAAGGTCATGTGGTCACTTCCTAGATCCATAAGATCCTGGAAAAGTCATTATCTGGTCTTTTTCACTTGTATTGCAGGAGGTCTCCCACCATGATTCATACAGTAATAAATTCCCTAAATCTACGTACAGGGTCACCATGCTAGGCAGCACCTCCTCCTTCCAAATTAATGTCCACTATGCTTGCTCACCTTCTATTTTACAAAATTTTACAAAATGTTTGATTTTGACAACACTTACACAAAGAAAATTTCTAGACAGTCCTATCTGACATCAACCTGTTAGCTACTCAGTGAAGCAAGTTATCCTAGTAAGCCCATTGGCTTTTGGATATCTCTAAAGTAGCCATACATAGGAATCAATTGCTTACACTTGTCTTAAAATTTTACAGCTTGTAAGCACTTTTGTGGTATAGTTTAGAGGTACCCAAATTTAGATTTGGACACAACTGCACTAGCATCTATCTTCACTACTTATCTAGTTGTACAATGATAAAGTCATGAAACTCATCAATCTCTCTCTCCTCATTTGTAAAATGGTGATCACAAGGGTAATACATGAAAATATGAGGTAATAGAGTTAGAAACATCTAGTCGAGTGCCTTGAAATTGTACTCACTCAGCAAGTGTAACTATAATTATAATTGCCATATTTATTACAGTAAATATTGTCTCATACTCAAATGCTTAAAGTCTGTTTTAGGGAGAATTTTTTTTTTCTGAGAATGCACCTCTTAATAGCACTTCTGAATGCTTCAGAGAGGAAGACTGCAGAATTCTGTCTGGTGAGAGCCATGTGGCTGACAAGGTCTTGGTGCTCTGGCCAGGTGTCAGGCCTGAGCCTCGGAGGTGGGAGAGCCGAGTTCAGGACATTGGACCACCAGAGACCTCCCAACCCATGTAATATCAATCAGTGAGAGCTCTTCCAGAGATCTCTGTCTCAACGTTAAGACCCAGCTCCACTCAATGACCAGCAAGCTCCACTACTGGACACCCCATGCCAAACAACTAGCAAGACAGGGGCATAACCCCACCCATTAGCAGAGAGTCTGCCTAAAATCATAATAAGTTCACAAACACCCCCAAACACACGACTGGGCTCAGTCCTGCCCACCAGAAAGAAAAGATCCAGCCTCATCCACCAGAATGCAGGCACCAGTCCCCTCCACCAGGAAGCCTACACAAGCCACTGAACCAACCTTACTGACTGGGGGAAGACACCAAAAACAACAGGAACTACAAACCTGCAGCCTGAAAAAAGGAGACCCCAAACACAGTAAATTAATCAAAATAAGTTAAATAAGTTAACAGCAGATCTTTCAGCAGAAACTCTGCAAGCCAGAAGGGAGTGGCAGGACATGTTTAAAGTGATTAAAAGGACATGATTAAAGGGAAAGACCTACAACCAAGATTACTCTCCCAGCAAGGATCTCATTCAGATTTCATGGAGAAATTGAAACCTTTACAGACAAGCAAAAGCTAAAAGAATTCAGCACCACGAAACCAGTTTTACAACAAATGCTAAAGGAACTTCTCTAGGCAGGAAACACAAGAGAAGGAAAAGACCTACAATAACAAACCCCCCAAAATTAAGAAAATGGTAATAGGAACACACATATCTATAACTACCTTAAATGTAAATGTAAATGGATTAAATGCTCCAACCAAAAGACATAGACTGACTGAATGGTTACAGAAACAAGACCCATATATATGCTATCTACAAAAGGCCCACTGCAGACCTAGGGACACATACAGACTGAAAGTGAAGGGACGGAAAAAGATATTCCATGCAAATAGAAATCAAAAGAAAGCTGGAGTAGCAATTGTCATATCAGACAGAATAGATTTAAAATAAAGACTATTACAAGAGACCAAGAAGAACACTACATAATGATCAAGGGATCATTCCAAGAAGAAGATGTAACAATTGTAAATATTTATGCACCCAACATAGGAGCACCTCAATACACAAGGCAAATGCTAACAGCCATAAAAGGGGAAATCAACAGTAACACAAACATAGTAGGGGCTTTAACACCCCACTTTCATCAATGGACAGATCAACCAAAATGAAAATAAATAAGGAAACACAAGCTTTAAATGCCACATTAAACAAGATGGACTTAATTGATATTTATAGGACATTCCATCCAAAAACAACAGAATACACTTTCTTCTCAAGTGCTCATGGAACATTCTCCAGGATAGATCATATCTTGGATCACAAATCAAGCCTTGGTAAATTTAATAAAATTGAAATCGTATCAAGTATCTTTTCTGACCAGAATGCTATGAGACTAGATATAAATTACAGGAAAAAAACTCCAAAAAATACACATGGAGACTAAACAATATGCTACTAAATAACCGAGAGATCACTGAAGAAATCAAAGAGGAAATCAAAAAATACCTAGAAGAAATTACAATGAAAACACGACAGCCCCAAACCTATGGGATGCAGCAAAAGCAGCTCTAAGAGGGAAGTTTATAGCAAAACAATCCTACCTCAAGAAACAAGAAAAATCTCAAATAAACAACCTAACCTTACACCTAAAGCAATTGAAGAAAGAAGACCAAAAAATACCCCATAGTTAGCAGAAGGAAAGAAAACATAAATTGAGAGCAGAAATAAATGAAAAAGAAATGAAGAAAACAATAGCAAATATCAATACAACTTAAAGCTGGTTCTTTGAGAAGATAAACAAAATTGATAAACCATTAGCCAGACTCTAAGAAAAAAAGTGAAAACTCTCAAATCAACAGAATTAGAAATGAAAAAGGAGAAGTAACAAATGACACTGCAGAAATACAAAGGATCATGAGAGATTACTATAAGCAACTATATGCTAATAAAATGGGCAACCTGGAAGAAATGGACAAACACTGAGAAAAGCACAACCTTCTGAGACTGAACCAGGAAGAAATAGAAAATATAAGCAGACAAATCATAAGCACTGAAATTGAGACAGTGATTAAAAATCTTCCAACAAACCAAAGTCCAGGACCAGATGGATTCACAGGAGAATTCTATCAAACATTTAGAGAAGAGCTGACACCTATCCTTCTCAAACACTTCCAAAATATAGCAAGTACAAAATTTCTTATCCTTATTTGCAATAATAAAATTACAAAGGGGGTTAAGGAGAATGTATAAAGTATGTATAATGTATAATCAGTCAGTTGTCACTGAGCAGGATCATTTGAAGGGTAGGTTTTGACAGAAATTTGGCTGAGAAAAATCAGCAAAAGAACATAATTTTATATGAGAGGAAAGAACCAGGTTCATAAATGGAGAATTGATGCATGAAATTGTATTTAATGAAGACTAATTGAGTGACCCATAGGACGACTTGAAGTAGATAAAGACTAGAATTGAGAGAGACCTGTAAAGACTACTAGAACAATCCAGAGATAGAATTACAAAGATGACTATCTTGATGTAGGTATATGAACAGTCGATAATATTTAAATACCTAATGGAAAATAATTGTAAGAAAACTATTTTTTTCAGAGGAATTAATGACAAAGAAAAACATTTCATGAGTAATTTTCAAGGTAATAAGTTTATATGTGTGTTTTTGTTTTTACAATGGCTAGAAGGTAAGAGTGATTCTAGTCTTGGGGAAAAACAACAAACTTTGTTTTTACTTGTTAAATTGCTATTATTGGTGGATTGCCACATAGATGACTGAGGGAAGGGAGTATTTTGGGAAATGTACTTGGTAAATACCCATGTACAGTGGTTAAAACTCTGTGTTTGCCTATGTATTTACCAAAAAGGTGGATATAACTAGGGGAAAAGCAGAACTTTAAAGGATATCAAAGTTAAAATTTCGGAGGAAAAAATAAGTCAAAGGAATTAATCAGAGCTATAGGAAGAGATAAAGAAGAGGGGGGCCCCAGAGCCAATGAAAACTGAGTTTAGAGAAGGAAAGTCTAGTCAGTAGTTAAATACACCTGAGAGTGAAATAATTGGATTTGGCCTTCCAACAATCTCTAGCCACTTTAGAACTCTTTCATTACAAGGGAGAAACTGAAAGGCAGATTTCAGGAAAAGAAAGAGGATTCAGTGGATGAATAAATGAAATAGAATGAGTTATTCATGAAATTACAAATTAAGTCTAATATTAAGTGAAACAAAACCAAGTTTAATGACTCAGATTTCTCTAAAACTCAGGAATTTTCTTTGAATGCTTTTATTCAGTTTACTCTTCTCTTTTATTCCTATCCTAGACTTCTAAAATTTTTAAATTTTCTTTATATACACAAATCTTATCTAGAACTGAAGAAAATACTTTTCAGGTGCAAAATTGGAAATGGCTTCCCCAGGACCTAAGGGCCTTGTCCCCTTCACCAGAGAGTCTCTTGAAGTTATGGAACAGCATAGTGCTAAAAAACACAGTGAGGAACACAAAGAAGATTTAAAGCCAAACACCGACTTGGAAGTTGGAAAACAGCTGCCATTTGTTTATGGAAATCTTCCTAGAGCAATGGTGTCAGAGCCATTGGAAGATGTGGACCCATACTACAAGAATAAAATGGTAAGGATTAATTAAACTTATTATGACTATATTTTTATTCATTTTCCAGACATGTGAAAAATGTAATTGAGATAGGATGAAAGAAGATGGAAAAATAAGTGAAGAGGTAATTTTAAGTTATAGAAAACTGTATAAGAAATTTCACACATATTTGAGGTTTTTATCAAAACTGAATATTTGCCTGGTAGGTTAGTTTGCTTAGGGTTACTTTACTTTGTATGTAACAGGCTATACTGTTATGCCTTGATGTAAATGATTTATTTTATGTGAGCATAATGATTAGCTCCTTAAGATTACTGACTTTAAAATAACTATCATATAAAATTTCCATACTACGTACAGCAATTTCAACTGTTCAACTTGATGAGCTTACTTGGTAGTTAGGAAAATAAAGCCAATCTATATTTCATTCATAAATTTTATTCATTCATACAGTCACAGCCTATCTATCCAGAGAATGATTTGAGGAACTTACTAAATATTTGAACAATCCAAAAAGAAGCACAAAATGATAAAAATAAAAATAATTATGCTTAGAAAAGACAGAGATCTGTGTAGACTGACAAAGCTGGACGAGTCTCTACTAAGAAAATAGAATTTAAGTTATAGCTTGGAGAACACTTCACATTTTTACAAGGCAAGGGGAAGCTCTTCAATGAACAGTCAGTCAATAGCAGATACTAATTCTTGAATAGGGAAGAGACAGGCTGATGATAGAACTAGAACCCTGTAGCTGTGTTGCAAATTGTGGGAAATAAGATGAGATAACAGAGATGGCAACATGGCTTTAATGTGGTGGCCAAAGTACTGGTGTAATGAATGCAGTGTTTAAGTAAGATTAATCTAGAGATTCCTAAATTACTATTGCATGGAAGAGATAGGGTCAGAAAGATGAAATTAGAGAGAAAACAACTGAGGCCTGAAGTCAAGAGGTCTGGATTGTAGGAGTGTCTTGGAGAGAGAGGTAACACACCTGAGAAGAAATAGCAGGATTTGAAGACTGATTAATAATGCCAAGGTTTCCAGCTTGAAAGAATAGAAGTGCTTCTGACAAAAATGAAGTAACTATAAAGAAAGATCAAATTTGGGAGAGATGAGGATTAGTCCCGTTGTAGACAAATGTAATTTGATATTCTTGTAGAGTGTTCAGTGATTTTACCAAATGGGTGAAATGGAAATGAATCACTTTCTGGACAGAAGGCAAAGTGAGCATTTTGTATAATCACAACTCTTTTGAATACTTTGCATGGTGGAAGCGTGTTGACAATTTACAGTATAAATGTATATATTAACAAAAGACTCCAGTATCTCTGGTAGCCTCCATGGGCATTATGCATCATTAGCTATAGAACACCTGTAAAACCTTAAGAACATTTTAGTGAAAATGTAAGTCCTCATCTCAATTATCTCCGCTTTCACTTTTGCTCTGCTTAAGTCATTAACAGTTGATATAACAGTAACCTTAAAGGTAACTCTATTATAGCAGAGTTCTGAGTTCTTTGTAGTGTTTACAGACATGGCAGACAAATCTAGGTGTGTTACTGAAGACAAAATCAAAGATTTTGAAAAACAACCAAAAACAGTAAGGATACCTTAGTATAAAAAGTATTGTTATTAGTGATAACACAGAGATATTAAAATTTAAATTATATTTAGTTTACTCTGTTAAAGATGGCATACAAATAAATAATTCTCAAATGAAATGAACAATTTCAGCACTTAAACATTAACTAGAAAATTTTTCTATCTGGAACTACTCATTCCTTCACAAAGACATAAGCTGGTTGGCTACATCCTGTGTGAAGTTTGAAATTGTTTTGGAAAATACATGGAAAGCGCATTTTAAACAATCAGTTTTATTTTATTTGGCCCTTTTAATTTCCTTTTTGCTTTTAAAATGGAAAGAGGGACAATAACTACAATCAGGCCAAAATACACACAAATTATATGTTGGAAAAGTGTTCCATTGAGGAGAATCAGAGCACGGTTTGTTTTCCATTTAGAATAGGTATTCATAAAATATCAATGAATATATATTTGTATATATAGACAAATATAAATACCAATGTATAGTCACATATACACCTCTGTATAATTATATATTAAATATAATATATATTTTAGTATATTATAATATATTTTATCACATTGCATTATACACTATACATTACTGTTACATTACTGTTACATTATACTCTATATAATGTTTACTATGTATAATATAGTTATGCACACACCACAACAAATGAATTTTCCAAATGGGTATGTATATATAATAAAAGTGCACATATGTATGTGTGTATATACTTATATGTGTGTGTATATATATATACAGACATACACATATACATATACACTTTTACTGTGTATCCATATTTTACACACGTATACATATACACACATATACATAAGTCCTTTTTTAAATGTTTCTGATTTTTCCCTTTTTTGGTTTAATGCTTCTATATGCCAACATATGTTTTACATGATATAAACTTCTGTTTTAAATATGTTTATGTCATTGATAACTTACAAGTGGGGTTTTATACCGTAGGTAATTACTAATGATTAATGTAATGTTTGAGTGCATTCGGTCACTTTTACTACTATAATCCCACACCTTATTTGCTTCAAAATAAAATTAACTTATTTTACATTCACTGAATTTTAGTATGCTTAAATGCATACCCACGAGCCATCTGGATATAGATTGCTTCCTATTACATTAGTTCTGCAGGAAGACTTGAGGATTGGTATATGGCAAACAGTTTTCTTAGGTAGAACACTGGTAAAAAAAAGTGGTAGATAAGGCTAACTATAAGTAAAAATAGTTTTAAAAAAACTTTCCATTTGATTTAGTCTGTAAAAGGACATCAAAATGTAAGGAGTGTAACTGTTAGACTTCATGACTGAAATGATCATTGGCAATGTGCTTCATAATTGATGAGATCATAATTCTCAGTTCTAATTTCAGTTGATGTTCTTTTTTTTCATTTCACATGATGTTCTTTTTTTCCTCTTACAGACTTTCATAGTATTAAATAAAAAGAGAACAATATTCAGATTCAGTGCCACCTGGTGTACATTGTCTCCTTTCAATTCAGTTAGAAGAACAACCATTAAGATTTTGGTACATCCATATCCTTTTCTGTTGGTTTTAGACTGTACTAATATCAAATGCAACTATTCTATTCAGATGTTGCTGCAGTCTTTTTCTCTTTTTAATTAATATTCATTTTAGGTCATACTGAAATCTTGATTATAACTGCACTGTGTTCCATATTTGAAAGTACATTTAAAATATATTTTCTAGGGACTTCCCTGGTGGTCCAGCAGTTAAGACTCCGCACTTCCACTGCAGGGTCTCGAGTTCGATCCCTGGTCGAGGAACTAAGATCCCACATGCCTCGTGGCCAAAAATATATATATACATTTTTTTTTCTTTTCTAGTACACACAACAGTAGTAAATGTTAACAAATCTTAGTAATCCTCATTGTTTTCAATATGAGTAGTATATTTTTTTGACATTTAAGAAACTATGTGATCTCATATGTGTAAATACATATAAACAGATTATAGAAACATGTATTTCCAATATTGTTTTTATTAACATTATTCCTTGACGATAACTTACCTTTTTCCGACTGTTAATTTTAATTAGCATCCTGATTGACTGCATATTTATGTCCATGACTGATTTGCCAAAATGGGGGCCAGCATTAGAGTAAGTTATATAATTTTATTATGTATAATTGCATATATGATTATATTTTATATTTAACACATTGTGTTACAGTACATTATATATTACATATTATAATATTTTAATATATAATATTAATATTTTAATATATAATATACATTGTACGTAATATAATATTTATACACATTCCACAATTAATTGATAGTCAAATTTCATGGTTAATGCTGTAAGACATAGCCCACTCTAGAAGCCCTAACTAAAGCCCTATCCTATGGTTGTCTGGTTGAGTTGTTGGTTGGTTGCTTGGTTGCCAGATAATTATCCTCGACATATTACTTCAGAGATGATGATGTATTAGTCTCACTTTTAATATGAAAAGTTATTATATGAAAACTTTTCTGCAGGAATACTTTGCTTGGGATTTATACATTTGAAATACTTGTAAAACTCATTGCAAGAGGCATCTGGGCAGGATCTTTTTATTTCTTTGGTGATCCATGGAACTGGCTCGATTTCAGTGTAACTTTGTTTGAGTGAGTATTTCTTTTAAGTTGCAAACATCTTAATACCTTGCTAAGAAAATGCTTTTCATAAAGAAATATTGAGGATGATAAAGTTTTCTGCCTGCAAAAATTCTATGAGTAAAGAATAATTCATAAATCATAGCCATAATGAGATCTCTTAGGCAGCTCCAACTGAACTAGTCCTCAGAATATGCATTCAAAATTAAAGGAGTGGGATATTATCTCTGTAATCTACCCGAAGCAAAAACAATAGAGATTGAATTTTTGCATTTGAAGTGATTATTTTCAGTGAACAGAAAATCTCCTGGGAGTTTAAGAGAGGATCCTGGCGTGTTTGATTCTTCTCTAATCTACATTGCTTAAAAACAGTAAATACTCTAGTTATCAGAATAAGATATTTTATACGCACACATTTTTCTAAAATGATACATTAAGTTCTAATAATTTACATGTGTATTGATTTATTTAATCCTTCTACTTAGTATACTCATTTTATGGCTAAAGAAATTGTCACTGGCATCAAACTTCTGTTAAAAATAATTTAAAATAATACTCTATTTGTGGACTTGGGGTCAATTTTTTAAAAAAAGAAATAACCTTTATAAAGAACTTAATTAGTTTCTGCCATGTTGTAAGCAGTCAAAAAATAGTAGCTAATATCATTGAAATTATTATCACTGCTACTTCTACTATTACTATTATTATTTCTGCTCTTGCCATTGCTATTAGCTAACACTTAGGTAATACAGCTAACATTTAGCCCTTAGTATGTGCCAGGTGCTTTGCTATGAACTTTACATATATTAACTTATTTAATCCCCCCAAATCCTCAGAATTAGGAAGTATTATTATCCTTACTTTACGTTTGAGGAAACTAACGCAAGAAAGATTAAGTAATTTAAATAGTGGAGCCTGTATTTCTACATGGTCAGTCTGGCTACAGTGTCTGTGTCCTTAACCACTATACACATTTACTTCTGCTGTCATCACCATCACCATTGTCATCATCATCATCACCTCATCACCATCATTATCATCACCAGAAGTTTAAATACTTAAATTTTATTCCTTTAAAAAACTATGGATTTCCTTATTTTTAACTATCTCTTCACCAATTAGATTCAAAATATTTATGAACATAATATAGAGTATTTGATGGAATTATGACTACTCAGAGTGTCAAGCTTTTATAAACTCTCATAATTTGTTTGTAGATTAATATTTACTTGGATACCTTGCACTATAGCAGTCTTTCCCTTCCAATCAATAATAAAACTGCAAAATGCAATAATAAAAGCAAGTGAAACATTTGGATATATGGTTTTAAAAATAAGTTTCAAACAGTATAAAGAGCCAAAGATAAGTAATATAAACTCAATATGACTTCTAAATGACTCCAATTTAATCCCACAGGCATATATCAAGATATTCACCTCCAAACTTCATTTCAATATTTCGAATTACAAGAAATTTGAGAATTTTGAAAATTATTCCTTTAAACCAAGGTAAGAAAAAGCATTGAGTTCTTCATTTTGTTTTATGTACTTCCGTGTATTCATCTGAACACCCCTATTATTGCTTGAAGAAATGTTAAATTGAACAGTGTTTCAGCTTTGGAATAAATGAATTACCTGATTTTCAAATTTATTTCAGTCACTCCTGGAACGGCAAGAAAGAAATATCACATTTTTTACTTATTTGAAGTGGGTTCAATTCTTTTGATAATAAAATATAGAGCTCAATCAAAATATATTATTTTTCTATTTTTTTGTTTTTTACTTATTCTTTTGTCTTAAATATGAACTTATAAAATTGTCCTTAGACTTCTGAGAGAGATAGCAGTTTAGACAGATATCTAATCTGGCCTCTTCTTTTCCTCACTGTGTCTAAAAACCAGTTGAAATGAACAAAGCAATATAAAATAAAATAAATTCCCTTTTGCTGTCAGTGCTTGGATAGGATGCATTCCACATGCCACAAAGTTTAAGAAGGTTCTGCTAAATAAAGTAGAGCTGTGACCACATTGATGGAAGAAGCTGACAAATAATTTACACCTCCCATTCCTGAAAGAATCTTAAAGAAGTCTACCAATACCTTCTGATTTGTTGTTCTGAATGAATAAAAACAATCAGCTAGGAAAACTTGACCCAGAGTTTTTTTGGCTGCTATGAGTCAGAGGTATTATGAAATAGTTGAACGAATAAACCCACAGGCAAGTGTGATAATACCAAAAGTAAGATCTACAGGCAACTTTCATCCACTGGAACATCATGAAAAAGGCCAGATATATTGCATACTCTGTACTTGGAGAACAGGCTGGGCAAAACAGCAAAAAAAGATTGGAGAAATATGGTAATGGATGCCTAACCTTATGGATATACTGAACCATTAAATAGTACACATTAAACAGGTGAATTGTATGGTTTATAAATTATATCTCAATAAAGCTGTTTGATAAAAATGGTATGTGGCATGGCAGCTTCACCAAACACAGTGAAGAAACCAGCAGTGAGAACTGCCCTGGCAGGAATTTTCACAGTCCTAACTCTCTTCTACTCTCCGTAAATTACTAGAACATAAAATTGTATCACCTTCATCTTCATCTTAGAATCAGAGGTAAAGATTGTAGAATAATTCAGGTAAATCCAAGTTAATACAAGAAGAATACAGTAACTAGAATTGGGAGCACACAGGCTGATAGGACCTGCTGTTTGTTTCAAAGGAGAAAATAAGGCACATACCAGCAATATAGAGTATATGAAAATATTTTGCAATACAGAAGGAAAAACATACTATTCAAGAGAATGAAAATAATCCTTTTTTTTTTCTTTTAAAAATATGCTCTAAGGAATAGATGCAAGCAAAAGAAATAATCTCTTTTGTAGTTTTGTAGTCCCAATAGAAAAAAACTTAGACTCTCAAGTAGAAGATGAAAATGAAATCATAAAATAGACAAATAAAAATACATTTAAGACAAAAAAAGTAAAAATTATAATATCCTTGGTGACCTTTTGATGGTAATAGAAGTAGTAAAATATATAGCATTATCTGTATAATATTATGGTGTAGTAAATAAACCACTCATGTGAAGAAAAACTAGAGACCCAGTAGAACCAAAAATGGGATGGATTAATGAAGGAAGACAAAACCAAGTTCCATTATATGGATAATTGGTGACCCTAAATAAAAGAGAACAGATTAAATATGAAAGACAAATTATTCAAAAATACATTAGAAATTTTCAAGTCCCTTAACCTGAGAAAGACCTTAGTCACAAATGGAAAGGACTCATCTTATACTAGATTTTAAAAAAAGTAACAGATACACTTACACATATTATAAAATTTTGTAAATTTAAAGTATTAAAGAGAAAAAGCATTATAAAACCTACAAGCAAAAGAGCGAAGAAAACGAGCCTATGGAAAGGTTATGCACACCTCTTGATAATATTAAACATGAGTAGGCAGTGGAGTTTCAGAGCTGAGGGGAAATGTAGATGGGGAGGTTGTGACACCAGAATTCTATACCTGTCTGCCATTCATATGGGAAATCTACAGAATAATATCCTCAGCCATCCAAGAATTCTGAAATTTTACACGGATCGTTCCTGAGTATCTGCTGAAAATTGAAACTATGAAAATAAAATATTCAACAATGGGAAGATTTAGTACCAAAGGAATGGAATGAACTCTGAAATCGTTTCAACAGAGAATGAATTCCAAATTACGGTTGTTAGTGGGTTGCAAAACAGAACGCAAATATTATAAATCAGAAGTTATAACATGGACGTCTGTGGTTTATTCTTCAACTAGAGACGTATTTTACTTTTTTAAGAAAAATTTGAAATAGATTATAAAAATCTGATGATTTTAACATTAAATTCTAAATTAACTTGGATGAATCATCAGCATTCTTGCGTGGCAACTACCAACTGTAGTTGAGGAGCAGCTGCCTCTTTAAGTCAGGCATATTCATTCAAGTATCCTCCACTCCCTATTTGCATGAATTTATGTTTCCTGACAAGTCTTTGTAATGATTTGAATGTTACCTTTCCTATAAATCATGAAAGATAAGTTATACTGCAAAATACATAAAATTCAACAATTATAACTAGGTTAAAAGTCCTAAATTATATAAATAAACAAAAACTGAGAAGTAGGAATAGAGAAATGTGAGAAAGTAAATATGGTTATTTCCTTATCTTATATGGTGAGACTATAGTAGATACAGTTTTATTTTTGATGTAGAGAGTACATGCTTTTCCAAAATAAGAACTTAAGTTTGATCAGGTTCTCAAAATAGATATACTTTATCTAAAATACTAGAGGGAAAAAAGAAATTAAAGTTTATTTAGAAAGAATAGGACACATAGTAAATCATAAGGGGAATATAAAAATCAAAAAGAAAGTAATGATAAAGGCCAATCCAACAATAAAGCCAATTTATAGAAATGAATATAATTGGGTAAAAATAGTCTGTCAAGATGTAGAGACTTTAAAATTAAATTAAAAATAAGTTAAAGTCCACAAAAGATATACCTAAACTAAAACAAAATGAAAGTTTAAAAGTAAAAAAAAGGAAAAAGTTATACCAGGAAATCAATATCAAAGTTGGCATATGGCTCAGAACTTTGAATGGTAGATAACAATGAATTGCAGATAACAATGAAAATTACTAATAAATTTGATTCTGTAAAATTTGATGCTGACTTTTTTTACCTTTAATCAAAATGTCACCACTAAAATTAAAGCTCCACAAGAGGCTTGGCTTTATGTATATTATATATAATATATTTATAAATTATGTTAGTATTAATATTTTATATTCATATATTTATAAGTATATTTTAATTTATATATTTGTAAAAATATTTTATATAATATTACTATCATTAATAAAATATATTTGCATGAATTTATACACACATATATATTCTTAAAGATAATTTCAACAAAACAATATGAAAAAATTTTTTCAGTAAAAAATATACAGAGGACTCATGACAGTTATCAAACAAAAATACACAGTGCAGCTATACGTATTTTAAAAGTTTATTATGGTGATCATGGAAATTACATCAAAGTAAAATGATCCTATTTTTCTTCTAATACATTGGCAATGATATTTTTAAAAATGTCCTAGCTTTAGTGAAGGCCTGACTATATATTTATAGTCTCTGGTTTATGCATTGGTTCAACACCTCAACAATTTGAACGTATGAATCGATACTTAAATATGGTCATACATTTTGATACAGAAATTCCATTTCTAATGTAATACTTTAAAAAGACTTGCATATGGCAAAAAAAAATTAATAGTATTATTCGGGGTAGCAAAAGTAGCTATAAATATGTATTTCGGTATGATAGCAATTAAAAGTGTGTATCTACTCCAGATATCACATTTCTGTAACCACAAGAATAACTTTATTTCAACCCTATTCTATTACACTCACGAAATCTAATCATCTGAGGAGGTCATTTAAAAAACAGATTTTCAATTCTCACAATGATATATGAAATAGGTATCATTATACCCATTTAAAAAATAATAAAACAAGCATGGAAATGTTGGTAACTTGCTCAACGTCACAGAGCTAGTATATTCTCATCCATTGTTGAGCTGAGCAGTTATTAGGATCATAAATTTAAACAGACCAACAAATAAAAAAGGAGCAAGGGAAAAAGAGAAGGAAGGAAGGAGGGAACTAACGAAGGAAGGATGGAAAGAAGAAGGAAGCAAGGGAGGAAGGAGGGCTTATAGTAGTTTCATCTATGAAATTTAATTATGAGGTTTTTGTTGTATCTTCTTGTTTTCTATGTTTTCAAAATTGAGCATGTATTATTTAATAATTAGAAAAATGAATGTTCTTAAATAAATCTAGCTTTAAAGTTGAATTCTTGATTAGTAAGTATTCTGATATAAATTCAGACACATATAATTACAGTTATGTGTTATTCTCATTTCTAATCATTAAAAGTTTTTCATGTTTTACTTAATCAGCTCCAAAAATTGAGTTCCTAAAAAGTTCTTAAAAAGACAGCCACTATGGAGAACAGTATGGAGGTTCCTTAAAAAACCACAAATAGAACTACCATAGGACCCAGCAATCCCACTACTGGGCATATACCCTGAGAAAACCATAATTCAAAAAGAATCATGTACCAAAATATTCATTGCAGCTCAATTTACAATAGCCAGGAGAGGGAAGCAACCTAAGTGTCCATCAACAGATGAATGGATAAAGAAGATGTGGCACATATATACAATGGAATATTACTCAGCCATAAAAAGAAACGCAATTGAGTTATTTGTCGTGAGGTGGATGGACCTAGAGTCTGTCATACAGAGTGAAGTAAGTCAGAAAGAGAAAAACAAATACCGTATGCTAACCGTATATATGGAATCTAAGAAAAAAAAATCGTCATGAAGAACCTAGGGGCAAGATGGGAATAAAGACACAGACCTAGTAGAGAATGGACTTGAGAATATGGGGAGGGGGAAGGGTAAGGTGTGACAAAGTGAGAGAGTGGCATGGACATATATACACTACCAAACGTAAAATAGATAGCTAGTGGAAAGCAGCCGCATAGCACAGGGAGATCAGCTCGCTGGTTTGTGACCACCTAGAGGGGTGGGATAGGGATGGTGGGAGGGAGGGAGATGCAAGAGGGAAGAGGTATGGGGATATATGTATATGTATAACTGATCACTCCTTTATAAAGCAGAAACTAACACACCATTGTAAAGCAATTATACTCTAATAAAGATGTTTAAAAAAAGTTAATGAAAGAATGTATAGAATACTGCTATTTCAAACTATTTCTTGTTTCAACATTTGCAACCCATGTTAATTTTTAACTCTACGCCTTTACCTATGCTTATAAATAATGGTGATTAGTATGAAAAGCAATAGCCAAGAGAGAAGGCCTGTTCTTTATGTAGTAAAGTGAAACAAACAAATAACTAATTTAAAAATACTAAGTTATGTCTAAATTATTGACAGGAGGGCTTCCCTGGTGGCGCAGTGGTTGAGAGTCCGCCTGCCGATGCAGGGGACACGGGTTCGTGCCCCGGTCCGGGAAGATCCCACATGCCACGGAACAGCTAGGCCCGTGAGCCATGGCCACTGAGCCTGCGTGTCCAGAGCCTGTGCTCCGCAACGGGAGAGGCCACAACAGTGAGAGGCCCGCATACCGCCAAAAAATAAAATAAATAAATAAATTATTGACAGGTGTAATAAATTAGCAATAATACAGAAACCTCAAAGTTAAGGGTTTTATTCATTTTAGTCATTGGACCTAGATCATGGTGGATTAAATTATAAAACACAAAGCTATTGATTTTGATGGCATCTGCATTTGCCATGGGAGAAGTTTGCTAATCCTGCTTTACTAAGATATTTTATTTTATCGAAAACAAACCTTTCTCTTTTCAGGTCTGAAGTCTTTTGTAGGGATCCTGATCCATTGTTTGAAGAAACTCACTGGGGTCATTATCCTAACTCTCTTCTTTCTGAGCATATTTTCTCTAATTGGGATGGGGCTCTTCATGGGCAACCTGAAGCATAAATGTTTGCGATGGCCCCAAGAAAATGAAACTGAAACACTGCACAACAGAACTGGAAACCCATATTATATTCGAGGTAAGAATCCCTTGCATCTATATCAAAAAAATTCAAACTTTTCTTACTGGCAAAATATTCTTCACAGAAATATTGGACATTCAATTTCAGAACAAATTTAACTTCAGAACAACCTTCATATAAATGCCATAACTATGCTCAAGTACTAATCTGGATCAGTTTCTTTTATCAGGATAATAAAGTTCCAAGTCTTCAGACAGTTAAATCAGGGAAACCTACGTTTGGAATTGCTAAAACTTGCAAATTTTATCCTTTCATAAATAAATAAATATGACCAGTCTTAACTGCAATTTTATCAGAGTACAATCCTCATGATACTACCTTTCTTCGATAAAGTTGTTTAAAATTTAAATGTAAGTGTACACATTAGAAACTTTGGCGTGATCATATAAATCAAAAAATGACCTACAATATAGAAATTCTTACTATTGTTGTATTTCAATTGCTGCTGCTCACTTTAAATGCTTTGAGTTATACTCTGATGAATAATGAAAATATTTTAGGCTAACAGAAATAATGTCAAACAAGTATTGCTTAGCCCTTATACATAAGTAAATCACATGCCTGATCACATATCTTCACTATAATCCTGCAGAGAAGACATGAATAACCCCTGTTACCAACAGAGAAACAGAAGTAAAGGGAAATTCTGTGAATGTTCTAGCATACTATAACCACATGGTGGCAAAACTAGGATTCTAGCCAAGCTCCATCTGGCTTTAAAACCCATTCCCTTTTCACCAGGCCATACTCTCTTATTAGATTTTTCCCTCATATTAAAATCATCAGCTCCTTTCTGACAGTATTTAGAAAAAACCAAAAGCATATTGTTCAACTTATAAAAATAAAATATTGATAAACCTCAAGTAGTGCTTCTACCTTAATTTTATTTATACTTTGGATTTAATAAGTTCTAAAACAAATCTTAATAAATTTTACTCTTTGGTTTACCTCATAATATGATTATGATTCAAGTAATGCAAAATTATTAGTACATATGTGAAATGTTTCCTTATTATGTAGGTCTATTTCATGGTCTTAATTCTAGTGATAAGAACAATAGGAGATGGATGTTAAATCTTAGATTCCAATTGAAATCCCCTTTTAGCTTCTTTGATGTTGTAATAAAAATATGCTAATTACTAAAAAATAAACAAATTTTGCTACTTCACTGGTTATTGCTAAGAAAATAGAGTCCAAGTTCTTTTCTTTGTTAAAGTATGTATATTATAATGAAATCATTTTAAAGATTATCACTTTAATATTTGTCCAATTCTAGTCATTCCATTTTCTCAAATAGCATGTTAGGAATTGCTAGAAATATATTTGCAAAACACTATTTAACCTAATTTCCATGTCATAGTCCTTGTATTTAGAAGAACACTTGGAACTGCCTAGTTTTAATGTCAAATTTCATTTGGTTTTTGACTGTCACTCAAAAGTTTTGATTAATGGTTCCTAACTATGATTTTTAAATTCTTCTAAAATTATTTTAGGTGACAAATTAAAGTGACATTTTCTGAGATTGGTGTAATTCAATTTTGTATACACACACACACACACACACTCACCAGGACTGATCTCATGGGTTTGATTTTTGTGATTTGAATTCAGAACCTAAAAATCAATGCTACTAACCGTGTATGTTCCCATCCCTGGTAACTGATATCTATAAATACACAATTTAAATTTTAATTGATAGCAGATAAAAATACCTGGATGAATTCTATGGGCTATGACTCAGATTATCTCAGATTATGATTGAAACTAGGTGATATCAGGACAAATAATTAGGCGGCACTGGACACTCATTGTAGAAAAATAAGCTGCAAAGTGGGAAGAGAATGGAAATTAAACCCAGAGACAGAAAACTCTGGTCTTCTGTTCAGGAAGATCATCAGGAATAAACCCTGGAAGGAATAATCCTCAGTTTTCAAGTAAATTAGTCTTGGGAATTTTTCTTTCAGGGTCTGGTCATACCTGGCTGGAGTAGGTGGATTGCCAGAGGTCTTTTGGCCTGTACACTGGATGCTAGGACAGCCTCCTAGATTTTAAAAAAAGGAGGGGGAGGCAGGCTGTATGCTCCTTCCTTCTTACTGTACAGAAGGATGTTCATCTGTACAGATTTAATTGGGTTTCAGATATGCTGTTTACTCAAGATTAGATATGGAATATCATTTCTTTCCTATTTTTCAGAAACAGAAAACTTTTATTATTTGGAAGGAGAAAGATATGCTCTTCTTTGTGGCAACAGAACAGATGCTGGGTAAGTGGTATTAATGTTTTCTTCTATTGTAACCAAAAGTGAGGTCTGGCTGTTCAACGCTCAAAAGCCGGTAAAGAGGCCAGGTTGGTGGAAAGGAAAGTTTGCTTTATTTTGGGTGCTGGCAACCGGGAGCAGGGGGTGGAGTGGGGAGAGGGTGGAAGCCTGTATCCAAAGGCTGACTCTGACCCCACCGCCCTGACAATCAGGGGGCAAGAGCTTTTATAGATGGAGGGAGGGGGTTACAGGCAAGAACAGCGCAGTCAGCTCTGACAGACATCTTGATATTGGTCATCGGTGGTCTGACCAGCATCATCTTGATTGTTTTAAGTACGGTTAATCTTCAGTTCCAGGGTCCGTTTGTTCCCATTTCCTTGAGGCCAATTCTCAGAATTATGACAACTTATGTCATGACTACAGTCTGGTCTTCATGTAGTTAACTTCTTCCACCTGGTGGGGATTTCAGCATCTACAGACAGCTCACAGGATATGGCTCAGAATATTATCTGTAGCCCTTAAGAAGGAACTAAAGGTCCTTGACTATGTTTAGTGACAAAACTATTATTATTTGGTCTCCTTTGACTGTTTTTCTTTGTTTCTACTTTTTCTCACTTCTCTGATTAAACTTATTCTTTGGTTAAAGTTTTTCCACAGACAAAAGGCAGGCTGAGGACATGGGAGAGCAAGGACCATAGGGTCCTGCTCTGTTTCAGTATCCCTGATCAATAGTATTTATTTAATGATTATTGCTTTTATTAATGGTTCCCATTTGATTACATAATCTCATTTTACCATCAAAACCATGCTGAGAAGTGTACAATATGGAATACTATTAATCTGATTTTACAGAAAAAAGTATAATGGATAGACTAGCTAAATGATTTATTCAAGCTCAAGAAGTTAGTAAATGGAAGAGCTGGGACTTAAGTAAGAATCTGATTTTCTGTTTTCAGTGTGCCCCAGAGCTAATAGGAATTATCAAGAAAGACAATATAATCTGTTCTTCAGCCCAAAGACTTTGAAGAAAAAATAATTAAAGATGTGATGTTATTTCACTTATATTATGGCTTGTATGTCTTTAATGAATATAATTTACGTTAATAACAAGCTGATTGCTCTTAAAAACAGTACTTATAAATAATTCTTCAGTGAGATGACAAAACTCTCAAGTTTTATTGTCCTATAATTTCAGATGAAGAGATAAGAAGGTAGAAATAAAGTGCTTCTCAGCAGTACTATGACTCAATTCCTTCTGTTACTTCCCTAAGCCAGGATGACTTGGCACCCATTTGTAAACTCAGCTCTTTCTTAGAGGCTCTGGGCACAGATTGACAAAAAAGCACACGGGAGAGGGGAACATGAGTTATGTAGTTTAGTTGTATTAAGGTGATTTAGACATATTGTTGCTTACTCAACTCTTTTTGCCACCCTACTGCTGGGCTTCCTTTCTGTTTTCAAGTCCAGATTATGATTTCATCTCATCGTGTCTGCCCCATCCCACTCAAGCTACCCCTTTCAGTGGACATTCCAAATTAAATTTTACCTGAAATGCATGTTGGAGATATCTGGTCATGGATAGACAGAATCGCAATGATATAGTATGTCAAGGCCAGAAGAGAAAGTCATACAGAGTTTCACCTGCAGCCATCATACTTTGCTGCATGGTAAACTATCCCAAAAGTTGGTGCTTTAAGACAAGAACAAAAATTCATTTGTTCAGATTCTGTAGGTCAGCAATTTAACAAGCCTCAACACACAAGTACTTTTTAAACCTCTGTTTGCATCACAATTGTTAACCATTAACAAGTATGCAAAACAAGTCACATGGCCAAAGTTCCAATAATGTAGGAGGAACTACAGAAAGGTGTGGATGGAGGAAGCATGATTTATTGGGCCACTACTGTCATAATGGACCACAACACCCAAGCCCCAGTAGGTAAAAGTATGAAGACTCCATGAAAGGAAATGAAATAAATATTTAATCATCTTTCTACCAAACTGCCAGTTCTGCTTATAAATTATTGATAATAAATTTTTTCTCACTCTTAAATAATGGGATGTAAGGGTTTGAGGTGAGATCATTTAAAAATTAAACCCTAAACTACTACAGTTTTATTTTTATCAGTGTTATTTTCCATCAGTTATACTTTCACTTTGATACTGGGTAGTAAAGAAATCTTTAACAAAAGGCTTGGTAAAAAGCATTTGTGAGGGGCTTCCCTGGTGGTGCAGTGGTTGAGAGTCCGCTTGCCGATGCAGGGGACACGGGTTCGTGCCCCGGTCCAGGAAGATCCCACATGCCGTGGAGCAGCTGGGCCCGTGAGCCATGGCCGCTGAGCCTGCGCGTCCGGAGCCTGTGCTCCGCAACGGAAGAGGCCACAACAGTGAGAGGCCCGTGTACCGCAATAAAGAAAAAAAAAATTTGTGAGGCCCTGTTGTCTTTTAGTTTAATTATATGTTCACTTATATCAACTTAAAATCTAACTCATATGCAGCTTTTTCTACCGGGAATTGTTTGGGAGAAGACTACTCCCTGTGGAAGAGGGAGCCCTTTATTATTCATGGGCAGATGTTCTATATTTACGATTTGACCATAATCTGAAAGTCACCTAAGAGTAAGCAGTTTTTCTTTTCTGTGTCTTAATTAGTCAGTGTCCTGAAGGATATGTGTGTGTAAAAGCTGGTGTAAATCCTGATTATGGCTACACAAATTTTGACAGTTTTGGCTGGACCTTATTAGCCCTATTTCGGTTAATGATGCAGGATTACCCTGAAGCACTTTATCACCAGGTAAGAACACAGAGAATCTGCACTGCTTGGAAAAATGGTGCCATGTTCCTCCTTTCTGAAATAATGATCAAATATAATGCACTGTATTAAATTTTTATGTGAAGAAGAATTTGAGGACAGAAGAAAAGAGGATGAGAATTACCTAATGTCAAACTGTTTGTTAAAACTGAGCCCAAATCTGTGTTCTTATGTATGGTGTTGATATCGTATTTAATCTTTGAAACAATCCTACAAGGATATAAATATGTATATGCGCTTTTCTATGAAGACCCTAAGATGAGAGCATTTAGGTAATCTCCCCAAAGTTAAAGCACATGTATCTGCCAGAGATCACTATACTGCTCTGTGGTCTCAGACATTTGGCATTAACTAAGTAAAGAGCATTTCTAAGTACTCATTCTTTAGACAAAAAAAATTGAACCTATGAGATAACCATGTATTAAGAAATTATTTGTTGAATGCCCACAATGTACTCTTTCTCTTTAATTCTCTATTTCTTCTCATTCTCCTTTAATATTCAGTAAGGCTGCAGTTGTAATAGCAGAAAGCCTGCTGTTATGAGACTTGAAATCAAAATGCTGAGAGTTCTCCTTTATAACTGATGATTTGTGTGCCATAGTGTCTCAGAAGTATATAATACGTGCTCATTAAAATAGAGATTCAATTTTTCTTTTAAGAAAAGTTCCAGCACAGTGGAATATGCAGTGTCATTTCAGCAGCATAGTTAATATCAAAGGATATTAGATAAAATAAATAAGTTACTTTAAATTCCAAAAGTATTTACAGTTGAAGAAGAACACTCTTTTTAAACACACACACCATACTTTTTATGATTGAGTAAATTATGGTGTGTGTGTGTATGTGTGTTTACAGGCCATTAATAATGATAAGGATAATATAATATACTTTTGGCACAAAGATTCATAATATATTATTAAATGAAAATCAAGTAAACCAAACATGCTTGTAGTATAATTATATTTCTAGTAGAAGTACATAAAAATATTACAAGTGATTTTTTCTTTATGCAAACTATATTTTTCTAATTTTGTAAGAGTAGTTATATTGTTATTTCCCAAAATTTTGAAAAGCATCAATGCCTCCTCCACAACACTATAAACTTCTTATTTCTAAAATAATCTCATCATGTTATTCTCCTTCTAACAATCCTTCAGTGATTTCCAAATTTCTGTGGGATGAAGTTCAAAGTCCATATGCATTGTCCATAGTGCCCTTTAAAATCTAGTCTCTGCATTTGTTGCCAGAATCATTTCCTAACAATATCCCAATATATACTCTCTGCTTTATTTGAGTCAAAAAGACTTGCTGTTTCCTAAATGACCTTTTCCCATAATTTCTTGTTTCAGTGTGTACAAATTCAAGTTTCTTCCGTCTTCAGTCTCATGCCTCAGATTTATGCCTCCAAGCTATATTTCTTTTTTGAGCCTTTCCCCAACCTCTTCTTTTAGAGCTGGACATATTCTACATCAGAATTCCATGGTACCCTGTAATTGCCTCAGGTAGTGGTTATTTTAATTGCTTGTTCAGCATTTCCTCCCACTAGGAGATACACTACCTAAGAAGAAGTATTTTGTTTTATTTTAATTTTTGTATTCTCAGCATCTAACACATATAAATGCTTGATGAAATTTTAATAAACAAAAATATAAGTGAATATTCATGGGCTATGTTACTTTATATAATAGTGAATGTCTTGCCTTTTTTTACAGCTTTCAAAGTGTGATTAGCTAATTTTCTTGGTAACATTGGTCTAAAGGAAATCCTCTCATACAACTAGTGAAGTGAGAAATCAGTCTGGGATTGCCCTGGTGCTGGAGTCTTACAGGACCTTCATCATTATTGTACTCTAAATTTTTATTGACTAGTGTAGATAAGGTTTGCTTTGATTTGGACTGGATTTTTACTCTGAGCATTGCCCTACTGAACTAAACTGACTATGGCTAGGGAAATTTGGTAATTATTCCCAAAGAGTACAGCTCATGTTTTAGAGAATATCATTCTCCGTTCATTCAACAACTATTTATTTGACCCAAGTACTCTTTGATACAACATCAGTACGGAAATGAACAAAGCAGATTGTCAATCCTCATAGAATGGAGTTATGTTTAGCAATAGTTAACATTTACTGCATACTTGCCATGAGCTACGATCTTCTCATAAATTGTTTCATTTGATTTTCATAACAAATCTATGACAAAGGGATATAATTAACCCCCTATTTCCTGCTAAAATATAATAGAACTAGAATTTGTATACTTTTCCATTCTAATAAGATTGTATACTTTTATTCTCCATCAGCTTCATATAGGGGAAAGAGCAAAAGTTTTGAATTCAGGCATTCCCCCACAGCTTTGAGATCTTTGCCTATCTAATTTTCATCTCTTTTCTATGTGGTAAATACCACACGAATGTTTTGCCCAGAATTAATAAAATAATAACCATAAAGTATTTATTAATGTACATGTCCTACAGTGTACTCCATGATATCTATTATGAACTCCTGAATATACTGTAAATGACAGCCATTTAGTAGGAAAAATATTTAACCACATCCTAAATAGCTGACTCATTGAGATAATCAAGTTTATTAAAAATACCTTTAAAGAAAAACATACTATAGATTAATAAGAAATTATTTCTGACTAAATGTTAGAAGGTCGTATTAATTTGTAAACATTCTTAACTCTGTTATATCAACACAGTATTTTCTGTAAATACCTGTCTATTGATTCAAATGAATACTTAAAAATTAAAACTATTCCCATTTGTTTTCTTGAAATTTGTTCATATACTTTTAATCAATGAAGATAAATCAGTGGACTATATTTTGGATTTGTCATATCTACTTATAAATTTAAAAATTTTCTGATATATCCTAGGTAATTATTATGAAATAAAAGCTAGTCAATGCGCAGTTTGGAAATGTACAGTTTTGTATTTTTCTATACACAAATGACTTCATATAAGAGAATGATATGACTTTTCTTTGTGATTTGTCTAGAGGTTCATCAACAAAGCAGGTATTCTGACAGATATAGAAATATTCCTGTTCCTCACCCCTTTGAATAGACCTGATTTTGTACCTCGTTGTGATGTTTCCATAAAGTAAAATTCAGAGGAAAGTAATCTCCAAACAGTCATTCTTTGACTTTATTACACTTCATATAGTTAAAGATTCTACTTCAAAGTAAATAATCTTTCATATTCAGACTATCCAGCTTTCTTTATTGAAAGATGACAGTTTTTTCCTTTCAACATGTTTATTTTGTTAATGAAGACATAAAAGTCAGATGTTCAGCCTGAATTAATTAAATTACTAAATTCTTCCCTGGTTTTGTACCATATATTTTGTACCTTACATATATGTCTAAATTGAAGAGCTTTCATTTATTTCTCCAGGTACAGCCAGTACTTAAACTGTCTTGTGATTACATTCCACTTATAACTAAATTATTTTCATAAAAAAATTTCATTTTTCATTTTAAAATAACAGATTGCAGGAAGACAAATAACGTTTCCCCTCTGTCCTGTTTTCCACCTCTCCTTAGATCCTTTATGCTTCTGGGAAGGTCTACATTATATTTTTTGTTGTGATAAGTTTTTGGTTTGCCTTTTATATGGCAAGTTTGTTCTTAGGCATACTTGCTATCTCTTGTGAAGAAGAAAAGCAGAGAGCTGCTGAAAAAGCTAAGAAGATAGAGCCGGAACTTCAGCAGGCTTTAACGGAACTTCAAGAAGGAAATAAAGCAGCAGAGGTATAGATTTTTTAAATGCTTTTTTGGAGTCAGAGTTTATCTTCTTGGAGCATATTGTCTTCTAATAGATGCTCAATATCTGTGTGTGGTACATAATAAGATCATAAGTGATTTTAATAGGAGGGTTCACTTTTGCTACATAACATTCTTTCCTGAGTGTGGTGTGGTAAGAGTGACCAACATGTTTAAGATTTTGCTTTTGCTCCAAAATGCATATTACTACTGCTGATAAACTATGGATATATTATATATATTTTTGGACTTGACTTCTCTTAATGCAGGTATAATTGATTAATTTAAACTTGCTTCAGACAGCACATCAGAATTAGCTTTGGAAAATTTCGGTGTTCAACTCAAAAGTGACAGTGCCTTCCATAATTTAGAAATCAGAAAGTACTAAAAGCATGGATCGAAGTATAGTACTGAAGTTGTAAAAAGAGGAAAAAATTTTACTTTACTTACTTTCTAACTCGTTCAAGAGGAAATGCACTGTGCATCCTGACCTAAGGAGTTATTTTACCTGTGGAATAATTAAATCCATGATCAGTAAAATTTAATACAGTCTTACTCTAATTTTCAATGACCTTAGTGTTGTGTTTGAATATATTTTCAGATGTTTAGCCTCATAGCAAAAGATTTGGCCCATGAATCTAAAAGTATTGACAGAAGTACATTAAAGAAGTTGTAGAAGATTATCTTTAAAAATCTAAATTGTGCCATAAGTGTGCAGAAAAGAAGAACAGGACCTAGGAAAGCAACCAGAAGTAGCTTTCTTATATTCCACAGGACCTAGCTATCTCACACTTCCTCTTAGGTTTAGAGAGGGATAGGTTTAGCTCAGTCTCCTAATATCCCTACCCAGAAGCTGTCAAGGTGTGCAGTGGGCAGAAGCCAAAGCAGCCTAAGGGGGACAGAACCCATGCCTCTTCTGAGGTGTTGCTCCCTTCCTCTGTGTTGTGAGGAGTCCCCCTGCCAAGAAGCTTGTTCTTTGGAGGGTGTTTGGCCCAAAGTGATCACAAGCAAGTCCAGTGCTCCCACCCCACTGGCCTAGTTACAGGACCCTCACTTGTAGGAGGGGAGCCGTGCCCTGCCTTCTTTTCCATCCTTCTGGAATATTTATTTTTGCACTCTTAACACTTGCTAATAAAGATTGTCTACATGGGAAAAATACTCGAACTATATTTTCTAGTAGATGTAAAAAGGACAGATTGAGGGAGCAAACAAAAGATAGAAAGGAGCTATATCCAGGATCCTCTCATATAAAAAAGATAAAAAGAGCTGAGGAAAAGTAAAGGGCAAAAGATTTACTCTGGCATGTGTAGTATGGCTGGCTAAGAAGTTCATTAATACCAAAGGCCCCTGCTGGGCCAAAAAGGGGAAATGTTAACTTCCCTGTTATATAGCCCTTTCATTAAGTTGTCATCAGTAAAGAAGCTCTAGAAAAGTCATTCCATTAAAAAGTGGGGTCTGAATGATATGATATAGGATCATACCAAACGACAAGTTATTGATAGATATGTGTATCTATGAGGTTTCAATGCATACAATTGAAAAATGAAGCAATTGCAGACCGTATGAAGAAAACATGTATAAAAAGAAGTTATCAAATATAGCCATCATATCACCCATGAGGAAGTCACAGAAAAACAAATTACAAAAGTTTTCTGTCTCTAGAAATGAGTCCGAGGTCCTTCAGATTGAATGATTGTAGTCTGAATGATATATTGAATGTGTAATTTGTTTTGAAGTTTTGAAATGTCAAGGGCTACACACAAATGCATTCAAGAGCACAATAATACTTCTCTTATTCCAGATGAGATGCCCTATTAGCTCTGCTTATGAAGAACTTAGATTATTTGCTAATTTCCCAATATCTCCATTCATTTGGCTATTTGGATCACATAAAGCCTTTCTGGTTTTAATTAATGTCTTTCAATTATAAAAGATTTCTGTTCCTGGAAGAGTACTAGAACATTTTGTCATGCAAAAGTTTTCTGGGAAAATGAGAATAAAAGTTATTTTCACAAGATGTATTTTCTTTTCCTTTTTTATTTATACATAAGAAAACACTGGACAGTGAAGAATTTAAAATGGAACATACTAAGGACCCTTTAGGTGACCAACCTGATTTAACCCTAGACAGATTCTAATTCCAATGTTGGAATTACTGGGAAATTACATATGTGTTTCATATTCTCACATTATAAGAAAACAGTAGATCATATTGGCTAAAATCAGAGTTTTGCAGTCAGATAAATATAGATTTAAGTCCATTTTACCCACTTAATAGATGTGATATTTGCCAAGTCTGTTAACCTTTCTAAACTTCAGCTTCTTCATCTGTAAGGTGTGTATTATAATATCTGTGTCATAGGTTGTTGTGAGATTCAAATTAAATAAATGTTTGTAAAGCACTTAACACTGCTTAGAATACACTAAGCAACTGAAAAAATGGCAATGGTAATTATAGGAAAGACAAGAAGACAACTGCAAGAAGGCACTGTCGTACATATGGAGAATAGTTGTCAATATAAAATTCTTTAAGTCTTTGACTATGTCCCCCTTTTAGGGATAATTAAAGTAATAATAATAATGATAATAATAGTATATAATGTTTATTGAGTGTCAACTATGTGCCAGACACATAATTAGTGTCTTCACAAATTCTCAAATTTAATCTTTATTGAGAAGTTCCAGTTACAAAGTTTGATCTATATTTATTGGTAATTGATTTCTCAACACTGAGAAAGAGAACCCATTTTTCATCACTTTACCATCATCGTTCTGGAAAATCAACACTGAAACAATATTATTTCATCAGTTACACAGTTTGTAGGTGAAACTTTGCTATGAATTGTCACTTATTGGCAAAACCTTAGAAAAGAATGATTTATACAACTGTATGAATATAAATATTAAAAAAAATATTTGCCCATCTAAACTGATATCCTTACAGTTCACCTGTATAATTAAACATTATTGACAATATTCTGTATGTTAGGCATTGTATTAAGCATTGAAGATTTTAAAATTAATAAATATAAATACAGTGTCTATCATCATGGAGCTAATGGTCTAATGGGGAGATAAACTATAAAAATAAATGGTAACTTTAGGACCACTAGACATTATGTTTCCTGATGTTATGAAATAGGAAACATAAAACACCACAATATATTCTTGCCAAAATCCACACTAAGTTTAATATGCCTCTAGATCTAACCATCTTTTTCCAGAGACTATAGGAGAGAGAAGAATGCATTAAATTAAACTAAAAAGACATAATCTGCCAAATTAAGAATGTGGAAAATTCTACAATATAAGTGATTCAGTGTCTTTAACAAATCACATAGGCTAAATAAATTTAAAATCATGATAATCAGTAGAACTGCAAACCAAAAAAAAATGTATAATCATTTTGTATTTTGATTGGGACAAATCAACTATAATAGAATGTTTCTGAGCAATGAAAGAAAATTGAGCATGGTCTGGGTCTTGGATAATATTAAGGAATTACTAATTTTGCTGAATGTGATAATGGTGTTGTGATTATCTTTTTAAAAAGCTTATTCTGAAATTTTATGATATCTGAAATTTGATTTAAAATACTTCAGGAAAAAAGTAGGGTGAGTAATACATGAAAAATGGAAAGTATAATGTCATTAATGGTTGAAGCAACCTATTGGGTACCTGGTAAGTATTATTCTCCACTAAAAAAATTAAATGAAAATATGGGAAGTGCTATAAAATTGAGAAACTTAGTGCTTTGAAAGCTTGTAATAAAGGATTTCTCTGAGTCAGAAAAGGTTTTTATTGAGGACTTGGCACTTGAACTGAGATCTGAAGAATGAGTCCGTTCTCTCTGGTGGGATGGAACAGGATGAGTCAGAGGATTAAAAAGGCCAGTGGGGTTGCAGTAGAGAGAGGAAGTCTGGGTCCAAGATGAACACTTCAGGTGTTCATTGCTAAATGCCAGGAGTATGACTGGGTTCTTCCTTTTTCATATCTCCCCTCCAGAGAAAATTGAAACCAACGGTGAGAAGAATCCTAGCCCCTTCTTCCAGTTTAATTTTAATGCTGGATTGTCTAAAATTCAGGCATATGTCCTTATTAGCTCTTAAACTTCCAAAAAAAGAGATTTTTGAGTCATAATCCTTTCAATTTACATTGTAAACTAGCTGTATCCTTAGGAGTTGGCCAATGTATGGGCACTTATTGAGAAGTTCAATTGAGATAAATATATTACTAGACTGATATGTGGTTTGTTCATTTTGTATCCTAAAACATATCCATAGTTCAAGCCAAATCAGTAATGAGCATTGACTGTCTCAACAATAACGTCACTCTGCCCGCTCCACTGCTCCCCCCATCACAGATGATGATCTTTACTGGATTGCTCTTTGTTGTAAATTCATCAAACACTGTCACCGTCACTACCAGAAGCAGCTCTATGAGAACTAATTCCTCGGTATTAAGAATATAGTGGAGGATATTGTTCACGATATGACAAAGTATCATCTTTATGAAGAAACACCTGGGAAATTCCTATCAGACTTTAATAACAAAAATTACAGTTCTGTTGGTTTTTAACTCATGGAAATTTGGAATTATATAAATTATCACATATTTTATGTAGCCTTGTAAGTCAGCTAAGAAAATACTTTCTGGAATAAGCATTGATTTAAATAAATAAATTAGCTTCACATCCTAAGCTTTTGCTTACTTTTTCAGTTAAAAAAAAAACAACTGAGGCAACAGAGATCTGTAGACCTAAAGAATCTGTCATTTTCCTGATGGAACTCAGTATGTAGTACAGTTGGTTTTTACCTCCTCTAGCTCTAGTATTTAAATTAGAAGGACTTAACTCCTACTGTGTGAGATGAATATGATGATTCCCTTGATATCTACTCTGGGATTTCAGATAGACCACAGCAGAACCTGCCAGCCAGGGTGTTCTGGGTATGGGTTATCAGTGAGCCTCAACCATGAATCCCCTCAGTGTTAGGGCAGCAGCAGGCCTATGCCAGTTATCTCTATTCAAAAGCTGCCTCACCTATTTAAAGTTATTTACTATTTATTTCACCTATTAGGCTCACCTATTTACCAAATTAACAAGCATACAAATATTATTATTCTTTGTGTGTGCCAAGTTCAAAAACTGTTGGGAGCTCTATGGTGCAATATCATCTACCCATTGCCAGTTTGTTACAGTTTAAATTCAAATACAAAATTTATACATGGTCACTAGAAACATCTGAGGCCATACTTGTGATAATCATGAATGTGTAGAACTTGTAACACCTGCATCGAAGCCGAGGAGTTTTGAGTGCCTTTCCAATGCAAGGGTTCTTTTTAACTCTGTAATCACATCAGCAAAACAGAGGATGTCTTAAAACCATTACTCAAGAGTCATGAGGGACAGAAAGAAGTGATTCGTTTTTGGAAGTATTAAATATGTTCTAACCAAAAATATCCTTTAAAATTCATTCTATTACCTGATATTACATGAGACATATTTCATCATCTCAACACCAAATAATTGATTTTATCAAGAGAGTTTACAAATTCATAATTAACATATCCTCAAGTAAAAAATGTAAGGTGTTAGAGAAATGTAAGGTGTTATTATTCAGTAACATGTTTGCCAACTGCATATTCCACAATAATTCTAAACTGTACACTGAATTCTTTGTCAAATATGGGTAATACCACTATCATTCTCTGATTTTCTCCTTTTATAGTTGACCTCATAATATAAAATGATTTTGTTCAGTTGCAAGTAATATACATTCATTTTCCAAATAATCCTAAATCAGTTTAATAATATCTATAGTGTAAAGAGTGACAAATTATGGAACACAGAAAGGCTTTTGGAAGTAAGAATCAGCATTTTAAAGAAGGTTATAAGCCTTCTTATAGTTATAGTCTTAGATATACAAAGGGGAGAAGCCAGTATTAGACTAATCAAATTTCTTTTTAGACCAAGACTACAGAAATGGAAATGAAGAAAAGATCATCAACTTCTATGATTACTTCTTTGGATATGTTGGATGATGCTACTATCAGACATAAAGAAGGTAAAGTAAAAAATATTTAGACACTATGGAAGGTACCATTCATATGATTCACTTTTGAAAATTTTTATTTATTTATTTATTTATTTATTGGCTTTGTTGGTTCTTTGTTGCTGCCCGCGGGCTTTCACTAGTTGCAACGAGCGGGGGCTACTCTTCGTTGTGGTGCACGAGCTTCTCATTGTGGTGGCTTCTCTTTGTTGCGGAGCATGGGCTCTAGGTGCATGGGCTTCAGTAGTTGTGGCACGCGGGCTCAGTCGTTGTGGCTCACGGGCTCTACGTGTGCAGGCTTCAGTAGTTGTGGCACGGAGGCTCAGTAGTTGTGGCACATGGGCTTAGTTGCTCCGCGGCATGTGGGATCTTCCCAGACCAGGGCTCAAACCCGTGTCCCCTGCATTGGCAGGTGGATTCTTAACCACTGCACCACCAGGGAAGTCCCCATCTGATTCACTTTTAAGGAAATCTTCCAATTTCGTCAGAATTTTAGATGATAATAACTAAAATTTAAGGAATAACATGAGACTATTAGGATAAACAATACTTTAAAATTTCATAAGCATAGTGTTTTAAACACTGGAAAAGGAACCAAAGAGTACCAAGGTATTTTCTTTGTTTAACACTGAAAACAACATGAAGTATTACCTTGTAACTAAAAATACAGTTTGGTGTATATAACATTAACCTATTAAGGTCCTTTTTATACTTATCTCTGCTTTTTAAATATATATAACTAGTAATCATTATTATAGACAATATTGAAAGACATTATTTTGTAAAGCATGTAAATCTAAAATTATAAATATACTCTCAATTATATTCCATATTTGTTTTTCTTGAGAGGTACTCCTATGTTTTGATTCTAATACATAATTTGTCTCATTTTCATTTGTCTAACTTGCAAGCATGAACAAAATAGAAGAAATTTACTTTGCTCTGATTTTTATTAATACAAAATATTTCTACTTGCTAATACAAAATGAGATGTCTAGTTTCAAACCTCCCTTTGCATGCAAAAGTCAAAAATTTCTACTAGTTAGAGCTTAAATAAACAATTAGCTAATGCATAACTTTTCTATTCTTTCATTTCAGGACTTAGAAAATCCAGGAAGAAATGCCCATGTTGTTGGTATAGATTTGCTAAAACTTTCCTGATCTGGAATTGTTCTCCGTGTTGGTTAAAGTTGAAAGAGTTTGTCCATATGATTATAATGGACCCATTTACCGATCTTTTCCTTACCATATGCATAATTTTAAATGTACATTTTTTGGCCTTAGAACACTACCCAATGAGTTTAGAAACCAACAATATTCTCAACATTGAAAACCAGGTAAGGCTCTCATTGTACATTATTTTCTTTTGCAATTTCAACTTTTCTTTAGTCATCATTATCCCTGCAATTTTGTTTTATAACTCCAAAATGTTGCAAATGCATTATATAAGTATTAGATGAAGTACTGTGTTCATGCTTTCTCACCTCACCTCCCCCAGCCCTGCTTTGTAACTATTCTTATCATTGAATAGATTTATAGCTAGAGTCCTTTTAAATTTAATACAGTCAGGTTAAGTAGAAATTATTTATTTCCTCTCCCATCTCAAATATCCCCTCTTTTGGTATGGTGGCCCCTAGATCAAGGTAGGGCAGAGGTGAAATAACAGACACAAGTCCTTCACTGACACCTGAATTTTGAATTCTGTTACAACTGCACCTAATCTTAGACTGGAGCTTATCCTTTTGGCAACGTATTTTTGAGATTCGCCCATCTTTTCTTTCCACATACAATACAAAAGACAAAGATTTCTATGAGTTTAAAAACAAGTCACATTCAAGCAAATATATATTGTTTAATTTTGTTTGCTTTTATTGTTGTTTAGTTGCTTGATACTAATACAAACAGCCAAATGCTGCCAATTTTGAACTATACATTTACTTGATACCAAAACAATAATTTAGTTATTTCTGCCAGTGTAGTTTTCAAAGGACAATTTCCATGGGTTTGCTTTTTTCCTGGATCATATATACTTTTGAAAAATTTCTTTTACAGTTTTTAAAATTATATGTCTTATATGTGCTCTTTATCCCAAAAGGAACTATTCAAGATGAAAAGATTTTCACTCTCAAATATTCTTTTGTTTTCTTCCAGGATGACTTTTATTAAAGTAATTGAAGATTACATGATGTTTGACATTAGATTGTCAAACAAAACCTATGAGCCTGTACTTGTAATACAGACTCTGAAACTAATCAGATCTTGACAGAGGAAATATGAAAAAGGTGGCAGTGAAATGTACAGTTTCTGCATGTGAGGGTTCTGATAGAGCTACTGGAATCATATTCTCATCTCTATGTTTTGTTTTATTTAGGTGTTTATTGGAATTTTCACAGCAGAAATGATTTTTAAAATAATTGCCATGCATCCATATGGGTATTTCCAAGTAGGCTGGAACATTTATGATAGCCTAATTGTGTTCCATGGTTTAGTAGAACTTTATGTAACACATTTTCATGGACTGGCTGTTTTTCGATCATTCAGGGTGGTAAGTATAATCCAAGACCTAAATTTTATTTTATTTTTTTTTTTTTATTATTTTTTTTTTTCTTTTTGCGGTATGCGGGCCTCTCACTGTTGTGGCCTCTCCCGTTGCGGAGCACAGGCTCCGGATGCGCAGGCCCAGCGGCCATGGCTCACGGGCCCAGCCGCTCCGCGGCATATGGGATCCTCCCGGACCGGGGCACGAACCCGTATCCCCTGCATCGGCAGGCGGACTCTCAACCACTGCGCCACCAGGGAGGCCCCTAAATTTTATTTTATAAAAATTCATCTCAGTTTCCTCAGACATGAAGTGGGAAGAATAGTAATACCTATCCTTTTGGTATATTGGAGGTAGTAAATGAATTAATTCATATATAACAAGCTTAGAAAGTAACCCAGAAAAGAGTAAGTCGTCTCCAATGCTGTTGTTTGGCTCAGGCATTAAAGGAAATACGCCATATATATGGCAAATTTGAGATACAATTTTAGAAAGCAGGGTCAGGAATACTGGGTCAGTTTTGAGAAGCAGGATAATAAAGAGTCCCAGAAGCTGAATGCCAGTGTGTAACTAAAGAATCAGGTGAGTATTTCTAAATGTAGGGTAGAAAACTTTGTAAAAGAAGAATGGTCAGGCCAATAAAATGTTATTAGAAAATTATCAAGTCAGTATCACTATATATGCCTGCAATGTAGGTGGTGGTAAAAGCATCAGAAAACTAGGCAAAGAAATAATGTTATTAGAATGATATTTATAGAAATGTTGGGCATTTGATAAATAATAGATTGTCTCATTCTTTATAACAAGTTGAAGGAATGTAGCAGATATCAAGAACAATTAAGTAGATTTGATCTTATCCAAATAATTCTTCAGAATCCTATCTTAAATCTTTATCCATAGGCTTGTCTAATGAGTAAGAGAAAAATATAAAAGCTGTATTTATCAAATTTATGGATGAAACAAGACTGGGAAATACAGACAAAGTAACAAAACGTAGTATCAAAATATGTGAAAGACTAGTAATGGACTGAATCTAAGATGATTACGTTTATTTATTTATTTTTTATTTTTTTGGCTGTGTTGGGTCTTCATTCCTGTGTGAGGGCTTTCTCTAGTTGTGGCAAGCGGGGGCCACTATTCATCGCGGTGCGTAAGCCTCTCTCTATCGCGGCCTCTCTAGTTGTGGAGCACAAGCTCCAGACGCGAAGGCTCATTAGTTGTGGCTCACAGGTCTAATTGCTCCGCGGCATGTGGGATCTTCCCAGACCAGGGCTCGAACCCGTGTCCCCTGCATTGACAGGCAGATTCTCAACCACTGCACCACCAAGGAAGCCCTAAGATGATTAGGTTTTACATGGATAAATGTTAAGTCCTACCCCTGAGTCCAGAAAGCCAACTATATACCAGAAAAAGTTGAGGAAGGTATAGCACATATAAAAATAATATAAGGATTTTAGATGACCCAAATATTAAGGTGATTTTGTGCCATATAAATAAAAAATTTTTAATCTGGTGAAAAGAAGTGAAATATTCAGACTAAACCTAGCATGTTTTGTTTGGTCTTCCATGTTATTTTTAAAGGTAAATACACAATAGAACTGTCAATGGAATTCAATGGAAACTGAAGACTTTTCCAGCATCATCTTTATGTCAAAATGTGGGAAAATATTCAATACACTGTGAAAAACAAAACAAAGAATGGATACTTGCTTTACCAAATATTAAAACATAAAACTAGAATAATTATAATAGTGTAATATTGAATGGGAATTGACAGATCAATAGAAGAAAATATACATGGATTTACAGTAATAAACTATAGAATATGTAAGATGTATTAAGAATTATACATAAACTGAATTTTCAGTGCTTAGTATTAATAATGCTCAAAACTGAATATTACATTAAAGGCTACATATGTATATGTGTATAATGCTGATAAAAATTTTTAATGTACATCGTAATGAATAGTGACCAGATTTTTTGTTGTTTTTTTCTTATTCTGGTTTTTACATTGCTCTATCAGTTGCGAATTTTCAAATTGGGGAGATATTGGCCAACTTTCAAGATTTTGATGCTGACTCTTGGTAACTCAATGATGGCCCTGAAAGACTTGGTCCTGCTGTTGTTCACATTCATATTCTTTTCTGCTGTGCTTGGCATGAAGCTGTTTGGTTCAAATTACAAAATATACGTCTGCAACATAGATGAAGACTGTCAACTTCCACGCTGGCACATGCATGATTTCTTCCACTCCTTCCTGAATGTATTCCGGATTCTCTGTGGAGAGTGGATAGAAACTTTATGGGATTGCTTTAAGGTAGCAGGCCAATTCAGTTGCATTCCTTTTTACATGATGGTGATTTTAGTTGGAAACTTATTGGTAAGTAATCCATGCTTTAAAATTTTCCTTGAAAAACTGATGTATTGTAGTCTGGCATTTTCACAATGTGGACTTATGGAAGCCAGTGGTCTATAACTGTGCTGTCTGATATGGTGGCCTCTAGCCCCATGTGGCCATTGATCAGTTAAAATATGAGTGGTCCACTTTGAGATGTGTCATAAGTGTAAAATACCCACTGAATTTGAAGTCTTACCTCCCAAAAAAGAATGTAAATGATTTCATTAATAATTTTTATATTGAATGTATTTTAATTATAATATTTTGATACATTTAGTTGAATAAAATATATTAGTAAAATTAATTTCACCTGTTTTTGTTTACACTTTTAGTGTGCCTACTGGAAAATTGCATATGTGATATGTATCATATCTCCATTGGATAGCACTAGTTATAACCTGCTACTCAAAGTAGCTTTGGCTTTATGGGAGATAGTTATTAATGAAGACTCTCAGATCCCATCCCAGACCTGTGGAATCAGAATCTCTATTTTAACAATATCCCCAAGTGATCTGTATGCACATTAAATTTTAAGAAGCACTTAAATGTAACACTGGTTGTCAAATTTGACTGCACATTGGAATTACCTGGGGAACTAATAAAAATAAACTAATGTCTTGGATTCATTCCCAGAGATTCTGATTTTATTGGTATGTGGACATAGCCTGGTCATCACGATTTTTTTTAAAAATCCTCATTTGATTAACTTGTGCAGCAAAATTGGAAAACCACTGATCTATAAAACTGTTATGCATTAACTAAGAGGAAATGCTTTCACTTTTAAATTTCCAGTAATTGGAGTGATATTACCTTTTACTTCTTCAAGAAAAAAAATGGCTTATAAGACAAAATTGTTCTTACGGGAAAAAAAAGAGACAATATTTACTTTTTATTCCTAAGTCATAGAGGTCAAGCACATCTCCCAAAAGGTGGGGGAAAAAATCACAGGTTAGACTCCATTGTATCAGCACATTTCCTCATTGCTTCTATTTACCCTGGGCATACTCCTGTCATATGCACACATTGACATTATGTTTAATTGTTCATGTACTTGTCTATCTTCCTTATTAAATTGTAAGCTCCATGAAGGAAGGGATCATGAGTCCTCCTATTAATCTTTTAGGAGATTAGGCTATTTTTAATTCAGAGCACACTTAAACAAAGCAGTAACATTTTACAGTGTTATAAAGTTCTTTCTTTAGATCACAGTTCCAGAGCATTTTGAACTTAATTTTCAGCCTTTTGACGCTCTTATTTTATATGTATATATGCATATATATATATATATATATATACATATATATATATATGGGGGGAAGTGTGTGTGTATCTAAGATATAAGAAATCTTACATTGTAAGCTCTTAAATGTACAGTTGCTGTAGCATAATTTTTCCTTCTCCAAATCCTGGCACAAAAATCTATTCTTTCATTCATTCCATAATTAATTAATTTTTCAACAAATATTTTTTATCATGTAGTTTGTGCCTAGCATTGTGCTGGTTGTCTATTTAAGAGAAAACATGGTTTCTATTCATTTGAAGCTTATAGTCATGAAATTCTTACTAAACACTCTTCATTTTTCTTACCGTGGACAATACTTAACCAAACAAAGGAAAAAGAACCAACCAACTACCTTAAATTATACTTGGTCTTTCCCTTTGTCCTTTGAGAATGATAGAGATGCTAATAGTCTAGGTCCTACAAGGGCCATGGAGCCCCTGCCCAGATTATCTGTCAATAAACCTTAATATCAAAATGGGACACTAGTGAGAGAAAATCAAACTATTCTGGGGGTATTGACATTCAATTACTGTCTTTTCACTTTTTTTTTTCCATTGAGATTCTGTCATTGTAGGTTATAGAAAATATATGTTAGTTGTTCAGATGATCTTACCTGCAAGAAATTTCCAATGCTGAGCCATCTTATACCCTCTGTTTTATTGCTACACCAAAACTATGGTTATGATTAAGATGATTTATTTGATGACTTTATTATCTGCAAAAATATTTTGATTTTTCCATGAGTGATTCTCATTTGAGCTTTCTCTATTCCTAAGTGTTAAAAATATCTGGGTATTGTGAAGTAAAAGTAATTCATTAGAAATGAACACGATTTGGTGGGTGTTTCATAATATTTTAGGTGTATATGTTCATGAGAAACAGTAATAATCAGAGTGCTTGAGAATTCACCTCTTCACATAGATCCAAAATTCTGAAAGATATTTTAACAAATGAATGCTGCAGATCTTCATATACTTAGCTATTTTATTTTATGTACACATAAATTGTCAGTATAATTATTTTTAAAAGTAGATCTTAATATATGAAGAAATACAAGCAGGAAAATGTTATATAAGTTATATACATACTATTACACATAATGTGTAACAGTTGAACCTTTCCCTTTAAAAATAAAAGGTAAAGCATAAAGTAAATTAAATCTTCAAAAACTCAAGTATCTGAAGAGAGGAGAGAAAACTGCCAGAATAGACAAAATGCTCAAATTACATCTTTAAGTCTAAGAGAATAATCAATATAAATCTCCAACACTAGAATCTAAAATTATAATCTATACCCTACAACAACAAACAAAATAAAAATCTGATTCTCTGGAAAATGTACATGCCTTGATCTTATTTCTCAGTGATAGTAAAGGTCAAAATACACACTATCCTCAAATTCAAAATAACTTGCAAATATTAGGAATGATTCTTCCATCACTCATCTCTTTCTTATTTGACCAAATTTATTATCACAGAGAATCAATTAACCTACCCAATCCTTGTGCTTGCACGTCACAAAGAAAGTTAGATGTGGGCTTCAGAACCAGGGATAGCTCTCTCCCCATGAGATTCCTCATGGGTTTGCAGACCCATGAAGATCTTGGGTTAGGGGTTAGGGCTAAAGTGAAGTCAGCCACCTGGAGTAGCAATTCATTTTCTCACTTTGGGAGAGTTAGCCTGGCTTAGTGAATAAAACAAACTTTGGAATAACACAGACTTATGTTCAACCTGTGTGATCTTTGATACTTAGCATCTGTAAGCTTTGTGGTTTTCATCTGTAAAAGAGAAACAAATGATATTTTAGAGAATATTGTGACCTTGAGATGAGTTCTGGTTATACAAACCACTAACACAGCACTTGGCCCACTGTAGATGAGCAAAAACTGAATAACCTAAATAGCATTGTAGTGTGTATACTGTTTTCAAATCTCAGGTCAGCTTTTTTAAAAGATTATTTTGTTGTTGTTGTTGTTTGAAAGGAAACAAAAAAATGAGATTCATTTAACCACATTTACTTCCTCATTCAGATACTTTACCTGTTTCTGGCATTGGTCAGCTCATTTAGTTCATACAAGTCTGCAACAACTGAAAAGAATGATGAAGCAAAAAATCTCCAGCGTGCAATGGCAAGGATTAAAAAAGGAATAAATTATGTGCTTTCTAAAATATTATGCAAAAAACAAAATGTTCCAGAGGAAACAATGGACAATGTAAGTGATATATATGTTAAAGAGAATATTTCTGACCATACTCTCTCTGAATTGAGCAACACCCAAGATTTCCTCAAGGATAAGGAAAAAAGCAGTGGCACAGAGAAAAACACAATGACCGAAAATGGGAGTCAGTCACTTATCCCCAGTCCCAGTGTCTCAGAAACTGTACCAATTGCATCAGAAGAATCTGATATAGAAAATCTGGACAATAAGGAGATAAAGAGCAAGTCAGGTGATGGAAGCAGCAAAGAAGTAAGTTGTTTTAATGTCATGATTTCTTATTTCTTTAATATTATGATTTCTTGTTTGATGGCATTGTTGATAAGGAAATGAAGCAGTGCTGAAGTTCCAGAGTTAGATTACCCATTCAATCCTAGCTATAGCGTTCCTTGCTCCTGATTTTCTGCTGCTGATCAAGTTTCTTAAACTTTCTAAGCTTCAGTTTCCTCGTCTGTAAATGAGGATAAACTGGTATCTATTTCTTAGAGGAGATAGAAAAGAAAGATAAAGAAAAATAGTTCAATAGTGCATAGAATATTGCCCATATATAGTAAGCACTTAGTAAACATCAGGTAATATAATTATAATAGTCTGTCCATTAATAAGCAAGCAACATGAGGTAATGAAAAGCATATTGAAGAAAACTACATTTTAAAAATCTATGTGTATTATTGGAGAAATCACCAAACTCTCCTGGGCTTTATCATGTTTAAAATATAAGATGGGACTAGAAGAGTGCTAAGTTACTTTCTTGCTTGCTAAAATTTTAAGATTCTTCTCAGTTCATTTCTGCAGTGTATTATAGCATATATAATTGAGTTGGACTGCAAGAACAAAGGAAAAAAACACCACTTTGAATTGTGAACATTTTGCAACTTTATAAACACAGGGTGGTGGGGGAGAAGTGTCATATTCAAAGAAGGGCAGATACTACTGTTCACTTAGCTTTTAAAATGTATACCCTACGGGATACGGTCTTACTGTCTTCATTTGCAAGCAGCATAATGTGTTAGTAGGAGCTGTCATTAAATACAAAGCTACATCTATAGAGATCACATCTGCACTGTGAGCCACTTGCATTGGACCTCACTAGAGAATCGTTCTAGTTCATTCACTGGCATGGGGAAGGGCAGAGAATATCTTTTTCCAGGTCCCCATAGTCTCTGACACCATCTTATCTCCCAGACCTCTTCTGGCTTGGCAGCTGCTCTCTGCAATAACTTATCAAACTGGCCTTCTAAAAGGAATTAAGTTTCAAATTTTCAAAGTCCTTCTAGTTTCTAGTGCAGGCATCTTTGTTTCCGAGAATCATTTTCACTCCTTATCACACCCCATGTTCTCAGGTTCATTTTCCTTTAATTAATACCATTATTAGAAAATGAAAAGTATTCTTCTCCAGCACACTTCTATATCTTCACTTAAATATTTATGAATATTTGTAGAGTGCTAGCTGATTTTATTTAAATTATAACAACACTATAAGGCATGTACTACCATCCATTTCTCAGTAAAATTACTATTTATCACAGCACATCATGTGGAAATGGGAAACTTCTTGCCAATCTCATTAGAAAGTTGGAGATATGAAATACATAGGAAAGATGGAACTTAATATAACTGTAAATGTTGAAGTTTCAGAAGTTGTTATTTAAGCTGCATAATTATTTGGTCTTGTTGATTGGTTAACTACTCAAAGCAGATTTATTCATTTATATATTTCGTTATATATTTATAACACTTTCCAGATTATGTAGCCCAAGAGTGCTTAGGATGTTGATCTACCAAAAGCCAAAGATGAAATATAAAAATTACATGTGATCTGATAATTCAGAGATTCATACTCTCTTTGGTATTTAAACTTTCATATTTTATTACAAATATATAACTATATAAATTTCATAAAAACGTAAAATTTAAATCAGATTCTGAAACTTGTTTTTTCATAATGTAGCAATATATATTGGCCATTAAATAGTCTTTTACTAAAATGGTTTATAATTTTGAATCTTAATTGATTTATTTATAAATTTAGAATAATAAGTACTCACACAGTTTTGGGAAAATGTCATCAAATAATTTATGTGCAAGGGTTTTAAAAACTCTAATAAAGCATTTAAATATAAAATGTATAATTTTCAATCATTGAATGCTCAAACATGATATAATATTAATTTATTTATTGTCTGCTCCCAAATCAGTGTGTTGCTATACCCTTATTTTATCAATAATAAAGAGAATACAACGGGAAATGAAATAATTTTTCAAAAGATTTGCTTATAAAAGAGTAATATCCTGCTGGATATTTTATTTTTTTAATTGAGCACCATGATGTCTTACAATTGACCGTATATGGTTTAAAGCAAACAAAACTTCTAATTTTATTTCCTTGACGCTTACTGTGCAAAAGACAAAGAGGTAGAACAAAATATTTATATATATATTTTATATAGACTCTACCTAGATCTTTCCTTTCAGAAATTTGAGATAGCCTGCACATCTTTTAGGAGAACAGTGTTGTTAACTATATGTTAATTTTAATCTAAAAATTATTTTATCTTAAATTAATTTTTTAAATATCTTTTAAAAACTTCAAGTCCCAGAGATATGTATGCATTTTAATATCAATTATGAAATTGGCCTGAAGTCTTTTACACCTGACAGTAGTCTTTCTGTACATAATTTTTCTTTTTTCTGAAAATAAAATAAATTTTAACTACAGTGAGTAAATGAAACTTTAACCACAACTTTCTTGGTGGGATTTTACTTTTCAGAAGGTAAAGCAATCTAGCTCATCTGAATGCAGTACGGTTGATATTGCTATCTCTGAAGAAGAAGAAATGGTCTATGAACGTGGAAAGCCAAAGCGTCTTAAAAACGGTAAGAAAAAAATTAATTCCTTTGAAAATTGTATTTAAATTAGACTAAATTTCTCTTAACCTAAATAATACTATTGAATATACTTTTAATTTTAAAGAGTTTATTAATTTGACTAAGGAATACACACACATGAACATGTCTGTGTGCATGTACATGTACACATGCCCATATGAATCCTCATAGAAACGTATAATAAATATCTAAGAAAAAGTCAGTATTTGGAAAAGAGAGGAAGGGCCTACTTCCTAGGGAGTCTAATAAAGTAGTTAAGAGTGTTGGTTCTGAAATCAGACAGCCTGAGTTCGTATGCCAGCCCACCATTTACTAGCTTTTACTTACCCTCTCTCTGGCTCATTTCCTAACATGTAAAATGAGAATAATAATAAGACTTCATGGGATTAGTAAAAAGATTAAATAAGTGTACATGTGTGTGTTTTTATAACTCATGGAATGGGGTCAATATTTAAAATACTCATAGGAAAACAAATCACGTAATGGTCATGTATTTTTATATACCACATGAATATTAAGAAATGTAAGGTTCTTCTGTCAGTTGACTGACTCACTAGATATGTAGCATTCAACCCTCAATGACTTATAATTCAAATTAGTTTCCTAACAAGATTAACAAATAACTGTAGTTTCTGAACATTTGAAATCACTGGAAATCTTCAAAATGGTAATTGCTAAATGTTCAAATTCCTATATTCAAAAATGAGAATCCACTCTTGGTAGCTTGAGTTATAGCACTTGTATCATACAAGACCAGGGAGGAAATATTTTCTATATTTTTCTGACCAAAGATGTATAAATTGACTCTAGGTAAAATTCTATAAAATTCTAAAATGTGTTGACTTTAAACTCCACCCACCTCCATTCTTCATTCTCTTACCTGTTAATCATACCCTTCTCAAGCCTCATGTTTTCCTTATGCTAACTCTCTTGATGAGAAGGTAGAATTCAACCTCATACACCAGTACCCTACCCACAAATTACTCCATAATCCAAGCTTAGCTCCTTAAATAGTCTCAATCAAAATTTCCATTCCCATGCCACCTAAGAGCTGGGATCAATTTAATTTACTTAACTGATATTATACCTCTTACTATGTCATAAATATTTGTATATTTAAATGGAAATGCTTGTTATGCCATGTGAATCTTCAGAGAATGACTTTTCAGGCATTATACAAAAATGTAGTGATCAGAAGATGGTGTGTGTGTGTCTTGTGTGTATGTGTGTGTGTGTTTTGTAGGAGTAGGGGTGAGTTCTATTCTCAGACTCTGCCCAGCAGGGTAAGAGGATGTTCTAAGTCATCTCTTCCTTTCACAATTTCTTTCCTCCTACCGTTACCAAACTCACAAGTTAAGTTTTTTCTTTTTTTCCTCAGTGATTGCACTGGTCACTACAATAGAGGTTAAACTCAAATATTTATGTCAGAAACCACCTATATTAGACTCTGTAAATAAATACTTGCCAAAACATTTGGAATGTTTACTTTTTCATGAGTTTTCTAGATTTCTGTTCTTAATAGTTTCATTCTTGACAGGTTATGGACGGAGATTTTCATCTGCTCAAATCAGCAGAGACTCCAAGAAAGGAAAAATTTGGCAGAACATAAGGAAAACTTCCTGCAAGATAGTAGAAAACAGTTGTTTTAAGTGTTTCATTGGCCTTGTCACTCTGCTCAGCACAGGTGCTCTGGTAAGTGAGAGTTCATATTTTTATGGAAAAAAAATGCATCATGAGTCTACATTCATGAAGTCACCATGCCAAATCATTTTGCCCCAAAATACTTATTATAGCACCAAATTTCATATTCTAGGATTTTAGTTTTAGAAGACATACATTACAGTTTCTTAGAAAGTCTGTATATGCCTCATTCGATATTAAATAATATAATTTCAAAATATATGAATGATAGCAGGAAAAAAGAATGTTAATAAATACCCAATTTTTCTTATTTTAATAAAGTTTAATAAAATGCACATATTGTGCTAGTACTTTGTTACCCGTTCCATTGGAAAGCGAAATATTGCATTTACTTTTTTGTATAATTAATTAATTAATTTTTGGCTGCGTTGGGTCTTCATTGCTGCACACGGGCTTTCTCTCTAGTTGCGGTGAGCGGGGGCTACTCTTCATTGCGGAGCGTGGGCTTCTCATTGCGGTGACTTCTCTTTGTTGCAGGCTCTAGGCGCATGGGCTCAGGAGTTGTGTCTCGAGGGCTCTAGAGCACAGGCTCAACAGTTGTGATGAATGGGCTTAGTCGCTCCGTGGGATGTGGGATCTTCCTGGACCAGGGCCCGAACCCGTGTCCCCTGCATTGGCAGGCGGATTCTTAACCACTGTGCCACAGGGAAGTCCCTGCACATACTTTTAAGAACCTTTGAACTACAAATATATTTACCCATTGACCCAAGAATCTTAATTCAGGGAAATTATCTTAAAATCTTCACACGTATTAAATGCATTTACAAGGCTATGCACTGAAGAATTTTTTGTAATAGCAAACGATTGAAAAACAAAAAAGAAACTATATTAGGTGACTGTTTAAATATGCTATGGTACAGTCATCCAATGGCATACTGTGCAGTTACCTAGAAAATACAAGAGCTGTCTGCATGCTGATATTGCAATTCCCCAAGATACAGTAATAAGTGAAAAAAAGAAAGAATAAAGTGCACAGCATGCTACATTTTATGTAAGAAAGGGAGAAAAATAGAATGTATATTGATATTTGCTTGTGTTTGATTAAAGAAGATCAAAGAATGATACACAAGAAATAGTTAATCATGAGATGCACAAAGCAGAGAAGATGGAGTCATGGTTGGGAACCAGACTTTGTACTGCAAATATTTTTAAAGTAAATTTTATACTGACATTTAGCACACTTACTGAAAAGCATGCAAATCATAAGTATATAGCATAAAAGATTTTCACCAAGTGAATGTACCTATGTAACCATCACTTGGCTTGAGAAATAGAATGCTACCAGGGCTCCAGAACCATACTCTGACCCGTAACAGTTACTTCTTCATTCCATGTGGATAGCCAGTATGTGGACTTCAACTGCCACAGATTGGTTTTGCCTATTTTTTAATGTTTTAATTGAAATAGAGACTTCTGTATATCTTTTTATATTATTTCACATTATATACCTATTCAGTAAGTAAATACATGTAATGAATAAAGTCCTTTAAAATAACTTTGGATGATATTTATAATCTGCTTTTATAAACACTTTTACTCCATAATTCGTTCGAGTCAGCAATTCTCTTATTTTATATTTACTTCTATTTAACAATAGGTTTTTAAGAATCACACCATTCTTTACTGAAGATTATTTTCATCCCTGTTTAATCTTTGACCTCAAATGCACTTTGAAACAAGTCTGCCTGAGGTTATTGATACTTTATTGCCTTTTTTACAGTGCTAAAAAAATACTATGAAATTGCTTTGAATGACATTATCAGAATTTGCTTCCTTCAGAGTAAAATTGAGGTTGATCTATTAAAACCAAGAAACTTTAGAAAAACATTATAGTTTTATTTCATATTCATGTGTTTCCAATGGTTTATCTGACAAGCTTTGTGACTTTTTCATGTAATAGCAGCATGGATTTCTGAAAATACAGGTTTGGGGGTTTTGTTTCTTTGTTTGTTTATCTCTGCTCCTTTAATCTCAATAGCATATATCTATGTGATGGCTATGTGGAATTAGAGACAAGAACCAGGTCAGATGTGACTAAAGATTCCATCTCTTAAGTTTGATTAACTGATTTGAGAGAGGATTTTCAGATCACTAATTAGAACACAATTTGGAGGTTCTGGAATCAATGAATGATGTCTGCTACAGGCATGGGATCAGAACACGGATGTGGATTGTGTGAATAAATCCAAACCAAGTGAACAAGCCCTTGAGACTACAACCTATGACAATGCTCACCATCTAGAGATGGGATTTCATTCCCCTCTATGCCAAAAGAGCTTATAGAAATTACATGTACACTAATCCTTAAATTTTTTACCCACAGGCTTTTGAAGATATATATATTGATCAGAGGAAGACTATTAAAATCTTATTAGAATATGCTGACATGATCTTCACTTACATCTTTATTCTGGAAATGCTTCTAAAGTGGATGGCATATGGTTTTAAAGCCTATTTCACTAATGGCTGGTACCAACTAGACTTCATGGTCGTTATTGTACGTATTTTAAAGAAAAAATTTAAAGGCTATTTGATTTACTCTTCCTTCTTTACTCTGACTTACTCTTCCATTTACTTATATCTTTCTTTTCCCTCTCTCTATACATTTTCAGATGTAATGCTTCACATCCATCCTTTTCTTTTCATTCTAAAATTTTAACAGTTCAGTACTTAACTCCTGATTCTTCTAATCATTGCCTATAAACCTGCTGCTAATTAGAATCGTCTTATTGCAGAATATCTTGAAAATATCAGCATTCTAAAATATTTAGATTGGCTCTACCTTTAAATCATACATTTAAAATTAGACTATTTATCATAACCTTCAACAGTACCACACTGATCCAAGCTACCAGAACTGCCCATTTGTATCACTGCAGTAGATTCCAAGCTGAGATCCTTGCTTCCACCACTGCACGCCTTTGTTCTACCCTCCACATAGCAGCCACATATGTTGTACTGTTGTAAAATGAAACTCAGCTCAAGTCACTTTTCTTGAAATCCTCCAATAAACACCCCTCACTCATAGTAAAAGCTACAGTCTTTGCAATCAAAGGCCTACAAGTCTCTACATGATCCAGTCTTATGTCCTGCTACTCTCCCTTTCCCCCATCCTGGTCTATATACTGCTCCACCAGCACTGGAATTCTTGCAGTTCAAAAACCATGCCAAAATTACTTCTATCTTAGTGCCTTTGCACTTATTCTTCCTTCCACCTGAAACTTTTGCTGGCTCACCTCATTTATGTCTGCTGAAAAGAAACTGTTGAAGTTAGGTCTCTCTGCACTACCATATTTAAAACTGCAACCACTACAATACTCCTTTGTGCTTTCTCTGCTTTCTTCATTTCCTATTAATATTATATGGGGTTGGCCAAAAAGTTCCTTCGGTTTTTAAGTAAAAATAAAAGACACATTTTTCATTTTCACCAAGAACTTTATTGAACAACATATTCACCCTTCTGTTCCACTACTTTCTGCCATTTTTCAGGCAACTTCATAATTCCATCTTCCCAAAACTTTTTATCTTTTTGAGCAAAGAACAGTTCTAGGTGCCTTTTACAGTCTTCCAGGGAACTGAAATATTTTCCATTAAGAGAATTTTGTAAAGACCAAAATAAATGGAAATCCAAAGGTTCAGTGTCTGGTGAATATAGCGGATGAATCAAAACTTCCCAGCCAAACCATAATAGTTTTTGTCTGGTCATCAAAGAAACACGTGGTCTTGCATTAAACTCATGGAAGATTATGCGTTTTTTGTTGACTAATTCTGGATGCTTTTCGCTGAGTGCTGCTTTCAGTTGGTCTAATTGGGAGGAGTACTTGTTGGAATTAATCGTTTGGTTTCCCAGAAGGAGCTCATAATAGAGGACTCCCTTCCAATCCCACCATATACACAACATCACCTTCTTTGGATGAAGACTGGCCTTTGGTGTGGTTGGTGGTGGTTCATTTCACTTGTCCCACGATCTCCTCCATTCCACGTTATTGTACAGTAGCCACTTTTCATCTCAGGTCACAATTTTTTTAAAAAAACAAAATGTCTTCATTACATTTAAGTAGAGAATCACATGCAGAAATACGGTCAAGAAGGTTTTTTCACTTAACTTATGTGGAACCCAAACATCAAAATGATTCACATAACCAAGCTGGTGCAAATGATTTTCAACATTTGATTTGGATATTTTGAATATGCCAGCTATCTCCCACATGGTATAATGGTGATTGTTCTCAATTAATGTCTCAATTTGATCACTATCAACTTCATCTGGTCTACCCAACCATGGAGCATCATCCAGCGAGAAATCTCCAGCACGCAAAACACTTTTGACACATTTGACCAGTCACAGCACCTTCTTCAAGACCTGCTAAATCTTTTTTTTTTTTTGCATTTCAGTTGCATTTTTATCTTTCTTGAAATAAGAAAGCATAATATGCTGAAAATGTTGCTTTTTTCCTTCCATCTTCAATATTAAAATGGTTACACAAAAATTCACCAATTTTGATGTCTTTTAAAATGCACACAGATATGACAGCTGTCACAATACAATCTAACAAAATTGTTTCAAATGAAGTTAAAGACACCTAAGTGCTACTAGAGCCATCTTACAGAAAAAACCAAACAAACCTTTTGGCCAGCCCAATATAATTTACTCACTGATTTTGCTTACTGAATGATAAGCTCCATTAAGGCAAAATAGTTTCTCAGTTTGGTTCTCTCCTTATCCTATATGCCTAGAACAATTCATGTCACATATTAGGTGCTCAATAATTTTTGTTGAATGCACAAATGTCTCCCTATTCTATAAACAATGATTGAAGCTTCTCAGTCTTTAAATAATGACTTACAATATCTGACCTTTGTCTTCTAAATTAATTCTTGCAATTAACCTTCTACTTCAACCAAACCATACTACACCTGCAATCCACCTTCCTGTTTCCTGGTTATTGTTCTTTTGAGTCCACATCCCTCCATGCTTATATAAATGATACCCTTACTTCAAAGTCCACTTCAAGATAATCTCTTTAGCATGGGGTAAAAGAGAGTAAATTTTTTCATTTATATTGCCTTGAAAATACAGAAAATATGAAGATACAACAAAAGTTAATCATAACTATACCACCTTGCTCAATCTCCATTAATTTTTTAAAATTTGAATCATATTTATACATATATGTTTAGTTTAAAAAATCACCTTAGAATCTTGCTATATTTTTTGGTAATTAGTACTTGGACTTAACAGTATTCATTTCCTTCTTTATGCCTCTTCTCTGAAATCCTATTTTTTATATCATCTTAACCATCTTCACATTTAGATTCATATGTAAATATATTCCAAATTTTGTTTTAATGAGTACAATGTGTACTATTACTATATTGCAAATAATCATGTAACTGATTCTTAATTTAATTTAAAAATAAAAAATGGATATAAATATTAAGCCTTGACCATAAAGAATCTCAAATATCCAAGCTTTTGTTTATCTTGATAGCATATATTCCTGTTACCAGAAAATAGTTTTATCTTTCTTTAAGTGATTTTAACACAGAATGATTTTCTTATATCTTTCTGTAGGTCATCATTAAGATATATTGAAATGTATATTAAAATATTTCATAAATTTCTTAGTAGGCTTTGACTGTATCTTTTCCATAATGAAAGTTTTTTTACACATTGTTTTGATTAAAGTTAAAATTAAATTCTATTCACTTTTTTGATATACCCAGGTGTTTTGTCTTAGCTTAATAGGCAAATCTCGGGAAGAATTAAAACCACTTATTTCCATTAAATTCCTTCGAGCACTCAGAGTTCTATCTCAATTTGAAAGAATGAAGGTAAGAGAAAAGTTTCTAATCTATAGGTTTTTATTTAGGATTAATAAATCACCATAAATTAAAAATCATTGTTGTCTTCACATTTGTATCTTTAACAATATTAATACAAAAGTCTTACATACTACTAATTAAAAATATAGAAGAAAGGTTTATTAGTTATGCTTATTAACAGTTTAGGCCTTTATTGCTCATAAGATATGAAAACTAATAAAGATAAGCAAAAAATTAATAGTTGAGAGAGAAAAAAGTAATAACCCACAGATACATAGAAGTATTAATGAAATTATGTCCATGTTAAAAATATAACTGATAGAAAATGAAATGTTGATCAGTTAGCTAACTTTTTTAAATTATAAGGACATCATACACACTTATTAATTTTCCAATATAGGACCCCTATAATTCAAATGTTGGTGCATTTAATTTTGCCCCAGAAGTCTCTGTGACTGTCCTCAATTCTTTTCATTCTTTTTTCTTTATTCTGCTCTGTAGTTATTTCCACTATTTTATATTCCAGGTTACTTATCCATTCTTCTGCCTCAGTGATTCTGCTGATTCCTTCTAGAGAATTTTTAATTTCATTTATTGTGTTGTTTATCATTGTTTCTTTGCTCTTTAGTTCTTCTAGGTCCTTGGTAAATGTTTCTTGTATTTTCTCCATTCTATTTCCAAGATTTTGGATTATCTTTACTATCTTGAGTACTCTGAATTCTTTTCAGTAGACTGCCTATTTCCTCTTCATTTGTTTTGTCTGGTGGGTTTTTACTTTGCTCCTTCATCTGCTGAGTATTTCTCTGTCTTCTCATTTTGCTTAACTTACTGTGTTTGGGGTCTCCTTTTCACAGGCTTCAGGTTCGTAAGTCCTGTTGTTTCTGATGTCTGCCCCAAGTGAGTGAGGTTGGTTCAGTGGATTGTGTAGGCTTCCTGGTGGAGGGGACTGGTGCCTGTGTTTTGGTGGATGAGGCTGGATCTTGTCTTTCTGGTGGGCAGAAACATGTGTGTTGTTGTGTTTTGGGGTGTCTGTGAGCTTATCATGATTTTAGGCAGCCTCTCTGCTAATGGGTGGGGTTGTGTTTTTGTCTTGCTAGTTGTTTGGCATGTGGTGTCAAGCAATGGAGCTTGCTGGTCGTTGAGTGGAGCTGGGTCTTAGCATTGAGATGGAGATCTCTGGGAGACATCTTGCCAACTGATATTATGTGAGGCCAGGAGGTCTCTGGTGGTCCATTGTCCTGAACTTGGCTCTCCCACCTCCAAGGCTCAGGCCTGACATCCGGCTGGAGCACCACGACCCTGTCAGCCACACGGTATTCAAAATGTGACCTTAAGACTAGCACATGGTTATCATGTGGCAGCTTGTTAAAACTTGAACATCTCAATCCTTCTTTTCTTTTCTTTTCTTTTCGTTTCGTTTCTTCTCTTCTCTTCTCTCTCTCTCTTTCTTTCGTCAACCACTCTCATTGTTTTAGTTCTACTGCAGGCATTTTACTCCTCACATTTAATAAACCAGGGCCTCGCTTCTTCCCTTCCAAGGGTTGTGTTGGGTGAAGCTGTGCTGGGCTGACCTGGTTGGGGTTCAGAAGCCCTCAGGACCTATTATATTCTTCCAGCCCCTCTCTACTTCTTAGAAATCCAGCCCACTCAATCTGTCTGCCACTCCCTCAAGGCAGGCCCATCTTCTAAAGCTAAGACATTTCCTTTCTCCTCCACAGTTAAAACTTTCCAGAAAGATCAGCAATCCGAGGCTGGTATCATCTGATTAGTCAGCACTGAAGTTGCTCAGGCAGGAGGCAACAGGACCGTCTGGGCAGGTGTGGGTGGTGAGGTAACTTGGGGTGCGCTGAGGTTGACACTAGAGCGCAGGCTCATGGCCTTTAATATATATTTTTAATTGAAATTTGTTTTTTAGGTTATTCAAATACCAGATGTGATCTATTTAATCTTTAAAGATGGCCTTTTTTGTTGTTATTTCAATATGACATTACATTAATAAATATTTCCAATTTAATTAAAACACTTTCACAGTTCTTACTTAAAGTTTACATGTTTGTTTTTTATATGCCAGGTGGTAGTGAGAGCTTTGGTAAAAACAACTTTACCCACATTGAATGTGTTACTGGTCTGCCTTATGATCTGGCTGGCTTTTAGCATCATAGGAGTACACTTATTTGCTGGCACATTCTATGAATGCATTGACCCAACAAGTGGAGAAAGGTTTCCTATATCTGAAGTCATGAATAGAAGTCAATGTGAAAGACTTGTGTTTAATGAATCCATGCCATGGGAGAATGCAAAACTGAACTTTGATAATGTTGGAATCAGTTTTCTTTCACTGCTTCAAGTAGTAAGTACATGTTTGAATTTGTGAATTACATGTTCATTCATATTGTATGTGAACATAAAGGACAAAATGTGGGTGCTTAATAAAGTTGGTTTTAAATTATTTTAGCAATTATTAGTTAGTAGATACATGTTATGGGACATACTATACTAAGCTCATTTAGAAAGACAAAAGTGAAATATAGTCCTTGCTCTGTTGGGAGAAGGAAGTGGAAATAAAGGAAGGACTAATGGAGGAAATGACAGGTACTGGCCAAAGCTATTTCCTCCACCACTGATGAGATAATAGGTTCACATTTTTTGATCTAACTCAGATTACTGCTATTTTGTTTCTACTTAGTGCTTTGAGGAATGGCTACTTGGTCCCCCAATATCTAGCAGATATAAGGTGGTGAATAACTCCTGTCTTACCTCTGTCATAGTAAAGCACATATACAGCAGTTACAACTAACTATGACACTTGGGCAGCGTGTATTTATTTACCATTTATCTATCTATCTAACCAGTGCCCTCTCTGTCTCTTTTTATTAATACTATCTTAAAACATTTTAAGTTATTAACTACAATTAAGCTAAGTAGTTTTAAAATAGTTGTTAATAGACAATATAAATGTAAAAATGAAAGTGGTAAAGATCTCAGTTACACAGTATATTGAAGTGTGGTCAGCCTTACTAATCAAATGCTTTACTGTATTAACAGATTGAGTTTTAATTTTTATTTGCCCCAAAGCATAAGATTTCCATAAAAATTAAATACATGCCATTTTTACAGGCCACATTTAATGGATGGATCACTATTATGAATTCAGCAGTTGATTCTATTGGTGTAAGTACAATATAATCCTAGAGCCACTGTTAAGGTTCACACAAAGTCATTTTTGCAATTCAAGGACAGGACACAAGTAATAATTGAGTAATTAACATGGTAAAAGCAAATGCTTATGCTAGATAGAAATTAAATACATTTCAGATTGAATATTTCATGAACAATGAACTCCTTCCAGGATTATATACAATGGTGGAGGTCAAATAGACCCATTTGAAGGATGATCATAACAATGATTAAACCAATGCAATAAACTTTAAAATTCAAATGAAAGCCATGATATCTCTTCACCAAAGAACAAGGAGGAAATATTGCCTCAAGTATCACTGTTGTATTTTTTTTGTCATAAATTATTTTCTAAATCTTAAAAGATCAGTATAAATATGTTGCTTATTTTCTCACTTTTTATTTTATTTTTAAAAACAATATTTTCAGAGAAATTTTAGATCTACAGCAAAATTGAGAGGGAGGTACAGAGATTTCCCATATACCCCTGCCCTCACACATGCACGCCTCCCCATTATTGACATTCCTCACCACAGTGCTACATTTTTGACCAAAGACGAACCTACATTGACATATCATATTCACCCAATGTTCATAGTTCATAGGGTTCACTCAGTGTTGTACATTCTATGGGTTTGGACAAATGTATAATAACATATACCCTTCATTATAATATCATACAGAGTATTTTCACTGCCCTAAAAATCCTCTGTGCTCTGCCTTATTTCGCTTATTTTTTAACTTAACTTTTAGGTAGATATGCAGCCTAATTTTGAAGACAACATCTACATGTATTGTTACTTTATTGACTTTATTATCATTGGATTATTTCTTCCTCTGAGTATGTTGATTGGTGCTATTATTGCTAATTTCAACAAACATAAAGTAAAGATAAGTATAAATATTCTTTGTTCATCAATGCCCGAGGGAAAAAAATGTCCTGCTTCAAATAATTGGTTTTGGATTCAGCTTAATATTGTTTTTATTTGGTACTTATCTTTAAAAAAATGATTGATGTTCCTGCAGATTGATGGATATTGCTGAAATGTTCACTTTTACATTGTTTTCTATATTCAAATAAGCACAGACAAGTTTAAAAGTTAAAAATTACAAATGTTTCTGTATATAGGTTTGTAAATAATGACATGCTGAAAAATAACATAGTTATGCATCTGCACAAATATCTGAAGATGTTCAAGAAAAATAAACCACACTTTTTTACTCTCTGATATACTCAAAGCTTTCAGAGTCATAAGCAGCAGAGACATCTTTGTCAGCTGAAATAGCTTTTTCTGCTAGAAGTAGAGGGAGTCATAAATCCTAACTACATGACATAAATAGGAGCCCTCGAAACAAATAAGAGAGAATTCAAAGGCAGAATTGAACAACACATGTTTGGTGCCATCTCCACACAAAGACTCCCTTCAGGGCTTCTATTAATACAAATACCTCAAAAGTCATATAAGTTCACTTATTTTAACCTCAGGGCCCTACTTTCTATTAGGTGTAGGAATGCCTTATGGTAAATCAAAGAAAAGAAGAGTTTAATCTTGAAATTCCAACTTTGGCCATGTCATCAAGTTTAACCACATGTAGAATCTGGTAAACAAACCACTCTGAGTCTGCACTAATTAGATGGGATTAGAAAGATCAGTGGTCAAATGAAATATTCATTGGATTGGATGCTTCATCTTCCTAGGGATTTCAACCTAATGGGATGATATCCTAGGATTTGCTTCTGGACTTCAAACTGATGACCCCTGTCAATTTTAAGTGAGCAAGTCCTGCCATGGGCAGTAACAATTCCTAATTCCTAGATTAACACATTAAATGTTCACCTCTTATTCACTTTGCATATTCTGTATAAGATACTGAAATTAGCACTAGAAACACAAAGATGAATAATCCCTAGGAGGTTCAATGAAGAGGTATGCACTGGTGCTTTTTGAATAATAGTGAAAAGCATCTTCTAATAGTATTTGGAAAATTAAGTAATGTATGAACATATAAAAACACATATATGACCAATTATATTTCTTCCTGATTATTAAAAGGTACAAACCAGCTTTACCTTTAGCTTTTTAGTTCAACTTTTCTTAGTCACCTTTCCAGATATCCTCTGCTGTTTCTCCTTTGTCTCTAACAAAAGGTAGGCCTCAGTAACTAAAAAGTTAAAATAGGATTGACTACCCACAGGAAAGTTCATCAAAAGATAATTATCAATCATTTCCAGTATATACTCTGTGTTTTGTATGAATTTTTGTGCAGAAGGTCAGACATGTTTAAACATGATTTAGTTCATTGCAGTTAAGCCTTTTTTAAAGGATTAAATCAATAATTGCCAAGCTTTCAAAAATGCATATTAATGTAAGATGAAATTTGGATTAAATATGATTTTAATATCTTTTTCTTTCATTTCTTTACCTGGGAGGCTCAAATATCTTTATAACAGTAAAACAGAAGAAACAATACCATGCACTGAAGAAGCTGATGTGTGAAGTCTCTCAAAAACCAGTACCTCGCCCAGCAGTAAGGAAATACCTAGATTTTTTTTTAAGTTCTGAAAAAGTTTCCTTTATATATTCGCTCTTAAAAATGAAGATGTGTTTTCAAAATTCTTAACAACAAATGCTTTTAACAAAATTTTTTAAATATAGTCTTTGAAAGAGCTTTTGATGGTCTTTCTGTTTCTTTGCTTTTACTCTGTGCTATAGTTATAGCTTGGTAAAAACTTAGTCTTCAGTTATTTTCCTATTTATGCTGGGAGGGAAGCTGTAAATCTAAAGACAATATGTCTGTATAAATATCTTATTAATAAAAATATTACACCTTTTTTCTTTACACACAGAACAAATTTCAAGGATTTGTCTTTGACTTGGTAACAAATCAAGTTTTTAATGTCATCATCATGGTTCTTATATTTTTCCAAGCAATAACCATTATGATACAAAGTGATGAACAGAACCCCAAAATTGACATTGCTGTCTACTGGATTAACTCAGTTTTTGTTACACTGTACACTGGAGAATGTGTACTAAAGCTCATCGTTTTCCATTATAACTATTTCACCAATGGATGGAACATTTTTGATTTTATGGTGGTTGTTTTCTCTATTACAGGTAAGATTTTGTTTAGTCAAATTTTCATTTGTAATAATATTAATTCAGGCAAGCTCTTAGAGTAAACATCTCCTGAGATATAGTCTCTTAATAAGCAAAACAGGTAGGGATCCTTTTTATTTCCAGCAGGAATGCCTTACATTTTTACATTCATACATGTACACATGCCTGACAGATATAAGATATTAAAAATACTTTCTGAATTAATACATAGACTTTACTTCACAGACCACCAGATAAACGCTTAATTACTCCTTCAGTATATCACATACATTATTTTTCTAAGATGACACTAGAAGGACCTTTATGTCTTAGCATGATATAACCTTTCAAACTCATTATTGTTCCCTTTCCTCTAATCTCTAAAACTGTTTGCTACTTTCACAACACTAGAGTTTTAGGGTTTAATGAATTTGTTACAAGTTTTCTCTTACTCTGGAGATCCCAGTCCTTTATTTAACAAATATACTTGATTACCCTCTTTGTGAATATATATTATGCTGTGTGCAAAGAATTCAGTTACAAACAAAGTAGGCATAATTCCTGTATATACATAGTTTATAATCTATCAAGGGATGCAGATAATTAAACAGTACATGTTAATGTTGTGCTATTAAGGTTATGATAAGGGAAGAAGCATGGAGTGCCACAGCAGCACAACAGAGCGAGGAGCGCCTAATCAGTAAGTAGAGATCAGAGAAAACTTCATGGAAGAAGCAAAAATCTAAATAGAGACCCATTGGATAAGGAGGTAGCCAAGAATCTAGGATAAAAGTGTTTTAGGCAAAGAAAAGTGTGTTTATTGTCTGCCTCCCATAAGACACATACTAGAATGTTATCTCCATAAGAGTAGAAACAATATTTAATGTTATTGTCAAGTACTATTCTATGCAGTCAGTAGTGAAAAATGTAGATAAACTGCTCAGTTGTGCTCCCAGAAAATTCATTCATCAGCTGGTAGTAGAGGCAGTGCAGCTAATATTGATAGACAAGTACAAGAAGCTTGCTAGAAAAGTCTGTAAAGTCAGGAAAGGGCTGATAGGAAGAAAACAGAGGAAAACAGAATTAAAGAGCCCCATGAGATTGAAATGAGAGTTACTGAATCAGACATCTAGAAGGAGAGAAAATTGCAGTCCGAGATAAAGATGTTCAAATTTGAGATCTCAGAAGGTCAGGTATCCTGGGTGCAGAATGTGGCCATAGATGGGTGTGTCTACAGTAAAATGATGGAGATTATTAAAATTTAAGAAAGCAAAATACTGGAGGGCTAGCCTTTCAATGGGTTGTTGATGGTAGGTGCTGGGGTGGAAAGGGTGACAGTGAGCCATGTACCAAAGTCTCCAGTGAATATGAATGAGGGAGAATGAATAGTTCATAGAACCAAGGAATGGTAGGAGATGGTATAGTTGAATGTCATGGTCCACAAACAGTCAAAAATTTCTTTTTTGTTTATAAAATTAATGTGAAGGAAATGTATCTGAAAATCACATTGGAAAGAGGGAAAGATGCTTGCTTGTTCCATCTTTCTACCCTGAGAAATATGGAATGGGAAAGAGTGAGTTATCTGTGCTTGAGAGTGTTGCAAGGGAAATAGCGTCCTCAAGATAGAGTCAGGTTTTAGATAAGAAAGGAAGTGAAGAAAATTTAGTGATGAAGAAGTAAAAATGTGTTTATAATTAAGTAGGGAAACCTCCTGCATAATGGAAGGGTTTGAGAGATTGAGGAGAAATGAAAATTTGAGTCAGAGTAGAAAGTTCACTAAAGCACTGTGGAAATGAGGGTATGTGTAAGATAGAATGTCAGTGAGAATGCCATCATTGACAGTGACCAAATTAACAGAAATGTGAGACATGATCCTTCCAGATTCAGCAAACATACCATCTCATTTAGAAGTTTCATGGGATTTTCCCCTTCTCCACCTTCTCAACTCAGAATGAACCACACCCTCTCCAGTACTTTCAGAGAGCATCCCTTATGTTTTTTATGGTAATTATAATTTCACCTTGCTTTATAGTTATATATCTCCCTCTCATAGTGCCATCATCCTCCCACCATTGCCAGAAAGAAAAGTTCTTGGCGAAGATTCATTTATTCAATTCACATTTAAAGCTCCTAAGGTTCCAGATACTATTTATGAAGTCAATAAATCAAATTATAATCTGTGATCACTGAATACAAAATATTTTTTAAACTATGTTTATCCACTAGGTCTTTCTGCCTTGCATTATAGTTAGCTTAAATATCTACCTCTACTCCCTAGATTATAGGGTCTTTGAGGACAGGAGTCATGTCACTCATCTTCGCATATTTTCTTGACACCTTTATTAGGTACCCAATAAAGGTTGGGTTGAATTAAATTTCTTGATCTAACTGTAATCAGGAAAACAAATATATGACTACTGTCCTATATTATGAATTCATGTCATCTGTGACTCCAGAAGTGCTTGATCTGTAATACTCTGAAAATGATGGTAGAAATAATTCTCTTCCAATTTTGTTAGACACTCTGAGCATTGCCACAATTAGTATTTGGCTAACCCAGACTTTCAACATGTGCTAAATGTTATACGGGAAGGATTAATTACCTTAACATATAGAAGAAAACCAAAGAAATGTAAAATAATTTATATTCCTCTAAATAATTGTATTGCCTGCTTTATCTTTTCCTACACCAAGGACTATTTCTGCCTCTGATGGTGGGATATTACCTTGTACCTCCTTCCCTTGTGCAACTGATACTTCTCTCACGGATCATCCACATCCTGCGTCCTGAGAAAGGACCAAAGGTGTTCCATGATCTGCTGCTTCCTTTGATGCTGTCCCTCCCCGCATTGTTGAACATCAGTCTCTTCATCTTCCTGATCATGTTCGTCTACGCCATATTTGGAATGTACAATTTTGCCTATGTTAAAAAGGAAGCTGGAATTAATGATGTGTCCAACTTTGAAACGTTTGGCAGCAGTATGCTCTGTCTTTTCCAAGTTACAATATTTGCTGGTTGGGACGGGATGCTCAATGCAATTTTCAACAGTAAATGGTCTGACTGTGATCCTGATAAAATTAACCCTGGGACTCAGGTTAGAGGAGACTGTGGTAACCCCTTTGTTGGGATTGTTTATTTTGTCAGTTACATCCTCATATCATGGCTGATCATTGTAAACATGTACATTGTTGTTGTCATGGAGTTTTTAAATATTGCTTCTAAAAAAAAAGCCAAGACATTGAGTGAAGATGATTTTAGGAAATTTTTTCAGGTATGGAAGAGGTTTGATCCTGATAGAACACAGTATATAGACTCTAGCAAGCTTTCCGACTTTGCAGCTGCTCTTCATCCTCCTCTTTTCATGGCAAAACCAAACAAGGGCCAGATTGTTGCCATGGATCTTCCCATGGCTGCCGGGGACAGAATTCATTGCCTTGACATCTTACTCGCTTTAACAAAGCGAGTTATGAGTAAAGATGTAAGCATGGAGAAAGTTCTTTCAGAGATGGAATCTGGATTTATGTTAGCCAACCCTTTTAAGATCACATATGAGCCAATTACAACTACTCTGAAACGAAAACAAGAGGTAGTCTCAGCAACCATCATTCAGCGTGCTTATAAAAGTTACCGTTTGAGGCAAAATGACAAAAAAACATCAGATATTCATATGATAGATGGGGACGTGGAAGTTCAGGCTATCAAAGAAGATTCATATTTTGACAAAATGGAGGGAAAGTCAACTATTTAAAGCCAGATCTAATCCCACTTACTACCTTTCTACCTTCTTTACATATTCCCCAGATGTTAAAAGTTTAGATCAGAAATAAAAGCAAAGATCAGAGAAACGAAAGATTTCACTTAAAAATCAATTGTTTAAAACCCATGGAAGATAAGTTTGTGCTCACAAGATCCCACGTCCAATTCACTTTTACCCCTGTATATTCAGTCTGACCAAGACAACCCCTTGATATTACTGCAGAGTTAAATTGGGTTAAAACTGTTGTTTAATAATCCAATATTTGTTTTCTCTATATGGCTTATATGGTGTGTGCTTCTTCTGGAGGGTTAGGAGAGGTAGTAGCAGAAATTAGTAGCCAAAGGAGCTTACTTATACATTTTATGTCTACTTTAACTTGATGGGATTCAAGTCACTACTAATGGGACATAATTACAAATAAACAAGTACTTTCTTAAAGTGGGATGGTATTTTAAAAAATAGTACAATGCTACAGGCCATTAAATCATAAACTTGCCTAGACTGATGCCAATCAGGGGAAGAGGAAAGGCAGTTCTTAGAAAGTGTCTTTGAGATTAATCAAAGAGACTCTTGGGCTGATTCAAACCACTTTTGAAAAAGATTGATTAGAGCCTAGGTTTTGTTTTTGATTGTTTTGGTTTTATTTACTTTTGGTTTGTGAATTAATGTTGTTTCATTGTTCTTGGATTCCTGGTTTCTCATCTTTTTGGCTAGTTCCAGCTAAGGACCATTCTCTCTTTAAGAGAATGAGTTCCTAGAACAATCAGCATAAAGGGAACTACAGTTATAGCCTACATTTTCTAATTTTTCTCATTTCTCATTGGGAAACAGTGGCCACTTTGTAGTACTTTTCACTGCACTTCATGGATTTTTATAACTTTGAGAAAGAAAATGATCACTAAAACTGTGTGGACTCTGAACTAGGAGATCAAAGTGTGAGTTTGTTGTTCGCGGTGTTTTATAACATTAGTGTATGCAGCTTAGTTTCCACTTTCTCATTTATCTTTCCAAGTTTTCTGTTTTGTTTTGTGTTTATTTCATCACATACATAATTACTATGTAAAATGTTTTATGTTTGAAAAACTTTAAAATCCTAAGCATTAATTTTCACTAGTAAGATAGGCACAAATAGTTGTTTTGATGTAATCATAAAATGCAGTCTCTTGCATCCCTGTAGTTTGAGATTCAGATATTTATTCTATTTGTAAGATGATTGATTTCAGTGTGCCTACAAAGTCCTGAAGGATTCAGAAGGAAAATAGGTATACTGATGACTTAATGAAAAGCTTTAAATATGTTGTATGACAGTCAATATCACTTAAATATCAGTAATTGTATTTTATTATGAATGCATGATCTTGATTGAGCCTTAACTATTATAATCTATTTCTGCTCCTCAGAAATGTATTAACCTGACCAAGATGCCTTTGGGGGATCCCCTAAGCAAATGTAATTTCAGGGTTCTGTTTCTTACTATAAGTGTTGCTTCCCTCTCTCCTCCTGTTCTCCATCATGTGATGGGGACCAGTGAGGAATCAGTGTTAATTTGGTGACATGGTGACAGCTGGTGCTTTATTTAAGCTTCTCAATTTTCTATTTCTTGGAAATGCTTTAATGTGGAAACAGCTTCAAATATTTAAACTGAATCTAAGCTTGCTTCTGTAAATTCCATAAAGACTATGAACTGATTTTAGTTCGAAAATGATATCTTTTAATTGTAAATCGTGTTTGCCACAAACCTTCCAAAAACTATGTGCCACTAACCTTCCAAAAACTATGTAAAGAATTATTTTTAACAAATCTTACAATATATTTTACTTTTTAGATACTAAAGAAAATAGTAAATACAACTTGTTAACCAAGGTAAGCTTTGGTTCTTTTTCTTTTGTAAATTAGGTTGGCAACTTTGTGTAATAAGAACTTTTTAAAATGAGCCTTACATTAAAGCTTATTCATTCAGGTTCAAAGTTCAAAACTGGAAATAATTTTGCTTCGTTTGGATTAACTTAATTTTGTAAAATAAATATTAGTAAGCTTACCAGAGATCCTTACAAACTGAAAAATGTAAAAAGCACTCCTCTTAGCAAAATCCGAAGTTTACTAGATATATCTCCATATTTTTAGAAGTTGCTATGTGGAAGATAATGCTGAAATTAAATTTATTGTTATGCTAATATTTACCAATACCTGCTTCTTTAATAAATATAATTCACTTTAAAATGGTTTTTAAAATGTTGGAAATAGCTACCATTTATTGAGCAGACTGTTAAGCCCAGCCTTGTGCTAAGTATTTATCATGCATGAACTCAGCATTCACAACTCATGAAGCAATGATAATTCTCATTTTATAGATGAAAAAACTCAGGCTTAGGAGGGTTATAAGGGCTTTTATATGACACAGAACTTGTAATTAACATGGCCAGGAATGCAAACCAGGGCTAGTTTAAGAGCCTGAATAGTTAACCACTCTGTTTGACAATTGTCTAGTAATAAATAACCTGGGTAAAGACAAAGGAAGTTTAAGATAAATTATATCTTTGTGCAGAGATAAGGAATCTTCTTCCTTCCCTCTCTTCTCGCCCTCTCCCCCACCCCTCTCTCTTCCTCTCTCTCTCCCTTTCTCCCTCTCTCCTTCTCTCCCCAACATCCAGCACCCCCCCACCACTGCCCACACCCCACCCCCGTGGAAGGAATTTTAAAAGTCATGACCACTTCTGGAAAAAGGAGAGGCACAAGGGATAAAACTATAGAAGTTTTTTTCATTCAACATTTATTGAATGCTAGATACTAGAGATAAACCCAGAGCCTGGATAGATATACATACATATACACATAGATACAGACAAAGATAAATATGAAACTAAAGAGTTTATTGGCTACCAGGGGAAACATAACTATTCAGCTGGATATATAATATATGGTAATTTTTATACTATTTCATATAACATGTAATGTATATATACAGGACGGAATGATGGATTCTACATTAAAAATTATAGGTGATGTTAATAAAATGAGCCCCTGAAGAAAAAGAAAGATTTTATCAATTAGAGAAAAAGGTAACTGTATTCAACACAGAGACACTTTTAAGGAGAGGAGTTCGTCATGGAGATGAGACCTAAGGTTCCAGCTACTAGTTCTTCAAGCTAGATAATATATAGAGAGAGGAATCAACAATAGGATAAAATTTTCACAGCAGAGATGGAATAGAAACTGGAGCAGAATTACTCTGGGCACTCTGAATCCCTTCCCAGACATGCTTTATTTTGCCCTTTGGCTCTTGAACCCTCTCCTCCTTTAACTGTTCCTTTCAATAAATTCCAGTTCCACATGCTCAACTCAACTCTAACACTCAATAACATGCCCCAGTGAATGACTGAGGCTTCACTCTACCGGTGGAGATTTTCCTTTTTATGTTAGGTAACCTAAAACGGTCAGGGTTAGACACTTACTCTTCTCCTCATCTTTAAGTGAACCTCTTATCTTCACTGACTTCAAAATTACAAATTAGCTCACAGGATTTTCTCTCAACGCCAGCTATCTACTCTGTTAAACCATCCAGGTGGCACAACACCCCTACTCCTGGATTCTAGTCTAAACCACATGAAGGTAACATCTTCAAATAACCCATAAGTTCAGGGTCCCCATTCATACAAAATTTCATCACCATTCTTCCCTTCTTTTCTTCTTACTATCTTTCATAAAAAACTGTTGAGCATCTCCTAGGCACAGTAATTTAGAGATAAAGTTGTCTTTATCCTTAAAAAGGTATTAGTCAAGGTTCTCCAGAGAAACAGAACTAGTAAGATACATAGAGATATATAAGAGGGGATTTATTATGAGGGGAATTGCCTCACACAATTATAGAATCTGAGATATGCCATGTGCAAGCTTGAGAACCAGGAAAGATGGCAGTACAGTTCTGTCCACATCCAAAGGCCTGAGAACGAGGAGAGCCATGGGGTAGCTCCCAGTCCAAGACCAAAGGCCTAAGAACTGGAGAGGGACACTGGTGTAAGTCCCAAAATCTGAATCTAAAGGCCCTGGAACCAGGAACTCCAATGTCCAAGAGCAGGAGAATATAGATGTCCCAGCTCAAGAACAGAGAGAGAGAATTCATCCTTCCTCTACCTTTTTGTTCTATTTGGACCTTAAATGAATTGGATGATGCCTGCCCATTGGTGAGGGAAATCTTCCTTGTTTTCATTCTTTTACTTCCAATAGACATATGTCACTGAATTTGAAGTGGGTTTCTTATAATCACTATATGGCTGGGTCACATTTTTTAATCTAGTTTTTACTGGTATATTTAGATCAATTACATTTAAGGTAATTATTGATATGTTAACATTTAAGGTTGTCATTTAGTATTTGTTTTCTATTTGTTTCCTCCAGTCTCATTTCTCTGGTTCTCTTTTCTTATATTCCTGCACAATTCTGAACATATTTTAGGATTCCATCTGGATTTATTCATAGTGCTTTTAAGTGTATCTCTTTGTATATTTTTGGCAGTGCTTGTTCTGAGTATTACTATATCTACTTATCTATATATCTATCAATCTACACATTATACAGTCTAATTTAAAGCATTTTACCACTTTTAGTGAAGTATGGAAACCTCACTCTCATTTGTCTCTTTTTCTTCCCTATTTGAAAATATTATTGTCTTGGGAATCAGAAGGCACTACAATTTTTGCTCCAGTCATCAAATATGGTTCTAAAACACATAAGGAAAAGAACAGTCCCTTGTATGAGTCCATATTTCTGCTCTTTACATTACTTCTTCTTTCTTCCTGACGCTCCATCATTCCTTCTTTTATCAATTATTTTCTGTTTGAAGAATTTTGCTTAGCCAATCTTTAAAAGTAAGAGAGTTTATTTCTCTTTAATATTTTTGTATTTAATATATATTTATTGCAAGTTGAAATGATAGCGTTTTGATATATTTGGTTAAACAGAATATATTACTAAAGTTTTAGAAAGACTGTCTGCTAGTAACAAATTCTTCTATCTTTTCTTCCTCTGAGAATGTTTTTATTTCTTTCATTCCTGAAGGATAAATTCATAGGATATAGAATTTGTGGTTGACAGTTTTTTGCCTGAAGAATATTGTGCCATTTCTGGCTTCCATAACCTCACATAAGAAATCCATTGTCATTTGCATGGGTATTCATTCCACTGTAGGTAAAATGTCATCTCCTTACAGCTGCTTTCAATAATTTTTAATTTTTAGTTTTCAAATTTTTTAATTAGGTGCAGCTTTGGCATGGATTTCTTTGTGTTTATCCTGTTTGGTATCTACTCAGCTTCTTGGAACTGTAGATTTGTGTCGTTAACCAAATTTATGATATCTTCAGCCAATACTTCTTCAAACAATTTTTCAGCCTCACTTTTTTCTGCTTTCCTTCTGAGATAGTAATGACATGATGGATGACTCTTTTGTTATTGTCTCACAGGTACCTGAGGCTCTGTTCATTTTTTGTTGTTGTTGTTGTTAACAATCTTTTTTCTGTCTGTTGTTCAGATTGGGTGAATTGTATTGTTCTCTGCTTAAGTTCACTGATTTTCTCCTTCATCATCTTCACTCTACTGTTGAACCCATCCATTGAGTTTTTTATTTCTGTTATTGTATTTTTCAGTTCTATAATTCCATTGATTTTTTTCTTATAGAATCTATTTCTTTGCAGTGATTTTCTGGTTTTTAATTTGTTTCAAGAGAATTTGCAATTCATTGTTGAAGCATTGTTATAGTGGATGTTTTAAAAATATTTCTCAGATAATTCCAGTATCTGACTCATCTCAGGATTAGTGTCAACTAATTGTCTTTTGTCCTTCAACTTGTGATTTTTCTTAGTTCTTGGTATGTTGGCTGTTCTTTTAAAATCATGCTCTGGATATTTTGTCTATATTAGGAGATACTGGACCCTACTTAAATCTTTTATTTTAACAGTTAATCACACTGTTTAGGTTTAGCATATAGGTCTTGGTCTATTTTTGCAGGCTGTGGTTCTCATAGTAGTTTAATTTTCAGAGCCTTGGAGGTGTTATTTTGGTTTTCCTTGTTTATCTGATGTGGCTTGGGCTGCCACTGGTCCCTGCTGGACTGAAAGAGGTTTCCACAGGCCAAGCAACCTGGCTTTTCTCAGAGGGAGGTCAGAGAATGAGGAAGGATCCCTCTACTAACAGCTCATGAGGACAAGGAGACTTTCTGGACCAGGCTACTTGTGCCTGCATCCTCCTTGCTGGCTCCTCCCATCCATTCAGGTGTCTCTGGGCAGAGAAGGAAAGTCTCTGCATCTCCCAGATTACTGGGTTTAATTTCCACTCTTTATGGCTGCAACTTCTGTAACTGACATTTTGTTATAGCTACATCTAGTCTCTAGGGAACTTTTTGTAACCATGCCTCCTGCACCCTGATCCCCAGCCCCCACCCCGCCTTCAGGCCTAGAAGCAAAATCCCTTGACTTCCCTTTAAACTCTGCGCATACATTTTATGAACTCAACTCTCCACAAATTATCCCTGATCCATACACCAGCTAAACTTTTGGCCTTTTATAGTTCTTGAAACTGAAAGAACTCAAATTCTACCTCCTGTAATAATTGACCTCAAAGTAAGCTTAAATCTTATTCTCTCTCTTTTTTAAAATTTTTTAAATTTAACTTTACTTTTTTGAAAAAGTAAAGGAAGGAAAAATGGAAGTAAGAAAAGAAGGAAAAGAGAGAGGGAGGGAGAGAGGAAGGAAAGAAGGAAGGAAGGAAGAGTACATCCTATGATACTTGTATTTTGCTGAATGTTAACAAGCTTGGAACCACAGCTGAACTGATTGCTCAGAACAATAGAGAAACTATATGGCTCTGAGAACATGGAAGGTAGGAAAGGAAACTTGGATATAGAAGAGCTGGGCAAGCAACGTTTGGGAAGAAGTGACCTGTGTGGTGAGGCTTGTAGAGTGAATTGTTTAGATCTTTTCACCTCCCTGGTGGCCCCACTTTGGAAGAAGCACTCCTGTTTTCAGTCTGGGAGAATCATTTTTTCTAGTCTGAAGAAAGGAAATTCACCTTTCCCCTGTGATTTTTCAAGATGTTTTGCTTCTATCTGAAACTTACCTAAAACCTATAAGTTTTCCTAAAGATCCAGGCTTTTCAAAAGCAAAGTCTAGAAGCTATTTGTCTTTTCTGCCTTGACATATAATTGGCTGGGTTTAGAAAGAACAAATCAGTTCTCTTCCTAAATGTGTGGAAATTGAGGGAGGGCAGAAGCAAAGGTTAAAAGGGTGAAAAAAAATCTGAACTGATATCAAATAATATCTGAAAATATGCAAAATAGTGTATTCCAACCCTACACTGACTTTCACTTTTTGCTTAGGATTCTCTCCAATAATCCTAAACAAGTGAATTGGAAGGAAACTATCATAAATTCATAAAATAGTGCTTTTCGATCATTGGGTACATCATACTGTTTCAGTACATGAAAGAGCTATCTTTTTTTTTTGGCTGAATAATTCTTTTTGTGTTAAAATTCTTATAGCATAGACTGTCTCATATATGCCAAAAAACCAGTCTGTTCTTATTTCCAAGTAGTATATTTAGGTACAAAAACCAAGTAAAATACAGACTCCCTGACCTCAAAAAGTTGACATCTAGGTGGAGCAACAGACCATTAATAAAATGACATAAAAATAATTAAAGGTGGTATATGCTGCAACTCAGATTACTAATGGAAGTAAATGTACCACAGCTACTAAATTGATTATCACCATAGGACTTGATCTGGCCTTTGATCACACACTAGCAGTATGAACACAATTAGGAAAAACAGTATTTTCACAAGTTTCAGCCCAATTCTTCTTCCTCTCTTGCTTCAACTCCCAATTATTTGAAGTTCTTCTGCTCAGGAAATCACATCTTTGCTTCCACAACCCAGCCTGAGCACTTGAAAATCCATCACCAAGAATACTGTCTTAATTCTCTCCAAGCTTCCAGTTCATCCAGCAGAAACAGAGATAGCAGCCTCCTTTCCAAATGGGCACCATACTCTCATCCCGATGAGAAAACTACAGAAAATTCAAGGCACAACAGTGAAAACTGTTCAATAAGTTCATTTTAATAAGTGTAAGATTTAGATAAAGGCTAATTTTCTAACTAGATCTCATCATTAAGCAGACTCTTAGTATGTTACAAAGACTCTTTGTTCCCCCAAATTTGTTCTCCCATCCTTACGTGGTAATAACATTCCTGATTCGTAGCTAGATAACATGGCCTTCTGGAATAAATACTATACTTTATAACCTTTTTTTTTTTTCAATTAAGGCTGTCCATGTAACTAAATTCTAGCCTTTTTAACTTTCTTTCCACTGACCAGAACATAGATGAAGAGGCAGGGCATCTGTTATGAAACAAGGGAGGCCAACAATCAGTGAATGCTAAGCAATAAGTTAGAAGGGTCTGGTTCAGATAATCATACTTTATGATTAAAGTATAATCATATTTTATGATTAAAGTAGGGAACAGTCAGATCACATTGTGTCTCCTTTACCTAAGCTATGAAGAAAAATATGAACCCTGAGGGATGACCCAAACCTCTTTCCAAAATTTCCGGGCAAAGGTCCAAATCTTTGAAAAAAAAATCACCCCATTATAGCAGAATCATATTCTCTAGAGCTTAAAACTGAAAAATTGTTATACAGCAGTGCAGTAGAGAGCATAGCACTCTAATATAATATCCCATTATAATTGTCTCTTTGTAAACTATATGGGTATTACGGGCAGTACTTTCCAACCCTACACTGACTTTCACTTTTTGCTTAGGATTCTCTCCAATAATCCTAAACAAGTGAATTGGAAGGAAACTATCATAAACTCATAAAATAGTGCTTTTCGATCATTGGGTACATCATACTGTTTCAGTACATGAAAGAGCTATCTTTTATTTTTTGCTGAATAATTATTTCTTTCGACTTGTTCTATCAACCATGCTTGACAGTTGTGGTGAAGGAAAGTATTCGTTCTCTCAACTGAGAGAAGCTTTTAGATCAAGGAGAAGCACTGACATATTTAGGAAAAGCAAGACTCTGCAGTAGTAGCATCAGTTCGATTAAAGGAGATGTGTTGATTTATTTTCTTTTACATCCCAAAGAGTGACTAAGAATAATCTCTAAGATGTCTGTTTTTCTCCTGAACGTTAAATTATTAAACGTATTTCCCTGTCCTCACCTTGCTTTCTGCAGAAGAAAGCACTGCATCCTTCCAGTGCACACAAAGATTCTACTGCAGTGCAACCCGAGAAAAACCAGCCAAGGTCTGCTGAGGATCTCTGCTGCTGCAGCATTTGATACACACAGGAAAAGTCTCATGAATAATGCACAGTTATAAACAGGTAGCCATATCAAAATCTCTTCACTTAATTCTATTCCCAAACACACTCCAAGGAAAGTAATTGGATACCTTCATTAACGATTGATCTGTACAGGAAGAAAGTATGATTAAAAGCTTTCAAGACATCGATTGCATGTGCATTAGCTTGCCCTGACCTGCATTATTTTCTACTGAAAACCCAAGCAAATTGTAGCAATAATCAGAATTGTAGTGCTAAACAGAAATATAAAATATTTTAAAACCACAAGTATGAAAATCCAGAACAGTTCATCCACTGCAGAATATGTAAGAAACAAAAGCAGCTTGTCATGAGGTCACATTATAACTGGGTAAGTGCTTGTGAGGCAGCATGAAGTGCTGATGTGCTACCAATGGAACAGCTTGTAAGATATGAATCCACTCTAGTCCATTTTCTTAACACCAATGACAAGAAATGTCAGGAGGCTCTAAACACCTTCCTGGAACAGCCATCATTAATCTCTAATATGATCGCATTACTTTTTTATTATTTTAGATGAAAAAAATAGTGGGCACTTTTTTGTTGTTTTTGTTGACCAATCAGAGACTATGTGTTACACCTACAATATAACAGCCTTTGTGCATTCACCTCAATTTGCCAGAATTATCAACACAATTGGCTGAAGTTGATTGCTGCTCTTGGTGGAGGGAGGGAGGATGGCCGCCATGACCAAGTCATACACTACAAATATAAGCCTCTCTACTCTTTTACACAAATCTTCTTTAACAAGATGGAAATGTGTTATACTATCCTAACTATACTATAAATTATCATTATTATAGTAAGCATTTATAGGTATTTGTAAGACAGCACTCAAATAATTTCTGTATGTTTTGTTTTGCTTTATATTGTTTTATCTCAGTGGTTCTTATATTATCAGCTGAGTCCTATATAAGGTTAACTGTATATGATTAACTTTTTCTCTTTGAAATTGTAAAGTAGAGTAATTCATCTAGGCGGTCCGGAGATTCTATGTTGCTGACTGTGGTAGTAAGTTTTGTTTATATCATTACTCTGTTATGGTTATGTTCTCCATATCTTAGTTACTTCAAGATATCTGTGTTGATTTAATGCATGAAAATTAAATATGCTAATATGGGAGAGAAAAAATCAAATTCTAAGCTGTCATTAATATGAGGTGCAACCACTGGGGAAGAGGGCTTTATTTAAGGTTACTTAAAATTAAAGTCAGGACCTTCTGCCTACATTTACAAAAGATTGATGTGGGGATTGCCATCTCACTGTAAATAACTAGAAAACTTGACAAAATGTATGAAACAAATATTTTTAGACATTGAACAATAGTCAGCACAAGATTATGAAATCTGACAGAATGGGTCCTGAGACAACTAAGTTTCAGGATCTCTGCCCTTTATCAAAGGCTGCTCCAGACCTGACTTAAATACACTTTAACACAAGCCTCAAAAAGGCTAAACAAATCTGAAAGGAATTTAAGTGCATGCCATACTTAAGGAATACAGTAAAATGCAGCACTCAGTACTATAAAATTCACAATGTCTAGTAACCAATCAAAACTTTCAGAAAATGGAATAAGCAGGAAATGTGGCTCTTAAGCAGAAGTAAAAAGAAACAGATTCAGTTATGATATTAATTATGAAATAAGCAGAACAGGATATTAAAATAGCTATTCTGAATATTATAACCATGGACAAGGTTATAAAGGAACACATGAAGTAATAAGGAGAGAAATTAAAATTATAAACAATTATCCTAATAGAAGTCCTAGGGATGAACAAAAATCATCTGGAATGAAAAATAAACAAGATGGGTTTAACTGCAGATTAGAAACTGCAGTAGAAAAGATCAGTGAACTTGAAAATGTGGAATAAAAATTATGTAAATTTAGAGAGAAAAAATATTACAGAGTCTCAGTAACCTATGGGCCAATATCTAACAATCTTATATATGTGTAATCTTGCCAAAACAAAGATAAATACTTTTTAACACAAACAAAAGATAAGAAAATTTATCAGCAGTGTTGCTGCACTACAAGGTCAAAGGAAGTTCTTCAGGTAGAAAGCAAATGATATCAGATTGAAATGTGGATTTAAACAATGGAGTGAAAAGCACTAGAAATTGTAAACATATGAATAAATATGAAAGACATTTTCTCATCATTAATATTTTTAATTTGACTGTATAAAGTAAGATAATAATGTATGTTTTTTTATAATTTGTTTGTAAACATGTATAAAAAATGCCTAACAACAAGGCAAAAAGGACAAGATTGAATAAATAGAAGTATTTTGGAATAGGTGTTATACTGTATACATGAAGTGGTATATTATTTGAAGTTAGACTGTGATAAGTTAAAGAAGCACATTCTAAATTATAGAATAACCATTTAAAAATATAAAACAAAGAGAAGGTTAATAAGCCAAAAGAGGGGACAAATGGAAACTTTCAAAGTGCTAAAATAATTTTTTAAAAGAATGAAAACTTGAAAAACAAACACAAATAAAAGATGGAACAAATAGAAAGTATAGTAAGATAGCAATATCATTGATATAAATTCAACCATATCAATAATTACATAAAGTGTAAATGATCTAAACACTCCACTTAAAAGACAAACATGTCAAATACAATTTAAAAATTACCAAACCCAATTTAAATATGGAGATACAAATAGATTAAAGTACAAAGATGGGATAAAATACACCATGCAATGCTAACCCAAAGAAAGCTGGACTGGTTATTGATATAAAAACATAAGTACAATATATTTAAGAGAGCTATTACTAGAGGTAAAGTCATATTTTTTCTTGCAGTAGAAGAGTAAGAACATCAAAAGTAAATATCAATCTTAAATGTATATGCACATAATAGCAAATCTTCAAAATACATGAAGCAAAACTAATGAAACTAAAAAGAAAATCGGCAATCCACAAGTATACTCAGATTGTAACACTCCTTTTTCAGTATTTGATAGAACATGCAGACAGATAATCAGAAATAATGTAGAAGATGTGAACAACCAACTTGACTTTATTGACATTTTAGAACACTCTGCCAACAAGAGCAGAAAACAGATTCTTTTGAAGTACAAATGAATTATCCACTCAGACAATATAGTCTGAGACGTAAAACACACCTCAACGAATGAAAAAGGACTGAAATTATATAAATATGTTCTCTGACCCCATCACAATTAAATGGAAATCATAAATGAATATATGGAAAATCCTCCAAATTTTTGAAAATTGAAAGCCACACCTAAATAATCCATGGATCAAAGAAAAAATCAAAAGAGGAGGATGAAGTAAATCTGCCTCTATTTGGAGACAAAAACATGTGTACATTAAAAAATCCCATGGATTTTTAAAAAAATAATTTTTAGAAAGCTATTACACCAGTAGAATTTAGAAAGATGCACAATATCAATAAAAAAAGTCAAATAGGGTTTCTCTGTAATATTAATTAATTTTCATATATTGCTTTTAAGTAAACAATACCATATGCAAAAGCATGAAAATCTGAAGTACTTAGGGATAAATTTAATAAAATATATGCAAGACCTATTTCTGAGAGAAGTTAACATTATAAATTAATTAAAATTTTGATATAATTTTAATAAATCACAGGATATCTCACTTTATTAGAGCAAATACTAGTCTTACTTTTAATTCTGATTATGACTTTCTTTTATTCAGTCTGTAGATATATACTATATTTAAAAGAGAGATATGCTAGAGACAGCTGATTCTTGAGGGTAACTTTTACCAACCAAATTAGCCACAGACAAATTGTAAGAAAAAATGTTTCAACTAATTCATACTGAACACTTAGTGCTTACAGTAATGTAGCATTTGTAAAAGCTATTTTATGCATTATGCTATAAGTTCCGCTCCTTCCCTCAAAGGTGATGAATAACAATAGCTAATAATAGTGGCAATCATTTATTGAATGCCGACGATAAGTCAAGTACCATGCTAAGCATTTTATATGTATTACCTCTTACAAAGATCCATTGGATGGGAATTATTATCGTCCCCATTTTACAGATGACTCTTAGGCTAGTAAATATATGGTAGAGATAAGATTCAAATCTATGTAATCAGACTCTACTACACTTTAGCACTTCTAAGTAAAAACAGTGAAATATCTATTTGGTTTTCTTAAATCAGGAAAAACTTATATTTGTATAGATATTGATTTGTAGCCCATCTTGTTCTAGAATGCAAGTAAGGTAACTTTCAAGATTACTTATGTGGTAGATTATATTTATGGTCCCAATTTTTCACTCTTCCCTATATCTGTGTTACAGTTTATCTCACTAAAGAGTGAGATAAGTTCATTTTTCCACCCTTGAATCTGAGCTTGGCCAGGTGACTTGCTTTGTCCTCTGCACACTAGTTCTGAGCATAGGCTTCAAGAGATCTTACACGTTTCCACTTACTGTCTTGTGCCTGAAAACATGGAAACATGGCTCAGCAAGCCTGCTGGTTGATGAGAGATCTATCCCGTTGAACTGAGCTGTCCAAAACGTCCCAGCTGAGGCCGTCTAGATCAGTCTAGTTTAGTTACATCCAGCCAACCTCCAGATGTGCGAGTAAGCCCAGCCCAGGTCTTCAGGACCACCCATTCTATCCCCAGTAAACTATTGACTGTGGCAATAAATGCCAATTATTGTATGCCAGTGAATTTTTTGTGACTTCAGGTTATGCATTATTGTCATGGCCATAAATAACTGAAAGAATACAAGTTTCAATGAGCTGAGACTTTGAGTGCTCACTCTATTCTAGATGCTAGAGCTACAGTGGTAATCAAAACAGACAAGGTCCTTGCTCTTTTCAGAGATTACATTCTATAGACGGACACAGATTTTTTTTTTTAATGTGTACAAGCTACTTTCAGAGAGTGAAAACTACATGAAGAAAATCAAGCCAGATAGTTTAATAAAGGCTGATTGGGAAACAGAAGATGTGAGGCATGAAGTATGCAGTCAGGGAAGGGAACATTTTGGTGTGGTATCACCACTGATTTCAGAAAGGGATATTTGGGCTGGTACTAGACTAACAAGAAGGAGTTAGCCATGCTAAGATCTGAAGGCAATCATTCTAAGCCGAGGAAATACCAGTGTAAAACTCCAGGCTGGTGTTGTGAGATGAATTTTGTCCTACAGAAAGATACGTTCTGACTCCTAACACCCAGTACCTGTGAATGTGACCGTACATAGAAAAAGGGTCTTTGCAGATGCCGTAAAGTTGAGATGAGATCATAATGGATTAGGGTGGGCTCTAATCCAATGACTGGTGCCCTTATAAAGAAGAGGGAAATTTGGAAATTTGGACAAAGACATAGACACACAAGGAAAATGCCATGTAAAAACAGAGACCAACTGAAGCATTTAGAGACCCCTCCCCCCAAAAAAAACTCCAGCACTGTCAACAACCACCAGAAACCAAGAGAAAGGCATGGAACAACTAGTTTCTTCCTCAAGAGCCTCCAGAAGGAATAAACCCTGCCCACACCTTGATTTTAGACTTTTGGTCTCCAGAACGGTAAAAGAACAAATTTCTGTTATTTTAAGGCTATCTGTTTGCGATACTTTATCATGGCAGCCCTAGGAAAGGAATATAGCTCAGAATAATTTTGGTGGATTATAAGACCTGAAAGAAGACTCGTGAGCTACAATGTGGTGAGTTGGGGGCCGGGGGAGTGTGGAAGTTGAATTGGAAGAGACCCAGGGGCCCCAATATTTAGGGAAATAAGCTATGGTTTAGTTTTTAAAGTAAGGAAAGAAGGAAATGAAACTAAAAGAAAAGAAGGGAAGGAAAGATATAATGAAACCAGGAATAAATTTAAGTAGTCAAATATCCATTTCATGGATGCCCTTGTAGTTGTTAGAAGTGGACCGTGAATATTGCCCTAAATTTTCTATTGTCCTGTGCAGAGATAAACTCATGAGTCAAAGTGCTCATAAGATAACAGCAATCTAGTTGCCCATCACAGACAAGATAAAGTCTAAGTTCCTTGGCATGTCATATAACTCACTCCATGATTTATTTCTGCTTATCTTTTCAACTTCATTTTCATTCACTCCCTGCCTCATACATAAAAGTCATCCAAGAGATCGTAATAATTTCAAGGCACCATTTTATTTTTGTTTTCCATGTTTGCACATGTTATTTGATGAAATATTTTACCACCATCAGCCCCATATTCACTTGTCAATTTCTTCTTCTTCTTCTTTGTTATTCCATTCATTCATTTAATAATTGAGCTTCTTCTCTGTACCAGGCATCCTTTAACATTAAGGTGTAATAATAAATAGAGTATATATATTCCCTTTTTTTCACAGAGCTTTGGTTTAGCAGACTAGGCTGAAAAATAATTAGACAATTAATTACAATTTTGTCAATGTACTGAAAGGAAAGTTCAAAGCATAAGGCAGGGAGAAACTGAGCCAGTCTTGGAAGTTGAGAATTGGCTTCAAACTGAGAAATAATGGATGAAAAAAAGTATCTATACAAAGAATGGGGGTGACTTTCCAATCAGAGAAAGCTGCATGGTCAAAGGCCCTTGAAATGAAAAGGAGTATTTCACGTTCCAACAATCTGAAAGAAACTGCTTCTCCTTTCTATCTCTTTCTTTCTCTGTTTCTGTTTCTCTGTCCCTCCCCACCCATTTCTTCCTCCCTCCCTCCCTTCCTCTCTCCCTCTTTTTCTCCCTTTTTCTCCTCTCTACCCCTTTGGTTGTCGAATTTTGTTTCCACTCAAAAGAGGTGGTATAACATCATTTATTATTTATGAAGAAAGTTACTTATGATATGCCTCCAGTATCCTTATCTGTTAAATAGGAATAATAAAAATCCTTAACCCTTGGATTGTAATGAGGATTTAGTGTGATTGTGTGCCAGTGCCTCACAAAAACTTAGCTATTATTCTATTTATTCATCTATTTTTCATTGAGCATTAACTATTTGTTTCATGTGGCAAGCCTAGTGTTAAGGTCTTTATATAGACATGGTTGTATGAAATCCTCACACTCATACAAGACAGGTGTTACTATTTACACAATGAGAGAACTAGGGCATAGAGTGTTTAAATAACTTTCTCATAATAACACAATTGACAAGCTTCACCTGCCCCTAAAGCCTAGGCTTTTAAACACTACAGTATGCTTTGTCCTTTCATGAGTTTCATGATTTAAACACAACAGTATCACCCTTTTTTTAAAAAAAGAAAATATATTCTTTAATACTGACACTGTTTAGCTTTGTTTAGACATAGAAATTTTGAACTCAAATGTAGGATAGAAACAAGATAAGATAGCATGATTCTTCAGCTCATAACTAGTTACTGCAAAGTTAAATCACTGGAATAAAAGAATAGAAAGCAAAGAGATTGTTAGAAGAATGTAAAAGGAAATAAGTCAATCAAAATGGAGTCATTATGTTTTTAATTCCTGAGAACTATAATGCCCTTGCCAACCCAGCTTAATGATACAGATCATTTTCCAAATATGTATAATATGGGAGGCTTCCAAAAAACTATAGGGTAGATCATTAAAAGCTACAATTAGCCAGTGGACATCATTTAAGCCTTCTGTCGCCATCTTCTTCCTTCCCCAATTCCCATGAGGCTGAGGCTTATGATAACATCCCTCAGAGTGGGCCAATGGGCTAAGAGATCTGGAAAAGTGTCAACTGGGTCTCAGTTTACAGTTCTCTGATGGTCTGTTTCAGATATATATTTTGGGGGTGTTCATAAATCACAAGCACATATGGATGGCTGAATTTTCAGACAGTATCCCCTTTCTTTCAACAATGCTATTGAAGCACAGAACGTAATACATACTCTGATAAGAACCTGAAGTGAAAATTATCTGTACTTATTAAGTCCAGATCTTTTGTGCATCATTTATTTGGGGTACACTCCATATTTTCAATCACACTACAAAGGCTATGGTAAGGAGTAATATAAATAGCAATAGACTCTCCAAACAAGAGGTTGTCATTGTTGGCCCATGATTGGTACCAATTCATGAGGAGTTTTCACCTGTCCTCAACTTCTGACTTCTCTATAATGGGGATCAGTACTTCCAGTCTACACTCTCATCATAAACAGACGTCTATCTGGCTTGGAGGGATCTGCTGTCTCCATAGCTCTTATGACTCTAACAATTAGCCAATTCACTCCCTGGCCTCCAACGTTTTTATTCTCAGACTTCCAAGGAAAAGTCAGAAATATTGCCAGATAATAGAGACTGGAAAATATTTTCTTCAGACTCTCACAGTTTCCCCAGAACAATATAACAGGGCAATTGACTCCACTTTCCTCAACATTTCTATGCAATACCGACTCTTGAGACAGAGGAATCAGACATAAAGAGTTGTATGGAAGTTCGTTGGGGAGTCATCTCAGGAATTATAGCTGAGCAGAAACAAAGGAAGAGGGTTGGACAAAAGAAATTGAACTTCAGTGCAGTTGCTACAGCAGCCTCAGTCAACTTAGGGGAAGTACTAACCTATATCCAGGCAAAGGGTTTTGGTACCCTTCCATTAGCCAGTCATTGGACGTGGGCTGCCTCTGGGGAGGGCCACACCTTGAGTTAGGCTTCTCCCTTCATTCAAGGATAACTCCCATATAGGATCACAGCTATAAGCCATCAGGAGCCATACACCCTCTAATTTTGGGAATGAGTTCATTTTTCCTGAAGGGGGATGGGAAACATGCCAAAGCATCCACAACATGTTACTAACTGTGAGACACTAGAGCCAGGGTATACCAGATATTTGTTCTCTTCTCTGCATTTGCTACCAAATGTGGATCCCTAAAGTGACAAGCCAAAGTCAAGAAAATAATTACGAGCCATGTGATACTGCCAAATAAAATTAAATTGTAACTTTCCAATTTAGAAATTTATATACATACACACACACAAATATATATATGTATATATGTAAACACAAAAGATTTTTTCCTGTCAAGAACATAACTTTATTCTGAGATTATGTTCTGTGTACTCCTTTGGTGTTAAAATATAGGTTTTAAATATCATATTTGGAATTTAAAAAAATGACACTGAGTCCACACATCCAGATTTCTTCCAAAACACTTCCACTTGGATGTCCCCCAGCATCTCAAACTCAATGTGTATAAATCCTTACTCATAAGCTTCCCATATTAGTCTATTTCTCTTATAATATTAACTCTTTTGGAAGCAGTGGAGGTTTGTTAATAAAATTGTCATTGTCATTTGTGGTCACCCAAGTCAAAAACTTTTCATTCATCCTAAATACCGCTATCCATTCTCCTACCTGAATTCAATAAATACATTAAAAAAATAATAAAACTCTACTTAAAGAAAAAAACAAAACAAAACCCTATCAGTTCTGACTATACTGCTCCACTTTTACTTCATTCATTTCTTTAGGTCTTTATTTTTTCTCTCCTCTATTATTGTTCAAGCCACCCTTCCCCGTGTTGCCAGAGTAATGTGTATTTTTATTTTTCAATAGAAATGATGCTGGTGAAAAGCAAATATGATGGTGGTAATTCATATTTTCAAAACATTTAAAATGTCACCCTTCTGGATTAAGTCCAGACAATTTATCTCTGTATATTCAAGACCTTTTGTGACCACATGCCTCCTTCTCTCTTGGCTTATGTTCTCTTATTTTCCCAAGTGCTTCCTAAACTTCATTCAAACTGAGACTGAAGTCATCTACAATTGTGCAGGGATATTCTCTCTTCCTGGAAGGTCTTTATTCTCAACCCCATCCACCTGACTAATTCATGAACAGCCTCCCAGGTCCAGCTAAAGCATCACTTTGTTGGGAAGCATTTGCTGGCATCCAAACAAACAATTACAATAAAATGTGATAAATGTTTTGATAAGGGAAGTTCAATGTGTAATGGAAGTAGGGAGGAGGGGAATTTAACCCATACTTAGCTGGCAAGCAGGGCTTAGAGAATGTGACTTCTAAGATCTGCAGAATGATAGGAGTGAGTTAAGCACAGGTGCTGGGGCAGGGTGCTCCATCAGAGGGAAGCACAAGAGCAAAAGCCTTCCTGCTAGAGGTAAAGCCTAATTTAAGGAATCTGACCTCCATCTTGAAGGCCACTCATTAAATAGGGAGTGTAGAGAATTGGTTAGAATTGGTGATGCTGAAGCTGACAAAGCAATGTGGACACTGTTTTTATAACCCAGATGAAAGTTCATGCCACTCAAGTTAAGAGACTGGGAATAGTAATGGAAGTAAATAAATTTTAGAGGATTTGGCATAAATTTTCCTCAAAAAAAGAAATGAAGGAAGGAAGGAAGAGAAAGAAAAAGAAAGGAAAGGAAAGGAAAGGAAGGAAGGAAGGACGGAAGGAAAGAAGGAAGGAAGGAAAGAAGGAAGGAAGGAAAGAAGGAAGGAAGGAAAGAAGGAAGGAAGGAAGGAAAGAAGGAAGGAATATCAGGATAAAAATGTTTGCTCTATGCTTCTTTCCTTTCTCCTTTGCTTAGATAGAACAAACAGCTCCTACTTTCCAAGAGGCCACCAAATCTCCAATATTTTTCATTGACTGCTTTTTCTGTCAGCATGTATTAGAATTTCTTTGATTATTTCTTTGTGAACAAAAGGCATTTAAAGCCAACCCAGAAGCAAAGATACGACATTCTGGAATAGTACTCTTGTTATTAATGTTTTTGCATTTCATCGAAAAAGGCAAAGATCATTGCCAGATGCCTCCCACCATCTGCCTTTACTTAGCATTACCTTTCTCTTTCTTTTCTCCTTTCCTTCAAGAGCATATACTAGTGAAAGTAGGAAAAATGAGAGGAGATATTAGGAGTAATATTCAAGTTTGAGATCTATTTAGAAGTCTATTAGGGATTATTCAAAGCCTTGCCACACTTGGGAGTAATCCAGTTTAAGATAGTTTCAGGGCTTAGAAGACAACCGAGGCCCTGGAATTAAACAGACTTTCCTGAAGAGACATAGGCACATCTCCTCTGAAGAGTATGTGTCCCCCACTGATACTATAACCTTTCCTTCTTCTCTCACCACTACACAAGCAGTGCTAAGAGGCCTTTCCCTGCTCTACTCCTTGGTTTCCTGTCCAGCCAGTGATTTTACCTGGTAACTCTAACCACCATACCTTGAATTTCCTCCAACCTATTTTATTATGATGAAAAAAGTAAAAATAGGTTGTTCATAAACTCAAATAATTTTTATTTGAGGTATATTTTTAAATTAAATTTTGCTTCATAAAAATTTTAATTACATTTACATTTTCAGAAAGAAAATTTTCTTAAATATCTTAATTTATATACCTATTTCTACTATCCCTCTGTTTTGTTTTAAATATACAATAGAATATTACTCAGCCATAAAAAGAAACGAAATTGAGTTAATTGTAGTGAGGTGGATGGATCTAGAGTCTGTCATACAGAGTGAAGTAAGTCAGAAAGAGAAAAACAAATACCATATGCTAACACATATACATGGAATCAAAAAAAAAAGGGTTCTGAAAAACCTAAGGGCAGGACAGGAATAAAAACGCAGACGTAGAGAATGGAGTTGAGGACACAAGGAGGGGTGAGGGTAAGCAGGGACGAAGTGAGAGAGTGGCATGGACATATATACACTACCAAATGTAAAATGGATAGCTAGTGGGAAGCAGCCACATAGCACAGGGAGATCAGCTCGGTGCTTTGTGACCACCTAGAGGGGTGGGATAGGGAGGGTGGGAAGGAGATACAAGAGGGAGGAGATATGGGGATATATGTATATGTATAGCTGATTCACTTTGTTATAAAGCAGAAACTAACACACCATTGTAAAACTACTATACTCCAATAAAGATGTTTAAAAAAAAAAGGTAATCTCTTCAACAAACAATACTGGAATAACAGATCATTCACAGGCAAAAAAATGAATCTAGACACAGACCTTACACCCTTCACAAAAATTAACTCAAAGTTGTTTACCGACTTAAATGTAAAATGCAAAATTATAAAACTTTTAGAAGATAACATAGGAGAAAACCCAGATGACCTTGGGTATGGTGATGCCTTTTTGGATACAACATCAAAGACACAGTCCATGAAGAAGAAGAATTGATAAGCTGGACTTCATTAAAAGTAAAAACTTCTACTCTGCCAAAGATAATATCAAGAGAATTAGAAGGTAAGTACAGAGTGGGAGAAAATATTTGCAAAAGACATATCTGATAAAGGACTGTTATCCAAAATATACAAAGAACTTTTAAAATGCAACAGTTAGAAAACAAACAACCCTATTTAAAAATGAGCCAAAGACCTTAACAGCTACCTCACTGAAGAAAATATACAGATGTCTAATAAGAATATGAAAAGATGCTCTACATAATATGGCACCAGGAAAATGTAAATTAAAATAACGAGATATCACTACACACTTATTAAGGCCAAAATCTGTAATACTGACCACACCAAATGCTAATGAGGATGTGGAACAACAGGAACTCTCATTCATTGCTGGTGGAAATGCAAAATGGTACAGCCACTTTGGAAGACAGTTTGGCAGTTTCTTACAAAACAACACTTACTCTTAGCATATGATTGAGCAATTGCCCTCCTTGATATTACCCAAAAGAGCTGAAAATTTATGTTCACACAAAAACCTGCACACAGATATTATAGCAGCTTTACTAATAATTGCCAAAACTTGGAAGCAACCAAGATATCTTTCAGCAGATGAATAAATAAACCAAGGTACATCCACACAATGGAATATTACTCAGTGCTGAAAAGAAATGAGCTATCAAGCCATGAAAAGACATGGAGAAAATTTAAATTCATATCATTAAGTGAAAGAACCAATCTGAAAAGGTACATAATACTGTATGATTCAAACTATATGACATTCTGGAAAAGGCAAAACTATGGAGACAATAAAAAGATCAATGGTTGCCAAGGGCGGAGGGGGAGAGGGAAGAGAAGAAAAGCAGAGCATAGAAAAATTTTAGGGCAGTGAAAATACTCTGTAAGATAGTTTAATGATGGACATATGTAATTATACAATTGTCCAATATCCCATAGAATGTACAACACCAAGAGTGAACTCTAAGGTAAACTATGGACTTTGAGCGATTATGATGCATTAATGTAGGTTCATCCTTGGTAAAAAATAAACCATTCGGATGAGTGATGTTAATAATGGGGGAGGCTGGGCATGCATGGTGGCAGGGGGTATATGAGAAAGCTCTGTACCTCCCTTTCAGATTTGTTGTAAACCCAGAACTTCCCTAAAAAAATAAAGTAAAACAAAAATAGAAGAAAAAGAAAACAGTGTAAAAGATTTTTATGACTTTCTAAAACATTTGACATATTTTGAACACCAGGTGGCAGTAGATATAGCATTTATCAAAATGAATGTGTGAGGAGGAAACAGTTTGTGTATGCAAATTAATAGTATATACAGAATGTCCACTGTATGCAGTGTGCTAGAATTTGACTGAGGTACCTCTGAAGGAATGAGTCATAATCCAGTGCTGTAAGGATAACTTCACATTTGAGTCTATCGCTTTTATTCAATTAATTCTCATTTGATTACTTCTCTTAACTTGTAACAATAGACACTAATTAGCCATTTTGATAACATCTCCCACGAGTGGCCATCATAGAGAAAATATGGATACTGAATACATGCTGCTTACAAACAACAATTCCCCAGTAGGTAACATGTTTCAATGAAAGAATATTCGATTTAAATTTGACTTAGAAAAACTACACATATTCATTTAAAAGAAACAAATCTAAAAGGTTAGCAAAGAAAGGATCTTAAAAATAATTTAGTACAAACCTTCCTATTTAGAGAGGAGAAAAGTGAAATACACAGAGATTAGGAGACTTGTGCAATGAACGACACAGTCATAATTGGTAGGTCAGGAAATGGCTTCTGTATTCTCTCCACTATAATACAATGCAATTGAACTTCTCTGACTTGTTTGATTTCAGTTAACATGTTATTTGTAAATAAATGAACTACTGAGATATTTATTTTACGTTTATATTGTTCTTCTACGTTACAATTACTTTATTTCCAATTCATAATTATAATGTAGCCTGGCCAATTTTTCTTAATTGTAATTATATGTTTCTTAATGTATATACTGTCTTTATAAGACATAGAATAGCCATTTCCCTGTGGGATTAGTATCTCTTGGTGCTTAAGCACAGACTCCAGAGCCTGATTACCTAGGCTGACACCTTGGCCCTTCCACATATTAGCTGGGTGAGCTTGGGAAAGTTAATTAACCTCTTACATTTAAATGTTCTTACCTGCAAAAATGGGGATGATAATACTACTTACTTCCAAGAGTTGTTGTATGGATTAAATGGGTTAAACAAGTAGAGTTTTAAAAACAATGTCTACTACATATTAAAAAGTAAACAAGTGTTATTAATCTCACTGGCAAGAACAAAAATAATTTGAAGCGTGAAACCTAACTACTTTCGTGAATTTTTTATAAAAATATACTGACCATTTTAAAAAACATAGTATTATTTACCATTCAGTCTATCTTCACTACATTTCACATAATGATGCACTCCCGAAATATTTTTGGAATAGGTAGCTATTTTAGACATTGCTAAAACAGGATTCAAATTTAAAATTTACCATATCCTGGCCATCATAACACAAATACATTCGGTTTTAAAGAAAATCTGGTTTCCTTTTTCTTTTTTTTTTTTGATCTTTCCTTACTGCTAGAAAATTTGAGTCTATTTACTGAATTGCTTAAAACACAACAAAGTAAACCTTTTTTCTAATTGTCAAAACTCCCCACTACAAAGATAATCTGATCATTTGAAAATCTGTGATTTCAAAGATAAACCTTAACTAATTAGTATTTACATGATAAAAAGTTGCAGTGTGGGAATCTTTAAACAACAAACTTAGTGCTTAGAACATGGGGTCTATAAATAGCAAACAAGTCCTTACAAATGTATCTCAGACCCTTTGAACGTTGGGCTCCTGGAGACCTCCCCAGGCTGACCGCTCTCTTAGGTCTTTCTAAATCACTCAGAACTTCTGATCCACGAACTGGGAACATTCATTCCATTGTTTCTTCTTTCTCAAATACACCATCCCATCTTTGCTTTAACATCTCTTACTCTGGCAAAATTCAGTTATTACCACATCCTAGACTACACATTCGAATTTGCCAACAGTCTACTTCTGACAACAATCAAAACAACCACCAAAAAAATGCCTATATAAACTCCAGTTACATAAACTCCATTTAATGTTGCATAATGGAAGTTTCAATTTAGTAAAGATACCGGAGGTAATGCATTTAAATAGCTGTTACCGCCTTTAAAGAAGCAGCTTGGGAAGTTACATCTTGATTTCACTAATGATAATTGCTGAAATATTTTTAAATTTTTCTTTTGGAACTATCTTCAAGGCCTGTTTTATATATCTTTAATGGACAAAAATGTCTAAACCTTGAGAGTGAACTTAATAAATATAAATATTAATATAATATGTTAGGTAAATCCAATATATTAAAATACTTATTGTGAAGTTAAATATGGTCACAACTTTGAATTATTATAATGGCAAAAAATTATGCATTACTATTTTATTGTTTCAAATAATATTATATTTGTTTACACAGACAAATAAAAGTCTGGAAAGACAGTGGTCAACCTGTTAAATAAAACAGTTCATACATGAAATTCAGGATTACAGGAGTCATTACTTTTCTGTTTTGTGTATACATATATATTCTTTAAATATTCTTCCAAGTGAGTATTACTTTTAAATACCATGGATTTTCAATTTCTTATATTGTATTTTTCACAACTAGAAGTTCAGTTTTGGGTTTTTTTTGTTTTTTTGTGTGTGTGTGTTTTTTTGCGGTACGCGGGCCTCTCACTGCCGCGGCCTCTCCCATTGCGGAGCACAGGCTCCGGACGCGCAGGCTCAGCGGCCATGGCTCACGGGCCCAGCCGCTCCGCGGCACGCGGGATCCTCCCGGACCGGGGCACGAACCCGTGTCCCCTGCATCGGCAGGCGGACTCTCAACCACTGCGCCACCAGGGAAGCCCTGGGGTTTTTTATATCTTCTATTTCCCTCTCTTCATCGTGCTCAGATTTTTCTCTACTGTCTTGGGCATTCAGAGCACACATAATATGCAATCTAATGTCCTAATCTGTTAATTCCACCATCTTTGCCATTTCTGGGTCTGTTCCCAGAAATGACTTTTAATCGACTTGTCTGCTGGCTATAGTTCATATTTTCCTTCTTCTTTGCAAGTGTGGTAATTTTTTTAAAATGGATGCCAATCAGTGATAATTTTATGTTGTCAGGTCCTTCAGAAATGTTGAATTTTATTCTGGTTAGCATTTAAGCAAGTTGAAACCGGTTGGATTCTTTTGTCTTGCTTTTAAGCTTTGTTGCTGTAAATCCAGAGCAACTTTAAAGTTAATTTAGCCCCATTACTAAAACAATATCCTTTTAAGGATTCTACCAATATCTCACATGTGACGAGATCTTTCCACTTTGGCTGGGGGGAATACAATTTCTAGTCCTGCGTGAGGTCCAGGAATTTTTTGACATGCTGCTTGCCATTAGTTCTTTCCCTGGCCTTAGGTATGTCTGTTCTCACACAATGGCACATCAGGATCAATCAAAAAAGGTGAGGGTCTCCTCTGCAGGTCCCTGGCATACTCTCTATGCAGCTCCCTTCTCTCTGGTTCTCTAGCCCACAGCTTCCAGCTGCCTCAGCCTCTTAAACTCTAGTTTCTGTCTTCTCAACTCAGGGAGGTTGTGGAGCTCTTTTGAGGTTTTCCTCTTTCTTTGCTTCAGTCTGAAAACCAATTTTATGTAGTAAGCTGGGATGATCACAAACTCACCTTGTTTATTTCCTTTCTCTCAGGGTTCACAGTTTTGCATATCATGTTGCCCCAATGTCTAAAAGCAAAGGTTTCATATATTGTGTAACCTTGTCTAGTTTAAGGCTTCTGCAAGAAGGAGACTTGAATAACAGTGGTTTTGATCAAGAACCATTCCAAAGAAAGCACATCATCAACAAAAGTGTTGCTCTGGTAAAGGACCCATCAGTGGGCTGTTTGACCTTGTGAGAGGAATTCTTCATGAATAATTGATCAATCAATATATTTACTGAGCATCTACTACATGCAAAACAAAACACATTTATTTTTCTTTACATGAGTTTACTGGCACAAAGGTCAAGACCATGTCAAATTAGATCAGCAAACACTCTGATGTTGATACATTTTTAGGAAACTGCTTTTCTTCTGTTGTTTCATTATGCATAATTTGTCCAACTTATCACTTCAGCTTATGTCTGATAATCTTCCTTGTTTATTACACCATGTATTAATTATAGTTTTAGTTCTTTTAAATCCTACTTTGAAACTCTACTTTTGAACCCTACTTTTCTTTTTTTTAAATTAATTAATTAATTTTTGGCTGCGTTGGGTCTGTTGCTGCACGCGGGCTTTCTCTAGTTGCGGGGAGCAGGGGCTGCTCTTCGTTGTGGTGCACAGGCTTCTCATTGTGGTGGCTTCTCTTGTTGTGGAGCATGGGCTGTAGGGCGCACAGGCTTCAGTAGTTGTGGCACACGGGCTCAGTAGTTGTGGCTCGCGGGCTCAGTAGTTGTGGCTCGCGGGCTCTAGAGCACAGGCTCAGTAGTTGTGATTCACGGGCTTAGTTGTTCTGCGGCATGTGGGATCTTCCTGGACCAGGGCTCGAACCCGTATCCCCCACATTGGCAGGTGGATTCTTAACCACTGCACCACCAGTGAAGTCCCTGAACCCTACTTTTTAAAAAAATATTTATTTATTTATTTGGTTGTACCAGGTCTTAGTTGTGGCAGGTGGGTTCCTTAGTTGTGGCTCACAGGCTCCTTAGTTACAGCTCCAGGGCTCCTTAGTTGCAGCACATGGGCTCCTTAGTAGTGGCATGTGGACTCTTAGTTGTGGCATACATGTGGGAGCTAGTTCCCTGACCAGGGATCGAACCCAGGACCCCTGCATTGGGAGCATGGAGTCTTATCCACTGTGCCACCAGGGAAGTCCTGAACCCTACATTTTAGCTATGTATACACAAAAAATTATAGCTCTATTCTTCCATTTTCACAACAGTGTAATTGTTTTTCCTCAAATTAGAATATTGCCATGTAGCAGATGTTAGAAGATAAATATATATTTCTAATCCTATTTAATGAGAAAAACTCTGCCAGTACTGTACTGCTTAGTTTATTGTCTCATATTACTGCCTATCTACCTCTTTTCCAGAAACTTCTGTAGTTTTGAAAATTGGAGTGGCAATTGTGGAAAAGATAGATGTGTGGGTTTCCATGTTACTACCAAGTAAAACAAAATTCTTCATTCTTGTTCTGGTTTTGAAGTATAATATTAGTCAATTTCAAAGTATAAACATCCCTACTTTTTTCTACCCAAATTATAGAATATCAGTTGTGAATAGTCCAAGAATTTATTGGTTCTTGGCTGGCTCAATTGGGTTCTTCTCTGCCTCCCATAACTCAAGCCTACCCTTTAGCCTTCTCAATGGCACTATCTACTTATGTCTACATGTGACACCATCACTTAGTGTTTGGTGATTTCTTAGGGGTATTTAGTGTAATATTCAATAGGAGACTCAGATAGTCTTTTTCTGAATTTAAAAGGAGACAAAAAATCCCAGCACTGCCAAAAGAGCAATAAAAACACAGACAGCATAGACTAAAGGCAACAGATTACAAATTCTTGCAAGACAGAAAATGGTACATAAACTAAATAGATGGATGGTAACTAAATAGTTGGGAGATGAAAGAGAATTAGAAAAATAATGAATAGCATACACCATGCTTTGCCAATGAATTCACAGGTAAAATCCCACCAGGGACCCCTCAGACAGAACAAGGAGGCTTTATTTTTGAAGACCCCTAATAAGAACCTAGGTATATTGAACAGATTTTTAGAGTGGCAAAGCATGGTGTATATTATTTATTATTTTCTTAGTGGCAGGGGGAAAGAGATACCAAATCCCTTTCCTACCACACAGGTGGGAAAAAATTTTGGTCATTAAGAAAACCTGCTACACTTCATCAAACCAATGGATCACCCAGCCTAGTATCTCATCACTATCCCAAGTGAAGTTTTCTGGGTAGTCCTACATGATATTAACCACCAAAAGTGACTCTAATTTCCTATAATTCCATATGGTGCCATCATTTATCAATTCATCTTGACTCTATTTTTGTCTCCATTTTTCATCATCTCTAGGAATAACAAATCCAATAAACTCACTCTATACTGTATTTTATAATATGGTACTTTGGTTTATTCTTGATTGCTTCTTTAAAGCTTTGAGTATTTTGGAATTTGATCAAATCTGTGTTAATCATATTAATAAATTTTATAATTTCAGAGGCATTGAACATTTTTTCTTTGTCTTTATCAGCTAGAACTTTATTGTTCTAATTTATCTTCTTAAGGAAAAAATAACATGGATTTGAAATTCTGTGGGTTCTAATTATTCTGAACGTCATATGGATTATTCCCTAATGAAATGGAGATTAGATGTCAGAGAGCTGTAAGAGAAAATGTTGATTGAGCTCATCTTACATCTCAGTGACTGTGCATCAGAGAATTTAGTTGAAGGGATACTCCACTTCAGGGTGGTAAGAAAAGACAGTGGCTTTACTGCATCTAATAAAAAAGGCTGTCTCTCCTAGTACAGTTAATTCTTCTTCCTATGTCTGCAAACAATGAAGGAAGAGAAAGTGACTTGGCCATGACATGGTATTGAGAATTAGGCCCCAGTGACCCAGTTCACTCTTCAGTGGAAAGCCTCAGAAACTGACAGTTTCCTTCCTTCAATAGCACATCTTACAAATCAAGAATGTAAGGTCCAAAGCCCCAGGGCAAATCTCAGGAGCTCAGTAAGCGGCCCAGAAAGGTAAACCCTGGGACCTGGAATCCTGTGTGTTTACCACTAAGTATCATTTCCATAATAGGAGTGGAAGCAAATTACACTACAGCTGCAAATGCCCATCATTCATATTTATACAGCTAAGTGATCTGTCCATTTTATAAGGCCGGGATCCGGAAATCTACCCTGCCTCAACGTCTTAATCTTTCGATTTTTCCCCTTGGTGGAAACTTCCTGTTTCTCTTTGAGAAAGATAATTCTATCCTGTTTTCATCGCTTTCCTCCCTGCAGGCTGCTGTAGAAAACAAGCGCGCGCACACACATCGCACAAAATGATTTATAAAGATTTCTTTTCACAGTCGCTCCTACCCAGCTCTGAAAGTCAGAACCTATATGACTGATGGTGTAACCAGATGAGCGGGTCCCAGATCCGGGAAGGCAGGTCCCCTCTGCCCCAGGTCCCCCTCTCCACCCACGGCGACTTGGGCTTCTCTCTCCGCCTTTGAAAGAAAATGCATTCTTTGCTTCCCTGTAAGACTTGGCAACCCGATCGATCTATCATAAAAAAAGAAAAGAAAAATCGCAGCCTAGAGACAGGTCTTGCGCGCCACCAACCCAGCCTCCGTGGGCAAAGTCCCAGGGAAGGAACCGATTCCCAGTATTGAATCCTCGGAGCCCAGGGCCCAGGAGGCAATGGCTGGGCCTTTGCCATCGGTCCCCACCTCCTCTGCCCGTAGTTCTCTCCAGCTCCCCGTCAAGCCGCAGTAAGTGACTTCTCGGAAATCTCAGCAGATTCTGCTGAGCAGGAAGGGAGGAAGGGGTGATGGGGGCGGAGTGAGGTAAGGGAAGGGCTCTTCTGGCTCCTGGACACACACACGCACACACACACGCGCGCGCGCGCGCCCCACCCAATGGGGTAGGTGAGGGTGCGCGGTCTTGCCATCCCCTCCTCTGCCTTCTACTAGCGCACAGTAGAGAGACTGCAGCATCTCCAATACCTCGCCGGCTGGGTCCCCGCCCCGCGCCCCCTGCGGGAGTGGAGGGCGGCGGGGAGCTAGGGTGGGGAAAGGGCGGGGAACGAGGAGGGGCCGGAGAACCGGGGCGGGGCCGCTGCTTCCCTGGGCGCGCCCCGGAAGGAGGGGCGCAGTCTCCGGGCTGGCCCTCGCCCGCACTGCTGTGTCGGGTGTCTGGTTTCCAATTCCGCGGGCTCGGCCGGCTGGGGCTGGGTGCCAGCGGCGGGTAGTGGCAGGCGCCCCCTGAGCAACAGGAGCCCAGAGAAAGAGGGAGCGGCAGCGGCAGCGGCAGCGGAGAGGACGCCGCGGGAGAGAGGCCGGGAGCGAGGAAGGGTCCCTGAAGCCCGCCCCCTACCCGGCGCCAGACTCTGCGTGCGCACTGGGTGAGCATGGTCGGCGGGCAAGGTTGCAAGTAAGTGCCTTTTCTCTTGCTCCTCCGGTATGGCGGGGAGGGAAGCCGCCAGTCTCTCGCCAGTGCTCGCCTCGACCGCCACACCCACCTGTGCCTGATTTCACATCTCTCGGGTTTTGGCCGCCCGGTGTTAACGCCACCTGGAAAGTAGAGAGGGGAGAAGTTAGGCGAGGAGGTGCCCGCGACTGGACAAAGAGGAGCTGGAAAGGCAGCCGGTCCTTTGCCAGTTTTGACGGTGTGGATTTCAGGTTCTGAAAATGTGGAAAGGCAAGGCAGCTAGCTGTACCTCATGGTTTACTATTATTTCTTTCTGTCTACGCTAGCTGAGTCGTTGGATGGATTTCGGTTCCAGGGGTAGGTCGTATTCTTTACGAGCAAAAAGCATGTGTTCTTTTTCCCATCTGCAAAGGTGAGCGTGCAGAACCAACAGAGCTGACACTACCTGTGGAGGCGGCGAGGATGCGCCGGACCCCTTCGGAGCACACAAACACAAATGATTGACGGGACTGCTTAGCCCCATTTCTCGACGCAGTTTTTTTTTTTTTTTTCAAACGAATGTGCATTTTATAGTGAAATTCAGATGAGATTCAGAATCATTTTAACTTTTTATCGACTTCAGCTGAAACCGTCATTTAGTTTTAGAAGGAAATAGTTGTTTTCGTCACTTCTATTAAAGACAAAATATTAAAGCGAGATTAACATACTAGAAACTTCAGTGCCAACTTTTGTGATTACAGCAAACATATTTCTCATTATTTTAGTGTTTTTTATTACAGTTGCAGCATTCAAAATAATTTATATCTCCTCTGAAGCTAAGAGCAATTTTTATGTGAGAGAAGCTTAGGGGAGGTTTTAAAAAGCTCACTTCAATAAGATAAAGACCAAAAAAACATAGGCTTTTAAAAGAATGATGGATTTTCAGTTGTTGAGTGTGAAGTCAATGCTAGAAGGTTCAGCTTTTTTTCAGAAACACAATGTTCTTTTCTATTTCTCCTGCTTCTCTATGGGCAGGAGAAAGGTATTGTCTTTCTTTGGTAATTTAAAATATATATTCATGATTTTTGCTTTAATGTCAATAAAACCTATCTATATATAATACGCAAATCAAGTCCAATTATTAAACAGTCCATTTTATTGAAAAGTCTTTAACTTATTTTTCCATCATTGAAAACAATTTAAACTAGAATTCACTTTTTTAGAAACTATGTTAAGTAGGATCTTTAACAAATTTTATTAATTATTTGAAAGCTAGCCTTATCTGAGCCCTACGTGTGGAATGATCATGATTGCTAGAACAGCTTATTTACAACAAAATGCTAGACAAAATATGGCATTTGATATAATGAAGGATGTGCCCTGTATCAGGCAACCGACAGTAGTTTTGCTTAAGGTATGTTTTTGTATTTTGTAGATGTTTAAAGTACCTCTTTATTTAGAGGTCCCCTTTTGAATGTGAACCATTGTGCAATCATGGGACACCATGACATATTCTTATAAAAGCCGGGTATATGGTTTGCCATGATTCCTATGGTGCAGGGCAGGGCTTACAGGGTACCTGATGCTTCTATGGAAGAAAGATGAGTCAGGTCTGGCTCTCTGCCAAGAGCATCCTCCTGCCTCTGTGACTCTTAGGACCAGGAGATAATCATGGGAGCCCTGCTGTGGTAGTGCTTCTGTGATTTTGCTACCTGTTGCTGAGGAGACTTTTGGCAGCAAAGAAAAAGTAAGAAATTCAGAGGTGGAATCATTGGGGTCCTATTCACGTTATTTAATGTGACCAACCAACTTTCTCTGTGGCAAGGAAAAAGAATAGAATCTTGCATTTTTCATGAATAATAAAAATTAATATTTACCTAATGTCTATTCCTGTTAGATATGTGAAAGAGTGTGAAGTACTGGGAAGAATTATATGTTATTTTTCTAACCCTGTAAAGGAACTTAAATTTATTAATATGAATGGGTCATTCTTAACGTCATAGTTGTAATAATTTATGATTTTCCCTAAAACTCTTGTCTCAGATCCTTTTCCCCAGTCTTTGTCATCTGGATTAATGGTTCCACCATCCACCAAGTGCTGATTCCTTTCTGTTCCTCATCATGGCATCTTATCCCTAATCAGTCCATATTTAGATCTCTCAATCTTATCTCCCAAACGCATCTCTATTCAATTATATTTCTCAGCTGTACCTCTTCCACTCTGTTTTCTATATCTACCCTGCCGCCAAATTAGTGGCATCATCATAATTTTCCTGGATTCCTGCTACAGACTTCACATTAACCTACCTCCATAGTTCGCTCCCTTGTGATTCACTCTCCATACAAAGCAATGCCATTATGTCTCTCCTTGAGAACATTCAGTGGCTCATAACTACATAGAAAAAAGGAATAAATGCAGAAACACAAAACAATTAATAACAAATTCCTTCTGATAGCCTACAGCTCACTCTCTGATCTGGCCCTCCGCTACAATCTCCCTGAGCGCAGCTCCCACTCATTTATATGCTCCAGCCACCCTGGTCTTTTTTTTAAATTTATTTTTGGCTGCTTTGGGTCTTCATTGCTGTGCGTGGGCTTTCTCTAGTTGTGAAGAGCGGGGGTTGCTCTTCATTGCAGTGCATGGGCTTCTCATTGCAGGGGCTTCTCTTGCTGCAGAGCACGGGCTCTAGGCACGCAGGCTTCAGTAGTTGTGGCACATGGGCTCAGTAGTTGCGGCTCGTGGGCTCTAGAGCGCAGGCTCGGTAGTTGTGGTGCACAGGCTTAGTTGCTGCGCGGCATGTGGGATCTTCCAGGACCAGGGCTCGAACCCGTGTCCTCTGCATTGGCAGGCGGAGTTTTAACCACTGTGCTACCCGGAAAGTCCCCACCCTGGTCTTTTAGTACCTGAAACACATGAAACAATTTCACTCCCTAAGGCCTTTTCAAGTGTTCCCAGTGCCTGGACTATTCCTTCCTCTCTTTAAATGCCTAGCTCCTTTGCAAACTTTAAACTTCAGCTCAAAGGTCTCTGCCTCACAGAGATCATTCTTGATCACCTTGTCAAAAGTAAGCTGTTATCTGTTAGTTTCTGTCTTACTTCCTTGTTTTTTTCCTCCATCATGCTTATTACAGCATGTGGGTATTTTGTGGATTTGTGGATTTTGTGGATTTGTGTATTGAGTGCTCCAAATGAATGGGCACCATGTCTTTATTCTTGACCCCGCTTCCGTAACAGTACCTACAGTGAAGCAGTAGGGGTTTCCTAGATATTTATGTAAATAATAAAGTACAAAGATAAGACTTATTTCACCATAGAGTGCACTAACCCTGCAAACTTACGCATTTTAGGATTCAATTTCTTTTTTATTTGTTGAGCATTGGGTATATTTACACTCAGTACTATGATTGTGAGGAGGTAAAATTAAAATATCCTGAGATGCATTCCCATCTCTCAGCAGTGTAGGCATTAAGGTATTCAAAGGGAAGTAGACTATAACACACCCTTAGAAAGGCAGTGACCACAACTGGATTAAAATGTATTTTGAAGAAACATTGGAGTGCATAAGCCAATGACTTTATGACTTTAATGTGAGTGATTCCTAACATACAATGATGACCTTATTAGGTTTAAATCTGTATGTTTTACCAAAATTTGAGGGTCGCTTAGTAATCACTAAATTTAAAATCTTGTTTTGTAATAAATATGGCCATTTGAGTAGGCTCATTTGATGGAAGTATGGTCAAATGAGGCTGAGTCCATAGATCAGGTGCCAACATGATCCAAATTGGTGTTTACTCCAGACTCAAGGGGCAAATTATCTCACAAATGCAAAGGGTTCACTAGGGGAGGCTCAGAGAGACACTGTGGACTAATACAGGAAAATCCATCGCTATTATTGGGGAAGGGGAGTGGGCTTCAAAATTCACGCTGGTGAATGATAGCATCCTACTTATACTAGAATGTATACACACACACACACTCTTTTTTTAAAATTTAATTTTATTTATCTTTTTATACAGCAGGTTCTTATTAGTCATCCACTTTATACACATCAGTGTATACGTGTCAATCCCAAACTCCCAATTCATCACACACGCACACACACCCCACCACTTTCCCCCCTTGGTGTCCATACGTTTGTTCTCTACATCTGTGTCTCAACTTCTGCCCTGCAAACCAGTTCATCTGTACCATTTTTCTAGCTACCACATATATGCGTTAATATATGATATTTGTTTTTCTCTTTCTGACTTACTTCACTCTGCATGACAGTCTCTAGATCCATCCACATCTCTACAAATGACCCAATTTCGTTCCTTTTTATGACTGAGTAATATTCTATTGTATATATGTACCACATCTTCTTTATCTATTCGTCTGTCGATGGGCATTTAGGTTGCTTCCATGACCTGGCTATTGTAAATAGTGCTGCAATGAACATTGGGGTGCATGTGTCTTTTTGAATTATGGTTTTCTCTGGGTATATGCCCAGTAGTGGGATTGCTGGGTCATATGGTAATTCTATTTTTAGTTTTTTAAGGAACCTCCAGACTGTTCTCCATAGTGGCTGTATCAATTTACATTCCCACAAACAGTGCAAGAGGGTTCCCTTTTCTCCACACCCTCTCCAGCATTTGTAGATTTTCTGATGATGCCCATTCTAACTGGTGTGAGGTGATACCTCATGGTAGTTTTGATTTGCATTTCTCTAATAATTAATGATGTTGAGCAGCTTTTCATGTGCTTCTTGGCCATCTGTATGTCTTCTTTGGAGAAATGTCTATTTAATTCTGCCCATTTTTGGATTGGGTTGTTTGTTTCTTTAATATTGAGCTGCATGAGCTGTTTATATACTTTGGAGATTAATCCTTTGTCCATTGATTCATTTGCAAATATTTTCTCCCATTCTGAGGGTTGTCTTTTCATCTTCTTTATGGTTTCCTTTGCTGTTCAAAAGCTTTTAAGTTTCATTAGGTCCCATTTTTTTTTCTTTTTATTTCCATTTCTGTAGGAGGTGGATCAAAAAATATCTTGCTGTGATTTATGTCAAAGAGTGTTCTTCCTATGTTTTCCTCTAGGAGTTTTATAGTGTCCAGCCTTACGTTTAGGTCTCCAATCCATTTTGAGTTTATTTTTGTGTATGGTGTTAGGGAGTGTTCTAATTTCATTCTTTTACATGTAGCTCTCCAGTTTTCCAAGCACCACTTATTGAAGAGACTATCTTTTCTCCATTGTATATCCTTACCTCCTTTGTCATAGATTAGTTGACCATAGGTGCGTGGGTTTATCTCTGGGCTTTCTATCTTGTTCCGTTGATCTGTGTTTCTGTTTTTGTGCCAGTACCATATTGTCTTGATTACTGTAGCTTTGTAGTATAGTCTGAAGTCAGGGAGTCTGATTCCTCCAGCTTCGGTTTTTTCCTTCAAGACTGCTTTGGCTGTTCGGGGTCTTTCGTGTCTCCATACAAATTTTAAGATTTTTTGTTCTAGTTCCGTAAAAAATGCCATTGGTAATTTGATAGGGATTGCATTGAATCTGTAGATTGCTTTGGGTAGTATAGTCATTTTCACAATATTGATTCTTCCAATCCAAGAACATGGTATATCTCTCCATCTGCTGATATCATCTTTAATTTCTTTCATCAGTGTCTTATAGTTTTCTGCATACAGGTCTTTTGTCTCCCTAGGTAGGTTTATTCCTAGGTATTTTATTATTTTCATTGCAGTGGTAAATGGGAGTGTTTCCTTAATTTCTCTTTCAGATTTTTCCTCATTAGTGTATAGGAATGCAAGAGATTTCTGTGCATTAATTTTGTATCCTGCAACTTTACCAAATTCATTGATTAGCTCTAGTAGTTTTCTGGTGGCATCTTTAGGATTCTCTATGTATAGTATCATGTCACCTGCAAACAGTGACAGTTTTACTTCTTCTTTTCCAATTTCTGTTCCTTTTATTTCTTTTTCTTCTCTGATTGACATGGCTAGGACTTCCAAAACTATGTTGAATAATAGTGGTGAGAGTGTACCTCCTTGTCTTATTCCTGATCTTAGAGGAAATGCTTTCAGTTTTTCACCATTGAGAATGATGTTTGCTCTGGGTTTGTCATATATGGCCTTTATTATGTTGAGAGAAGTTCCCTCTATGCCCAGTTTCTGGAGAGTTTTTATCATAAATGGGTGTTGAATTTTGTCAAAAGCTTTTTCTGCATCTATTGAGATGATCTATGGTTTTTATTCTTCAATTTGTTAATATGGTGTACCACATTGATTGATTTGCGTATATTGAAGAATCCTTGCATTCCTGGGATAAACCCCACTTGATCATGGTGTATGATCCTTTTAATGTGTTGTTGGATTCTGTTTGCCAGTATTTTGTTGAGGAGTTTTGCATCTATATTCATCAGTGATATTGGTCTGTAATTTTCTTTTTTTGTAGTATCTTTGTCTGGTTTTGGTATCCTCATAGGGTGATGGTGGCCTCATAGAATGAGTTTGGGAGTGTTCCTTCCTCTGCAATTTTTTGGAAGAGTTTGAGAAGGATGGGTGTTAGCTCTTCTCTAATTGTTTGACAGAATTCACCTGGGAAGCCATCTGGTCCTGGGCTTTTGTTTCTTGGAAGATTTTAAATCACAGTTTCAATTTCATTACTTGTGATTGGTCTGTTCATATTTTCTATTTCTCCCTGGTTCAGTCTTGGAAGGTTATACCTTTCTAAGAATTTGTCCATTTCTTCCAGGTTGTCCATTTTATTGGCATAGGTTGCTTGTAGTAGTCTCTTAGGGTGCTTTGTATTTCTGTGGTGTCTGTTGTAACTTCTCCTTTTTCATTTCTAATTTTATTTCTTTGAGTCCTCTCCCTCTTTTTCTTGATGAGTCTGGCTAATGGTTTATCAATTATGTTTATCTTCTCAAAGAACCATCTTTTAGTTTTATTAATCTTTGCTCTTGTTTTCTTTGTTTCTATTTTATTTATTTCTGCTCTGATCTTTATGATTTCTTTCCTGCTGCTAACTTTGGGTTTTGTTTGTTCTACTTTCTCTAGTTTCTTTAGGTGTAAGGTTAGATTGTTTATTTGAGATTTTTCTTGTTTCTTGAGGTAGGCTTGTATAGCTATAAACTTCCCTCTTTGAACTGCTTTTGCTGCATCCCATAGGTTTTGCATCTTCGTGTTTTCATTGTCATTTGTCTCTAGTTATTTTTTGATTTCCTCTTTGAATTCTTCAGTGATTGCTTGGTTATTTAGTAACGTATTGTTTAGCCTCCATGTGTTTGTGTTTTTTACATTTTTTTCCCTGTAATTGATTTCTAATCTCATAGTGTTGTGGTCAGAAAAGATGCTTGATATGATTTCAATTTTCTTAAATTTACTGAGGCTTGATTTGTGACCCAAGATGTGATCTATCCTGGAGAATGTTCTGTGCGCACTTGAGAAGCAAGTGTAATCTGCTGTTTTGGGATGGAATGTCGTATAAATATCAGTTAAATCTATCTGGTCTATTGTGTCATTTAAAGCTTGTGTTTCCTTATTAATTTTCTATTTGGATGATCTGTCCATTGGTGTAAGTGAGGTGTTAAAAAGTCCCCCACCATTATTGTGTCACTGTCGATTTCCTCTTTTATAGCTGTTAGCAGTTGCCTTATGTATTGAGGTGGTCCTATGTTGGGTGCATATATATTTATAATTGTTATATCTTCTTCTTGGATTGATCCCTTGCTCATTGTGTAGTGTCCTTCCTTGTCTCTTGTAACATTCTTTATTTTAAAGTCTACTTTATGTGATATGAGTATTGCTACTCCAGTTTTGTTTTGATTTCTACTTTCATGCAATATCTTTTTCCATCCCCTCACTTTCAGTCTGTATGTGTCCCTAGGTCTGAAGTGGGTCTCTTATAGACAGCATATATATGGGTCTTGTTTTTGTATCTATTCAGCAAGCCTGTGTCTTTTGGTTGGAGCATTTAATCCATTCATGTTTAAGGTAATTATTGATATGTATTTTCCTATTACCATTTTGTTAATCGTTTTGGGTTTGTCTTGGTAGGTCCTTTTCTTCTCTTATGTTTCCCACTTAGAGAAGTTCCTTTAGCATTTGTTGTAGAGCTGGTTTGGTGGTGCTGAATCCTCTTAGCTTTTGCTTGCCTGTAAAGCTTTTGATTTCTCCATCGAATCTGAATGAGATCCTTGCTGGGTAGAGTAATCTTGGTTGTAGGTTTTTCCCTTTCATCACTTTAAGTATATCATGCCACTCCCTTCTGGCTTGTAGAGTTTCTGCTGAGAAATCAGCTGGTAAGCTTTCGAGAGTTCCCTTGTATGTTATTCGTCATTTTTCCCTTGCTGCTTTCAATAATTTTTCTTTGTCTTTAATTTTTGCCAATTTAATTACTATATGTCTTGGCATGTTTCTCCTTGGGTTTATCCTGTATAGGACTCTCTGTGCTTCCTGGACTTGGGTGGCTATTTCCTTTCCCATGTTTGGGAAGTTTTCGACTATAATCTCTTCAAATATTTTCTCGGGTCCTTTCTCTCTCTCTTCTCCTTCTGGGACCCCTATAATGAGAATGTTGTTGCGTTTAATGTTGTCCCAGAGGTCTCTTAGGCTGTCTTCATTTCTTTTCATTCTTTTTTTTTTTTTATTCTCTCCTGCAGCAGTGAATTCCACCATTCTGTCTTCCAGGTCACTTATCCGTTCTTCTGCCTCAGTTATTCTGCTATTGATTCCTTCTAGTGTATTTTTCATTTCAATTATTGTATTGTTCATCTCTGTTTGTTTGTTCTTTAATTCTTCTAGGTCTTTGTTAAACATTTCTTGCATCTTCTCAGTCTTTGCCTCCATTCCTTTTCCGAGGTCCTGGATCACCTTCACTATCATTATTCTGAATTCTTTTTCTGGAAGGTTGCTGATCTCCACTTCATTTAGTTGTTTTTCTGGGGTTTTATCTTGTTCCTTCATCTGGTACATAGCCTTCTGCCTTTTCATCTTGTCTATCTTTCTATGAATGTGGTTTTTGTTCCACAGGCTGCAGGATTGTAGTTCTCCTTGCTTCTGCTGTCTGCCCTCTGGCGGATGTGGCTATCTAAGAGGCTTGTGGAAGTTTCCTGATGGGAGGGACTGGTGCTGGGAGAGCTGGCTGTTGCTCTGGTGGGCAGAGCTCAGTAAAACTTTAATCAGCTTGCCTGCTGATGGGTGGAGCTGGGTCCCCTCCCTGTTGGTTGTTTGGCTTGAGGAGACCCAACACTGGAGCCTACCCGGGCTCTTTGGTGGGACTAATGGCAGACTCTGGGAGGGCTCATGCCAAGAAGTAGTTCCCAGAACTTCTGTTGCCAGTGTCCTTGTCCTCCTGGTGAGTCAGAGCCACCCCGTGCTTCTGCAGGAGACCCCCCAACACTAGCAGGCAGGTCTGGTTCAGTCTCTGTGGTGTCAGTGCTCCTTCCCCTGGGTCCCGATGTGCACACTACTTTGTGTGTGCCCTCCAAGAGTGGAGTCTCTGTTTCCCCCAGTCCTGTCAAAGTCCTGCAAACAAATCCCACTAGCCTTCAAAGTCTGATTCTCTAGGAATTCCTCCTCCCATTGCCGGACCCCCAGGTTGGGAAGCCTGACATGGGGCTCAGAACCTTCACTCCAGTGGGTAGACTTCTGTGGTATAAGTGTTCTCCAGTTTGTGGGTCACCCACCCAGCAGTTATGGGATTTGATTTTATTGTGATTGCGCCCCTCCTGCTGTTTCATTGTGACTTCTACTTTGTCTTTGGATGTGGAGTACCTTTTTTGGTGAGTTCCAACTGTCTTCCTATCGATGATTGTTCAGCAGTTGGTTGTGATTCCAGTGTTCTTGCAAGAGGGAATGAGAGCACGTCCTTCTACTCCGCCATCTTGAACCAATCTCCTCACACACTGTTTGTATGACAATAAGTCCCCTCTTTTTTTGAGACTGTACTTAAAGATATGAAACAAATAAGTAGTTTTGCTATTACCATTTGGTTGAAAATTTAGCTTTTGGTTAAGCAGTCAGCTTTGATTAATGATATTTTTATCTAGCAAGTGTCTAACCATATTTGTTTGTTTGTTTTTGGTAAAGAATTTGGCAATCATGTTTCTTCTCGAAGGACTAAACTATTTCACGAATTGTCACCAGGGATTTGGTTAAATTTTGCAATTATGGTGGCACAGCGTGGTTGTTGTAATCTGTTGGAATGCATCTGTGCACTAACTGAAGTTGGGCCTCCATTTTACACATCTCACATTAGCTAATTCATTCTCACATGGAGGTATTAGGGCTTCCTTCTTCAGAACTATGTAGGATTAGATTACTGTTTAAGTTGGCAAGGTCATAATGAAATGGATAGTCTAAGATTGTATGAAAATGATTTTCATATGAGAATTTTTAGGAGAGCATTCACACATGTTGGGTAGATTACTTTTGTGGAATATGAGAGAACAGTTTTGGTGTCTTTTGCTTTCTGCAAAATGAAATTTCTTCATTGAAGATTTAACTTTCTCTTCTCTGTGTAGCTAGAAGGAAGCGGCTTTAGGCAACAGGGAAAGCCATCAGTTCTTGGCAGCTAAAGGTAGAATGAAGTTTGGAGGAATGAAGCCCTTGAGTGGTGAGGAAAAATGCCAGACCATGAAAGAGGGAAAGGAGGAAGGAATGCCTTGAACAGTGCCAATAAACATCATCGGCCACAGACAAATTTGAGTTGACGTTGTATATAGAATTGGATGATCTTATATCTTTTTAGCCCCACTGAGAAAATAATTCTTTCTTTTCTCTTTAAAATAACAACTATATTTTAAATGAAAAATTCTGTCATTGCTTCTTTAATACAGGAAATTGAATACCTTTGGATTTTTAAACTGATATAACTGGGAGCCAAAAATACCATATATTATTATTGTTAAAATATACCATGACTTTAATTGTAATTTCATTGCTGTTCATTTTATGACTTCCTTTTGCTGCATCAGGTGTTTGAGAGACTGCCATTATTGATCACAACTTTCTTTAAAATGTCTCTTTGGATTTTTTACAAAGCTGTCTGAATCATTTATTAAAATATGATAAAACTTTAATTGCACCTATGATTGTTCACTTGGAAATTGTTCAGTCTTACAGGGAGTGAGTACACTTACAGTATCATTAACCTACCATCTCTGCCCTGCAATGAATGCCTTTTTCTTGCCCTTTCTCTCTTATATCTCATCTTTGAAAACATTTGATCTATATACCAGTAATACAAATTTTGCCCCACAAGTAGGTCAAAGTATTAACACAAATGGAAAATTGAGCCTCTAAAGAAGAATTAGTAAGATTAGATAGATGCTTTAAAATATAAGTACAAAGACATTTCTGTGTAGATGTTTAATGAAATCTTCTTTGTGTTATATGCCAAACAAAACTCCCGTGTCATCTGATTGTTTTTTAAAAATAGGGGTGATTTCACTAGATGTAATGTTTGCCAACTATATTCGTCACTCATACAATATATATCTTAGAATCTAATGTAATTAAAAATATGTCATCTTCTTCAGGGCCTGTTATTTAGAAGTTCAAAAAAGGAGTAAATAGAAGTTAACAGTAGATATACAAATCCATACATCAAAATAAAATGGGAAAGTGAGAGAAATGTTATATGGTAATGAAATATTCCCTTATATATTGACTTAAACTCCACTAAATGATTATTCTTTCAAGTCCAATGGACAAGTGCTTCCTTTAGGGCTTAGAGTATGGATAACTTACTACCTCTGTGTACATTTTAAATAGAATAAATAGAATATTTTATTGGTAAATTATGCTTTCACTTTCTCTGGGTGATGATATAAAGTTAACATTCCTTCTAGATAAATTTTATGGGACCAATCTTCATAGGTGATCCTTTCATGGAACAAGTATTACAAAGTTGAAGTGATGATTTCCCCACAAATGGAAATACATATATATTCTTATTACCCTGGACAAACTTGGCTCAAGGTAATTCAAGTAGGGAGAAAAGAAATGGCATCCTCAGGGGTCAACTAGGAGCAAGCTTCTTATAATCCCATGAGATCGTCTGACTTTCAGACTTTCAGGAATGAATGTTTGTGGCATGGCTATGCAGAGAAACTCTTTTGAAAATTCATATTATGTCCCTCCTATAGTTCAGAATCATTGTAAAATATTGTTATAACATGTTAAAAGCACAGAGGAATAAATTTGTGTTCACATTAGGGTAGTGAAAAGTGTCTAGTTATCTCTCTTGCTGAACATGTGATCTTAGTCAAATACTTTCACTTCTCAAATGCAACTTTGTTATAAAATTGGTAGTGTCTACTTCTCAGGATTGCTGTACAAATTAGATTAAAAAATATATATCCACAGCAGCCATTTTAGTGTCTCACACATGATACGGAGGTGTTCAATTATGTTGGCTAGACATTTGGTAACAGTATATAGACAGCACAGTTTCCATTTTGTTAATATTACTGATACTAACATTAATTTAACAGCTTCATATGTGAGGGTCTCATTTATGCCGAGTAGTGCATTAAGGGATTTGCAAATGCTCCTTTTAAATCCCCACAACTGCCCTCTGAGGTGAGTAAACACTAAGGCTCAGGAGTTACCTAACCTTCACAAAGACTCACCGTGTTTACTAAACTTGAATAACATATATATTCCTTTTAATGGAAATAAAATCTTATTTATCCCAAGATTACACTTGCAAATATCCCACAGAGGTACGCCTGGTTACCAGGTATGCCACAAAAGCCTTTTTAACCCATAATGGAGCTGAAAGAATCTACATTTGCAATTAAACATAGCAAACTATGTAATTACAATACTATAGAACAAGAAAAGGAAAGGTTGAATATTGGTTAAATGTTTCCCTTGAATACTGATTCTTGGGCAGTGCATTTGTATTAAACTGAAATTGAGATTTAGGTAGAAGTTTGAAGACAGTATGATATTATGAAATGTATCTATACATTTAAAGTGTTCCTGAGGTTGTTTTAGACATTGAATAGCTTTGCTTTCTTGATCCAGGGGTGTCGCTGTATTACTCTGACTTGACTTGGCCACAATTAGAGTATTGGTTTTTTTTGGTTTTATTATGAGAGAATCAAGACAGGAAAGGGGACTTTCCCAAGGTGGACAAAAATTGACAGAAGAGGAGTAGTGTCATTGAAAAGGGTATGTGTGTGAAATGTCTCAGGAAGGTTCATCCAGCTATGAGCTATGAAATGGAGTAGAAACAGGGAGTGGAGTAGTACCTATGAGATCCTGGGTGTTAGAGGATGGAGAAGGAGAGAAAGCAAAGTGATCTTGTGCAGGGTAAGGAAAGAAGACAGTGTTCATCTAAAGTGTTCTTATGTCCTAACCTAAAGCTCAGTACTTATTGTAACAAAGAATCAATGATTTATATCAATAACAGTGATCCTTTAACATCAATGATTCAGGGTGCTTATTCTTAAGGGTTTTAAAACATTTGGGGAAAAATAATTTATTTTACATGATACTTATAATAATTTTCTAAGGCAGATGATTTTCTTTTAATACCTGTTATCTACTTAGATACTGTTCTTTGAGTGAGATATGAAAATCATGAGAAATTGGACCCCTGAGTTCTGTGATATGTCTGAGTCTGTTCTAATGGTTGTGGATTGGCAGCTTATCCACTAGACTGTTAAGGTTTTAAGGGTAGAGACCATAACTTGTTCATATTGGCACCCCTAAAGGGTGCCATACATGCAGTCATTCTTGATACATATTTCATGAATAAATGATACATACTACATAATCAGGTGCTTGACTTTTATGAAAAATAGATTTTTCACTGAAACTGAATGCTTTCTAAGAATATAGGAGGAATAAGTTAACAAGAATTTAATATGTATGCTTCTCTTGCCTAGCTTTTTACCATTACTAGGTAAATTCATATTTCTTATTTCTTAGGGAAGGAATAGCATTCCTGCTTATTTTCTGCCCCAGTTTGGGTTCATCAATTCTAGGTGACAATGTTTAGTCTCCTTTGCATAAAAGAGCCAAAATATTTTGACATGTACTCAAGTTGATGCGTTAAAAAGGCTGAAGCCCAGGGCTTCCCTGGTGGCGCAGTGGTTGAGAGTCCGCTTGCTGATGCAGGGGACACGGGTTCATGGCCCGGTTCGGGAGGATCCCACATGCCGCGGAGCAGCTGGGCCCGTGAGCCATGGCCACTGAGCCCGCGCGTCCGGAGCCTGTGCTCCGCAACGGGAGAGGCCACAACAGTGAAAAGCCCGTGTACCGCAAAAAAAAAAAAAAAAAAAAAAAAGGCTGAAGACCAAATCCTTTTCTAAAGATTTGCTTAAGAGGTGGACTGGTAATCAGATAGTAAAAAAAGGTTCGAACTACAATTTCCAACTGATTTGTCTTGAGCTCATGATCAATCATTAAGTCCTATCTGGTTGGCCTCCAAAATGTGTAGGTCAGGAGTTCGAATCCAAGTTTGTATCAGTGCCATTGAGGTTTGTGGGGAGGGAGGACCTGGCAGAGATCCCAAGGGTAGTGGTAAAGAGATGCTGAGTTGCTCCAGGTCTGTTCCTAGAACTCTCAGCCTCACTATTCTTGGCATTTATATGTTTTCTGAAATTAAATGGTAATTCCTTCTTTCCTTCCCTCTTCCTTTGTTCACTCCCTTCAGCAAGTATTTATTGAGTAGCTATTCAGGGCACTGCTGTAGACACTGTACATGCAGCATTGAACAAAACATAGAGGTTTCCTGCTAGTTTTGAGACAGATAATGAATAAGTAAACAAATGTTCACCACTTCCTGACCTTGTATTATACTATACACTGTGAAGAAAAATAAAGCAGGACAGAGAAAATTGAGGGAAGGAGGCATTGTTTATTAAGGGTGGTTAGAAATGCCTTTCAGAGGTGCTATTTGAGCAGAGACCTGAAGGAGGTAAGGAAGTGAGGGAGCCAGCTACTAAGCGACAGGAAAATTATTCTAGTCACAAGAAGCAGCGATTGCAACAGCCCTAAGGCATATTTGATGTGTTCATGGAACATCAAGGAGGTCAGTGTGACTGAAGTGCAGAGAGCAAGGTGGAAAGTGGTAGAAGATGGGGACCTTTCTTAATTTGGAGAAGATTACTAAGTTTGCCTAGAGGTCTGTGTGATGTCAACATTACAGTAACTGGCAGGGGACAGACTTTGGGATGGAATGAAGTGTGCTTTCTTTAAAAACTGGATCCCATTCTGGACGTGGGTACCACACAATCCAAATATATGATTGGAAAGCTCCTAATTTCCATACAAAATTAATCTTTCAGTCATTTTTTGTGATTTATATGTAAATGTTTTATGTTCTTTTCTCATCTGCAATAGATTAGATTCTTGGAAGCCATTTGAGAAAAGAAGGGCTAATATGACAGAGGTTACAATTGAGAGTGTCTTTAAATGTTTAAATTCTGGAAATTAAAACGTGGCAAGAGTACAGTAATATTTTGCATATTTTGATTAATTTTTCTATCTATTGTACAAATTATTTCTCGAGAAATAATGATACTGCATATATATAAAGGAGTCCTGCCTGGCAAAATAGATACCAGAGAAGCACATCAGAATCCCATTGAGGTTGACCCACTGTTAACTGCCATGACTTTGGTATCTTCCTGACTCTCCTCCTTACAGTTCTCAGCAAATTTTTGCAAATTAAAAAAAAATTTTTTGCAGTAAAATATATGTGGCATAAAATTTACCATTTCAGCCATTGTTAAGTGTACAACTCAGGGGCATTAAGTCTATTCACATTGTTTGCGACCATCACCACCATCCGTCTCCGGAACTTTTTCATCATTCCACACTGAAACTCTGTACCCATTGGATAATAATTCCTCATGCTTTCGACTCCCCCCAGTCCCTGGTAACCACCATTCTACTTTCTTTCTTTATGAATTTGACTATTCCAGGTACCACATGTAAGTAGAAATATTCAATATTTGTCCTTTTTTGTCTGGCTTATTTTACCTCGCATAATATTTTTAAGGCTTATTGATGTTATAGCATGTATCAGAATTTCCTTCCTTTTTAAGGCTGTATAGTAATCTATTGTATGTACATGCCACATTTTATTTATCCATTCCTCCACTGCTGGATGTTTGAGTTGCTTGTATGTTATGGATAATGCAGTGATGAACACCATTGTACAAATATCTCATTGAGTCCCTGCTTTTAATTCTTTTGGGTGTATGCCCACAAGTGGAGTTGCTAGATCATAAGATAATTCTATAATTAATTCTTTGAAGAACTGCCATACTCTTTTGCACAGTGGCTGCACTATTTTATATTCCCACCGGCACTGCATAATGGTTCCAATTTCTCTACACCCTCACTAACATTTATTTTCTCTCTTTTTAAATAATGGTCATCCTGCTGGGTGTGAAGTTGGCTCTCCCTGTGGTTTTGACTTGTATTTCCTAATGATTAGTGAAGTTAAATATTTTTTCATGTGCATATTGACCATTTGTATATTTTCTTTGCAGAAATGTGTATTCAAGTCCTTTGCTTATTTTAGAATAGGGCTGTTTGTTTTTGTTGTTGAGTTTAAGAGTCCTTAATATATTGTGGATATTAATCCCTTATCAGATACATGATTTGCAAATATTTTGTCTGTTCTTGGGTTGTCTTTTTACTCTCCAACAGTGTCCTTTGACACACAAAAGTTTTAATTTTTATGAAATCCAATTTTCTTTTTCTTTTGCTGCCTGTACTTTTGGTGCCATATCCAAGAAATCATTGCCAAATCCAATGTCTTAAAGGTTTTCCCCAAGTTTTCTTACTTTAGTTTTATAGTCTTATAGTTTTATAGTCTTAGCTCTTAAGTTTAGGTCTGTGATCCATCGCTGATTATTTTTTTCCATTCCTATAGACATTATAGAGTCTAAGAGTCTCCAGCTTCCCTTCACCCATCACTCCCAGGGGTTTGGTTTTTAGTTCAGTATTCCTTACTGAACATTTACCTTTCTTTTCAGTAACCCCCATCTCATTTGTTCTTTCTTGTATGCTAGGATTAAAATGCTTTAATTATTGAAAGAGTATAGTAGTGACAAATAGGGATCCCTGGTGCAGAAAGAATATTATATACTCACATGCTCCTAGTCTCTGATTGGGTTCATTCATCCTTTTGACCAATCTTATTATTGAAAAATGTTTGGGTTTAGGAATTCTGATTCCTTACTCACTAGATAATAGATTCAGGAGCTCTTTATATTCTGATCCTAGGTATTAGATGATATGATTAAATAGAGCAAGAATTTTATCCTGCTACAGTTATAACCCCTCCAATCATAGCACAATATTTTACACAGAGTGGGTTCTCAATACTACTTGATTGAATAAACAGACGAGTAAATGAATGGGAAAAAAGACTATCTTGTTTCCTTAGGTGTTTGGTAAATCAATGGCTTCTACTATTTAGAATTTTAGATTCATTTTAATAAAGAGCAAGTTCGAAAATCTCCTTTCCCCTTTCCCTTAATTCTTAGTGAAGACACTAATTTTTCAATCAATTTTGTTAGAAGTGTTTTTAGAAGAGTTTGCTGCTGAGAACTGAGGTTTGAAGATTAGAGTTTGTACCACAAATATTTCTATTCCATTAGACAGTCCTTGTGGAGGTTAAGTCCTATAAGCAGCACCTTTCCCCTTGGGTAGCTACCAGCAAATGAAAAATGGTGACTATTTATAGAAACTTAAGATCACTGTGTACAGTTTATATTGTCATGAAAATATGACATATGAACATCTTTTTGTTTATAAACAGTTAAATGCATTAATTAGAACAATAGCTGAAAGAAGTAAAACCCATAAGTAAAAGTTAAGCCCCTTTGCCATTGAATTGTTATATACTGTTTTTGCCAAAACACTCACCTTATCTCAGAATACAAGTTTTCTGGTCAGATATCTACTGGAATGTAAATTTGAAGAAGGATGGGAATTATTTTCTCCCCACTTACTTGTTACTCTGTGGCCAGTATCTAATCTGGAATTTTCTCCACTATTCTAAGCCTGTTTACATTTATTATGAGAGTCTGAAAATCCTGTTTAAAAGTGACAGAGGGCTTCCCTGGTGGTGCAGTGGTTGAGAGTCCGCCTGCCGATGCAGGGGACACAGGTTCGTGCCCTGGTCCGGGAAGATCCCACATGCCGCAGAGCAGCTGGGCCCGTGAGCCATGGCCGCTGGGCCTGCGCGTCCGGAGCCTGTGCCCCACAACGGGAGAGGCCACAACAGTGAGAGGCCCGCATACCGCAAAAAAAAAAAAAAAAGAGCCATACCTTTCATCTTTTGAATATCTTTTAAACAACGACTACCTCAAAAGAGGGTACTTTTTAAACAGTGTTATATGGGTTTCATCGTATTCCCAGATTGAGGTCAGGGCTACTGAATGCCTTGCCATAATTATAGCCTCTAGTTCTAAGAAGGAGTTGAGAAGTATGAAGCACAGGAAGTTCCTCTGTTGATGAACATATTAGTTCGATGGACATATTAGTTTGCAAAGGACTTGTTTGTAAGTTCATGTGATTCGTTCCATGGTTCTTTACCATCCCTAGATGAATTTCTACCAAATAAGCTGTTTCTTTAGAATCATAAAACCTCCTTTCCCTGCCATTATGCATTCTAAAAAAATGTCTACACCAAAAGTCTTATAAGTAGACTGACAACTTTTCTTGATAATGTCCACAAATATTCCAAAGAATCTCTTGGCATGTGTGCTACTTAATTCACTTGTTCTGATATTGAGTTAAAGGGCTTTGAGTCTATTGAACCATTCCTGGCCTGCCAGGAATATTTTATCAGCAGCTGTCACTATGCTTGGATTTTACCTTCTTGAATGAATACGTAGCCTTCCCTTGCTTTAGCATTAAGTTCTGGAGCATCCACTACTAATGAAGAATAATCCTCTGACCCCTACTAGAAATTTTTCCCTATTTTTTTTTAAAATAATGTTTCTGTGTATCATGCTGGTTATTGCCTACCCTCAGCATTTTTAACCTATTGCATGATCCTGCTCAGTCCTAAAGAACCATTTCTAATGTCAGATGATTAATCTTTTATGAACTTGCCACATTCCTTATTTTCATACATTCAATTATTTTATTATTTCCACTTTGGTTTTCATCAAATTCCAATTTTTTGGTTATAAAATATTTTAACACTCTCAGTATATTTTCAGTTAACAAGTCTGACTGATTTAGTAATTTTTATCACCTCCTACAAACAATGCACACATTCTGCGTACACTGCCTGGACAGACTAATGAGCCTTATGTCAGGCAGGGACTAGATGACTGTATGACGTATATCGCCATCTGTTGGTAGAAAGCATTGTCGCTTTGGTTGATCATAGTTTAGTTTTAATCTTTAAAGTATCTTGAAAGTGGAGACTCACAGACTTGAAGAATGAATTTATGATTACCAGGGGGGAAAGGTGTGGGGGGATAGTTAGGGAGTTTGGGATTGACATGTACACGCTGTCAATCAGTGTGTACAAGGACCTACTGTATAGCACAGGGACCTCTGCTCAATATTCTGTAACAACCTAATTGGGAAAAGAATTTGAAAAAAGAATAGATACATGTATATGTATAACCGAATCACTTTGTTGTACACCTGAAACTAACAAGACATTGTTAATCAGCTATACTCCAATGTGAAATAAAAAGTTAAAAAACAAAACAAAACAGGTACAGCCCCTAAGAAGAGCAATTTGGGAATATCTTTCAAAATTACAAATACACATATCTTTGACCTAAAAAAAAAAAAATCCTGAAGAAGAAAAGTTTCTGTGTGTAGATAAATGCAAAGCTTTATCTATTATGAAGTAACCAAATTTATTCTCCTTTCTTGAGAGCATTAGGTGTGCAAAATCAATTGATAAGGAAGTTGATAAAAATCATTCATAATAACGGTTCAAGTTTTTGTGCACATAAAACATTATCAGGAAATAAGCTGAATGAATGGTTAGAATGTATTGTACACTTAAAGTGTACTAAGAAGTGTGCTTCATGTTTAAAATGCAGTGTCTCATTTTTTCCCTTACAATGACCTTATTGGATAATTATTTCCAGCCCTGTTTTCCAATGCAGAAACCAAGCTTTAGAGAGGTTAATTAACTTGCCCAAGGACACAAGCTAATAAGCAGTAGAGATGGAATTTGAACCCAGGTCTCTCTCACTCTGGAGCCACAAATTTAAGAACTATGAATATTGCTAATATTTAGCCTAGGCACTGTGGTAGGCACAGAAACTGTTTCTATTTTACCTAATAACCTTGTAAGACAGCTACTTTCCCTGCTTCATGTATGAGGAGTTTGCATAATGTCACAAGGCTACTTATGTGTTATAATTAGGGAAGTCAAAAAACCTAACCCTGCCTGGCATCAAAGGTATTATGCCCTTTCTCCTGCTTCATGTATGAGGAATTTGCATAATGCCACAAGGCTACTTATGTGTTATAATTAAGGAAGTCAAAAAACCTAACCCTGCCTGACAGCAAAGGTATTATGACCTTTCTCCAAAACCATGTTGATGTTTTGGGGGAGGTGGGTATATGCATAATCAGAGTGGAAATGCACTCTCTATACAACACTTTATAAAAAGGGGTAAGACCTCTTCTGCAGCCATACTTTAGTGACCCCAGAAGTTACCTAAGTTTGTGATGATTTGTGCTCTCAGGAATTCTGACTAACAGAGAAAACTTAATGTGAGCAAAGAAATCTTTTCCCTTTTTCCTTCATACATCACATGTAAATGGGACTACATGAATTTTCTTTTAAAAATTTCAGATATGCCAGCAATCATTGACAATCATCTTAATTTCCCTCAAAGTAATATACTTTTTGAGGTTATAAACTTTAATTTCTTATAAATTTGAGGAGTACTGTATTTTGTAAGCCCACGCATAGAGGCAACTTCTGTCTTAAAGTATAACATAGATAATCATTACAGGCTGTCTGAAAGACCCAGATCACAATATTTCAATAATTTTCCTCATCAAAGAGTCTAGAAATAAATCCCTAACTATCTGTCTGCTATATTATCACATACAATCCTTAAATTTTTTGTGTATCGGTCGATCAGATGCTATAAAATGTCATGAAAACTCGTTGAGTGATTTTGGGATGTGGAATATTGGGCTACTCCTTTGAAGTGTTTGTCATCCCCCAAATTATACAGCTCTAAGAAATAATAATCACTTTAACAATTTATTAATATGATTAACATGGTGCTAAATATAAAGGATGTAATGGTAAGATTTCAGCAATCAAAAAACAATTAAATTGATTGCTTATTTATTGATTATTATATTTAATTTATAGATGATGTATCTCTACTTAACATTAGGGGCTTTAAAGCTCAGCTCATTTTTCTTATGATGGTATATTTTGTGTTTATGGTCTAAAGAGAAGGTATTAAGGAAAGGAGTTATAGCGTATAAAGACAGCAGTTCTTTTTAATTTAACTTATAAATTTACTGCAATCCCAATGAAAATAAAAATAAGATTTTCACTCTTTGAAATTAGATCAACCGAGTCTACTTAGCTAGGACAATATACAAAAGAAAGAGTAATGTCTGATAGGACTTACCCCATTAGATACCAAATGATTTTATAAAACTAGAGTAATTAAAATGGTGTAATATTGATATAATACATAATGCAGTGGAAGAAAATATAATGTCCAGAAATAGACATAATTACATATGAGAATTATAAAGGTGGCATCTCAAGTAGATGCGAGGAAATATTAGTTAATAGGTATCATTGGGACAGCTGGATAGCCATGTGGATAAGGATAAATTCAGATTGCTACCTCACAACTTAATCCCAAGATACATTCAAATGAATCAAATATTTAAAATATAAACCACAGGAAGAAAAAATGTTACTAGAAGAAAACGTTGAATTTTTTCAAAATCTTAAAGTAGAAAATTTTTCTAAGGTAATGTAAAGCACAGTAGCCATTAGAGAAAACATTGCTGAATTCAGTTTAATAAAAAACTAAATGCTTTGAAGGGGAAACATCACCATAAACCAAAAGAAATGAAAAATAACAAACTGTTAAAAATATTTACATCTTATTCCACAAAAAAGAACAAATTTCCCTATTATATTAAGAGTTCCTAAATTAATAAGAACAGACCAATAGCCCATTATAAAAATGGACAAAGGCTGTATACAGAGAGCTCACAGAAAAAGGAAGAACCAATGGTTTCTAAGGATAGGAAAAGATCCCCAACCTTACTCAGAAGAGAAAATGCAAAATAAAACAATAGGAAGTTGTCATTTCCCACTTCTCAAAATGGCAGAGATGAAAACAATTTAAGAAACTCTGTGTTGAAGTTATGTGCAAACACTTCCTGACATATTGTGGGGAGTATGAATTGATAGAACCTCTATGAAAAGTAATTTGGCAATATTATCTTTTTCCAAATTAAAAACAGAGATACAATTATGACCCAGCAATTCCACTTTCAGGCATTTGTCTCACAAATATAGTTCCGTATTGTGAAGCTATATATGAGAGGATAATCATCATAGCTTTGTGAAAAAAACTAAATGTTCTACAAGGGGGAATGGCTAAATAATTTTGACATATTCATGGACATATATACACTACCAAATGTAAAATAGATAGCTAGTGGGAAGCAGCTCCATAACACAGGGAGATCAGCTTGGTTCTTTGTGACCACCTAGAGGGGTGGGATAGGGAGGGTGGGAGGGAGACGCAAGAGGGAGGGGATATGGGGATGTACGTATATGTATAGCTGACTCACTTTGTTATACAGCAGAAACTAACACCCCATTGTAAAGCAATTGTACTCCAATAAAGATGTTAAAATTTTTTTTGATATGTTCATACAATAGGAATTTATGAAACTGTTGGAAAAAAGAGGTGGTGCCTCTATACATACTATTATGGAAATACTTCCAGGTTATACTTTTAAGTGATAAATGCAAAACGTAAAGCAGTGTGTATATAGGGTATTATTTGTGTGAAAAGAAAAATTAATAGGTATTTATGTGTTTATAGAAACACGTTAGATGGATACACAAGGGATTGGTACCAGTGGTTCCCTCCTAGTATGGTAAGAGTATAGGTGGCTGGGAAACAAGGGAGAGAGGGAGAATTAATTTTCATTATATATACCTTTGAGTTTTGTGGCTGTGTTTAGTCTCCAAAAACAAATATAAGAACACTATTGAGGGGAAAATAATGAGTCATAAACCTGTAGTCTTGACCCAACTATTCAACTTAAAAGTATTCTATTCTTGGAGTTACTAATTACTCTGAAGCTTAGGGTTATAATCAAATAGTGTATACTCAAAAATATGTCTAGAATGATGCAGGTGAAAGTGTTTAGCAAACCATGATGTGTATAAAAATATTTAATATTATTATTAGCCTTATTTAGAATAGAGTCATCTGAATTAAAGAAATTTCATTCTACAAAAATTCCAAATGCGGACAAGGTTATACAGAAGATCAGAGGAGGTACGTGACCCAAACACCGAGAAAAGAGGAGAGGCAAAGGTTGAATTGGATGAATCCAGTCGAGGTAAAATGAGCAACCTGTCTCAGCCTCAGACCGGACTCTAGGGACTGTATGAATAGCTCATTCCTAGGCCTGTGATTCCCAGAAATATACCTGGAAAATAAAACTCTGCTCTCACACTAGGAAAAAATACGTATGCATAAAAAGTGAACATTTTAATTATAAAGTCACTGTATAGATTTTTAGATAGCAATTATGTAAGTCTATTTTCAAAAACCAGGTTTACCAAAGACAAAAATTAAAAGATGACAAACTGGCAAAAAATAAGTAAATAGAAACTTTTATGAAAAGGGACCAATATCCTTAGCATAAAAAGACCCCTTATCGGGCTTGCCTGGTGGCGCAGTAGTTGAGAGTCCGCCTGCCGATACAGGGGACGCGGGTTCGTGCCCAGGTCTGGGAAGATCCCACATGCCACGGAGCGGCTAGGCCCATGAGCCATGGCCGCTGAGCCTGCACGTCCGGAGCCTGTGCTCCACAACGGGAGAGGCCACAACAGTGAGAGGCCCGCGTACTGAAAAAAAAAAAAAAAAGACCCCTTATCAAAGAAGGAAATGATGAAAACCCTGTCGAAAAAGGACCAAGAGAATAAGCAGATTTATTAAAGAAGAAACAGAAATGTTCCATGGGATGCACATTTTTAAATGTTTTTTTCCTATCAAATTGGGAAGCATTTTTTAAATTACTATATTTAATATTGTTTGGGTATGGGAAAATATATGCCTATATATTGCTAGAGGGAACGTAAAATTTTTTTTAAGTTAGAATTTAAGTTAGAATATTGCATCTGTGCCTAAGTTTCTGAAACAATTAAGTTATCACTTTGCTAGAGATCCAGACATTTGGGGATTTGTCCTTAATCAAATACGTGTTTCAGATAAAGTATTTGCAATTTGGGTGTGCTTAAGCACTGGTGAAACGGGAAAACATTCCTAATGAATTTTTAGGAGTGACTAGTATAATTGTGACTATGCATGACTAGTATAATTCAGAATTGAAGAATTTTACATTTAATTAGGTGATGTCCACCATATTGGTCTTCCTTCTCATCTATCAGATCAAGCTTTTAACTTTACTGTTTTTGGTTGTTTGAATGCTGCTTTGATTAAACCCAAGCAGATAGGCAGTAGTTTTTATTTTGGTATCATTAAAATGAGAAGCAGAGTATAACAGCAGAAATTTTATATTTCTTACACACATCAGGCTACATATAAGGATAGGAATTGTTTTGTTTCTGAATGTTTTTTAATTTTTTAAATGAGGAGCAAAAGAAAAATTGAGTGCCATAAATTTTTTTCAAGTTTCTGATGTAAAGTCAATGATAAGACAGTTATTGATTATTGTATTTGAAGATACTCTCAAAATATTGAAAACTCTTAAGTAATTTCATTGAATAATAACTAAAATTTGCTTACAAATCAGTGTGATGTATACATTACCTTAAAGGCAAGATTCTTGCTTCTTCATATATTTGGGTTAGGAGAAGTTGTCATTTATCAATCATTCAGCAGGTTCCTATGATGTCTAGATACCATGCAATACACTAGTGATAAAAGATGCCTAAGACAAGTTTCCTATCTAAGAAGCTTAGAGTCTAGATGAAGAAGACAGGCATGGAGACTAATGAAAGAAATGAGGCATTATAAGAAATATGATAAAAATCTGCACTAGGAGGTAGTTGGGAGCCCAAGTCAGACAGGAGAGATGAGAGAAGGAGAAGCTGATGAAGAGCTGAATTTATATTTGAGGGAAGAAAGGTAGGAGATGAGATCAGATCTTTTCATATAAGAGGTGCTGAGCTGAATATTAAAAGATAAGTAATCAGATGATCTGGGTAGTTGAAACTGGATAGAGGGAGCAGCATGAGAAGGCAGTGATCATAAAATAATCTCGCTGCCCTTTGGGAAATGAAATGTAGAGTGATGTAGCTGGAATGTAGACGCAAATAGGGGAAGAAAAGAGGCCGTCAGCACCTGGCTAGGAAAAGCATTCTGTGCCAGACCAAAGCCATGGCAGATTATGCTGTAGGCCGTGGTCAGCTATAGAGGATTGTTTTTCTTTTTAAGCAGGGGAAAATCACTGAATTTCCCATTGTAAAGGCAGGATCTCTTGTACATTGAATGAATATTATAACTGATCCAAACTTACTAGGTACTACCCAACTAAATACTTTGCAGCATTTTCTGTAGCACAACTGTTTTTTCTTTTTTTCCAAAAGAAATCTTGCTGTGCTTCAACAAGAAAAATAGGTAAAATGAAAAGATAGGGTCCTTAACAGTTTTAAATCTTGGTTTAGAGAAAATAATTCCTTTTTCTAACAACCCCTGATACTGCTAAATTGAAAACCACTAATGTGTCCCATCTCACATGCACAGAAATGACACCCAATTTTCAATTGATGGAGGCGACAGAAGAGAGCAGTACAGAAACGTGAAGCCCCCTTTCAGGTGGAAGGCTCAGATTCCTAAAATAGGCTCTGTTTGGACTTTCTTCCCTTTTTTTACTTTTGAAAGTCTGACTATATTCTTATAATTGAGGGGGCAAAACTACCTTGACAAGATCTAGGAGAATATCTTACAGTATATTCAGTTAATGAATTCATTAAAATCCATACAGCAACACATGTATGATTAACCGTTAATGATTAACAGTTTGTGGTTGAGGATTGCTTTCCTAAATACTGCTTTACTTCAGTGTAGGATATGCAAGGTCTTCGCTAAGGCATTAGTTGGTTTCTTCGTTTCAGTCTTGCTGTACTCTGCCCTTATGGTAGGTTTTTTTTTTCTTTTTTTTCTTTTTTTCGGTACGTGGCCTCTCACTGTTGTGGTCTCTCCCGTTGCGGAGCACAGGCTCCGGACGCGCAGGCTCAGTGGCCATGGCTCACGGGCCTAGCTGCTCCAAGGCATGTGGGATCTTCCCGGACCGGGGCACAAATCCGTGTCCCCTGCATCGGCAGGCAGACTCTCAACGACTGCGCCACCAGGGAAGCCCTATGGTAGGTTTTTTAAAAAAATGTATCTCAATCATTAATTTGCCATGGTGTTTCATTTTTTGAATTTCACTTGTTTAGATCATATTTTAGGTGCTTTATTTCTTGTCTCAGAGCAAAGGAATACACGTCAACCATGTAAAAATTTGTTGAGTAGAACAGTCTTTAAAAGTACATCATTAAATAAGTATGGATTTATCTATTTTAAATTTTCTATTAAGTTATCTAAAGTAGGCCTGTGTAAAACTGATAATCTGTTAAATTATAATAGGAAATGTACCAGTATTCCAAGTTAGCAGTTTTTCCCCATCTTACAGGTATAAGATTTCTTTTCTAGTTATGTCAATATAGTTTCAACATTGTACATGTTGCTTAAGAACATGCAGAAGAAGGAGGACAGTAGACAAGAGTATTTGTGATATAGGAGATATCATATATAATTTAATAATATAATATAATCGGTTATAATGGGGCTAGGCTGTATATATAATATACATTTATTTATATACTTTTTTTTACTGTGTCTTACAACAGTAAAAACATAACACTGTACTGGAATAAAAGACTTTTTAAGTGTCACTGTATTATTTTGCATATAAATATGTTCTTAGGTGGTATCAGCTATGCTGATGAGGTGCTTCATAGTAATTGTTTAAAACTCCACAATGAGATTTCTTCCCATTCTAATCGAGAAGGATAAGGCATTTTGAAAAAAAAAAAATCGATTCTCTGGTAATTAAAGTTAACCGTATGGGCACCTGGCTGAAAAGGTTTGGACATCGTAAATCCACGTGGTTTTTCTACCCAATCCACAAGCCTAATGACTTTGATGATCCTGTTATATTTGCTTGTCTATTGCAAAGATAGATGGATCAGCCAGGGAATTCTCCACTAGCTCTGCCTTTCTGAAACCACAGTCAGGAAATATAATCAGAGTGCTCAGCTGAACCAGAGCAAGAGCTTTCCTAATGGGTAACTGTGACTTGAGAAATCACATCCATTAGATAAAGTGATTAAATATACATCAGCCCTTTGGCAAGGGAGCCATGAAGATATTGCAATAGAACATCATCATGTGACCCATCTCTCCTGCTTGAAAAAAGAAACATGTTTTTACCTTTGACATGTATCAGCTCTAAATTCCTCAGCTCAGTTGCAGGGAGACATTTTTTGTGACAAGATTTATGCAGTTCTGATTTTCTGTGAACCATAAAGTAATTGTGTAGTTGATAAAACATTATAAAGGAAATATTTCTGACTTGCTCATTCCCCCACACTGTTTTTGTTTTATATTGTTGTTCTTCATTTCTTAGGCATTTCACACTTCAGTTACTTTTTAAAAATTCTTCCAGTGGAAGCTTTTTGTGTCCCCAAATTAGGTTTTTTTTTTTCACTTTAGGTATACACATCTTAAATATCTATTTAGAAAAAAAATTTTGTTGTGTCTGTGTTCATGCAGATTCCTCTTAGCTTTCCAAATAAGTTTATGTTAAAATAACATTTAAAGAAAATTTAGCTTTATAAAGAAATATCACCATCAAATAGCATTGACTTTGACTATATTTATAGTTCTAGAGATTCCTGTTTCTTGCTCTTAGTTATAACCATCTTTTGGTTAATAATATGCTGCCCATCATATATTAGTATACTTGCTACTAACGTACTTGAGGTAACACATGCATTTAGAATGTTCTTTTTTTTTTTTTTTTTTTGCGGTACGCGGGCCTCTCACTGTTGTGGCCTCTCCCGTTGCGGAGCACAGGCTCCGGATGCGCAGGCTCAGTGGCCATGGCTCACGGGCCCAGCCGCTCTGTGGCACGCAGGATCCTCCCGGACCGGGGCACGAACCCGTGTCCCCTGCATTGGCAGGCGGACTCTCAACCACTGCGCCACCAGGGAAGCCCTAGAATGTTCTTTTTTTTTTTTTTTTTTTTTTTTTTTTTTTTTTTTTTCTTTTTGCGGTATGCGGGCCTCTCACTGTTGTGGCCTCTCCCGTTGCGGAGCACAGGCTCCGGACGCGCAGGCCCAGAGGCCATGGCTCACGGGCCCAGCCGCTCCGCGGCATATGGGATCCTCCCAGACCGGGGCACGAACCCGTATCCCCTGCATCGGCAGGCGGACTCCCAACCACTGCGCCACCAGGGAGGCCCTAGAATGTTCTTTTTAAACGACGAATAATCTTTCACTTTTTCCGTGGTGACCATCAGTAGACAACTGCAAGATGACTGACAGAGCATGTGTTTACAAGTCATGGAGTCATAGATAACTAAGTTGAAAGTACCCTCAAAAATTATAATCGACTTCCTCACTTTACAGACGAATCCCTGAGCACTCAATTCATTGTGTTTAGCATAATAGAAAGCACAATTAAAGACAAGATTGAAAGTAATTGTCATTTTTAAAGTTTCATTAGTGAATTTCTGAGCACACCTCTATACACACTAATTCCTCTCCCCCAAATCAAGATTTCTCTTCACATTCTTAAATCTCCAAATCCTCAAAGTCAGCAGAGATGAGAAAGTGAAGCTCTGATTTTCTTGGGTTTTGTGCACATATTTATTGGGTTCTAAAGCACATATAGGGATGTCTACTTTCATGAGACCAAGTGGTGGGGATATTACATACACAGAGAAAGTTGTCACAAACAAAACCAGACAGGAATGCATATGAAGTGCCTGGAAAGTTGTCTTCACTAGCCTGTTTAATAATGTCTGCTGTTATGTAAAACACTCAAATTACCTGTAAATTATACATGCAGGAAAAATGGAATCAGAATTTTTGTACAGAAAGGAACCTTACAGATGTACTAGTATAAATATTCTCTGTGCCAGAGATAGTTTAGCTATAGCATAGCAAGTTAGAGTCAAGTCTGTGAACCATTCATTGGTAGAAAGGCTTTCAACTGAAAATATAGCAGACCTAGGATGTTACTATGAAACATTTTTATGTACATGATGACTGTAGGCTCCTATAGTGTACTGCCCTCAGTGTCTACTTAGAGTGTTTAGTAAAATTGTGCCCTAACTTAATGTAGTGGAGATATTATAATTTGCAGAATTGACAGTATTTTAATTCTCTGACTATTGAGAATGTTTCATTTACTATTCCAAAACTGGGAGATGAGGGGAAAGTACTCAGTAGGTAAGCAAAATATGTGGTTCAGTGCAGAAATTGAAATAAATAAAATGGATTGTATAGAAAGTAATAAATATGAGAGAGAAGTGGAGAACTCATTACATAAGTTTGTGACATTTTTCTTTTTCTTTTATTGGGATCTTGAGTTTTGAGCTTTTTCTAATCTTTTCTGGAGTATGGAATAGAGAAAAAAGTATATAACCATTGAATCAATGTTTGTTGTCTGCCTACTGTGTGCCTCATTGGGAGTTGAAAGATGAATAAGATGTCAAATCACAATGAGAGTAACTACTTTGGAGATTTAAGGAAAGTGGTCCTGGGTGAGATAATCCTTGGACTGGCTCCTGAAGGATGAATGGGAATGCTCCATTGAACCAGAGCCACTTCTCTAGAGTTCTGAATAGGTGAGTGGGCCTGAATTTCATGGAATGAGGCTGGGGTCACTTAAGAAAGGCCTTTGTAGTTAATCTCATAAACCAACCATCGATGTTTTTTTTTTTTTTTTTGCAGTACGTGGGCCTCTCACTGTTGTGGCCTCTCGCATTGCGGAGCACAGGCTCTGGACACACAGGCTCAGCGGCCATGGCTCACGGGCCCAGCCTCTCCGCGGCATGTGGGATCTTCCCGGACCGGGGCATGAACCCGTGTCCCCTGCATTGGCAGGCGGACTCTCAACCACTGCGCCACCAGGGAAGCCCCCATCGATGATTTTTAAGTAGAGAAGTGAAGTCATTAGTTTTTATTTACCACTTTGATAGTAATGTGTAGTCTGTAGATTAGAGGAAAAGGGACTGGAAACCTAGACATTAGGAAACTATTGTGATAATGCAGATAAGAGGTAAAGAATAAAGAGAAAAGCTGTGGGGATGTAAAAGGGAATGAATTTAGGGATGGTTTAGGAGGAATAATCAGTAGGACTTGTTGATTGGATATTAAGAGTCTATTCTGTATCCCTAGATAGTGAATGATATTTGTTACTTCTAGTACTGGCTACTGATTAACAGTGTCATTTAAGTGATCAGGGTAATATAAGAGTATAGGAAAAATAGATGCCAGTTTGCTGAACCTGAAGGACGTATATAGGCTGGAAAATAGTTGTTTCTCAAGTATTTACAGTGGAAAGCCTTTCCGTTCTTAGTTTGTAAAAAAAAAAAGTCCATATGATAATCAACAAATAATTGCACATGTACAGAGGTGGTATCTTAGCTGATTTCCATTGGCTCATGAGTTGACTGCTTCCTGGCGTCCTCTCTGAGAGTCACAGCATGACAGTTGGGAAGTGGGCGATCTCTCCCCCATGTGTTCTCCCTGCATGTGCACCTGATTTGAGTACCCACCATCTTATTATACTGAAAGAAAAAGGCCTAGTCCCTCTGGATCATGGTCATGAAAAGTTGCCAATTCCTTATGTAGGTCCTGGGTCTATTTGAAATTCAAATTCAACTGGGTACCACATATTTTATCTGGCAACCCTATCCTATAGTTTTAAAAAAATGTTCATCCTTTTCTGTCTCCTCATGACCTCATTATATAAGCTGTAGATCAGAATGTATCCCTTAAATTCTGGGACATGAACTTCAAATGCATGTGAAGGGTGGGGTCAGGGGAGGATAGTCTACCAGTCAATTCAAGGTACTTAAGACACTAATTCCTGGATTTATTTTCAGTGTTGTTGTTTATTGGTGACTTCACATAAAGCCTTAATGTGTTTATAACTCAGGAAGAATGATGGACTAGTACTAACAGTGCCCCAGGTGTGTTTTGAGCATTAATTAGTTAATTATGAAACACTTGGTTGAGAGGCATCCTAAATAGCTCAGAACTCAAGGCTTTTCACCTCAATTGGGGGTCCACTTAAATAACACTTTACTATGCCAGGAAAAACAAATACAACTTGTCCATAAGGTACATCATCCACTAGGAAGGCTGATCTCCCAGTGTGATCACTTGCATGAAAATATATCCCTTGGGTGTCAAAGGCTTTCTAAGAGAAATGATTCATGAACCTCCTGGATTTTTAGGACAATATTGTGAACATATTTTCATCTGTATTCTTAAACAGTTACTTGACATGATTAAAATATTTTATGCTTTGATCCAGGAGTTGTAGGTGTCAGTGGAAATGAGAGAATACTCCAAAAATATAAGATCTCAGAGGAGATTAAGAAGTGGGAGAGGACAAATGGGCTAGGAGGATGGAGAGAGTGGTAGGCCAGTGCCTAAAGATTTTAGACAAACTTGCAGTACTAATGCTTCTAGTTTGTGTTCTCTAAATTCCATTCTTATTAATTCAGGGTCACCGTAATACATAAAAACATATTTTTAAAGAAGAAGACCAGTCAGGGATCAGCAAACTGATGTGGAGAAGGAGAAGGATGAGGAGACACGTGGGGGACTCAGCTCCAGTCCCAGTTCCCCATCCTGATCTTCATGTGAAATAGTCCACCCTTCAAGCAAACTGAGTTCTGTCCAGTCTGAGGCTCAAATGATTTGAATGGTTATCTCAAAACTATTGTGCAGGTGTCCGTTTTTCTATATTTTTGTGGTCTGACTTTTTCTTCTCACTTTTCCACCTACTGTTAGAAGTCATATTCTTTTTTTTTTTTTTTTTTTTGCGGTACGTGGGCCTCTCACTGTTGTGGCCTCTCCTGTTGTGGAGCACAGGCTCTGGACGCGCAGGCTTAGCAGCCATGGCTCACGGGCCCAGCCGCTCCGCGGCATGTGGGATCATCCCGGACCGGGGCACGAACCCGTGTCCCCTGCATTGCCAGGTGTACTCTCAACCACTGCACCACCAGAGAAGCCCTAGAAGTCATATTCTTGATCGTGTACATTTATATATTATATACCCTTTTCACTGAGCTCTATTCCCACCTGAACCCATGCTATAGAGAGAACAATGATAGTTTTCTCTGCACCTGTTCCATGTTTAGTAAGTTTCCAGTTCCTTTCGGTATCAAACAATAGGTATCTCTGCAGTCCCTCAGGTCACTAGTGTGCTTGGTTTTGTTGTCAAGGTAGCAGCTGAGCTATATCTTTCACAAACAGGTGGTAGATTGTTTTCCAGCTTGAGCTGAGCACCTCCCATTCATTAGGTAGAAATGCCCCTAGAGGCCCATCTTTATGTTGTCGACTCGGCCAAAGCATTGTATACTTTAAAATGTCTAATACGTACAGTATTGAATTATTTTAAAACATTAAATATCCTTAATGTTTTAGTAAATCCTCTTTGTTGAGATGAATAAAAGGTGTCCAATTTCCCAAGGCAAGACTGAAAAGATCTATGAGAAATGCCAAGTCATGTTGGATTCATTTGGGGAAAAAAGAGAAAAGGTTTGTGCAAAAGATTTATGATCTTTGGTATTAAATTTTGGAATTAAGAATAGGCCTAAATAATGAGAAGATTTTCTGATGATCTGTTCCGTTTTCATATCCCCTGACCAAGCCTGTTTTCCTTTTGAGAAATTGGCTAAGGCAGGAAAGAGGGAGCAAGTGTCAGGGCACCACTGGTGCTTCTTTCCTTGTTTGTTTACAAGTGGTGAGGCAAATTACCACAGCAGCACAGGTTAATCAAGAGGCTCAGAAGAGCAGGAGAATGAGACACTCCTTACTGATATTTCAGTACAGAATTCTCCATCTTGGTGGTTTCAAGGCAGATGACAAAAGTTCCCAAGCCTGTAAGTCCCAACAAGCAGACCTAATGACATAGGACTTTATCACGTGTTCTATGGTGGCAATTTTAAGTGTATTCTGCACTTAAAATACTCCCTAGAGAGGATGCTAGGTCTAGCTGTTCTTCAGTAATATTGGAAAGTCTAATCCATAATACCTGTGTTTAAACAATCTTGTTTCTAACAAGTTATATCTTTGGAAGATATTCTCTTGGGTGAGAACTTTAAAATACAGGGTAGGCAATGTTAGTTTTGTTTTGGGAGGAGGTGGTAGTAGGGGAAAACGTAACCAAGGATATCATCCTCATTCCTAATCACAGCAACATGGAATTCTGGGATCTCAGGAAGAAGGAAAGCAACAAATACTTTCACCTTCAACAGGACCTTCTAGCAAATATACCTGGGTTTGTTTGTTTTTTTTGTTTCTTTGGATTTTGTTTCATTGTTTTTTTAATTCCTCTATTGATTTGAAATACCTATTTGTATTGTGTGTTATAACTTACACCTTTATGTCAGTCAGTATCCCATTTTCCATAGCTTTCTTTCCCCTCACCTTTTAAAGAGCCTACTGACCTCAGTGTGGTGAAAACTTTCAAAACAGGGAGAACTGAGTTTAGCTTGCCTCTGCCCCTTTCTTGTAGTATCAAAGAAGTTCTCTAAGTCTCCATGAATTGGAATGAGGGTAATAATACATTCATAGTGTTTCTGAAAAGATTACATTTCTAGCACAGTACTTAACACAGAGTAGCTGCTTTATATATACATTAGCTTTCTTCTATAGCACAACCAAACTCTACCTACTCTCAAAAATCATATTCTTTGCTGATGGCATTTACAGCTTTGTAAAAACTCTCATTTCTAAGCTATGTACAGCACAACTCAGTACCAATTTTGTCATGAAATGACCTAAAGATAGCCTAAGAATAGAGATTCTATGAAAGAATTTTGGGTACTACTAAATCAAGATATGTATTATCAAGCAGCAATTTGCTGGCCATTCTTCTATACGGATGAGAGGTGAGGTCTCTATTTAGGGCGCTTGATGCCCATCTTACACGACAGTTGTGATATTTTAATTCTTGCAGTAATTGGGGGAATATTTGCAATACAATCAGCTCAAATCTAATTTATCAATTTTATGAGGTCTGAAACATGGTCAGAGCTCTCTTTTGGAGGCTTGAGGAAAAGCTGCTTTGGCAAGACAACAAAGGGCATGACTCAGGGCTTTCTGACTTGCACTCCTGCTTCACATCAGATGCAGAGAATTTTATGTTTAGTGACTTTCTTCTCCCACGTATTTTGGATTTTCTCATCTAAAGGCACAGCTGTGACATCAGCGGTGGAAATTTCCATCTCTGGGTTTGTTATCTTGATTAGTTTTTCCTGCTTGCACAAAGGATTTTAGGTGGCTTTCCATAAAACACACATGAAAGGGATCACTAAGGAATTTCAAAATAAATTATATATTATTGGCAGTGGAGAAAACAATCCAAGCAATAGGAAATTTTGTTTTGTCTTTGACAGAAGGTCTACCACATACTGATGAATTTCTAGTATAATGATTATTTATACAGCTCAGATACATCTTCTTCAGGTTTATTCTCTAGTTTCTTTTGACCAAGCCCAGTACTCTTATAAGGTTGAATGAGTCTGATGATAGATGACTAGGAGGACCCCTTTCTAAGCCAATGTAAAAAATTATAAATCCTTAGTTTCATAAGATAACTTTGCACCAAAAGTCTTTACTTTGTGGTTTCTCATGTTTCACACTTCTGTTAACTCCTAGGTGATGGTTAATGATATCCTTTATAGCAGTGCAATGTTGTTAGGTTCAAATGAAATAATAATACTAAAAAGCTTTACAAAGATAAAAAATATACAAAATGTGGTTTTAAAGATGCTTCATTTATTCTAAATAATATGATGTGGTTAATAATTTTTCAATTAAGTATGTGTCTGTGCCAGTTTAGTTTCGTTGATTGAAATATGATACTACTAAAGCTAATGCAATGGATTGGATCCATATAGGAACACTTAGCATTTATTTCTCCATGAAAAGACATATTATACTCTCAGGCACTCCTCCTTGACCCTAGCCGATTATCCACATAAGCATAGAATTGAACCTTAGCATTTTGAGCTTTAATATTTTATTGAGTGGTTCTTGTGTTCAGCACCCCCTCATCACTTTATCTTATAAAGTCATCTATATAAATAGATGGCTTTATATGCAGTATCTATTGTAATGCACACAATAACATAATGAGGAAAGGCACTATTGTCGTCTCCACTTTTTAGGTGAGCAAACTTGATCTTAGAGAAGTAGAGACACTGGTCCATCACACACAACCAGAAAATGATAGAGCTGGACTTCAAAAGCTGGTTTGTCTGACTTATAGTTCCTAGTACAATAACTATGTTCCTCAATCCAAAGGCTCTCTCTTGGCTGCTTTTGAAATGTATAGAAAAATTCTTGGGGGGAAAGAAAGCAAGATTTTATTTAAAATGTTTTCTTTCCCAGAAAAGGTATCTGGGATGTATTTTGCATCAACTGGAACTTCTTTTTTTGAAACACAAACATTTCCAGTTCTGTAAAATACTGACATATGTAATGTCTTCTAAAAACTTGGGGTTTCCATATGTAAAGACTCCTTGCTTTTGTTTCAAAATAAAATACCAGTCATAACTCTAAATGGGTTATCCCAAATATGTAATTTTCTCCTCTAAAACCAGCACAGGATATGAAAAAAAATTTTATGTGTTCTCCTTTTCACCACACCAAGAAAAATCAGTCTTATCATTATTTCATATAAATATACATTTAGTGCAGATTTCGCCTGCACTAAATTATGTAGTTAATTTCACAACATCTAGAAAGGTGTAATACAGAAGATGTTACAATTAACCTTGGTGTTGAAAAAATGCTAGTTTTAAAACCAAAAGTACTCTGTGCACTATAAGTATTTTTGCAGTATGAAGGTAGGAATAGATGGGACATGTTTGCCATGATTCTCCAGGGAAGTTTTGGTGATGGATGTGAGGCCTGAGTTGAGCTGGTCAAATTATGATTTGGACATGGGAAAGGTGTAATCTGCAGTCTCCCAAGTGGATTATGCACATCTAAGAAGGATGCTGGAAGACTTTTTTTTTAATTCTTGTCTTTAAATTTTCAATCTTATATGTACATATTTTTAATTTATATAATATTTTACAGTTGCACATGTAGATTCTTTAAAATTTAGCGATAGTATAAATTCACGTAGGAGATGCTCACTTTATTATTATTGTTATTTTCCTAGTAAAAATGAATCTGGGATGATTCATTCATTCATAAATGAATGAATAAATCATTCATTTAATGATTCATTCATCATTAAGGATGAATCATCCTTAATGATAAGGATTGCAAACTTGATCCTATACGTATTATCATCTTAAGGAAAGGAAGGAAAACTAACTGCAAGAATTACCTCTTGGCATGTTGTAGGGGTCATGATTGGCCCAGTGTATCAGCAAGTGACCAGACACAAACATCTGCATATGGCATTTACTGAATAGACTGGCCCCACCTCTGATTTAAATCATTTGTGTTTCCTGTACAAATTTGAAATAACCCAATAATTCTAAATTATTTTAAAGTAAATATAATGTATTATTATATTATATATATACATATATGTTCATATATGTTTATTTGCTCCTCTTTTTTCTATTTGTAAGACGTCATAATTTCCCAAATGTCAAGGAGAGAATCTTCATGACAGGATTTTTGGAAAGTATACGCAGTCTTCTCTCAATTAATTATTATTTTGATAGATATTTATGCAACACACAGAGAAATAAGTCTGAGACATTTCCTGTGTATTGACCTCATTATTCTGCAAGTATGCTTACAAGACAATAAAAGACCAGAATCTCCTAGTTTTCTTAAAATTAAGATCAAAACTTGCCTCATATTTTCTGAATGAAATGACAGGTTAATATTATTGATGAAATGATTATGGCTTGGCTTCCTTGAAATATAAGCTGTTAGAAAAAAAAGGCAATTAGGAAAATAAGAAAAATGAAACAGCAATTCCTCTCCCAGTTTTTCCTCTATATTGTGTCATGAGCAAAAGAAACATAATAGCCATTAGCTATAGGAAACCTCTCAGACTTTGTAACTGGATCTCTCATTTTTCCCACAGCAAGGGTGAACTAAGAATTTATTCACAGATAGGCCTGGTTCATTCCATGAACTCTCATCAGTGTGTCTTTCTGAGAGCCTTAAAAAAAGAGAGACCCATGTACATATTTAGACATATTGGCTAAACTGCCTTTTTTTTTTTTTCTGAGAGCAATTATCTTTAGGCTTATTGTTGCGTATTCTTCCATTTACTATCCAAATGACCTATCTTAAGCAGAATGAAGTGGTGGAAGGCATGTGAACTCAAAGCTCAAAACTTGACTTCTAGTCATGGCTCCAATATCTCCTTCAACATGACTTTGCAAATACTAAACTGTAAACCCTGATGTCACCATTTATATTAAATTAAGGAAAGGATAGTTGCATTTTATATTTCAGAACATTGCCATATGAGAAAGAGCTGTGAAAATTATAAAACTATTGTAACTCAGCATATCTTTATATAAATTTGTGTTACTCTTGAATTGGAAATGTATTTTTAAATTTTTCTCCCTAAAAGGTACTATCAATTAAGCAGTGTTTCCAAAAGAAATTAGTTCTTTAGAAATATGTTGGCATATTAATGTCTGTCAAAAAATATGAAGAAATGTAGATATAAAAATAAGATATAGAGCAAATACACAAAACCATGTTCTTGGTATACTTTTGTACATCAGGAAGTAAACTTCATAATGTGATGAGAGGACTAAATCTAAAACATTAGAAACCTGATAAAATAAAAATTAGAAAACCAGAGTCATGTACCACAGTGTTCATTGCATCTCTATTTACAATAGCCAGGACATGGAAGCAACCTAAGTGTCCATTGACAGATGAATGGATTAAGAATATGTGGCACATATATACAATGGACTATTACTCAGCCATAAAAAGAAATGAAAATTGAGTTATTTGTCGTGAGGTGGATGGACTTAGAGACTGTTATACAGGGTGAAGTAAGTCAGAAAGAGAAAAACAAATACTGTATGCTAACACATATATATGGAATCTAAAAAAAAAAAAAACTGAATGAGAGGTCATGGTGGAATAGATGTGGAAACAATATTTGGTAAAATGCATGTCTTTTTTTTTTTTTTTTTGCGGTACGCGGGCCTCTCACTGTTGTGGCCTCTCCCTTTGCGGAGCACAGGCTCCGGACGCGCAGGCTCAGCGGCCATGGCTCACGGGCCAGCCGCTCTGCGGCATGTGGGATCTTCCCGGACCGGGGCACGAATCCACGTCCCCTGCATCACCAGGCAGACTCTCAACCACTGCGCCACCAGGGAAGCCCTGTCTTTGCTTTTAAGTCATATATATCAATGTTAAAATTGTATAGCTTGGGAGAAAACCCATGTCAAATGCAGTCGATATAAATTATAAAATTTCTAAAAGTACATTCTTTTCAGTTTGTATTATTGGGGAATTTTGTTTTCACTCATTTTCATTAAGGAGACATTTCCCGTTTGCTTGCTTGCTTCCTTCCGTCCTTCCTTCCTTTCTTCCTCCCTCCCTCACTTCCCTCTCTTCCTCCCTCCTTCCCTCCCTCCCTCCCTTCTTTCCTTTCTTTCTCTCTCTTTCTTTCTTTTTGCTGTAATGCTGTAGAATAAAACTAACCAGTTTGTCGACACGCTTATCTCATGCCTTCTTCCTAACAGATTAGCCAGATAAGTTCCTCACCACTGAAATGGGATGTAGAATTCCTGAGTATCTGAGAGAATAAATTACTTGCTCTTTATACGACAGTGTGAAGCCAACATTTGGACCTGTGATTTTGTGACAAGAGTGCTTATGATTTGCTAGCTGTAATATGCTACCTCTCTAGACAGTGGACTTCAGTTTCAAAAAGAAATATCATAGGAGATGTTGTATGTACTTATATTCCTCACTAAAGTTCTCATTTATTTAAAATGTTTGCCATATTATTATATAGAGGTTATTTAAATAAAAGTCATCTTAAGATGATTTTTATACTAACATCAAGTTTCTTCTTTGCAGTGGAGAATTTACAATTCATTAACCACTACTTATTGAGTAGACACTTAGATGCAAGGGACTCAATTTTGTTGTTAATATATTTCTTTTTTAAATATAGAGATTCCACATCAAATATTGGGATGAAAAGTAATAGATTTAATAAGCTTCTCTTCCATCTTCATAAATTCATTACACTTAGGGGTCGGGGCCTGTAAAAATACAAGGACCAATAGATTTGTTGTACTTCGACAAAATATGAGAAAATGTGTTTCCTTCCCAAGGTATTTCTTTAATATTCTTTTGTCCTCACCTATTTTTGCATATTTACTAATCTTTAATTACAATAATTACAAATTTAGAAATTCCCAAATTATGTTCCTATCAATAAAAGATTACTGCCTACGAAATGAGCTTTTTCTTTGACACATGAAGTATCAGAGAGTTTGCAATTACTTGTGCATGCCTTTAAGGAAGTTAAGAGCAACCTGCCTGTCATTTTAAATTTGATTTTCAAAGAGCAGTGTGACAGAAATGTGACATAAGCACCCCAAGAAATTGTAGCTTCTAGGTGTTACTGATGGGTAGACATTCCTCAATTAAGTTTCTGGAGATTGTTTTATTTAATTACAAAGGCAGTTTACTAGATAAACTACTTGCTGATTGAGTTTCTAGACTCAAGCCTGCTGAACAAAGCCAAATGAGTCATCAATTAAAAACTTCGGTGATTCAGATGCCAAGACCTTTGTGACGGGTACATACTCTAAGCCATATACTTCTGCATTTTGAACTTTTAAAAACATGAACATCCCTTCTCTAACGTTATCTTTTTTTCTACATTGGGGATCAGCAGACCTTCATCCTCGTCCTGACTCTGCTTTACACAGCTCTGTCATCTTGGACAAAGTCACCCTCTAGATGACACTTCAGTTTCCATATTTGCGAATTGAGAGGTCTGACTTAGATTTCCTCTAAGCTCCAATCACTGTAGAGTAGTATTTTTAAATGGGATTAGTGAGTTGTAGTGTGTAGATTTAACACACACACATACACAAAGACAGTGAGGGTAGACTAGAAGAGAGAACCTCCTGTGAGTATTACTCAATAGTAAGAATATATATTGTTTGTGAAACTTTGTTTCAAATATAAGTGAACATGTATACTCAGCCACAGTGTACTGTGGTTTGCACTGTGGGTCATGGTCAAAAACTGTGAGAACTTCTCTAGAATCTTACCCATCTTTCCCACTCTGTTTATAATGGTTGGTTTGCAAATGAAAACTTAAATAACACCTGTTCCCATTACAGAATTTTAATTGTCGCAGCCTTAAAAACACCATGTCCCCAAACAGTAAGCCTCAAAACAAACCCAACACAAACCAGGATAATTCATGCCTGGAATATGTACAATATAGGGTTTTTTGATTATCCTAAATGTAGTCATGGAAAAGCAGAATGTGTTCAAGGCACTAAATAGTATTTTGCCCTGTTAAGGTGAGATGCATTTTTAAGTATTTGCTGCATCCTAAAAGTCTGATTAGTGGTTAAATTTTAATGTTGGCTTTGCTGCACCCTGTTCCTTTCAGAATAATGAGTCTGATCATTGCCATCTGAGATTTGCATATTAAATCAAGATGATTAATAATTGTTGAGCCTCAGTAGATAGTAATTAACGCAGTCTTCTTAAAGTATTCAAATTGGCTTTTTATTTCTAAGCTATAAAATAGATTTTAGCACTGTTGGTCTTGGAAAACTTCAATTAGGAGAATTTGTTTTAATATAGCCATTTGTATGCAGACCCTTTGAACCAAGGTCTGTATGCACTATAATTTTTGGCATCTTATTAAAATATTACCTCTGGATTCATGGGTATAGTCCTTGAGATTTTCTTGTAAGTGGAGCTGATATTTTGCTGTACCTTGAACTTCCTCTCAAATGGCACCTAAGATCTAGTTGCTCTGTGCTTCATTCTTCTCTTTGGAAAAAATAATATTAATTATGGTATTAAAGTTATTCAATTATGAGATTGGTTTTATAGTCCTCTGCATTTCATAAGGACTGTGCTTTTTGAGGAAACCAACTTGTGTGATAACATGTCAAACACTAAGATAATTTTTAAAAGTTAGGAATAATTATGAAAAATTAAAGTTTGATAAATGTAAAAGAACAGAAGCATGTAAAATGTGTTTCAGTGTTGTATATGATGTTATTAAGAATAATTTCATTCAGAGTTAATCAGTTTGTGAATCAAATTAATATCACTTAATTGATAGGTATTCAATATTGCTTTCGTGTCATTTGGAATTAGATTCAGCTGCTAATAATAGCGACCTGAACACAGTAGCTCAAACTTTCAAGTTGTTATGCTTTCACTTAATGGAAGACCAAGATAGACATCCAGGACTGGTCCAATGGCTGCACAAAATCAGTGGGTACCCACCCAGATCCTTCTTCCTGCTCTGTTACTTCTGACTTCCAACCAGAAGTTCACATTATAGTCCAGGATGGTTGTTGGAGTGCTAATATCCAAATTCAAGGCAACAGCAAGAAGGGAAGACTCAACTTCTCCCTTTCCAGGCATCTGCAAGGAAGTTCCATTAACATTTCTTACCTTTATTTAGTCAAAACTAGTAACACCCCTACCTATGAGGAAAACTGAGTAAATATGGTTTTTCAGTTGGGCAGATAACCCGGGATTCTCGTGGAAAGAAAAAAAGTGAGAATGAATATTAGAACACATACATTTCCTCTTTTGTTACAAATAATGGACCCATGTTGGGTTTTTTATTTTTTCAAAAAGCAGTCTCACTATCAAGTAATACTGAAGGGTTTATGAAATAATCATTTATAGACACTGTGCTCTTTATTCAGAACAAGTTAAACATATTCTGGTAGTATTACTAGTTCAGAGAAGCTATTTAAATTAACTTTTTAGACCAGAAAAGAACTTAAAGATCACCATCTAAATTCTGTGTTTTCTAGGTGGGATAACTGGCACCAGGGTAAGCTGAGTGACCTGCTCAGGGTCTCATAAATGACAAGAGTAAGAGCCAGGACAGAAATATAGGTTTCTTAAGGTTCCTGCTAGTACTCTTCCTACTACATGATGGCATAAAAATTGCTGAAAAGATTCCCTTAGAAGGGGAATGCCTGTCACCACTACTCTGCTGCTAGCAAGTTCTGGTTCATACCATCTATTCCTGGGTTTAGGGCTACCAAGTACTCCATAGACCTCTCTTCGTTTCCTTAACTTGCTCTGCATGTTTTGATGCATCAATGCCCTGGTTCAGTTTGTTCCCTCTGCCTGATTAATAATGATAATAACAGCAATCATCATAGGCATTTATTAAGGTCTTACTGTTTCAGATACAGTTCTGAAGAGTTTATATTTGTTGATTCATTTAATTCTCCATCATCCTTTTCATACTCATCTTACAAATGAGTAAATTGAAATGCCCAATTAAGTAATTTGACCAAGGTGACATAGCTTCTAAGTCTTGAAGTCAGGATTAAAAAGAAGGTATCCTGGCTCAGACAGTCCAGCCTTGAGAAATACACATTCAACCATGTACTTCTGCAGAATTCTGACTTATCTTTCCTGTACTAGCTCAAACCCACTTCTATTTCCTTGTGTTTCTAAAGTACTTTTGAAATACTTCCATTCAAGTAACTATATCATCCCTTGTATTATGGTAATTTGCATATAGGTCTTAAAGGCTATTAACCTATTAAGAGTAGAAATTTTCCTGGTCAGTGTCAAATAGTTCTTTGTGCTGGTGACTCCAAAGTTACTATTTCCAACCCAGGCTCATGGATTGAGTTCTAGAACAACATGGCTAACTATTTATTGGACCTGTATACTTTATGTCTCCAGGCATCTCAGACACATTATGACCAAAACTGGAACCATCATTTTTCCTCCCTTGGTTAAGCCTCATCCTCCTAGTTTTCCTACCATAAGAAATTATGAGAGCATTTCTTTGTTGACCAAGTCAGATACCTGAAAGTAATCCTTGATTCTCATCTCTTTCCTAGGGTCCCACATTCCAGTGTCAATTCTAACCTTTCATTATCTCTCAAATATGACCACACCTCTACATCATGATATGCTACAGTTTCACATTCATTTGCTAGCTGATCTCTGTGTCGTAAATTCACCCTCTGCACAGTGGGAGACCTGAGCTTTACAAAATACAGATTTGATCATTTTCCTGCTTAAATCAATTCACAGTCATTGCATCTACCTTCTTCTCCAACCCCCTTTCTCTCCACTCTATTTTTTCAAGGACATAGTTCCTTTAAATATAATGGAAATGGTGAATATTTCCCAAGTGAATTAGTGTCAGTGTCTAGGGTCTATAGCTCTGCACAGATAGTCTCTATAGAGAGTACTACAATAGGAGTACCAAAGGTTGGACCAAAGGTAATGACAATGTAATGATTATAAATGAAAACGGTGGAGACTTTGGATTTATTGACAGGCTACAATACCCTTCAGGAGATAGAGAACTAAAAACTGAGCCATCTGCTCGGGGTGTTTACAATGTAAACAGCAAGTAGATAATGTAAAAATCAATTAGAGCCAAATTAGCAAGTAAGTTCCTAAGAACCCTGGTCAGGGCTAAATCAGAGAGGCCTACAGATGAAATTGTGGTTTAAGCATAGGTTTCTCAACTCAGCAAGGTTGGTATTTGGGCCATATAATTCTTTGCTGTAGGAGGCTTTCCTGTTAGCAGCCTTCCTAGACTCTTCCTACCAGATGTCCATAACAAACACTCCTCCCTCTTATTGAGTTAGGAGTTAATCATAAAAACTGTACTTCTAAAGCAGAAACTGATACGCCATTGTAAAGCAATTATATTCCAATAAAGATGTTTAAAAAAAACAAAAAAAAACTATACTTCTTTTGGTGGAGACAATACAAATATAATTTGGTGAATGTTTGCCTAAAGGTGTGTTGTTTATTCAAAGTTAAAGCAAAGTATAAATGAGCCTCTGGGTGGTGTTGGCTATTCTGCCGTATTGTACATGATGAACAACATCTGGTGTCCTTTATATTGACAGTAAAGTAATTGTCATGAAATTGTTTTCTTATTTTAGGATTCTGTTCAAGCAGAATGATTAGAGGATTTTTGTGTTTTTGTTTGCATTCCTTATTCTTCAGTTCTCTTGCATTCTAAAAAGTTAGTGGCTCTCTAACAAATGAGGTGGAGAGAATCCTCGACTATTGAAGCACTGAAATCATACATTAATTCTGAAAAGGCCCTACAAATTCTTGCCGACTTTTTAAATATCTCATTGTGTGAAGCCTACCTATTTCCTGTTTATGGTTTTCAATTTCTCTTTACAGTAGGGTTATGCTGTTTGAAAGAAGAGTAGAAAGTATTATTGAAGTATTCCACTGCTTTAAAAAACTTATTGAATGAAAAAAATGAGTGAAAATGTTACTCGTTAAATGCCAAGGCTGTTTTTAAAAGGGACAACATTACTTAGGAACATGTGGGGAAAAAATCCATTTGAAGTGAATGATTTTTACAACAGTTTTCATGACTGTATTTTGAAATGGATTCTACCTCTTGAAGAATTTGATTCTTGTATATGAATATTGCTAAATACTCTTCCAGAATGGGAATAATTGGAGTCATGTGTAGTCAAAGAAGAGAATAAAAATTCACGACATTGCTCTTGTTTGTCAGTAGGCAACATTTTAAAAAGTTGTAGATCAAGAGATACAACTTAGTCCTGAAAAATACAAAAGCAAGTTATGTCATGAAAGATAACAACTCTGAGCCTTGCTGTTTCTAACTTTATATACATATGTGTTCAGTATCCCAGCTTGTAAGGCTAATATTGACCATGTTTTCTCATTAATGAATGTTCAGTGGACAAAAGAATGAAATAAGTGGATGTGACCACTATGGCAGATATGTTACAGTGTAAATGGAACATAAACTCTAACTGCAAGAAATTTTATGAGAAAATTCTGCAAAGCAAGGAGCTGTTAATGAAAGCCAAATCATCAGATATTCAGGAAAGATATATATATATATATATATATATATATATATATATATATATATATATATAGTTTAGATACTGATCATTTATTTCCGATAAACAATGAATGAAGTTTTAGAATAAGTATGCTCTGTGTATATGTTTTATTTATCTCAAAATGTGCATAGGCAATTAGAAATAATTTAAATTTAACTGAGTGTTGTGATTTTTTACTTCCTAACTTTGGGAACCCTATCTGAGAGGTGAGTAGGGAAGAATTGCCCTGTTGAGAGAACCACTAATTTAGGCCAAGATCAAGTAATATAGTGTTCTTATGATTATTTAAATTACTTGATTATTAGTCTTTGTACTTCTCATAATCAAAATATTCCTGTATGTCCCAGACTTTCCTGAGGATGAAAAACTACAAATATTTTATTTTGAAATGTATTAAAAATGTAACTTTAAAAGAAATTTTAATTTTGAAGTATTTTAATCACTTAGCAAAACTGCCCTGTCTAAAATTAGGCTGTTCTTATCATAACCTAGTTTCCACACAGTGAGTAAGAAGTAATTTTCCCTTATTAAACAAGAATATTGGTTGACAGCAAGAGAAATAAACATTGGCTATCTCAAGCCAAAGGGAGATTTATTTAAAGATTCTGGATCCTCACACAGTCACTGGAAGGCTTTGGGTATCTGGACGAGCTGACTGGGGAAATGAGCAGACCAGCGGGAGGGCTAGAGGCTGTTCGGCAGACTCATCTGGCCAGGACAGAACTGCTGGATGATTCTGCCAGAATTGGGCTCTACTGTAGTTGCACAAAGGAAATCCAACTAGACCTTTCTTCATGTTGGCTTCACTCATTCCAGGATCCAAGTAAAGGGAAAGTTAATCCATTCGGATTAGCTTAGGAGATGCAGCCTTGCCATACTAACAAGAGTAGAACGGAAGGATAATTCACCTTAGATTTCCACAGCAAGAGGTAGGGCTCAAGTTCCATCACCACTACTCCCAAGGGGAGATCCTTGTTCACCCCAGTTAAGAAGGAAGATTGGCTACTGGATATAAATATAAATATATACACATATACACACATATGCATAGACACACCTATAATTTGCTTTGGGGTTTAAAAATGAAGCAGATTAATATCTGATTATGCAAGATTGATCAGGTATGTGCAGTCAGACATTGAGTGACTGAATGGTTAGAATAGATATACCTTATATACTTGAAGCAAAGGAAGGCATTTTACCTCAAGTAGTATAACGATTAAATAAAGTATCATTTTACATTTGAGTTTAAGTAATCTGATGGCAATGGATGTCCCTCCTCCCCAAGGTAATAGATAATTTGTGGTGCTTTTCTAATTTGTGAAGTTATCATTCTATAGTTCAGAGAATTCCCAAGTGATTTATACCCAACTATGCCTATTCTCTAATTTGATAAGTGAACTATGAAGAAGTATATTATGAAAAGATGACATAAGTGTGAAAGGTAATGCACTAAAAGTAAGTTATATTAAAAAGAAGCAGTTAAAGTTGAGGGCATGGCATTTTGTCTTTTTTTTATCATTGAATTCCCAGATGTTATGCAGTATCTGACATAAAGTGGTTATTCATACTCTATATTGGTGCTCCAAGAAAAGAAAAAGAAATAAAAGGAGAAAAAATTGTCATTATTTCCAGAAGATATAATCATCTATTCAGAAAATATAATTGACAGACTAATAGAAATGAAAATTAAAGATCACAGGATATAAAGTCCAATCAGTAGCAATTACGAACTAGAATGTATGTGTTTTTAAAATAGGACCTCATTTACAATAGCAACATAAAAACTATACAGTGTCTAGAATTAATTCATTAATTTAAGTAGTAATATACAAATCCTTATGTAGAAAAATTTAAACTTTAATAAGGGACATATAAAATTATTTAACCTCTTCAGATGGGAAGACATATTATAAAGGTATAATTCCTTCATAAATTATTCAATGGCTTCAATTCAATTCAATTATTCACAAATTATTCAAGCCAATTGACATTGGCTTTTTGGAGAAATTGATAAAGTAGAAGACTAAACGATCATGTATAGGTAAGTTAACCTCAAGTAGAGAGAAAAGGAGAGGACATGTCTCAATATGGATGAAAACATACTATAAGAAATCTTTGTGGGAGGAGAGGTGAAGAAGCCTGTATGAAGCAAGACTTTCAGAATATTAAAATAAGGCCAATTAAAGATACCTGTTCAATGAAGAGAAGATACCACTGACAAAGTTAATGTTAGAATAGAAGATACTTGCAATTCTGAAACTGAGGTATTACAGTCTAGTTAATATGGGAACACCTGCTAATCAACCAGTGAAAGACAACAATCATAATAGAAAAATTGGAAAAAGGATAAGAACAAAGAATTCACATAAGAAGAAACCCAGAAAGTGAGTAGGCATACAAAGAGATGCTCAACATCATTATAGACCAGAGCAATGGTAACTCGGTTTGAAAAGTGATAGGTTTTTCACCTCATAGCCTGATAAAAGTTAAAAAACGGAATAATGCCATATGTTGCTGTTGATGTAGAGATATAGAACCTTCTCTGGTGGGAGAATAGAAAAGTGCAGCCATTCTGGAGAGGAACTTGGCATTACTTAGTCCAATTAAGTATGTATGTACCCTAGGACCCAACAATTATGCTCCCTACCTCGGGAGATTGCCAAAGAATTCTTACACAGCTCCATAAAGGGATGCATACCAAGTTGTTCATGACAACGTTATTTTGTGGTGGCGACAGAAGTGAGTTTAATGAGGAAATAATAAAGTTTAATCTAGGAGGAGCTTTAGCAATTTTTTCACATGTTACCTATTTTGGTAAGATTTACAAAAGTAAGATATTTTAACTATCGATATTACCATGATTTTCCCTGCTATCAAGTAGTGTTGGAGTAGCCATGACCATATCTGGTTTGTAGCAAAGAGGAGTTGAGTTGGAGATACATTTAATTTGACTTTATTTATGGGGTTTACAGTTACTTCCATGTACAATTATCACACACACTCTTATAAAAACACTAAGTATATAGAATAGGTGCCATGTTCAGCTCTTTAATCTTGCCAGAGAAGCTTCCCAGTAACTGAAATCGTGATTACTTTGGTATTTTTCAACAGTTACATTTTTTTTTTTTTTTTTACTGATCACATTTCATAGATGGCATATTTGAAACACAAATGCCAACTTGGAATTTTCTTTTATTTGCTCTGCCTATATAAAGCTTCCCAAACTACATGAAATAGGTACAATGAAATTCCAAAATATATCCTTAATATATATTTTGGGTTTCTTGAGAAACCCAATTACAAATGAGGTACAAGATATTTATTCACAAACACAATAAAGCTCAAATATGACAGTTTAATTGCAATTTAGAAAGATATATAAGAATACTCTAAGTTAAAAATTACACATTAACTAAATATATATAATATATGTATATATATGAAAGGCACTTTCTTTTTCATCTTTAACTTTTTGTATTAAAATACTGAGAAAATTTAGATATACAATTAGTGGAATATGAAACAAAAATTGTAAAAAGCAAGGAAATCATTATATATTAACATTGAACAATGAAATATAGCAAGCATTTTGTCATATCAGAAGCAAAAGTAAGAAACAGTATTTCTCTAAAAGGAAGAGGTGAATTTCTAATAGAAGTATTAAATAGTCTCTTGGATTGTTTGATAATCCAGTTAAAGAAGAGTGAATCATATAAATATGTTGGGGGGAAAATACTTAAATTTCTTGCTGGTTGGCCATGAAATACCCAAACACATGAGATGACATGAAATTCATTGTATATCACTACAATGAGGACGTCGATGACAAAGTGGTTAATGAGTGTTGTCAATTCAGAGTATATTAAGATTAGCCGTTGAACAAGGACACTCAAATGCTCTGGTATCTTAAAGCTCAAATATGAAAGGAACTTGGTGGAGGTTTTCCCAAATCTGACAGTAATACTAAAAATGTACATGCCATTACCAAGACACATTCCAATTAGTTATACTAAAGGAAAGACTAAATTGCCTCTGTTTCCCTCATTAAAAAATTGTTACCCTGTGTAGAGATGGTCAATGAGAATGAAACCAAAAGTGGAGGAAAAGTGTTAAAAGAGGTGTACTAGGGAGTTAATTCATTAAATTTTGGAATTTATGGTGTTTGTGGTATTGGTTAGTTTTTTCGTTTGGGTTTTTTTTTTTGCGGTACGTGGGCCTGTCACTGTTGTGGCCTCTTCCGTTGCGGAGCACAGGCTCCGGACGCGCAGGCTCAGCGGCCATGGCTCACAGGCCCAGCCGCTCCGCGGTATGTGGGATCTTCCCGGACCGGGGCACAAACCCGTGTCCCCTGCATCAGCAGGCGGACTCTCAACCACTGCGCCACCAGGGAAGCCCTATTCATGCATTTTATTCTACATAGTCTTAAAATCCATGATATAGAATTATTATTGCTTTGTATAGTCATTCATTTTTGTAGAGTCAGTTTTTCCTTTTATATACACAGACACGTACCCACTCCAGTGTTCTTCATTTCTCTCTGTATTTCCACTCTTCTTCCCTTAGGATCTTTTCCTTCTGCCTAGGAACTTCCTTTAATGTTTAATGTATATTTTCGTATGGTGATGAATTCTCTCAGTTTGTGTTTTCTGAAAAAAGTTTTTAAATTTCACATTCATCTTTTTAAACTTTCCATGAAGTACAATATACTTACAGAAAAGTACATGTATCCTAAATATATAGTTCCATGAATTCCTCCAAACTGAACAAACCATTCAACCAGCAATGGGGTAAAAACACAGAACTGCTCACTCTAGAAGGATATTTTTATACCTTCTAATGTTCTGGATTGTCAGTGACCATGAGACTACAAAACCAAGTGGCAGGTCTACTTTGTTCTAAGCACAATTACAGGCTAAGGATACACTGCTCTCTAGGATCATATAATCTTAGAGATTCCTAGAGACACCTAATTCTAACAATCAGTCAAGTGAAGCTATATATTTATGGGCTATAGTTCAGTGATGACACATATTAGTTCATCTAACCCATCTTGTAAGGGAAGGCTCCTTAGTACCAGCTAGATGTGAGGAATGACTAGGATAAATCCGCAATGAAGATAGGCAATTAAATGATAAAGTGTACTATATTTAGTGACTACTGATGACATTATAAGAAATTATATAAAGTTAAAAGCAAATTGAGGAAATAGAGGATTGCATATAGATTCCTAAAGGCTGTCTTAATTCTAGTCTCCTTACTGCCTACTTAAGTGAAAAAATTTTGGTTAATTTTTAAACTCCAGCTAACGAAACAAATAATATGGCCATCACCTAAATCCCTAAACATAATGGATTACAGCCACTGGTTTTACTGAACCGTGACCTGGCAAAGGGTAAGATAAAGCATCAGAGGTAGAACAATTGACAATTTGAAAATTTGTACAATTTTCAAAAATGATAAACTGATAGGAAGTGTTAGAGAGGGTCTGCCCAAATTAGAGCTAAAATTATGTATTTATTTTTATCAAAATTAGACAGATATATCAAGACAGCAAATTAAAAGATTAGTCAAGGGGTTTTATAGACCTTTTATTGCATATTAAATGCAGTGCCAAGCAGTATTTGAATATAAACCATGGTGCTTCCAGCCTGCACCTGAAGCTGGGAATCTTCAGTTATCTGAGGTCCCAGGCTAGAAGACTCCCTGGGATGTCATTTAAGCAAGGTGTAGGATTTCCAAAGAGTAGCAATGTCATTATGATTAAATCTTAAGAATTTAAGATTTAAGTTCTGCCTATGTTTATTTTGGTACTGCTGTGCAGCCATAACGTCTGTCTTTCAGCAAAGCACACAGTAGCTGTGGTACACCTAGACAAATAATGATCAAAACAGTTAGTCTTATATGCTCCCATAAAAAGGAAAGTATTACAAAGGAATGCCTTGTAAAGATCTTAGGTCCTTTTTGGTAACTTCTAGGATGTCTCAAAAGTAGGATGAGCATATATCGAAGTTTGTCCAGAACAGTCCCAATTTATGTCTTGGTGTCTGATGTGATGTAGCATTTATTCTTGACAAAAAATCTTGCTTCGCAACATAAATGCCATGGTCATCCTGCCATGAATGGAACAAAATTTGTACAACCAGGGCATATCTGTCTATTGCCTTCCTCCAGTGATGTTATCAGGTGTTCACGTATCAGCAAAATGAACGTCTATTGAGAGGCCTTCTAATTACAATTCAGGGAGCAGCCAGGAATGGACTCAAACCTGGTTTAGTTATTGTTTTTTTCCCTATACTCTCCAGATTCAGTCCTCCAGCAGCTTTCACTTTCTTATCTAAATAGTAGAGCTACTGGCTGATTAATGTACACTTCCTCTTATCTTTGAGTGTTTCAGCTTCATCTTCCTTGTCCCTGACAGATAGGATTTGTATGATCTAGGTATTCCTCTCATGTACTGCAGCTGGGTATAGGAAGGATCCAAGTGTTTCCTTTGGTGCCAAGACGTAGAGCAGAACTTCCAGACTCATCTGTAGTTTTGTAGTTCTGATAAAAGAGAGCTTATATCATAACAGTTCATACTGGAAGTAAAGGTTGCCTCTCCCATCTCCTGATGATGACTTTCTCTTTTATCATGGGATTTTAGATTTTATGAGTAGAAAAATTGTAAAGGGGATGTCACTGAACATAGGAGGGTTTTAAAATGCTATGGTGGCAACAGAGGACTTTAGTTATAAGAAATGGTTAATTAAGTGTATCCCTGACTATTATCAGGTGTTTAGAAGTCAGTAAAATGAGAATTTCTGAGTCAGATAGATTTCCTTCATCACAGTGTTACCCCACAGTTTCTAAAGTAATACAGAAACCAAAAGAGAGCCTTTTATAGCTTAACTGCATCATCATGACAGACATATAATAATGCATTAATTTAACAACTTAAAAAATACTTGGTATGCTTAACACTACCGAGTGAGCTAAATTACCCTTATTCTAAAAGAAAACACATATGAATCCCTTATAGATGAATTTTTTAGCCTACTTAGTCATAATGATCTCAAGTATAATTAGGACTCAGACATTGTGACTCCAGTCTAGTTCTGTGTTTATAAGTTGTAAGTTTATTCCTTACCCAAGAGGGCGTATTTATAAAAATTACCCTCCCAAGCATAATAACTTAAAAATTGTTCAGCATTTCTAATGGATCTCCTGTTTATCAAAGCGATGCTATTTTTTACTATGCAAAATATTTTTATGTATTAATTATGACCCATTTTAATTAAAGTAGCTCTGTTTTGTAGGTCTATTATCACTTAGGTACATTCTAAATAATGGCAATGTATTTACTTGATAAAATAAAATTACTGATACATTGTTAACTTTACATAATATTAGTGTAATTTTACACCTGTGTTGTCTCTTTTTTTTTAAATGAACTTTTTATCTTGGAATTGTTTTAGATTTATGGAAAAATTATGCAGGTAGTACAGAGAGTTCTCATGTACTCCATACCCAGTTTCCCCTATTAATAACAATTTACATTTTTATGGTATATATCTTGCAATTAATGAAACCATAATGATACATTATTATTATTAAGTAATAATACTTTACTCAGATTGCCTTAGGTTTTCCCCACTATCTTTTTTTCTCATCCGAGATCCTGCCCAGGATACCAGGATTACATTTAGCCATCATGTCTCCTTAGACATCTATAGGCTGTCACAGTTCCTCAGACTTTCCTTGTTTTTGATAACTGATGATTTTGAAGGAGTACTGGTCAGGTATTTTGTAGAATGTCCCTGACTTGGGGTTTTCTGATGTTTTTCTCATGATTAGGATCAAAGTTTTGAATTATGGGAGGACGACTATACAAGTAAAGCACCATTCTCATCATATATCAAGAGAACATATCATCAACATGAGTTATCACTGTTGATGTGAGGTATGATTTATTTTAAATTGCCCTTTAAAATGCTTGTGTATGGATTCCATGGTGCCTTGAGAAGGCTTTAAAAATGAATGGTACTCCAGCTAAAATTTTACCTGTGAGAAAATATCACTATCTGTTTCCAGACAAGTGACATTTTCAAAGCAATTTTTCATTTGACAACAGTGAGATCAATATAACATCCTATTTTACTTATTTTTACATTTGCCCACTGTCTTAAATAATTTAGATTTGACCAAAGTTGATTCAGATTTTGGCAGATCTTCAAAATGGTTTATTGGATCTATTTTAATTTTATATAAATTTAAGTTAGCTATAGTTAAGAGACTCAGTGATGGAATGTAAAGCAGAGCCTGAGTTTATTATAGAATTACAAACATGTAATTATTCTCCTGTTCCTTGAAATGAGGAAATATCATATCTTTGTCTAATCACAAAGAAATAAGAAATTCAAATATTACCTGATCTCTACAAGAAATGTTGAAACTTGTCAAGTGAAACTAACTGCTAAAGTAATTCCATAGGAAATATTTTAAGAGAATAATTCTATTTTTAAATATATATTACATGGGTAAGACAAAGTATGCTGATAATCATTACAAAAGCCCATTGCTTATTACAAAATTATTTGGACATGATATACACATATCCTACTTGAACCACAATAGAGTTGACACTCTGGCATTAATAAATCAATTGGGAACTGCCATTTAGAGTTCCAGTATTAAGCACCTGCCATGGGGCTAAGAGGCCACTGAGACCTTTACCAGCACAAGATAATGGGCACAGACCACATTTTTTCCCTTTTCCACATTTAAGTAAAAACTGGTGTTGAGGTTCACTTCATTGATTTCTGGGAGATTCCCAGTTTGGACTGTAAACATCTAGGGGAACCCACACCCATCTCACTCTCAGAGATTATCCCTATCTGAGGGGCTTCATAAGACCCTGAGGACTAAGGGAATCCCCCAAAGCAGCTTTGTCATGGCTGCTGCTGATACATGACTACAAGAATATAATTTTTGGAACAGTATGTTCAGAGCCATAGAAGGTACCCAGAGTCCCTAAAACTCTCTAGAGACTGGGATATTTCTTTGCTTGAAGGAAAGGATCATTCCTGTACTCTGTTCAGAGACTCCATTAATGATACTTAAATGCTTCTCAGAAGGTGAACCAAGTGGTAGAATTCACTTCCTTTTGAGCCTGTACAGAAATACCACTTCAATTAAAAAAAAAGAAAAAAAATCTTAATGATAGTTCTTGAACCACATAATTTCATCTAAATAAAAAATTATCTCACAAATGTTGATATAAAGTTCAAGGCAACAAAGGCAAAATAATGGGAATTTACTTAGACAAAGGAAACTCAGCAGCAGTCTAAATCTCTGAGCAATGAGGATTCATTCTAGGGATACTTGTAGTATTTAACATTATGTTTTACAAAGTAACTGGTTCTGTTGTAAATGCTTCAGTGTCTTTTAGGCTCAGATAGGTTGCATAACTTGGATATACAAGATCACATAACTAGTAACTAGTAAACCCAGGATTCAAACTCTAGGATTTCTGGCTCCTGAACTTGCACTTGAATCATGTCTCTAAATCAAATCTCTGCTTGTGTTATACATATATGTGAACTATGTTTCTTGTTTAAAAGGCTAATAAATTTCTATAAATTGAAATATCCTCGTTTATTGTAATTAGTATATCTTAATTACAAATGTATGATGTAAATGACCAAAGCAAGGAATTCAGATGGAAAGATGGGACAAGTTAATAATATTAACGGCACCATATATGGTTACTATGTGTAAAATTCTCCTAAACACTTTATATACACTTAACCATGCCAACCCTAACCACTCTTGGAGGCAGTGACTATTAACCCCATTTTCAAACTAGGAAACTGAGGTTCAGAGAAATTAAGTCATCTGTAAAGGATCAATAGCTATAAAATGTGGAACATGGATTGTGATGGGAAAGGTCAAGATGATGACTGATCTGTGAGCTACTGAAACCAGTTTGAGTTTTTCTGTATTGCATACAAGTACACTTCATGGTATATATTATGAAGGATTTTGTCCATTTTACATTTTTGGAAATTGAGCCATATTTTCAATGTCTTGCAGAAACTCAGATTTGAAGAGAAACTGGAGAAACTTATGTAAAATGAAAAAAATTTTTTTAAAGTGTGTACATTGCTAAATATTTAGCATTCATAAATTAATACATACCTTTAGTTCTTAAGCTGATAAACATGTTTCTTTTAATATCTTTGTCTTCTTTTTTTGCAGCGCTGTCATTTATTCCTAAAAGTTGAAAGATCAGCTTTTTTTAAATTGAGGAATAATTGACATATAACATTATTATTAATTTCAGGTGTAATAATTTGATATTTGGGGTTCCTGTCTTAATAGAGATGAAGTAATATGAGTAATATGACATGAATGATGCTTAAAATGTTGAGAATTAAAAATAAAAATTAATATGGTGAAGAACTTGCTTTGTTTTTTTTTATTGTCTTGGACTTTGTAGCCGGAAGGGAGCTAAGGGACCAAGGGTATTTTTGTTAGTCTCTCTCCCTTTCACCCTATTACACTCTCCTTTCCTGTTCACTTTGTTTATCATCTTCCTTCTCTCGTTCTACCTTTTTCATTTCCTCCTTTTTTCCCCTCATTCCAAATCTTCTTTCTTTAACTGAGCATAATATAGATTCAGAGTTCAAAAAATGTGTTGTTTTTATTGAATAGAATTTATGTTTATCTTTTCAATTTTAAAATGGAGACTTTAAACTTTCATATTTTACATTCCTACTACATACTCTTCAAATAAAACAAAATCCGAAAACTTTTGTGTGCTTTTAATTGCATTTGATTTCTCTTATTGAGTAATAAAACCTGGTCATTAATTTATATGTATTCATCTGCTGTTTTTGATTTAGTGCATTTGTTGCTTTAAAAATGGTGCTTAAAAGGGGAATCACATCAATATTTCATGCTTTTTTAAAGTAGATAAACTTAAACCCTCCCTCAAAAATTTTATTTCAGCATTACTTAGATAAGCCCTGACAGCTGTAGTTTTAAAGTTATTTAGATGCTTCTTTTATACACCCAGGTTGGGAACCAAAACAGAGTATACCTTCATTCTGACATACATTTTTTGGCAGCAATAGGGAAAAATGACACTTAGCTGCCTTTTTTTTTTTTTTTTTTTGGCTGCATTGGGTCTTTGTTGCTGTGTGTGGGCTCTCTCTAGTTGCGGCGAGAGGGGACTACTCTTCGTTGCGGCACGTGGGCTTCTCATTGCGGTGGCTTCTCTTGTTGTGGAGCACGGGCTGTAGGTGTATGGGCTTCAGTAGTTGTGGCACCCGGGCTCAGTAGTTGTGGTGCGTGGGCTCTAGAGTGCAGGCTCAGTAGTTGTGGCTCCAGGGCTTAGCTGCTCTGCGGCATGTGGGATCTTCCTGGACCAGGGATCGAACCCATGTCCCTTGCATTGGCAGGCAGACTCTTAACCACTGCGCCACCAGGGAAGTCCTTAGCTGCCTTTTTACTGTTACCTAAGTGAAAAGAGCTTTTAAAATAGTAGTATTTAAGAAAATAGTAGGGAATAGGACTCATTAATTTTATAATATGGGTTCTTGATATTGTTTAACATGATGCCAGTATCCATACCTAGTTATGGAAGAATTGGTGTGAGATTCAATGAAAATTGATACCATTGGAAATCATACATTCAGCAAGCCAACCATAGGTGGCACCTAATAAAGCTTTCTGTATTCATCTAAGCAAAGAAAGTAGAAGAGACATTCCTGACCCTGTGGGAGTTTGCAGTGTGACACATTGGTCCCTTGAAAGGAAGATATTAATAAAATAAATTTCAGACTGTCTCCAATTTACCCTAAAGAAATCAAAACAATGGATCTAATATATGGATGTTTTTCAAAATCTTGTCTTTCTTATTGGAATTCTAAATTTTCACTAGAATCGACCTTTTTAATTGAACCTCTTTTGTATTTTCAGCCTGATGACTCTTGATTAATTTCCTTCTCTCTTTTTTAAATTATTATTTTCTCTTTTCCATTTGCTGCTCCCTCTTTTGGAAGCTCAAATGAGACTGATGTTGGGACTCCCTGGATTATTCTATATCTCCTGAATTTTATTTTGAGCTTTCCTTTGCTTTTTTGCACTACTTTTTAGAAGAATTTTTTGACACAAATCCAAATTATAGAACTCCATTAATTTTTACATATGTACGTACCCATGTGACCATCACACAGATCAAGATACAGAACATTTCCACACCTTAGAATGCTCACTTATGCTCCTTCATGGTAAAGTACCCTTGAAAGGTAACTAAAATTCTGACTTCTAGTTCTTTTCAGCAAACATTCTATTGAAATTTTTATTTTGACCATCATGCCTCTAATTATCAGGAATTTTTGTTTTGATACCTCTTTTTTTTTTTTGTAGCCTATTCTTTTCTGTAATAGATTCTCTATCCTCTCAGATTTCTCTGGGAATACTAATTTTAAACTCTTAATATTCCCCTATGTTTGCTTTTTCCTTTCTTCTAGAGTTAGGAGTTTGGTCTGTTCATCTTAGTCCTTCAGTTTTATGTTTGGTAGTCTTTGATTACCAATTTATCCTTAATTGTCTATTAATAGTTATAAATGAAAGGCTATGCTGTTGTTGGTCAGGATTTCTTCTGCCTTTATGTAGGCCTGTTTTCCAAACAAATACTCCCTTGAAAGAGAGGGATGACGGCAAGCTCTCTGTGTGTGTCTGGTGTGTTGATAGGCTGGCTTCCTTTTAGGATGTATGGGCAAGAAGAAGAGTCCACCTTTCCCCAGTCTCCACTCTGCTTTCAGCTAAAATGGAAATGGACACTAGGGGTCTTATCTCAATTAATTCAGAGATTAACTTTTTGGTTTTAGCCTGGGGATAAATTCTGCTGCTTTATACTTGAATATAGAGGGAGTAGTGGGAAATGTGACCTGCAAGTTGTTAAATCAGTAATCCTTGGGTTAGTCAACTTGTTTTCTGACATCTTTGTTTTCAGTGCAATGGGAATTTGGAAGCCAAGCGGTGGTAAACACATGGGTCAAGACCATTGTCATGAACTGGAAGCTGACATTGCTTTGACTGGAAAAGATGTATGAGATAAAAATAGGTAGATGATAGAGAGAGAGAGAGAGATGCATACATACATAGATAATAGCTAGAAAATAAGAAGAGTTCAGAATAAATATTTTCATACCTTTTATAATTGTAAGAAATCATAGATACAAGGATAATACCTTCAGTTTTTATTTTCAGAAGTTAAGTATCTTCTAGTATGAGATTAATGGTAAGTTGGCAAAATAGTCATGAGAACACAAAAATATTGTCTTCATGTGCAATATTGTGATCTTACTCTGAAGAAGATGCAGTCATAGTGATATTAATAAGTGGAAACATGGTAATTTTCAAAATTGTAAACTAAACGTGGAAAGAATAAACAAGGGCTGATTTCATTAAATATATTAAATCAGGTCAAATAAATTTAAGTGCTTCTTTTTAAAGTGCATTTTTTTGGATAAAAATGCATGACATTTTTATTGTTAAAATTTGAAAAATAAGTATAAATAAATTAATAACAATAACTCATAAGCCCTCAGCTAGGAATGACCTTCATTAAATATATAGTGTATTTAATTTCAGAGTTTCTTTCTATACATTTTTTCAAATTAAGATGAATATAAATATATGTTTGTGTACATGTACCCTGTATTCTATTAATTATCCTTTATAAGATTTTTAAAATTTATTAAATAGTCTTTAAAAGCATTCTTTAAATGCCACTCAGTTTTTCATTGTATGTTTATTTTCATTTAATGAAACCCTGAATGTTAGACTTTTGGATTGATTACAATTTTTCAGTATTATAAAAACATTGCAGTAAACATCTTCATAAATGTTTGAGGACATCTGAGATTATTGCTTTTGGTTACATTCCTAGAAGGGAGGTTACTTGGCCATAAAAATGAATCAACATATTTGAGGCTTTTGATAGATATTGCAAAATTACTCTCAAAATTTGGTACACATTATTTTTTCCCATCATCCAGACAGGAGGCAGTGATTTCCCCTCTACCCTCCAAACTAGAGGATGATTATGGAATCTGACCGGAGTCTCTTCAACTTAACTTTTCAAGGCCCTGATGTTAAGCAGGTGCTTAATGTCTTCCTTCAATTTAGCCTGAGGAAAATATGTCCCAGTGGTACCACTGACTTGAATCACCCACCATCTCTGCTATTTCCATATACTACAGTGACTCAGAAACTGTATATTGAGAATGTGCATGAGCAAGGAGAAGAAAAAGAGGGAAAAAGAGAATAGGAATATTGAAAGAGTGGAGCTGGTGACTGGACATCTGAGTTCATGACATCTACTTACCTGGATTTCTGTCAAATAATTCTTGAAAGAGGTGACACCTTCATTTGAATGTAAGATGTACAAAAATACCAGTTCTTCAGCCATCTCTTCCCAAAGGAGACCATGTATGTATACACTGAAAGTCAGTTGACACAAGTAACCCCTCCTCGCCTTTGTGATTTCCAAAAGTGTTGAGGAATCTCCTAAGCCCAAGTGACAACTACACTCACCGCCTTGCTTCTCAGATTGATTTGTGACCACAGTTTAAAAACCTGTACCAGGCTTGGCCTTCAAGTGCTAGAACTAAACCTTAGCTTCTCCTGAATTAATCTTACACCAAGAGCAATCCCATGTTTATACTGAGACTACAGAGACATATAGTGATTGGTGTTGAGTATGTGCATTTGTTTCCATTTTCCTAAACCACTCTTCTCAGCTCAGGGCAGTTTTCACAGATTTCATGATTCAATTTTCTTAGAAAGCTTTTATAATAATTTTATTGAGGTGTAGCTCACATACCATAAAAATCATCCTTTAAAGTGTAAATTCAGTGGTTTATAGCATATTCACAGAGTTGTGCAATCATTGCCATTATCTAATTTCAGAACTTTCTATCACCTCCCCAAGAAACTTCATTCCTATTAACCATTAACCCCATAACCATTAATGGTCTCTCCTCACTACCCCCTCCCCCCAGCCTCTTGCAATAGCAATGTACTTTTTGTCTCTGAGGCTATGCCTGTTCTGGACATTTCATACAGATGGAATCATCCAGTATGTGACCTTTTGGGTCTGGCTACCTTCACGGGGTTTTCAAAGTTCATCCATGTTGTAACATGTATCTGTATCTGATTTATTTTTATTGTCGTATTCCGTTGTGTGGATACACCCCATTTTGTCAGTTGATGGCATTTGGATTGTTTCCACTTTTTGGCTATTAAGAATAATGCTGCTATGAACATTCAGGTACAAGTTTGGCGGGGACATGTTTTCAATTCTATTGAGTACTTACCTAGTAGTGGAATGCTGAGTCATGATTCATTCTTTCATGAGTCACTCTATCCTGCTTTTGAATGCGCACATGCAGTGTCCCTTATTTTTCACTACGTTCTTCGAAATTCATCTCAACTTTAGTTTCCATCAAAATATATATCTCTTCTTACTGGTTTGAATTTATAGAAATAACAGAATAAATAATCTTAGTCAAATACTTTAAAACCCAGGGCAAACCAACAGACACATAGTCAATTAACTATATGAATTTTGTTCAAAAGCAACAATTTTATCTGCTTGTGGCCAGGAGAATGGACTGACTTTGCTCTGCTTTTTCATAATTATAAAATTCCATAATTCTGAATCCATAAGTAGAGATGTGTTCTTATTTCCAAATATGCCATTGCATGGCTTTCAGCAAATTCTCTCCCATGAACTATTGCTATATATCTACTATTTATAAGATGTTTTGAGTTCTCCACGTTTGGAGAGGCTCCTAAAAGAGTCCTGGAATTTATGTCAGAAATGTTTGAAATTTTGTACTTAAATCGCAGGAACTCGCCACTTCCTATTACCTATGGTACCCTCTCTCCTGGCACATGCCTATATCTCTTTCTCTGTGTCTACATCAGGGTACAAAAGAAGGCTGTGAGTTATTTAAGCTGATTGTATTCTCCTGTAGTATGGCCAAACCAGGCTTGTCTTTGCTGTATGATTTGGTATGATTGGTATTCCTTTTTAGAATGTAAGGTCCTTAATGACAAAAACTGTGTTTTCTCCTTACTCTCAGAGCTTTAAATATCTGATATAGGAACATGCCCAGATTAACTACTTGGTAAAAACATTTAAAATGAATATGGGTTAGCAGATTTAAAAAGAAATATGATGATACATACAATGGCAAAAACCAGACTCAATTATGTGATAAAAACATAAAAATGCATTTTTCAGAAAAGCTATATTTGCATTATAAGCCTTTCTATAATTTTACATTGCAAAATGATTTTCTGTTGTTTTTAAGCTGGTTTTCCACCTTAAAAAAATACATAGATTTCTGATAAGGGTTATTCTTATACCGTGCCCAGATAACTAAGGGGAAAAGTCATCCATTTTGCTCTAAACATAATTGAAGTAAATTTTGTTTGACATGGGAATAGGAGAAATCTGTAAAAGAATAATTAGTTTCAGCTTCTTTTCACTACTTTTTCTGAATCTATATAACCTGTGTTGTCACTATTGTGATTTGCTTAATTTTTATGTTTCGCATTGGAAAATAAAAGAACAGACCATGGCTTCTCTTAGCTTATCCTCCCTCTGTGTGTCATGATATCACTTAATATACAACCTTTCAATTTGTTCACAGTGGGTTGACATACTAGAAGTTGGTGTGTCCCAACTCTCAGGCAATTGTAATGCAGAAGGACTCATTTTTATTTTCCAGTGGAGGAATTATGAAGTTACCTTAACTCATTGAAATAATAAGTCTGTTATTTTTAAAATAAGAACAGTTATTTTTTATGCTCTTTTATTTAGAACATTCCAAAATAATAATATATAGAAGTTTGAATTTTTTATTTTGTATTTTTCTTTCCTGTAGTTCTTGTAATGTTTTGTATACACATGTAAGTTAATTAGGGAAGTCATAATTTGGATGCCTATTATAATGTTTTTTTTTTTTACTTTTTAAATTGAATCTATCCCAGACCTTTCCCAAATTCCTTGTTTCTTCTTTGTTCTTCTGAAACATTTGCCTAAATTGTTTTTAATTCAAAATGGAAATATATTTTTTTCTGATTCATAAAGGTATATGTATTTATTGTAAGAAAATCTAAATGTGTAAAATAGAGTAAAACAATCTTCCACCACCTCACTTCACAGAGATGAGTTTCCTCAAGAAAGAGAAGCAGAGGGTGTGAGTATGTTCAGAGATGTCAGACAGAAGAGGATCAGGTGACCAGAGAGGCAAGAAGGGAACCTGGAGAGTGGTGCTATCAGAAGCACTGTCATAAAGATTTTTAAACAAGGAAAGCTGAATTGAATTGCACTAAGAGTAAATACAGATGAAAGATAAAGGGAATTAAACATATTTTTCATTAAGTTGTCACTTTAAGATCTGTGAAGTGTTAAGTTCAAGTTCTTAAATAAAGATCATTAGAGAGCATAGAAAATAAGTCATGTACATAGTAGTCACTTAATAAGTGCTCATTCAACAGGATGATAATTCTGTGAACACAGTACTTCTTGTAGTTGAAACCAAAATCTGTTTTATTATTACTATTACTATTATTATTTTTTTCAAGTGCCGTCCCTGGCTGGCAACCACTTAAGGCTTTGTTTGTTTCTACTTAGGCCTCTTATGTAAGAAGCTGAAGGGGAAATAAAATATACAGGATGAAAAGATGGCAATGTTGCCTCCCCCAGGACCTCAGAGCTTTGTCTACTTCACAAAACAGTCTCTTGCCCTCATTGAACAACGTATTGCTGAAGGAAAAACAAAGGAACCCAAAGAAGAAAAGAAAGACGATGACGACGAAGGGCCAAAGCCAAGCAGTGACTTGGAAGCCGGCAAACAGCTGCCTTTCATCTATGGGGACATCCCTCAGGGCATGGTTTCGGAGCCCCTGGAGGACCTGGACCCTTACTATGCAGACAAAAAAGTGAGTTTATTGTGCCTGCAATGGTGTGGTCTCTGTTTACCTCTTTTGTACAGAAAGATATTTTAAATTGAGATTAAGTGGAATTTAGTGAAAAGCCACATCATGACAAAAACGTTTAGTTAAATAAATATGTAAGCTCTTTCAGAATATGTACTTTTACTAATTTTTCATCAAAACTGGTTCTGTCACTCGCATACTATTTCGATTTTTTTAAATTTAATAGTGTTCAGTATAATGTTCTGCCTTTTGAGACATAACATAAGGGCATCCTGGTAGGAACAAAATAATTGTCAGTTTGAGAAGTAAAACCTGGGGATATGTCCAGAATGCATTTGCATGGAGACGACAGTTGAATCCATGGGAATATATAAAATATATAAAATCACTCAACTAATAATGGGATTTAGAGGGCCACTCATTTAGGGGGTTGGAGAGAAAGAGTCTGAGATGGTCAGAGAGGCAAGACATTATAAATCAGAAAGTTTTCCATTATTCAAAAAAAAAAAAAAAGGGAAGAGAGTATCTCATAAAATTATCCAGAAAGTTGAGGCTGGAGAAAGGCTATTGGAATGAACAAGGAGGATGAGTTGGTAACTTTTTGGAAGCAGTTTGTGTTAGGTGATGGAAATCAAAGCAAGATAGTGGTGGATAGCAAGTAAAAGAGGAAGTGGGTGGCAGTCGATGCATGATGAAAAATTTGAGAAATTTCCACCAGAAAGATGGTCATCTGAGGCAATGAATAAATTGAAAACCTTTTCAACGTAGGGTAAAAATAGCACATTTGAAAGTGGAGAAAAATTATTCTCAGAGAAAAATACAGAGGGTCAAGTAAGTAGCTAGTTGCTGATGTTAACAGAAAAGGGATAAGCCACAGGTCAGCTTGTATCTGCATTAGAAAAATGTAGCAAAGCCTGACTGTATGAGCCCTGAAGGGCAAACAGGAGGATGAATTTGAGTCCTGATATGTTGAAGTAAAGGTAGGCACATCTGAGGAAATGCATGTTAAATCGTATCAATATTTTCCGTACTACAGGAGTGGAAATTGTCCTTTGAGAGTCAATCTTGAGAGCAGCAGATCTGAGAAGGTGTTGATTGCATTAAGGAAATGGGAGAGTTTGAAACAACTGCTATAAAGGTTATTCTACCAAGAAAATGAGAAGGGGATTACAATCATTTCTGCGACAGTAGCAGATACAACCAGATTGAACTTGACAAAGAGGAGACAGTAAAGGATTAGATCAGCACGTTCCATAACTTTCTCCAACAATGCTTTGCTGCATGGCAACTGCAGAGTTATCTTTAAGGGGTCAAGAAAGGCAGGATAAAGTCCATTAAAAAAATTATTTTGACTTAAGATGTAAATAAAAGATTATTTATTGATAACACATCTAGGAAATAAAATAAAGGGCACTGAAACGTCTTGAGAAATAGAAAATGTGATGAAGTTAATTTTGATGGTAGAAACACATCTTCTTTGGGATATTTGCTATGAATAGCAATATGTAATATTTTGCTTCACATTAAAGCCAGCGTCTCAGCAAGCTGACAGCACAGAAGGAGAAAGCAGAATACCTGAGAAGCCTTTGAGATACTACCCAGCATTCCAATTAACCAATCAGTATTCTGACACAGGAAGAAAGAATGTTAACACCTATTCAGGATCTCTGCGTCAAGGCACTAGACTTTTGATACAAATTAGCACACATATTTACTATAACTTGGTAAGACAGGAAGTAACAAAGGGCCTGGGGAAAATAAGTAACTTACAAAATGCTACATGCTAGTAAGTTTTGTCACAAATTTTTTAGTTCAAGTTGATTTGACTCTCTACTGAAATATTCTGTTGTATAACATCTCTTAGTTTAATTTCTGTTGTATAGCAATCACCATGCTCACAGCTTTACAAAAATGAATGGAAGAATGAATGGGTAAATAATGAAACCGGCAATATAAAAAGTACTTTCTCATTTTACTTACTGCTTCATCCTGAAAAATGCCTGGCTCTTCATGGATACCTCCTGCATTTCCCATTTCTCAAGGGGGCCTGGATGTTACTTAACCAGGAACCCCTGAAGGAGGAAAGGAATCTTCCTGAAATAAATCCCAATTCAGAGATATAAACTAATATTGGTTTAAAGTGACTTGGGAGGTAAGGAGAAAATGTTTGTATTTGGATGGAGGATTAATTAACTAATGGAATCATTTTAGGTATGTGGTAGACAACTTTAATGGAGAATATTTAGGGGTGGGACTCCAATCCCTCACCTTGGCCCCAGCTCCTTTCAAATATGACGCCAACCACATCAAAAGCCTAACGCACATCTGCATCAGTATACTTGGGTAGAGCTAGGTGAAACGAAGTAATCTATTTTTCATGGTCCTCTATTAACAGATGAATAAATACCCACAGGGATCACCGAGCCTTTTTATTTTATTTTTGTGGTTTCGAGCTTTAAATGATCAGCTTTTTGTGCCATGTCCTAGCCCTTCAATCATTCCTTTTTTTTTTTTTTTTGCGGGCCTCTCACTGTTGTGGCCTCTCCCGTTGCGGAGCACAGGCTCCGGATGCGCAGGCTCAGCAGCCATGGCTCACGGGCCCAGCCGCTCCGCGGCATGTGGGATCCTCCCGGACCGGGGCACGAACCCGTGTTCCCTGCATCGGCAGGCGGACTCTCAACCACTGCGCCACCAGGGAAGCCCTCTTCAATCATTCTTGATTAAAGTAGTTTTTTTTTTTGTTGTTGTTGTTGTTTTTTGCGGTACGCGGGCCTCTCACCGCTGCGCCCTCTCCCATTGCGGAGCACAGGCTCCGGACGCGCAGCCCAGCAGCCATGGCTCACGGGCCCAGCCGCTCCGCGGCACGTGGGATCCTCCCAGACCCGGACACGAACCCATGCCCCCTGCATCAGCAGGCGGACTCCCAACCACTGCGCCACCAGGGAAACCCCTAAAGTAGTTTTGACTTCCACTTGCAGCTTCAGGATTGAGTTCTTTGTGGATTGATTCCTTAATGTTTTGGGTTATTCACACTAATTGACAAGAACTTTATTTCTGCTACATTATAATCACTGCTTGGATTAAAAATCTAAATGACTCCTGATTTGACCTGGGTTCAGATTTTCACTTATATTTGAGTGTAATTATCAATGCTTTGTTAAAAAAAGACACTTAATGAACTAATGATAGAAATTAGGGCTTCATTTTCATGTGTGATGAATATATTAAATGCTTTTGAATAGTTTTATGCAGGGCCTTTATTAAGGATGAAAGTTTGTGTCTTTAAGAAAGCATAAATTACCAATCACCCTCTGCTGTGGGTATTAAGAGGACAGGTACGATGTCTTGTTATCTTCATATCATTGGTGCCTTATATTGTTGCCCAAAATATCAGCAGCTGTTCACACCATTTACTAAGAATTTACAATATACCAGAACTTAAAAGCTTCATAGACATGAAGTGCTAGCTCTCAAGTTGTGAAATGGTAGATCAGATATTTAGAATCCTATCTGTCCAACTCTAACGCTTATACTCTTTAAGTACCTTAATTCTCTAATTTTATGTTCAATAAATTATTAAATAAGTGAGCAATATTAAAAAAATTTATTCAGACCTTGCCATCTATGCATTTCCTAGTAGGATTTTAGACTTTGCTAAAGAGACTCATTCTGCTACCCAAAATTTTATAGGCATATCTATTTTTCCCACCTGTAATTAACTTCTGGTTGTTTATAAACCTAGACAATCCTAAAGAAGTTTTTAATGAAAATGAAAATTGGGAATCTGAATTTAAAAATAGTAAACCAGTTCTTTTTTTTAAATTTCAAGTACAGGGTAACTTGATCTTGCCAAGTTGAGGCAGTAATATGATTTTCACATTAGCTCAGATGACCTCTGGTTCATGAAGTCCCCTGATTATTCTGACAGACATGTGACCATGCCCCCTCTTTACTCTCATGCTCTGCCATTTGTATTTCTCTGTATGCTACCTATCACATCTTGCCTTTTATTAGAGTTATTGTGTTCTTATCACTTTTCTAGGAAGCTCCTTGAATGCAAAACTCATGCCTCATTTATGTTCAAATTCCTTTCATTGCCTCTTATGCCATAGTTGCTCACTTCACAATTGTAGAATATAATGGCTGAACAAATTTTAAAAAGCACAGTGTATTAAGATTTAAGAAAACAATAGTTGGACTCAAAGGTAAGATATTAATTTTAACACTAATTTTCAATGTAAAAGTGAACTTTATGTTAAATTATGTTTAGACATAACTGCTATAGTAAAAGGGACCAGGAATATAAAAGGGCATCTGAAAATGATAGATTCTGTTTGTTTTCTTGGGGGATCTGCCACACACAAAAGCAAGATTACCCGAAGTTACATCTCCAATTTAGTGAAAAATATTTAGTACCCGAAGCTCCCTTATAAACTTATATAAAATTCAGAATCAACAACAAAAAGAACAAATCAGTGTCTTCTAGATAACACAAGGAATTTGTTTGCCAACCACAGAAAAATAAGACAAGGATTTGAACTTGGTCTTTCTGATTTCCAAGCCAACTCCTTCGGTTGTTTTAATGTTTTGTTGTTATTGCTGTTTGTTTGGGTTTCAAATTTTTCAACTAAATACCAAAGACATGGAAAATGTCACTCATTATGCAATGGTTACATAACATATTTCTTAAATGTTTGGTTCCATTCGTATTATTTCAAAAAATTGCCATGGATAGTAGCAAGCAAGTCCTTTAATTTATGTTCTTTTATTTTAGCTGTTATTGGTATTAACATCTAAAATAGGAAAATCATACTGAGTAGTAGGATTCTTTCAACCCTAATATTCCTTAAATTTATGAAAATATTTTTGAAAACTCATATTTTGGAACATTTGCTACTAAACCTGACAATAGCCAAGAAGTATTAAAATTCTCTAAGTGATATGATAAAAATCAAGGATAGCTAGTTTCTATTTGGTTTGCATAAAATGCAATGTAATGAAAGAAGGAAGTTGTATTTAAAATATTTCCAGTGACCACAAGTTATTGTTACTGATTTGGGTGTTGAAGGGATATGAACAAGTGAAAACTGTATTTTGAAAGCTCTAAATAATACATGCTGATAAATGGCTCACTTCTTATTTTACTGAAGAAATGGACAATGGACTTGGAGTTCATTGGCCAACATGACGTGAATAGCTGTGTCAACGGTATTGGAACCACATTGCTTGAGTCTGATAGCAGTGTTTCTTTAATATGATCCTACCACATGGAGAGGTAAATTGCAGATATTAATCTACTACATTGAAATTTTGGAGTGTCGATTCATACTGTTTTCTTTTTGCTCCTGCAGACTTTCATAGTTTTGAACAAAGGGAAAGCAATCTTCCGTTTCAATGCCACACCTGCTTTGTACATGCTCTCTCCTTTCAGTCCTCTCAGAAGAATATCTATTAAGATTTTAGTACACTCATATCCTTTTTAAAATGCTTACTTACAATGGTTTTTAAAATGCAGTTTTTGTTATTTTTTTAAAATATAGATTTTAGTCCTTTTGTACCTGAAAAGACTCTGGTTTATCAATCTTAATATAATTTGGTGTAGATCTGTGAGTAGATTGGGAGAATGGCAATTTTAGTATTTTAGGAAAAATTGCTTTTGTCTATTACTCCCTTGTTCAAAGAGATTTTTTTTGTCTATAGACGTGCTTAGAATTTTTTTCTAAGGAAAAATTGTTAGCATTTCAACAAATGTCTTTATCAAATATTCAAAGTTCCTACCGTGGTCTTTTATCATATTCCTTGATTCTAAGCTACCGCATTCAGCATGCTTATCATGTGCACTATTCTGACGAATTGCATATTTATGACCATGAGTAACCCTCCAGATTGGACCAAGAATGTAGAGTAAGTGGGTTTAAGTACATTTTAATATAGTCTTAGTATGATCATTTTTATCCTTTCCTTTTTATACCAGGAAGTTATTGCATCTATAAAAATTGTGGTGTTTATCTTCCCATGTTACATAGTTGCTTTTCTTTCAATAATTTTTTTCTCCACTACAATATTAACCTGCTAATATTAGAATAGAATAATACATGCTACAGTCTTTTCTAGAAAAAAAACCTTATCAGATACCCTGCTTTGTTCTTAGACATATCTCATATCTCTTGTCCTTGGGTATATTTCTGATAGGAACAATACAGGAATTTTCTAGGCAGATCTAATACCTGTGTTCTTAGTAATTTTTAAATACCTCTACTTTCTGAGAGTGTTTCTGATATGTACATTTTAAGATTTTCTGGAAAGACCTTTACTGTAGTTTATTCTAATAGTTAGAATGGGTCCATAAACCAACAGCCATACTCCAATAGATGCCTTCCTTTGGTTGATCAGAAAAAATTGATTATAAAGATTCACATGGTATTGTATTCTTTTCACACTTAATATCCCAATGGATTCTTGTGCCTAGGTACACTTTTACTGGAATATATACTTTTGAATCACTTGTAAAAATCCTTGCAAGAGGCTTCTGTGTAGGAGAATTCACTTTCCTTCGTGACCCTTGGAACTGGCTTGATTTTGTTGTCATTGTTTTTGCGTAAGTACTTTCAGTTTTTTGAAATGCCAAACTCATGAAAGTCTCAGACAGCACAGTATTCCAGTAAGAACAGACTTTTGGGGTTTGACTTTTCCTGCATATAATGGTTGCATTTAAAGGATACTGTATGAAATTTAGTCATCAAAAAAATATTAATATTTTTTCAGATAGAGCATTTTCTACTCAAAAGTGTGTGACATCATTAAGATAGATGATCTTCCTCCATGCTCAGTACTTGGATAGATAATGTATGTGGTGCCAGTTAGGGTCACACTTTTTCCAAGTTCTTATTTAAAATCTTGTAAAACCTATAAGAAAAACAGAAAAAACTCAGACATTTATTATAAGTATGGTGCTCTTTTTTTTTATTAACCTATATTATTCAAAAGCTAATAAGTATATTTTAATATAGAAATAAATCTTTTTATAAGGGCTGTCACTGCATACTAAACCTAACATTAATGCATTGTGTATGCATTACATAGGCATCCACAGTTTATCTTCAAGGGAAAAGTATCACATTAAGATATAATTTTAATTTATTGCATATTGCTGCTCTTTTCCTAGATATATTTGTCAGAAACATTTCTTTATCTTTTAAATCTCAAACCTAGATACAGTATTTTCCGTCTGTCATTTTGAATTGTAAAAGTAATACATGTTCATTGGAGGAATTTAGACAATACAGAAGGGTCTTGAATTTCTAGTCTTCAATTCCCGCACACCTGTCCCACCTCTTTGTCCTTCAGGCTGGCTCTTTTTGTGGTCATATAAGACTGCTGTAGTGCCACCCACCACCTGCTAAGACAAGACTGTGTCAAAGAAGGCTGCATCTTCTCAGGGGTCTCCTTTTTAAAATTTATGTGCCATAAACTTTACCACTTTTAAAGTATAAAATTCAGTGTTTTGTAGTATGTTCACAAAGTTGTGCAACCATCATCACTCTTTAATTCCAGAATATTTTCGTCACCCCAGAAGGCAGTCACTTCCATTCCCTTCTCCCCCCCAGTCCCTGGAAACCACTCAACTGTGTTCTGTCTCTATGGATTTGCCTATTCTAGACATTTCACATGAATGGAATCATACAATATGTGGCCTTTTTGTGTCTGGCTTCTTTTAATTAGCATACAGTTGTCTAGGTTTGCTGCTGATATTTTATAGAATATTAAATATCTATATTACCATAATATTGAAGTTTAGTAATTGAAGCATTTAATTGTTTATTTAGGCATTTATGTGTATGAAACCATTTTAATAATACGTTTGTATTTTGCTCACATCAAATGACTCAAATCAAATCAAATTAAATTAGTAATGATAGAAGCAAAAGACTTGCAGAACTGTAAATTTAAATACGAAGTTCCAAACGTAGGAAACACCTTGACTAAAGGCACAGGTAAGTATCATAGACTCTATCTAAATTCTGAATAACTCTGATTTAATTCTACAGGTATTTAACAGAATTTGTAAATCTAGGCAATGTTTCAGCTCTTCGAACTTTCAGAGTGTTGAGAGCTTTGAAAACTATTTCTGTAATCCCAGGTAAGAAGTAATTGGTGTGAAGCATTAGGCCACTCATAACTCCAACTATTTGGGAGTTGTTCTTTGTTTGTGTGTGTGTTGTTACCGTGTTTGTGTATAAACTCCCCTATTACAGATATGTGACAGAGTTTGTGGACCTGGGCAATGTCTCAGCGTTGAGAACATTCAGAGTTCTCCGAGCTTTGAAAACAATTTCAGTCATTCCAGGTGAGAGTGGGGTTAAACACCGGGGCTGACTTTGATCTTTTGAAGGAAAAACAAGAAAAACTTTCTCTTATACAATTTTCATTAAATTTGATCTCTTATGTTTTTCACAATCGTTATTAAAAGTCAGCCTTTGAGTTTAATCAGTTGCATGAGTCTTAGGCAATGAAGATGGCCATTTGGTTCACATCTCAACTTGAAATTTTCCCTCCTGTCTAACAGTTCATTTTCCATTTTGCTTATCCAGGAATGAAAATTTCAATTTGTTTTATTGCTTTTCACATGGTTAAGAAAAGAGATATAAAATATGAGCATGGGGAGGATTGCATGACATAATGTTTTTTCCTTTCCTCAACAAACCATTTCTTAACTGAAAATTAGTAAGTTGTCACTGTGTGCTGCAATTCAGCCTGTTTTCTGTTATGGTGTCGTTATAAAGAGATGTTTTGTCTGACAAACATTCACTGAATTGATACTTTTTTTTTTTAAAGACACTTTTTAAAAATTATTTTTTCAAGTGAGTGTGCATATGGTTTGAGCAACCAAATTATTCATTTTGACAGTTTGCTTATTCTCCGGAAATATTTTAAAGTTTTTAATCACTTGCTGTAATATACAGAAACAAAATATATAAAACAACAAGTCCACCCTTTTGAGCTGGTAGACTTTTTTCCAACTAGGTTATTTAAGATCATTGGTTTGATAAAATGCATGCATTTCTAGGAAAGCTTGTGTTTTGTTTTCGTTTCTCATTCAGAGGCTTTATTTCATTTTGAACACCTATTTCTCCTCCCCGTATTCAGGCCTGAAGACCATCGTAGGGGCCCTGATCCAGTCTGTGAAGAAGCTTTCTGACGTCATGATCCTGACTGTATTCTGTCTGAGCGTGTTTGCACTGATTGGACTGCAGCTCTTTATGGGCAACCTGAAGCAAAAATGTGTGCGGACTCCACTTGAAAATAATGAAACAATAGAAAGTATATTGAATACTCTGGATGAAGAAGACTATGGAAGTAAGAATGCCCTTGTAGTTATTAATAGGTTGAAATAAGGCTAAGAGCATTGTTCTCTTCTGGCAATGAAATGTTGCTTTCATTTTAATTATTTCAAAAACACTCAAATATAGAGAAAGTTGCTATAATGTGAATTTGGATCATGTTATATTTTCATAAATTTCCCTGGATCTAAGCTTTTTAGTAGTTCTGGTATTAAGAACATGGGATAGTTCCATAATTCTCAATTTCTGTAAGATAAAAAAGAATAAGTTTGCTCTAGAAAAATAAATTTAGCTATGAATTAATGATATTGACCATTAAATTTCATAAGTTATATATTTATATACTATAGTTTTATTGAGTAATTTATACTTATGTTTATTTTATAGTATAATTTATTATATAGTAATATAATTATATTTTTACCCTTATATTTTTCTTATGACTATAACATTGTACAGTCATGTTAATCATGTTATAATGATAATATTATCACATACTAAAATGTTTGTCTCAATAGTATTTCTAAAGATTTGTATAAGCAGAACAGTTTATTCAGCTTTATCAGCACTATCGTCATACTATAACCAATGATGAGTTTTACAGCTCTTTCTAATGGCTTCCCTCGATCTAGCTAATGACCATCAAAGTTTAATTCATCAGAACTAGTTCTGTAGATACCATTTAAGATGATCTGTACACACAGTCTCAGAAGTCTACTTAATTCACAAGTGTATTTTAGAGTATCTTACAGAAAGCATAAATGGCATGTTTTCTAAATAGTTATCCCCTAACACAGTTTCTCTCACCAGAGCTGGTGAGTTTGGGTGAGAATGAAATCTAGCAATATTGTAATTTCTGTCTAACACTTGCAGTGTGTCTGTAAGATGTTGCCCACGTGAACCCATAAACCTTAATAATTAGATCCAGAGGTAAGGTGGACATGCAAGTGCCTTTGATAGAAGGAGTTCAGGGAGTAAAGGTCAGGTGTTAATTCTCCTTAAATAATAAAGAGTCGTATACATCATTTTTTTTTTTTACTTTACTCAATGTGTTTTTTCCTACTCACTGAGTAATATAAAGGCAAATAAAACCTAGATAATATAGTAAAAGACTGTAAATAAAGAAAACTGAAAAAAAGGAAGCCCTAAAACAAGAAAACTGAAGGTTTTCAAAGTAAAATTTTTAATGTATATATTTTTTACTACCAGCATTTGATGAGGAATGTAGCATATTTTCCTTTCCTTTATTTTTTCAGCTTCTGATTTTTATTAATATGACCTTAAATTTTATTCCTAGTTTCCAAAGGATTTTATTTCTTAATTTATATACCATGCAAGTTACAGAGCTTACAGGTAATTGCTGACATTTGTACTCTGTTTTATGAATCAGTTTACAGCACTTACTTAAACTTGACTTTTTTAAAACTAGGATCATTACCAGTCCTTTTATTCTGAATCTTGGTCTCATTCCTGAGTTCATGCTTTGAGTGATTTTTTTTTAACCTTCTGGAATTGCTTCAAGCAATTTTTTTCAAAAGGAGTAGAAAAAGCTCTTGGATTTTGCAGTGTATCTTCATATTGCATTTACACATGAGTGAATGACAACTTAGCTAACAATGAAATTTTATACCACAATCTTCTCCCTCAACTCTATACATTATTCTTGATTTTCTTCTGAAATATAGTTTCACAGCAGAGATGATTGTGTTAAGTCTGAGTTTGGTTTCCACCTGTTTCCTGTGTCATAGAAGCCCAGTCTCACTGCAATATTTATTCAAGTATTCATTTATCATATGGTTTATTGAGTGCTTCCCTGAGCTAAGCATTGTACAAGTTTCTGGACCTGTAGCAGTGAGTATGATAACCTCAGCCCCTGCATCCACAGAACTTATCTTCTAGGGAGAATGAAAGAGTAAAAGGAGGGGAACAGACAAATAAAAAATATTGCAAGTTATAACAAATGCTATGTGAAGAAAATAAGTCTCAGGGGCTGAGATACCAACTAAATGAGAAGCCCTCTCTGAGGAGGTGGCATTTAAGCAGAGATCTAAAGGATAATAAGAAGCCATAAAATAGTGTAAGTGTAAATGGGGGCTGTTCCTTGAATTAGAAGGAAGAGCTTGTGGAAAAGCCCTGAGACAAGAAAGATTATCATGTGTTTAAGGAATGGGAAAAATAGCAGTGTGGTTAGACTTTAGCAAAGGAGAGGCAGAATGGCAACTGAGAAAGTTAGAGAAAAAGGCAGAGGTCATATCATGAAGAATGTCTTAGCCCATGGAAAGGAGTTTGGATTTTATTTTAAATGCAGTGGTTTTAATCACTTTACCATATGGGGAGCTGATTGGGTAAGAGTAGATGGTAGATTAGAATAAGGAAGACCAGTTAGGATGATGTTTCTATCATTCCAAACAAGACAAGTGGTTTCATCTAGAGTGGCGGCAGAAAGTGAAAAATGTGAGTTCAAAATGACACCTATAGAACCCGCTGATGAATTAGAGAGGAGAGAAGGACTTGGGGATCTCGTCTACGTTTCTGGCACAGTAACTGGATAGGTGGCAATGGGAAGTGAGGGAAGAGTGGGCAGGTTTGTAGGAGAAAGTCACAATTAACCGGTTAAAACTGAGATGTCATTGGGATATCCAAGTGGAGATAGAAAGTAGACAATTGGAGATTTAAGCATAGAGATCAGAGAGAGTGCCTAGTTTAGAGATATTCACTTCGAAGTAATCAGCAAAGGGAAAAGATATGTACACACATACACACATCCTTCTGAAAACCCTGATGTTTATAAGTAGGTAGAGAATGGGAAACCTGGTGTTTAAAGCAAATTTGGTGTTTAGAAGATGTTTATCTCCACAACCCTAATGTCTAGAAGGCAGGTAGAGAGGAGGACCCCAAAAAAGATGCAGAGAAAGAGTGGCCAGTAAAGCAAGAAGCAAAGATATAAGTAGGAAAACCAAGAGAAAAAAGTATGTTGAGAAAAAGGGAGTGCTTGTGTTGAATGACGCTGCAAGATCAAGGATTAAGATCAAGATCAAGGATGATGAGGATAGAGAAATGTATATTAGCTTAAACAACATGGAAGTCATTAGAGACTTTCATGAGCAAATTTTCGTAGAGCAGTAGGACACAAGTTTGGATGAAGGTGGTGACGGGTGAATATGATGTCAGAAAGAAGAGAAGACAGTATGTGTAGACAATTCTTCCAAGAAATTTGGCTGTAAGGGAATCAGAATAAGAGGGGCAATGGCCGGCATTTTTTAAAAGATGGATTTTGATAGGGATGTTTTTCTAGTGCTAGAAATGAATGAGTGGTAAAATATGGATTAATAATTCAGGAGAGTGGGGGAGAGCAAGTCCTTGAGAAAGTGAGAGAGCGAAGGGGAGAGACATCTCCACCATAGAAGCAGGAGGAAAGATGGAAGAGCAAGCTCCAGCGTAATCAGAGGAGGATTAAGTCAAGCCCAGTAGCTTTTATTTCCACAGAAAAATGTGAGATGGGATCATTGGCTGGGAGTGCAAAAGAGGAATTCTTCTCTTGGTATTACATTTTCCCTTTACATGTTAACCTTAAATTCTCTTGAGGCTAATTATCCTAATAATTTACTGTTTATTTGTTTGGGAATTATTTTCAAGTGTTCTGCAAGACCAGAGTGAGCTACTCCCATTGCTACACCTTTCACCATTTGTGTATTGAATTGACTATTTCAGTCCTGCAACATGCCCATACAGGCAGCTCTAGAGCCCCCTTTTATAAAGCAGCTCCTCAGTGATTGGTAAATGTGAACTGGTATATCTTTAAAGGATAACTCTAAAGTAATCCTTCCACAATAAAAATATCTCAGAGGTTTATGTGTAAAACGTTGCATGATAACCTCCTCCATCCTCATTCTACCATGCCTACCCTCCCTAAGGCACAGGATTTTTTGCAAAAATGAACACTGAGAGTTTTCACCCCAAACTAAGAGGGCTTATTGGTTTATTTGTGTCTTTTAATATTTGTATCTTCTACATAAGCCCAAACGATGGCATATAAGTCAGTTAGTCTTATCTGAAGTTGTTTAATAAGAGCTGCTGCTCTTTTAGCATCGATGTAGAAACTGTGGGTCACTGTGTTAAGTGTTTTACATGCAATAGCCTATTAGTACTAATTCAACAGCTCTACAAAGTAGGTGTTCTTATCCACATTTTACAGATGCAGAAGCTAAATCTTAAAGTGATAAAATAATTCACCTACATAGGAAGGGGTAGAAACAATATTCAAATCCAAGTACATCTGACTTCAAAGTCTTCGTTCTGCTGTTACTCCAGAGCCTCCTAGAAATTACATCTTTATTTATTTTGACTTGAGACAGAGAGGAAGTTGGGCCCTTATTAAAAAAAATTATTTTTGTCCTTTATACCTTTACTGTATATGTTTGGATCAGCCCCCTGTATTAGAATAAGTCATTATAGTAAATAAAGGAAGAGTTATGAGTTCCTTTGCACCTGAAAATGGGCACAAAGGGTACCATGAAAGGGGAAAATGTACATTTATTTCAGTTCTGTATCCTCAACATCCAGAACTTAGTAAGTCCTAAATAGATGTTGATTGGTGAGTAAACAATGAGAGAATTTCCGAAAATAAATTTCCTTCACTTATAGTGTTGCCTTGCCAACTGTACCCCTTCTGGAATACTTGGGGCTGAGCTGGGGGCTCTTTTCCTTCTCTTTCCCTCTCTTCCCTCCCCTTCCCCAGCTCCACTTTCTCTCTGGGTTAACTCATCAGGTCCCATGGCCTGACGATGACACCCATCTTTGTATCTCCATAGTTGATACCTTCACTGACCTCAAGACTCATATCAATCCAGTCACTTACTTGACAAATATAATTTAATACCTAATAATCATCTTACGTGAAGCACAGCTAAAACGGAGCTCCTAGTCGTCCTTCAGGCCATTCCTTGCCCCACTCTTCCTTATCCCAGTAACTGGTACCACTCTTGACCAGTTGATACATCCTTGTGTCTGCTCTCTTCCACACACCCCACATGCACTCCGTCAACACATCCCGTCCACTTGATTCTATCCCCTTCTCTCCGTATCCACGGCTACTCTCTGAATCGTAGCCATGTCACCTGTCACTGTAGTCACTTAGCTTGTATACCTGCTTCCACACTTGCCCTCCTATAGTCCATAGTCCACAAAGCAGCCACAGCAACATTCAAAAATGTTAATTATTGTCTCACATCTCTACTTCCTACTTCTATTACTTCCTATCATACTTACAATACAAACTCCTTTCCATGGCATGCAAAGCCTTGTTACGTGGCCCCGGCATACCTCTGACACCACAATCCTCCCCACTCACTGCACTATAACTGGGCTGGCCATTTTGCTTTTTTGTTTCCATATACCAACTTCATTTCTACCTTGGGGTTTTGCTCTTTGCTCTTCACTCTGTCAAGATGTCTCACGAGGGTCCTCGAATGGCTGGCTTCTCTGTAGCATTTAGGTTCCAGCTCGAATGTCATCTCTTTAGAAAAGACTTCCCTGACCACATTTCGTCACATTGTCTTATTTTCTTTAGGGCATTTATCCCTATGTGAAAATACCTTGTATATTTACTTATTTACTTGTTAAGTGTCTTTCTCCATCCCCAACCTCCACCCTTACCTAAACATAAAGAAAGCTTCATAAAATTGATGATCTTATTTATCATGTTGGTCATCATATTCACTGCCTGGCCCATAAGAGGTTATCAACAAATATTTGAAGGAAAAAATATAAGAATACAATAAATATATGAATGCCTATTGCCTGGCACTGGGCCTGAATATGTTTGTAAATATATCTATATTAATTAACTGACCTGCTGTGTCACTCTTAAAGCTTACACTCCATAATGTTATATTGTTCAATTTCTTCCTAAACAGAATATTTTTATTACCTGGAGGGATCCAAAGATGCTCTCCTTTGTGGTTTCAGCACCGATTCAGGGTATGTAATATTTGTTTTCAGTTTAGTCTAAAGGCTGGGGGAAAAAAGAAAAATCAAACTCAATCAGTTTGCTAATAAGAACCTTTGATCCTATATTATTTTCATATATTTCATGGCAGTTTTTGACTCATTTTGTCCCACAGTGAGTCCAAAGTTTAAAACTTTCATGGTTAATGCATACCATGCATTTGAAAGCAATACTTTGAGATAGTGCTTGAATTAAAAGAAGATACAAATCATATACATCCTAAGAAAGTAGAAAAAAATTACTTCCAAAAAACCCCACCAAAAGTTGGATGGATAGTTTCCAGCCTTTCTTCTTTCTGGGAAGAAGAGTGACAAAAATCAACTTTTCTTTCCATCCCCAAATTATACTCATTCTCCCATCAAGTATGGTTCATAGGTGACAGAATGCAGTGACAGTTTGGCCACTCTAAACAAAAGGATCCCATGGACTGGGGTAAAGATATTTTAAGAATGTCGTATTTATGTAAGTACCCATTTTGTTCTTTCTCCCACACACTGACTCTATTTCTGCTGCAGGGCCTTTGTTCTTGCACTGCCCCCTGCCCAGGAGGAGGCTCTGGGTACACTGGGAACATAAAAACAAACAAGATAAGGTTGCTGCTCCTAAAGACACTTCAGAACACTGTGTTTATTTGACATCATAGATACCAATCCACTAATTTTAAAAAGAAAAAAGGTCTTAAACTAGAAATCTCTATGCATTTACACAATTGTTATCTATTGACTGTTCTTGATTCTAATTCACCCCAAGAATAATTTGGGGAGACAGTTTTATTAGAGGCCTATATATCAATCTTTATGGGTACAAGAACGACTATATGACATCTGGTGAAAGTTTCCAAGTCTTAATGATTGATGTTGATGATGATACTAATAGAAGCTACCATTTATTAAATGCTTTCTATGTGCAGGAACTAGGCGAGGTAATTTGCATACATTATCTTCTTTAAACTTAATAACAGTCTTAACCTTTGGAGGTAGGTATTATTATCTTGTCTCACAGAAAGAAGGAACTGGGCCTTGGAGAATTTAAGTAATTTGACAAAGTCAACAACTAGTAAAAAGTAAGGATGGGATTCAAACCCAGTTCTTGCTGACTCCAAATAATGTGTTCTTAATCATTATTCAATATTGTCCCCCGGAAAGGAAACCTTGAGTTTCCGACTTCTCTGTAGTACCCTTTAGCTTGCATCCTGAAGGTACTCTGACTTGTGATATCCTTTTTCACATGTAGTCAGTGTCCAGAAGGGTACACCTGTGTGAAGGTTGGCAGGAACCCTGATTATGGCTACACGAGCTTCGATACTTTCAGCTGGGCCTTCTTAGCCTTGTTTCGGCTAATGACCCAGGATTACTGGGAAAACCTTTACCAACAGGTGAGTGCCAAGAGAAACATTCATTGCATTCATTGCACAAAAATCTGATGTATGTTCCTTACCAGCTTTATATATGAGATGTTTTATTCAATTTCGAATGGAGAAAACTATTGTCTTAGTACTAAAATTAGACATGTTCTATTTCTAGCACTATTAGAATGGATAGTTCTTAAATCATAAATTATTTTCTTATTCTTCTGGGCTTTTTGATCTCTAGATCTCTTTCCCCCTTTCTGAATATAGCATCCCACAGGGTCCTAGGTAAATAGCAAGAAATATACTGTAATGTTCTCTCACAGCACTCCTACACACACTGTGCTTTCCACACTTGCCTCCCTGCCTGCAGTGCCCTAAACACCAGGCTCTCCTGTGCTCACTGTTCTTTATTTTGTGCACTCCCATGTACAGTTGTTCTGGACTGAATAGTATCTCCCCCAAATTCATATGTTGAAGTCCTAACTCCCAGTACCTTAGAATGACTATATTTAGAGTTAGGGCCTTTAAAGAGGTAACTAAGTTAAAATGAGGCCATTAGGGTGGGTCCTAAACCTATCTGATGTCCTTATAAGAAGGAAACATTAGGACATGAGTAGAGATACACACACACACAGAGAAAATACCTTGTGAGGACTCAGTGAGAAGGTAGCCATCCGCAAGCCAAGGGGAGAGACCACAGGAGAAACCAAACCTGCCAATACTTTGATCTTGGATTTCAATCCTCTAGGACTGAGAAAATAAATTTCTGTTGTTTAAGTTACCCAATTTATAGCATTTTGTTATGGCAGCCTGAGCAAACTAATATGAGAATGGAAGACTCAATTCATGTCTCTGAGATTTTCTCTCTCAACTCAGTTGTTCCTTCTTCTACACCTCCATGCCCTTTGACTGTTCTTCAGTTTATAGCATCCATCTCTTGTACTGGAATTCTTCATTCATGTGAACATCTCTCTAACTTACATGTGATCCTCTTGGGATTGTGGCTCTATCTTTTCACCTATATGTTATCAGTACCCAACCCCAAGAGGAAGGAGACCAAAAATGATTATTCTATATTATAAAAAATAATGAATCCCTTCTCAAATTGCTACAGATTCTTCTTTTGGCCTGTTTTATGTCTATTTAATTTCTGAGAATATTATAAATGAATGTAGAAATTATATAAAAATCTTACTTCACAGGAAAAAAAAGAAATACAAATGACTTTTTAAGTATGCAAAAAGATACTCACCTTTACTGCAAATTAAAACGGGAGTGACATGTAACTTTCACTTGTCGGAATGACCAAAATCAAAAAGTTGATCAAAGGAAAGATACTGTCTGACTAGATGTGGGGAGGTAGACTTTCTCACACATTTCTGGGAACCACTGGAGAAGATATCATGGCAATTTCTATGAAAATTAAAATGAATATACCTGTTGACCTAAGAATTCCACTACAAAGAATTTATCCAAAAGAAGAAATCAGTAACAACAGTAACTGATAGAAAAGGCAATTGAGTTACCATGCATCAGAGATAGAATAAAGAGACTTATTTTTCATTTAATATCTGTTTGTACCATTTGAATTTTTTACCATGTATCACAGTTAGAAATTTTTAATAAATGTTAATTAAAGATACATAAAAGATGGATGCATAAATTCATATATTAAGGCTATCTACCTTGTGTTAACATAATCATTAATACTTCTTAAAGATATAATTTTATCAGTAAATGATACTATGGAAATTATCTAGTCCTATAATTTGAAAATGAGTAAAGCAGCTAGTTTTTGAGTAATTTTCAGATTAGGGGAGAAAAAATCCAGGGTTATTGTTATGCTTACTAATAGTCAAGAATCATACTTAATTTCGGTACAAGCTTAATTAATTGCTATATCTTTTGTACTGAAAAAGTGTGTATTTTAATACTGATTGTTTTCAGTGAAGATACAATTTTATTCCTTTATATTTTTGATAACATGAGAGTATACAGAACTGTACGATTTACATACCTAATATGCCATTCAAGTTGAAATGATTTACCAAAAAAACCCTTTGTGTTATTAAAATAATAATTACCATTTTTCCCTAGACACTGCGTGCTGCTGGGAAAACCTACATGATCTTCTTTGTTGTGGTGATTTTCCTGGGATCCTTTTATCTAATAAACTTGATCCTGGCTGTGGTTGCCATGGCCTATGAAGAACAGAACCAGGCAAACATCGAAGAAGCTAGGCAGAAAGAGTTAGAATTTCAACAGATGTTAGATCGACTTAAAAAAGAGCAAGAGGAAGCTGAGGTATTGTTATTTGATTTAAAATTCTTCCTAGAAGTAGAAAAGCAGCGGAAACAGCAGAAGCCCTGTGGCCTATGCTCAGCCTTCCCCGGGAGATTTTCCTTCCTGGTTTCCTTTCATTTTTATAAATGAAAACTGAATTTTCATTCTGGTGTGGTCAAAGGAAGCAATTCTGGATTGAGTTAGAACTGACATCTGCCACATTCCACCTTCCCACATAATCAGCTCACTCCAGCACGGAGAATGTTCTAAACTCTTCCTCCTAAACCTGTTACTCACAATTCCTCTGTGTGTATGGCATTATGCAAAGTCCCAGAATGTATATGATGTATTTCCCCAGAGTAACAATTGTACACAAATGTTTAGGGAAAATTATTTGATGTTAAAGTTAGATACTCTGTGGGGTAGAAAGCAAAATGTTCATCAGTTTTGGTTAGTGTTGCAAGGATTTTAAGATAACATGTGAGATGTTAAGGAAATCATACTTACGATTGTAGCCACTTTAGGTTAAGTCACAAATTCTTGAGGATTTCTTCTTACTCCTCCCTCCAAAGGGGTACTTCAGTGGAAAAGTTTGAGGAGGCTTGTACTAAGAGAACCAAAATTTCAAATATTCCACACGTGTTTGATGATTTGACCTAGCAAATCTCTTCAAGCAATCTAACCTATTTGCGGGAGGGTAGTAATCTGTGATGCAAAGAAACTTTGAAGCAGAAAGATGTTCAAGACAGTATTTAAATAATATTAAAAATCAGAAAGCATTTAAATTTCCAAAAATTAGAAAATGGTTAAGAGGACTATGATATGTTTGTGTCGTGGTGTATTATTCGGCCATAAAATGATGTGTTTTAAGAATATTATGGCAGGAAAAGGTGTTAATATAACAATATATTAAGTTGTAGAATACAAAATAGAATATAGGATACAAACAATTTAAAAATTATATATATAAAGAATGGAAGAAATGTTAACACCAATTATTGCTAGGATGTAGGTTTCTGACTGATTTTTGTTTTTTATTCACAATATCTTTATTTTCTAAATTTTTACAAGGATTGTTTTATTTTAATAATAAAAATTTAATTTTTATAAAAGGGGTAGCACTAGGCTATCCCAGGAATTTCCTAGAGAACCCCTAAAAGGCTCTTTCATTTTCTTGAGATATTACTCTGTAATAATTTATTTTATTTGCAAATAATTCATTCTTCATTAAAGTATAGCTGTACCTGAATTTATTGATAATATTGAGTTAATTACCCGAACATGATATACAAATGAATTATCACATGGTTTATGTGTTTTATGACCCAGAGTTACCTAAAATTAAAACTTTTACATGGTTTATGTGTTTTATGACCCAGGATTACCTAAAATTAAAACTTTTACATATACAGTTTAAAATTCCACATATACTACTTAAATTGATTTACTATATAGTAATAGTGTGTAATAGTTTAATTCCAAGGCACAGTATGGCTTTATTACAATGCAGGAGAAGCAATAAACATATATTTTCTAAGCTCTCTATTCAGAGTGCAAAGAAAACGACATTACTTCCCTTACAAGGGACGTGATTACATGAACAGTGTAATTGAATTTGTAGTAAACAGGTGCCCCATAATAGGGTTTCCCGGACTTTGGAAATGATTCACTGTGTGTGTGACCTCTTGGTGCAACAGGCAATAGCAATGGCAGCAGCTGAATATACAAGCATTGAGAGAAGCCGGATAATGGGCCTGTCCGAGAGTTCTTCCGAAACATCCAAACTGAGCTCTAAAAGTGCTAAAGAAAGAAGAAACAGAAGAAAGAAAAAGAATCAAAGGAAACTCTCCATTGGGGAAGAAAAGGGAGATGATGAGAAATCGTCCAAATCTGAATCCGAGGAGAGCATCAGGAGAAAAAGTTTCCACCTTGGTGTTGAAGGTCATAGGCGAGCACGTGAAAAGAGATTGTCTACCCCTAACCAGGTACCACTGACACCGTCACATGCATATCACCAGAGGTGGCATCATAGAGCAAAGTGTTCTATCTGAGGGAAGGGACCTCAGGAGAGGAGTGAGTTGTTGTTGTAGCCACTGACTACAGAACAAGACCCACAGCTTGTCAATGCCATGGACTGGCTTCACCTCAGTCCTACCTTTCTCAACCTTCGTGTACCCTCAGTCCCCCATGATTGTTTACTCTCACCTACATACCCTACATTTTCATTTCTTTATTACTTGTTACACATGGTCTCCTCTAAGTGGGATGATTTTCTTCCTTGTTTGCCTCCTGGCATAGGACCACCCATTCTTTACCCATTAGCTTAGGTGCCACCCATCCACAAAGATTCCTCTGTCCTCTCCACTCTTCCCAATCTGCTCTTCAGTTACCCATGCAGAATTCCTATCCTTTTTATCTACATCATCATTTAAAATTTCTATCTTCTACTACTTAAGTCTGTAAGACCCTTCCAGATACATACAATTATAAAAGTCCCTGCCTTCAAAGATTTCATAATCTGGTTGGGGAGACAGAACTTGAATACATGTGATATCAATAAAAAGAAATATGACAAGAGCAGTCCAAGCTAGTTTTAAGGTAATGACCCTGTCATACCCATTTTCCATTATTCACTATGCCTACCACCTTGTCCTGTATATAGCAAGCACTAATGTTTATTCAATTAGATACTTCCAAAGAATATGCAGTTTGGTCTATATACATGGTTTATCTTGGACATGAGTCATATAAATGGGACTTTTTTCCCCTCTTTTGTACTGGGCAGCTTCTTTTCCAAGTTCTAATATTTTATGACTTTTTAAACCCACTAGTATTAAAAGGTCTTTTTAAAAAATATTTATTTATTTATTTGGTTGTGCTGGGTCTTAGTTGCGGCTCGCCGGCTCTGTAGTTGTGGCATGTGAACTCTTAGTTGTGGCATGCATGTGGGATCTAGTTCCCTGACCAGGGATCGAACCCATGTCCCCTGCATTGAAAGGAGGATTCTTAACCACGGAACCACCAGGGAAGTCCCAAAAGGTCTTTCTTAACACACCTTAACCAAGCCCTCAACATGCAGGGTAGAGTTGCAAGCAATGGAACGCAAAGATACATACAGCATGGTCTTGGGCCTCAAGAAAGTTTCAATACTTATGGAATGTATAGGTTGATATATGAAAAGCTCAGTAACGGGCATCAATACCAAATTCTTTCTTTAAGTGATATGTTCTTAATAGCAACATGAATGGTACAGAATGAATGGAGAGATCACTCTAGGCCAGAACTGTAGAGAGCAGTACAGCAACAAATAATGTACCTGGTCCTGAAAGGATGAACTTTTCCAGTCTCTTCATTCCTTATTTGGAAGAATTTGTCTTTTTGCTGAATTTCTTTGTTTTTAAATATGTTTCATTTAAACCTGTACAGAGCCACCTGCCCTCAGGCCAGTGGTCTCAGTGGAAGTTATGGGAAATGAACTTCTGTTTTGGGTGCTTCAGCAGATACGTGTCATCTCTTATTTTTTCTGCAGTCACCACTCAGCATTCATGGCTCCTTGTTTTCTGCAAGGCGAAGCAGCAGAACAAGTCTTTTTAGTTTCAAAGGTCGAGGAAAAGATATTGGATCTGAGACTGAATTTGCTGACGATGAGCATAGCATCTTCGGAGACAATGAGAGCAGAAGGGGCTCACTGTTCGTGCCCCACAGACCTTGGGAGCGGCGCAGCAGTAATATCAGCCAAGCCAGTAGGTCCCCCCCAGTGCTGCCGGTGAACAGGAAGATGCACAGCGCCGTGGACTGCAATGGTGTGGTCTCCTTGGTGGATGGACCCTCAGCCCTCATGCTCCCCAATGGACAGCTTCTGCCAGAGGTGATAATAGATAAGGCAACTTCTGATGACAGTGTAAGGACGTTTTAAATAGCTCAGGCATGGCTCGGCCCTTACTCTTGCATCCATCAGTTTCTCTGCTGGAGGGTTCTTCTCTCTGGTCCTGTGAATGCCTCTGCATCTTGCAATACTTTTTATGTTAGAAACACACCTTTAACTGATTAACATACTCTTCATACTATTGTTGTAGGTATCTAATTCCAAGATATTTAAAACCCCATTTTTGAAAAAAGGTACTTATCTACTGTTACTGTACTTGATTATGAATCATCCCCTTAGAAAACAATTTATAAAAAATCTATATATCAGCACAAAATGCATTGATAATGCTGATCTTATTAGTTGATAATAGGTCCCATGTCTCTAAGGAAATTTGGATTATTTGTCACCTACTGCTATTTTTTTCAAGTCACTACTTAATATATATACCTTATTGCAAGGATCTTATTTGAGTTGTTAATAATTAATAATAGTAATAATAATAGCAGACACATTAGTATTTACAACAGCCCTATGAGATGATATATTATTATTCCTGTTTTACAAATGGGGAAACTGAGGCACAGGGAAATAAAGCAGTTTGTGCAAGGTCACTCAGCTAATAAATGGTAGTCCTAAAGTTCAAACAGAGACCCTCTATTTCAAAGCTTGGGCTTTTAACCACCATACTTTCTCTCCAATGTGTGGTAGGCTTCTTGGAAATAATTTAGAATAACTGTGCTTTTTCCCATACATAAGTGAAACTTACTGTTTTCATTCAAAAACAACAAAACTCTCTTATCTGGAATCTATGAATAAAAACATAATATCCAAAACACATACAGAAATGCAAACATATATATATAAAGACAAAAACAAAACACCTTTCCAAAACAACAATTTCAAGAGTTTAGGAGTCATTGAGTGGTTTGAGAAAAGGGTGTGATGAGGCTTGAAAGTCTTTCTGGTTTATGGAGAATCTAGGTAACCTCTTAAGGCCACTCACTATGTTACACTGCATTACTCAGTATCAGCAAGGCTTTGACTTTGAACTTGGGCTACCTATTCATAAATTCATAGTTGCAGACAATGTAGTATTTCAAGTGAGAATAAAGTTTCATCAAAGCCATGGCCACACATATATTTTCGTTTGGTTTGAAAGAATGCATGTGCTTTTAGGTCACCTGTGACCTCTATGCTTGCACGATACAGCTTCAGCCCTCTGTCAAGGTATTTTTCCTTATCAAACGAGCATGTTAAATTTCCATAGAATCAGATCTTTGTTGTGTTTTGCTTTTCAACAATGTGTATTACCTGTAAAAGATTATATAATGTGTATCAGATTTGGAGATTATTTCCTATTTTTAAATGAAATGTTTCATTTAATACTTTAGTTTTACCCACAGAAAAAATCAGTAGCACTCTAAATCCTGAAACTAAAACTACAAAACTTGAGTAATTAGTGGATACTTTAAGATTCAATAGAAATGCAAAACATAATAGTGTGGAATAATGTACAGTTTAGATGAAAAAAATTGCATGAGAAATAATATAAACTTGACACCTGAGACATGTCTACATGGAGAACAAATTATTTAATCAACACAGCTGATTGTTTGGGGGAAAAAGAAATCTCTGCTTCTGGGAAGTCAGTAAATTAGAGAGTATATCAGAGAAAACATGGTTATAGAAAGATTTCTATATAAAGCCACCTGCATTATGTGTGTGTGTCTTTGCACATAAACATACATGCATACATACACACATACATATATTTTTACCTGTTTGTCAATGTTTTAATATGTACAAATATAACTATATCTAAACAACCATACAACTTTACAACTCTAGATTTGTATATCTATATATATGTAGAATGGTATGTGTGTTTGTGTGTATACACATGTACATACATACTACACACAACTAGATAGATGATAAATGTAGACTTGTATAAGTTGTTTGTGTGTATATATATGTGTGTGAGCATGTGTGTGTGTGTGTGTGTGTATTGTTGGCCTGCACCGAACTGGCATAGTGTTTTAACTTTGAATTAGTTGCTAAGATTTAGAAATAAGACATCTTCACATAAAAATGGGTATACCTGGTAAGACTGAGCTCATATTCCTGCATAGCAGCAATCCTTTAGAGCTGGAGAGTGGTCACCTCTTTTAGATGGAGCTTATATCTCCATTTTGCTACAGTTTCCATCAGTCTTAATTGTCCTTTTCCAACTGAGTCATTTATCCTCATAGCCTCAGAGCAGTTCATGAGATCTTCCTTGGCAGTGAGAAACAGTCATTACAGTTGCCTCTGTTTTTGCTGAACCTTAACAAAGAATAATTACAGAAATTTAATTTAACCTAGAAATCCAGGTTCTACCCCTTTACGCACACGCCACTTACAACAATTGTGTAGCTGTTTACATGTAGGATTCTTACATAGTAAAACTATCTGAATAAATTGGAAATACCCTGAAAGATAGATAATGATAGTGAATTTAACAATGAAAGCAGCTCATTTTATTTTTTATTTCCTAAGTACTAATTCATTTAATATTCATAGCAAGATTGTAAGGCAAGTGCTATGATTATCCCCATTTTACCAATATGAAACGGAGTCAGAGAGGTTAAGTAACTCTCCTATGATACACAGCCTGCAAGTAGCAGAGCCATGATTCGAATCAACAATCTAGACTCTACTTTTAATTACTCACTACAACTCTGTGAGCAAGATTTTATTTTCTACCTACAATTTATTAGAATTCCATTCTTAAAACTGTAATTAATCATCTTTTTTTTTCAGGGTACAAACCATCAAATACACAAGAAAAGACGTTCCAGTTCTTACCTCCTTTCTGAGGATATGTTGAATGATCCCAATCTCAGACAAAGGGCAATGAGTAGGGCAAGCATATTAACAAACACTGTAGAAGGTACGGAATAATATTCTCTTTACAGATTTTTAACAAAATTCAGGTAAGTCCTAGTCAGCCTTAAATAGATATAACAAGTTCTTAGAAAGAATTCAAAGAATATAAAATGGTTATAAACAATGGTAAGGCTAACCAATGGACACTAAAGGAATTGTCTTTACGTGCTTAAAAAGTGGATAAAGTTATTTGTGATTAAAGACAGGCTTTGGGCGATATTCCTTTCAAAGATAGATAGCTTTATGGTACTAAATGAAGAAAGGGAGGTTAACCCAGGCCTGTGTGGTTCTCTCACTATGTATTCTTCGAAACTTTATCTAGTCTCTTGGAATTGATCATCTTTCTGAAATGTGAGAAAATAATACAAACTTCCAGGTGTTTATAAATTGCTGCCTCTGAGCACCTTCTATAAAATTGCAAAATGGTAATATGTGACATGATGTCTGTTAAGATTGTGATCCAAAGGAATTAGAGAAAGCAGTTCAGAGAATATGATGTGAATAGTAGTGGTTGGTCAAAGGGTGGCAATTTAAAAAATGTGTTGACTCCCACCTTCTCTCCCCACAATGTGCCCCAGGTCTTACCTTGTCCATGGGCTACCACCTCATCCCCCGACATACCCATGATGGGCCCAAAGTTTTCACCCACCTCCTAAATATATGATGAGAACTAAATGGGCTAATGGTGTTTAGTGCCTATTGCATGAGTCACTCTATAAATTGTTTCCAGTCTCTTGGTTCTGGGATTGTTTTCACCTGTGAACTAACAAGAGCTTTTCCTGGAGAGAGTAGAGGTGTGTTATTGTTGTAATGGGTTAAGGACACAGGGGAAAGTATGTATACTGGTATACATACATTTATCTTAAAAATATACATATCTCCATTAAGAAAACATCAATTCTCTTGTTTACTGTCATATGTTAAGTATACGTTTCTCTCAGAGATATCCATATCTGCTCTCATTCATTAATTTCACTGCCTTCTCCTTGGTTGATCTAGTAAATGAACGTGTGATATAAGATTTTTCTGTAACATGCTATGCTTTCATAGAAACAGTACTGTTAAATTTGCAAAGTCTAAACAGAAGACTTGTTTCAGTGTTAAAGTATACTGCTGATTTGTATCTGGTGAGGAATAAAAAGTATACAATAAGCAAATGATTGACTTGGTGTTCTCTGTTGTTTTTTCCTCCCAGAACTCGAGGAGTCCAGACAAAAATGTCCACCTTGGTGGTACAGATTTGCACACACATTCTTGATCTGGAATTGCTCTCCATATTGGATAAAATTCAAAAAACTTATCTATTTTATTGTAATGGATCCTTTTGTAGATCTTGCTATTACCATTTGCATAGTTTTAAACACACTGTTCATGGCTATGGAACATCACCCAATGACTGATGAATTCAAAAACGTGCTCACTGTGGGAAATTTGGTAAGTCTCTTAATGTGGGTTATGTTCCCAGAGCTGCTCTTTTTGTTTGTCATGATTGTCGTTTCTTTTTTTGAAGTCAGATGGATATTTAGCTAGGTAATTAGGCATCTCCAGAATTCACAGTATGAATCATTGTACAGAGTCAAGTTTCTGGTGATAGTTACTATTTTAAAATAATTTTGCAGTAATATTGAGGCCTATAAATAACAATACTATTTCCATAACGAGTCACATCTTGGGAGTTGATAGTGTGTTCTGTTTTTCTGCTGGCATGTCTCTTAGTAGCAACACTTTGAAAATTTGATACTTCCTTACCCATTTTATAATTACACTGCAGCTTCCTTGTGAGTACATACCCTACATGTTTTCAGAAAAGCTATGGATACTTTGTTTTGACATAATAGGTAAAGAATCTAGACCTTTGGAGACCCAAAGTCCTGAGTTTGAATCCTGGTTTTGCCTCTTACTGGTTATATGACCTTGGGAAAATGTTTTAATATTTATAATCTTTAATTTTCTCATTTATGTGATTATAATACTTTATTTATAAAATAATAATAATTCATTAATATAATGATAATGATATTTTATATATCATATTATTGAGAGGAATAAACACTTTCTACTTATCATCCTGGCATATAGTAAGTACTCAACAAATCAAACCTATTGTCGTCATCACCATCATGCTTTCAATGAATCAGCAGAAACAAGCCTTAAGAACAAGAATATTTAGAAACCAGAATGATTAAACTGGACACAGAAGACATAAGGGCAGACTAGGAGGATTCTAGTAGGAAAGTTGATGCTCTTTAATGTGCAGAGTTGATCACACTCAAGTTAATTAATGCCTTATGGCAAATAGAAAGTGCTAGTTTCCAACAATCTGCATGAACCAGGCAGAAGTACTATTTCACAGCCAAAAGGTCCCAACTTATGACTCTTCATAAATCATGAGAGACTCTGGACGTCTTTGCAAATGTCTGTATGAGATAATTTTACTTTTGCCGTGGTCCCAAACCACTTGGTCTTTGAAGTCAAAGAGTGTTTCTGAGTTGATCGTCTCTCTAAAATTTCTTATGAATATTCCCAGTCAGGATGTTTAAAACTCATGTGCTCTAAGTTAGCATTCTTCTTTCTATTCCTCACTGGAAAAAGGCAGGACCGTCTAGTTTCTAATTGTTGGTAGAGGTCCAGATCATGAAAATCAGTACCTTCTTACTGAGTTGACTGCATCACTGTGAATCCAAAAAAGACTCACCATGTTTCTTGTCTATAGCTACAATCCCAAGTCTGGGTGCTTCCTGCTAGTCTTCTTGATGCTGCATTATTTTAAAAATAACTCACGCAGTTATAGAGCTATTTCCCTTTGAACCTTCTTTGCTCAGTTTCTTTGAATCAAATTGTACCCAAATGATTCATAAGTCTTTCACTGTTGCCTTTTTAAATGAGTCCTTTGATGCCATGTCATGAATTAATGATGTTTTGTGATGCACTTTTCAGTCAAAACTTTGGAAGTCTTACTTTAGCTGCTACTGTATCAATTAAATACTTTTTCCTTTACTGATAAATCTTTAAAGAGTGAGTCAACTTGTTCCTTATTACCCTAAGAGTAGTCAGACCAGAAAAAAAGACTGGCTCCAAATTTTTGTATCAGTCTGTTTCCTTTATATTATCTTCCAGAATAACTTGTTGACCCACAAAACTTGTTTTGCAAAGATTGCCTGTGTTAAGTTTCAAAGATTTTATTTATCTGAAATTTTAGTATGCTTTTCTATGTTGCTATCTAAAGGTGATGTGAGCTGATAGGTGAGTTAGAGCTTCATAACCCTTCGATGCTTGTATTAGAGCTATAGGACTAGTGATACTTGGTTTGTAGGATTGATTGAAATAATAATATGTTTATAAAGTATCTAGCACATTGTCTGAAACACAGTAACTGCTAAACATATAGTCATTATTATCGTTAGCTTGATTCCATTCCTTCTAATAATACTAGAAAATATTATATTTTTCATGTAGGTCTTTACTGGCATCTTTGCAGCTGAAATGGTTTTAAAACTAATTGCCATGGATCCATATGAGTACTTCCAAGTAGGATGGAATATTTTTGACAGTCTTATTGTGACTTTAAGCTTAGTGGAGCTTTTTCTAGCAGATGTGGAAGGATTGTCAGTTCTACGATCATTCAGACTGGTAAATATAAACCAACCTTACCATTATATTCTATATATAAAAGGGTGTTTCTTTGGTTTTGCATTATTATTATTTAAAACTTTTGGAGGCTTGAATCAACAGACAAGATTAGGTCTCAATATCTAGTAAAATAAAGCCCATTCAGTAACATGCACTTAGAGCTCAAAATCACAGAGATATCTTAATTTTAGGACCTTGAAGACATATTCAGTTGTATGCTAGTATAATTGTAGGGTGATGATTTATATCGCAATAAGCTTATGGTTTATAGAATTTCAACCATTATAATATGTTCATTACTTTGTAGATTTGACAATTAAACATTATACCCTCAAAATTGTTCTCTGATATCAAAAATATTAAAAAGTGGGCTTCCCTGGTGGCGCCATGGTTGAGAGTCCGCCTGCCGATGCAGGGGACACGGGTTCGTGCCCCGGTCTGGGAAGATCCCACATGCCGCGGAGCGGCTGGTCCCGTGAGCCATGGCCACTGAGCCTGCGCGTCCGGAGCCTGTGCTCCGCAACGGGAGAGACCACAACAGTGAGAGGCCCTCGTATCTCAAAAAAAAAAAATTAAAAAAATGAAAAAGTAAAGACTTCCTAATGCTTTTTTCCTCTAACATGTTAGGCTTCCTCCCTATGTCAGCATGAAAAAAATTACGAAAGTACCAGAAAATAGAATTAAGGATAAATTTTCAATTTAAAGGATATAATATCTGATAGAGGTTCTATAACAATCCTGAACTAAAATTACAGTTCCTTCAAAATTTGTGTGGTAATTATATGGTGGCAAGTATAACAAAATAACAGGAATATTGAGAGTAGATGAAAATGAAAAGTAGAAATAATCGATTTTAGCTAGGTAATAATGACAATATTTTAGAACTAAATTTTGGAACAAAATTCAAGATTGGAAACATTGAGAACTTTTTCATAAAAATTAATATTAAGCTTTGTGTTGACTTTTAGCTCCGAGTTTTCAAGTTGGCAAAATCTTGGCCAACACTGAACATGCTGATCAAGATCATTGGTAACTCAGTGGGGGCTCTGGGTAACCTCACCTTGGTGTTGGCCATCATCGTCTTCATTTTTGCTGTGGTCGGCATGCAGCTCTTTGGTAAGAGCTACAAAGAATGTGTCTGTAAGATCAATGAAGACTGCACACTCCCACGCTGGCACATGAACGACTTCTTCCACTCCTTCCTGATTGTGTTCCGAGTGCTGTGTGGAGAGTGGATAGAGACCATGTGGGACTGCATGGAGGTCGCCGGTCAAGCCATGTGCCTTATTGTTTACATGATGGTCATGGTCATTGGAAACCTGGTGGTAGGTAATCTGATGTTCATACATTTAAAATTCTCCATAGAAAATTGTTACATGATGATATGATCAGTTACTTTTATAATTATAGGATTAATTAGATCTAAAACTGTTAATTATAATGGAATATTGACTATTTTAATTCAGTGAAGAACAGAAAAGAAAATGAAATATTGTCTTCCTTTTTGTGCCAGATAACCTATATTTATATTTTTCACAATATTTATTTTAATGGAAAGTTTTCTATTTTATTCTTTCATTTTGATAGTGATGTCATATGAATTACATCTGTGGTTTTCATGTCTCTTAAGTGTTGATTCAAATGTGAAGCTATACTAGTAAATAGAATATGATTAAATTAACAATAACAAAAATGAAGTTATAATGGAACAAGGCAAATGGAAGGACTAGTCCTGCTCTGTTAAAGTCACATATAAGACTAGCACCTATAACAAGTATCAGCAAACAATATGGCCCATGGGCCAAATCCCACACACTGCTTGTTTTTGCATAGCCCTGCAAAACTGAAATGTTTTTTACATTTTTAAATTGTTAAAAAAATATAAAGAAAAATATTTTTTGGCACATGGAAATTATATGAAATTCAAATTTCAGTTTCCATAAGCAAAATTTATTGAAACACGGACATGCTCATTCATTTACATATTGTCTTTGGCTGTTTTACTCTACACAAACAGGTCTGAGTAGTCTCCATAGAGATTCTTTGTCCTACAAAACCTAAATAATTTATTATCGGGCCCTTTTACAGAAAAAGTTTGCCCACCACTGCTCTATAGCATCTCTTTTACAAGTGATCTGCTTCTCCATTAGTGTTTTCCTAGCTTGTACGCCTTCACTGTTTCCTTCTTTCTTATACGTACCTGTTGGTAGGAATTTTCAAGCTTAGAGGCAGGAGATAATTGGGATAAGATGCTCTTCAATGAGTCAATTCAATTTTCAAAGCCACCATGTTGGTTTGGTTTAGTTGGTCAACCTAGCATCAGACTCTTCATCAGGTATCCCAGGAGGTTGTCTGTGATAATAGCCATATAGTTAGTACCTTCACTTCCCACTGGCTTGAAAATAAGTTGCTCATTTTTTTTGTCCTTGCAGCCCACATGCCAACTTGAAAGTTGCCAAGAGAGTAGACTTAAATGTTCTCACTACAAAAAAATTATGGTAATTATGAGACATGATGGAGGTATTCCCTAATATATAAGGATATCAAATCAACATGTTGTACACTTTAAACTTACACAGTGTTGTATGACAATTATCTCTCAGTAAAGCTGGAAAAATGAAATGTAATTAAAAATTTGAAGGAAAAAAAGAAATCTATTAACATTTGCATTGATTAGGGAGACTAAAGGGTAAAATGAGCCCTTGGCTTCCCATCAACATTCCTATTAAAACGTACACATAAACAAACATGCACTTCATAGTGAGATATATTTTTCATTGACAATAAAAACCAAAATGAAAATAACCAATTCAGAATTCCTTAATGACTCATCAAATTGTTTTCTATGCTTTTTTTTTCCCCTCCCTCTCAGATTCTTCTCTTAAACTAGACATATTAACACAGACATTTTTTAAAAAAATTTTATTTATTTATTTTTATTTTTGGCTGTGTTGGGTCTTCATTTCTATGCGAGGGCTTTCTCTAGTTGTGGCAAGCGGGGGCCACTCTTCGTTACGGTGCGCGGGCCTCTCACTGTCGTGGCCTCTCTTGTTGCGGAGCACAAGCTCCAGACGCGCAGGCTCAGTAGTTGTGGCTCACGGGCCTAATTGCTCCGTGGCATGTGGGATCTTCCCAGACCAGGGCTCGAACCCGTGATACCTGCACTGGCAGGCAGATTCTCAGCCACTGCGCCACCAGGGAAGCCCAACACAGACATTTTTAACTTGTGCTTTTCTACTTACATTTCTGAGAAATTGTTTTATGTGTGACCAAAATCAAGGGTGAGTCCCTTTTCCTCAGTTTGGTCTAATTTTGATTGTTTAAATATGAGGTAGATGTTTTTGGCCATGAAGAGACTTAAATGAAAGTTTATTTAAATTATCTTTTTGTTTTTTATATAAAACACTTTTAAAATATGATTTACATATTTTTAGCCCTCTGTAAGAATTCGTTTTTTTTTTTTTTTTTCTTTCCACAATGTTCAGTTCACCTGGACCCTTACCTCCAGGAGGAAAAACAGAAATAGTTTGCACACAAACAGAACTTTGCTTCAAGTCAGAGTTGTCTTGACCTGGAGTTGTCCGGGGCGAAAATGATTGGCAGTGAAGCCACCCAATCATAATGCCATTGTCTCATTTGAATTGGGTTCAATGGGCAGGTCTTTTTCTTTGTTTTAAAAGCTTCATTAAGGGACTTCCCTGGCAGTCCAGTGGTTAGGACTCCATGCTTCCACTGCAGGGGCCACGGGTTTGATCCCTGGCCAGGGAACTAAGATCCTGCATAACACACAGCGCAACCAAAAAAAAAAAAAAAAAAAAAAAGCCTCATTAAGTTGCAAGTTGGCAAAATTCTCAGACAGAATATTTTATTACAGGAGCTCTGCAAGTATTATGTGTTCCATTTGTTGTAATAAGTGACATTTATCTCCTGGGAAAAGAACACAGATCTTGGCTTAAGTTACCTTCAGCACAATAGACACTAATCACAATTTTCTTGTTCTACTTGTTTCTCACAGGTAACAAATATCAATTAAAGGTAATGTTAGAAGAGCTATGTAGACCCATAAAAGGGAATTTGGACAAGGGATTCCTGCTGTAGAAAGGAACTTAGGAATGACATCATGGTAATGGTGAGGGAGCATTCTCTTTGCTCCTCATACCCTTTAAAGGGTATGGCTGACCTCTGCTCCCCAGAGTTCACAGAAGCTCAGACATAGAGAGACTGATGAGGACTCTAGCTTCTCTTCTACACCTATCGTATGTTCTTATCTATGGGTGAAAAAGTGCAAGGCTCTTCATTGCTGGTTTGGATTTTGGCCTGTATTTCAGAAAACTGCACTTATTTTCATTTTTATTTCCTGTCTCCCTTTTTCTCCACACCCTATCCCCACCCTGACATAGGTCCTCAACCTATTTCTTGCTTTATTATTGAGCTCATTTAGTTCAGACAATCTTACAGCAATTGAAGAAGACACTGATGCAAACAACCTCCAGACTGCAGTGGCTAGAATTAAGAAGGGAATAAATTATGTGAAACAAACCTTACGTGAATTTATTCTAAAAGCATTTTCCACAAAGCCAAAGATTTCCAAAGAGATAAGACGAACAGAAGATCTAAATTTTAAGAAGGAAAACTACATCTCTAACCACACACTTGCTGAAATGAGCAAGGATCACAATTTTCACAAAGAAAAAGATAAAACCAGTGGTTTTGGAAACAGCATGGACAAATACTTGGTGGAAGAAAGTGATTGTCAATCATTTATTCATAATGCCAGCCTCACAGTGACAGTGCCAATTGCACCTGGGGAATCTGATTTGGAAATTATGAATACTGAGGAACTTAGCAGTGATTCAGATAGTGAATGCAGCAAAGGGGTAAGATTGTTTTATACACATTTTGTTTCATGTTATTAACTAGTATGAAATGAGTTAAAGTTTCAGATTTTTTGCTGTCCTAAGTTTATTCTAATATTGCATACTAATGAGTAGTTTGTGTGTATGTGAATTTATACTGTAGCTTCCTGAAGGTTCATATGGTAAGGTTTTACTTACTGGTTCTTCATAACTGATATAATCCATTTAGCAAAATTTGAAGGTACCAGGTATCTTTAAGTCTTCCCTCCCTTTATCCCCTGTTTGTTATCAATCGTAAAGTCATATACCATCTCCTTTCACAGTGTCTGTTGAGTCCACAGCTCCTGTTCATTACCTTTGCCTTTGCCCTCTCTACTTCTTGCCGAAACCATTCCACATGGATTCCCCACTGGTGTCTCTGCCTCCATTTTCCATCTACTCTAATCCACTTGTTTGATTAATTTTACTTAGGTTCAATCCTAATCATACTTCTCCTTTGAAGTATCCTTGATCCCCAACGTAGATTTGAATTGTGGACCATACATAAAGCCTTCACACCATGGCCCCAGCCAGCTGACCAGCTGTCTCTCCTGGGCTTCCTAGGGCTCCTATGCCTGAACCAAGCCAGTTTCCTTCTGGGCCACATACACTCACAACCTGCATGATTTTGCTTGGGGTTTCCTTCTTCAGTCAAAATCCTAAACACGTACTTCAAGACATAGCCCTCAGCTTCCTCGTGTGTAAAATTATTAGCCCTTACAGCATAGGGTTAGGTGAGGGTTAAATGAATTAACACATGTAGAATGCTTAGAACAGTACTCAGAGTGCTCAAAAGTGGTAGCTGTTGCATCATTCCTAGTTTCTCTTCAAACAGATATGATCTCATTTTGAACCCCACACAATTTTATGCCTTTTCCTAGATTTATTATTTAGCCTTGTATCTTAATTTTTTTGAGAAATTATTATATGCATCAAATGGTACTGTAAACTCATTGAAAGCGGGAAACTTTTATTAAAACTTTTTTTGTATCCTCCTTCCCCACACCTGGTTGCATATATTCAAAGCATTATTGAGCTGTATTTTCATTAATATGGAATATAATAATCATAAGTGAGTTTTATCACAAAGCATTTTTTATGGCATCTCTTTAAAGTTTTAAGATATCACTTTAAAATATTTTTCCTTTCTCTAGGTCATATTTGAAAGTATTTGACAGGTATTTCCCAAACATCTTCTATCTTCTTAACCTTATATTAAGACCTATCCTCCATGAATTTATAGTAGATTTTGGAACAAAGATACACAGCTCTGTGTCTGTGTATGTGTATGTGTTTGTGTGCATGCACACCATACAACCAGTACTAGGTGCAGAGTAAATGCTCAATACTTACTTATTGAATGAATAGATGATTAAATAAATTATGAATATATATATTTTAAGTAGCCAAAAAAATTATTTCCAAGATTGCAAAGTAAGGAACAAAATATTTTATTTTTTATTTTAAAAACCTTTACATGGAAGAAGTAATCCCAAATTCAAAAGATGTGGTTGTTTTGGCTTGAAGGTAGAAAATTAGATTTCACATACCCCACTCAGGAACAGTAATCTGGGTCTAGTCTCATGTGAAAATGAAAACTAATTCAATTACCCATTTTTCTGCCTACGAAGATTATAGTTGTAAAACCCTAACTGCCTGGCAGACTTTCTGAATAAGTTTGAGATTCTGGGTGTTAAAGCACTTTGGTAGCTTGATTTAGTTTAACAAATACTGCTTTCCTCTTAATATTTGGGAGGAATCATTTCTTACCTGGTCGTTTTTTCTTTGCTCAAAGACTGTGACTCTCCCTACATGGATCTCCTTAGTCGCTGGCAAAAATCATATTCTTAGTATGTTGAATTATAACATTGTAAAGGGACTATAATAGACCTGCCCCATTTAGCACCGCATTTCCTAACTGAGAAAGCCATTAAGAGGAAGCGACTTTATCCATAGTTATAAAGCTGGTTCAAGGCAGAGCCAAGACAAGAATCCCAGTCTTGTTATTCATAAGTCTACCCTCCTTCTCCTGTCTTTGTCTATTTCAGGGATAAAACCCACATTCCTATTGGGATTAATACCCAGTTTGTCTCCCCTGGGATACTGAGCCATGCTTCTGAAGAATTTACATACCCTGTAGTGTCCAGAGGAAGTTTCTGATGTCATAGTATCCAGCAGTCTTTTATAATTAATGATTTAGTCTATAAACTATTTGGTTACTGAAATAGACTATTTTAACCATCCATAAAATTACTCTGCCACCTAGCCCGTAAATCCTTCCTAAAAAGCGTGAAATTTAGTGCACTTAAACTGTGTTATCCAAAGACCATTTGATGGTAACATTTTAATATTCTTAATTATCATTGGGTTTTTTTAATGAGATTATAGTCATAACTACATGAGAAAAAATACACTTTTTCTAATTCATATCTGTGGTTTACATGGTATAATACTCAGGAGCTTGAGGCTACCTCATAGGTTGTAATAAGGAATACATAAGCTAGTCTCTTTAAATCATTTAGCACAGTATTTGAGTTGTTAAGCCCTAAAAAAATGTTAGGTATTGTGTTTATTATTGAATTCATCATCATTATTAGCCTCTAAAAGTTCAGATATTAAATTATGGATTTTGAAAGTTTATCCTTCTTCATAAGACATTTTCCATGGCATATCTCAAAATGTGTCATCTTGAGTACATTCAAACCTACTTGACTATGTACTGGACTTGAGAAGTAATGAAATTTCAAGCTCTACAGGAAATTTGTTAGATAATATTAAGCTGTTGCCAACTGTGACACCCTGTGTCTAGAGCCTTTCTCTCCAGTAGCTTGAGATTTAAATGTTCCTAGTTATGACTTGTTGGTTTTATTTTTCAATTTGGACCACTAAAAAAATGCAGATTTCCTTATCACCTAAAGTGGTTCTAACGCCCTTCCAGGCTAACCTCCCTGCTCTAATTCCCCTAATCTTCAGCTCTTACTTGAGTTCCCAATTTTTTAACTGCTATATAACTTTCTTATTTTTCATGCCTCAGATATCTTTGAAATAATGATTCCATGTTCTTGATGAACCTTGCCCAAAGAGGCAAATCATGATTAGCCAATGGAAAATAATGCCCAGTTGAATATATGTAAGTTATTTAAGTCTTAAGCACTACCTTGGAGTATGATGAAGAATGCATCCTCTGGAGATAGAATACTTGCCTTAGATCCTGTATTTAATATTTGCTAATAACTCCATGATCTTGAGCAATTTTAAAAAACCTCTGTTTTTTTCTAGTTTACTTGTATGCAACATAGAATTGTAATAAAGATTGAATGATTTAGATAAACAAGTGCCTGTTGGAAAATAAGTGCCCAATTAACAATTATCATGGGTATGATTAGTAGTCATGTACACACTGTAAGTAGCTATTTGCTACAGGTTACATTTTAGTGTGTAAAGACAAACATAAGAGCTTGTTACAAACGCCTGTTCTGGTCCATATCCTCCAAATTCTCTCTGCCTAAGCCTGGATGCAACCTCAGAATCCTTACCAGCAGGGTTCGCAGGGGCCACTGTGCTGGATTGAGTTTGCATAGGAAGTGAACCTAAATTCATCCCTCGTTTATTTTGATCCATGTTTCTGAGAAATCATTTTCTTTATTCAGGGGCTGGGGTATTTTCCACTTTTACCTGTTTAAGAATCTGCATTTTGAACAGGGGGAAAGAATATCTTTGACCTTTGACACCTTTCCCTCTTTCCCTTTCCCCATCCAAAAGCAAACAAAAAAAAACAAATCCACCCTCTCTTTCATGTCCTAGCATACTTTTTTTCCCATTGTATTTTATGGAGACTTTCTGTCCTCTTCTAGTGTCAGCTCTCAGATAGGCAGGTTTCCATGTTCTGATAGACAGATATACACTCCAGATTGAAGTCAAAATATTTTGTAATCAAACACCTTACCAGCAAATGACCAAAGAGATGAGTTCAAATAAGGTGTTGAGTAACATATCTTAAAGAGTTTTGAGGCAATATTTGGCAATAGAACATCAGCATTTCTCTGAAGATAGAGTCTGTCTCAGAATCGAAAAAGACATACTGTCATCTCAAGGGGACCCATGAGAGTAAGACTCCTGTCACGGATTCTCAAAATACACTCTAAACTGATGGCCCCTCTCAGAATCAGCCTCCACCTGAGGCAGCCCTCTAAGCCCTAGGCAAACATTAACACACTGCAGATTTTCACCATTCACAGTGAAGTGCTTCATTATTATGAGCCTCAAATGAAGCATGAAATGCACCCATTCATTCAATAAATATTTATTGAGATCTACTATGCTCCAGGCACTGTGCTAACCATTGCTTAGAGAAAAAAAAAAATTTTTTTTTTCACCCAGCTGCAGTAATTCAATGTGATTGGTGTCTGGCTTAACTAAATTCTTAAGAAGTGTAGTTTTTTTCTCTTCTTTAAATCATGCCAAATCTCAAAATGGAAAGTTCTAAAAAACTAAATTAATAATTTTTTTTTAAATGGAGAGCTCTTTCTTGGAGAGGTAAAGAGACCCTTTGTTTTCAGTTATTACAGATTACTTATTTCTTTGCTTTAAAGATTAAAAAAAGAGCCATTTTACAGAATTGTAACATTGATTTCAAAGTGTATGTAACTTTGGGGGAAAAACGTTAAATTTATCCAGTTTACTGCTCCGAATATTTTAAAACATAACAGCCTCATGTGATTTCGGAGTGGTTAAACTCTGACAACTTTCAGAGAAGCTACTAGCTGTGAATCTAATACCCCAAATCTTCTTTACTGCTCTTTTGACAAATGTATCTATTATCAAGCCTGGCTTAAGTGAATTTGCTCCTGTTGTGTACTCAGCAGAAAGGAAAACATCCTGTGTAAAGTTTTCCTGCACAGAAAGATCCCCTATTCATTCCTCCTCCAGTCAAACACAGAAACTTTAATCAGCTTTACTCAGTAGTTTTTTAGTGTTTTGAAACACTGTCTCCAAGTTGTGATGGAGCTAGCTGAAGTCCTTGAAGAAAGGAAACCAATGAAACCTTCAAATCTTACATAATCAAACTTCTAACCTTCAACAGAGTGTCATTTAAAACACTGCAAACACAGTTATGCAAAATTTTTGTTCTTAAAGGAAGCAAAGTCCATTCACTTTGATCATTGTGAGAGAAAAAAATTGTGAAGGAATACATGAGTACATATTCAGTAAACTGTGGCTATTCATTTTTTCAACTCACATTTCCTAAGCACCTGCTTTTTGCCTTATGCCTGCTGACACTAGAAAGATGTCATCGGTGTACTCATTTCCTCAGTAGATGTAGGCTCAGGGTCTTCTTGCTTTCTGGCACTGTCTTAAGTGATAAAGAGTAAAGCAAGGTCCCTGCCTTTGAGGAGAAACATGTATGGAAATCAGAAATTATAATTAAACATATAAAAAAGAATTAACGTTTTTAGAAAAAATATTGAAGCAGGATAAAGATATGGTTAATAATCTTGAAAAAAAAACTGGAATACTTCACAGGGGAGATGGCACTTGAAGCGGATTTTATGGTAAAAGGACAAATCATCAGGAAAGAGAGAATGAAAGAGAGGGAGCCGGAAGAGAGGGGGAGGAAGGGAGGGAGACAGAGATGGAGACAGAGACACCCTTCTGGTAGATGTAATGGGCCCAGCATGTGGAAGCATCCAGATGCACAAAAGCCCATTAAATACACACGAGGATGGCCTGCTGGGAAGTAGTAAGTGACAGAGGTAAATTGGAGCCAGATAGTAAATGGCTTGACTTACCATGGACAAGAGATTGAAATAGGTTTCTTTTTATTTAACAGAAAGAGGAAACTTTGTCTTGTTTTGTTATACTTTGTTGTTAGCAAACCTCTGATTTTAAAGAAAGTTTTGTTGGGGGTGTAATAAAGGGGAGAGGATGAAAGGCTATTGCAGCCATCTGAAGCACACTTGATGAGGGCTCAATCTAAGGGAGTGATGGTGGCGTGTGGGATAATGGTAAGACACCACAAGTTAAAAAATAAGGGCTCAGGGTCTGGATATGTGGGTGGTGAGCTGTTTCAAGGGGTATATTCATTTCCTGTGCCTGTCATAACAGAGTATCACAAACTTGGGGCTTTATACAACAGAACTGTATTCTTAGATAGTTCTAGAGGCTGTAAGTCTGAAATGGAGGTGTAGGCAGGGCCATGCTCTCTGCAGGCTCTAGGGAGGATCCTACCTCACTTCTTCCTAGCTTCTGGTGGTGGTACTTCATCCTTGGCCTCCCATGTGTAGCAGCTGCATCACTCTGATCTTTGCTTCTGTTGTCACATGGAGTTCTCCCTATCTGTCTCTGTCTTTTCATTTTATAAAGACAATAATTATATTAGATTAGGGCCCACCCTAGTGAATTCCTCTCAATTTGACTACATCTGCAAAGACCCTATTTCCACATAAGGTCATATTCAGAGGTACCAAGCATTAGGACTTCAACATATCTTTTATAGGAGATACAAATTAACTCATAATCAAAAGTTTTGGCTTAGACGACTGGATGGATATTGATGCTATTAAAAATATACGGGGTGGGGGGAAGGAAGAAAACTTGGGGGGTAAGATAGAGACAGAGTTTAATTTGGGGACATCTTAATTGTGAGCTATGTGCAGTATAGCTAAGTGATGTTGAGCAGTAGGTATTTGGAAGTTTTAAGAAGATAAGTCAGAGTTGTAGACAGATTGGAATTTTGTATGTTAATTTTGAGGTCAGGTTCCCTGGGAAACCAACGCTGAGTAGTGTTCTGAGGTTCAGCACCTAACACCTGTAAGAAGTGAGGGAAGCGAGATGATTGCACAGAGGGAGAAGCTGAAATGCTCTGCAGTTGCACCAGAGGCCTCAGCTGACCCTGTAGACACCTCTGGCACTGGAATGACGCTTGGGAGTAGTCCCAAGTTGAAGCAAGGGGTCAGGACTTTGTGTGCTCCACACCAGTCCGTCACTGGATACAGGCTCTCCCTCCACTCTTCCAGGCCAGGGGAGGGGATGTAACCTTGAGTAAGGCAGCTTCCTTCTGTATTTCAATTCCCAGAGAGGGACTCAGCTGTGAGCCTTCAGCTGCCAACACTCCTAGCAGGTGGAAGAATGAGTGGCTTGTCTGAAAGGGGGACTGGGGCAGTGCACCACAGCATCCACTGCAATACAAGGACCATAGAAAGGAAGAGGACAAGTGATCAACTCACCACTTGAGAAGTGGACACAAGAAAGCACCAGAGAGACCAAGGAGAAAATGTATACAGTAGCCACTTTCATATAAGCTATATAACTTTCCTCCTTAAAACAACCCAGGAAAGTGGATAATATGAATCTATATTTACAGATGACTAAGATGCTAAAAGATTAAGAAATGATTCTGGTTAGTCACTGATGTTTCTACGGTTCTTTTAAAATTTGAGCTCCAAGCTTTAAGCACCATAATACATATCATAGGAAGGCAAGAGAGTGGATAGGAATATAGTTATTTTCTGCTATATCTCTGTAATGTTGCAATTCAGGATCAGATTTTCTGTTCTGATGGTATTGTGCATTTGCTGATTCGTGTTCAGTGTCTAATCTTCCTTAACGTTAATTTATTAGCTGATAGTTTACTTTGATAATATAACAGAGCAGAGCAAAGTACAGTCCATAGAGAATAATAAACCAGTCCATTGAGGATTTATTAAGTAAGGGATTATATCAGGTCGAAGGCACATGAAAGGAGGTGGCACCTAAGCTAGACCCTAAAGGATGGAAATCATTTCATTGTGTGAATGTGGTGGAGAAGGAAATCCCAGGCAGAGGAACATTCATGTTGTTCATCTGATTCACTCATTCATTTATCCATCCACCTATTCATCTATTCAGTATTCAATCTTTGAAAGCCATCATCTTTGGAGAAACTTAAATGTGCTTACTTGTTATTAAATTCATTCCTTTTATTGATTTTATAAAAAGTTGTTTAAATATTTGTAGTCATCAAGGTTAAATATTTTATTTATTGTTAATATACGGTGGTTTTAATTACATTGTTATTAGGTCTATCTCTCCTTAGATTTTTTCTAAAGTTTTTTCCACAAAGAGGCAGTTGCAGGCAGTTTAGATTTCTTCTCTTTACTGCGTTTTAGAAAATATAATAATCTTCTCCAGAAATGCATTTGATTTGGCAAGATTTAGGGATTAGTTTCAATTATACCTTTGGGGGAAGCTGACATTTGATCGTATCTTTTATGCATAGATTCTTGCAAAAACAAAACAAAGCACCCCTACAGAATTTTACTTAGATAATTTCTTTTTTGCAGATTGGATCCAAACTATTTGAAATTATTTTCATCTTCATTGGATTTGTTCTTGTGTCTAAAAACAGTGAAATTTTGGTCTGACGTTTAAATCAATATTTCTTAATTTTTATATTTTGATAAATTTGAAAACATTCCTTTCCTGTAATGCTGTTTGAAATGTCAAAATTAAAAGTAAATCAAGAAATGCTAGGATATGCTTCAGAAACCACATACTCTCAACTCTCACCTCATTCCAATATTGAGGATCACTTATTTTAAAATGTTTGTTATGAAGAGCAAGCAGAATGCAAAAGATTGCCGTCGCACATTATATCAATAGTGTTTAAATTCATCTCCTAAATAACAGAACTATATAACTGTTTAGCTCATTATTTCTAAATCTATGTTGAATGATATTTAATCTTATTACTGTGTTTCAAATATATTGCTTTGCGTTGAGCATGTAGCATGCATTGTCAAATATAACTAATTTCTACTTACAGGTATGTGACTTTAAATATTTCAAATCAGTTGATTAAACTGTTCCATCATGCTGCATTTACAGACTTCAGTACCTGACCTTCTTACTTCTCACAGGGGTAAAAACAAACTGGATCCATCAAGGATGCAGCTCTGTGCTTTTAACCAGGCACAGACATATGTGACCACTTTTACACAGGTTACCTAAAAAAAAAATCATACATATGTATATGATATTTTTTTTCAGTGTCATGCATGCTGTTCAGCTACAAAATCTCTCTGCCTGACCCATTGCAAGAAAGTTAAAACATATACAATTTTTCCATAGATAAATTGACATCACAGCATGTCACTGGGGCAATTCCATCGTTTTTTGTTACTCTCTTGCTTAATTCCTTGATACATCTCTCATGTCCTTAGGTGATTTCAAGTGCATGATCTATAAATTTCATTGGCTGGATTATAAAAGTTAGTATGTAACAGAAGCCACTGAAGCAGCATTTAATTAAAAAACCTCTATCAACTTCCCCTCGTAATTTAAGCTATACAGTTGACCCTTGAACAACAGGGGTTTGAACTGCGTGGTTCCACTAATACTGGGATTTTTTCAGTAGTAAAGAATACAGTACTACACAATCTGTGGTTGTTTGAATCCACGGATGTGGAACAGAGGGTGCTGAGGAACGGTGGGTGTGGAGGGCTGACTACGAGTTATAATCAGATTTTAGACCTCACGGAGGGTTGTGCCCTGACCCCCATGATGTTCAAGGGCCATCTGTATATGTATAGATGTATGTCATACTAAATTGTCAGGTTTATTGCAATAAGAGTAGAGTTTTAATATTCTCACCATAATAACAACAAGGAAATGGTAATTATGTGAGGTGAAGGATGTATTAACTAACCTTATTGTGGTAAACATTTCACAATATATACATGTATCTAATTATCACATTGTTTACCTTAAACTTACACAACACTGTATGTCAATTACATCTCAGTAAAGCTGGGGAAAAACTAAAAATTGTCACCTTCAAGTTCAGTAAATTAAAACTCAAGAAATAATTTTTGTGGGAGAAATATTTCAGGCATAAACATAAAATTCTTGTAACAGGAAAGGACCTTTCTAGTGTTAGTCGTGTATTCACAGGTAAGGAAATTGAGACTCATACAGTTTCTGAGTACACATGTAGAAAGTTGGAGGCAGAGCCAAAGTACCCAGCTTCTAGGCCAGACTTTCAGTATGTTTTGAAATTATTTTAAGCACAGTGATAACTAGGACTTTCTTTAATTAATTCAGTAATATTTGATTTTTATTTGGCAGTATATAAAATGTATCAATTAATAATTTACTGGGCTCTGCCAATGAAGGAATGAGTTGTAAATGCCTGAAATGATTAATTTGATTCCAGAAGCAGATTTACACACTGATGAGAATAAGTTTCTGATTATGTACATTTGGCCCTCTGTATCCATGTGTCCTGCATGAGCAGTTTCAACTAATCGGGATTGAAAATATTCGGGGAAAAAATTCCAGAAAGTTCCAAAAACCACAACATGAATTTGCTGCACACCAGCAACTATTTACATGCATTTACGTTCTATTTACAACTATTTACATAGCATTCACATTGTATTAAGTATTATGAGTAATCTAGAGATGATTTAAAGTATAAGGGAGAATGGAAGGATGTGCATATGCTATATGCAAATACTACACCTTTTTATATAAGCGACTTGAGCATTTGCAGATTTTGGTATCTGCTGGGGCCCTGCAGCCAACCTCCCAGGATACCGAGGGATGACTGAATATATTTCATGAGGAGATAGATATACATGTTGCCTCAAGAAAGATAAGAGGTTTAAATGGAACATATTATGAAGTGAACACTAAACCTGTCAATAAGACACGAAACACTTTCCCTAAAATTAGAAAGATTAATATGGATTGCTGTATCTGGCTAACACGTATAAAAGAAATATACTACTCAGATATAATATCTTGTTTTAATTTTAGTATAACCTGTTGAATGAATGAACTCTAAAATTCCTTGGAAGGAAAAAAATCCACATTAATAAGAATCTTGCCTTTTTAATATTTAATGCAGGTCATATTTTCAATTTCTCTGTCATTGTTAGGATGTTTGTATTATTGTTTTCCATTTACAATGATGAAAGCAAAACTCTATCCTAAAATTGATACACTCTAGGAATAGTAATGATAGGAGTTTCAAATTTAAAAAGAAACATATAATTGTTCTAGTTTACTTGCAGTTAATTTTAAAGGTGGTCCTAGGTAAAAGACATTTTTCTATTTCAAATTGATGGTGATTTACAGGCAATATTTTAGAGAACCATTTTATTCCAAAATGCAGTAAATTTCCTTCCCATAGAACCTAAGTAAAGATGTACACATATACAATAGTATCTATGTACAGCTAAAACACGATTTTTGAGAAAACTGTTTCTAGAAATATATATGTGTGTGTATGTGTGTGTGTGCTTAATTCCTAAATTATTATTACTTTTTTTTTTTTTTTTTTACCAAACTACTGTTAGAAAACATGAGGTACATATTAAGGGGTGGTCATTCTCCAAATAAACAAAAATTCAGTTGCAAAAAATTGACTTGAAATACAATAATTTTCTTTGGCAGAAGCTACCTACATAAAGGTTAGGAAAAATATATTCTATCTGTGCCAAATTTTATTTTACATTGTGTTTGCAGTATTAAAAGCACAGGTATTTAAAAACTATTGGAATCGTTCCAATTGGAATTGTTCCAGTTGGAATTTCTTTGCTTGTCCTTCCTCATTATGGGTAGTTTTAGGGAATACCGTTAATCATTCAGATGTACAGGTAGTTTGTTTTTTGTCATTTCCTTTTTTATTATAAATACTATTTAGTGACCTTGAGTCATAGAGTATATGCTTTTACCTCACATTTTCCTGTCATGTTTGCTTGTGTTCCAATCCGTATTTACCTTCTTGGAGTTTCCTAGCAGGCCTCAAAAGTAGAACTGTTTAAGTGTTCGTTCCTAAAGTTCTTAAGGTATTCTTTCTGATTTGACCCACTGTATTCCAGCTATTTAAATAACTGTTCTCTGCAAATAGCAGTTCCGTGTTAGCGCACAAAGCCTTTGACTACCAGTGGTTGCTTTACCTTTCAAGACCTTACTGGTGAATGCCATTTGCCTTTCCATTAGAAAGAAGTTGATGATACTGTAGGATCTGGCTGAGAAATCTATAGCCGGTCGGATCTTATATGGCCAAACTTTGCTGCATTTGTTTGTTTTCATATGCAAGATCTTGATCTTGATCTTTCAGTCCGGTAAATTTTCCTGTTATTGAATAGAAAGTACCCTAGGTAGAAGATTCTAGGAAAACTAGGAACTTTCAATAAACTATTTGCTTTATTTTGAATTTCGCTGGTGGTGACTGCGATTTGACCTCATTATTTCTCCATCAAAACTAATACTATAAACCATTTGACCCTGTGATGGAATTGTTAAGTAGATTTCCTCCTGAATGAACAACTGTTCCCAAAAAGCCTACACAGCTTCTCTAGTAGCAATAAACAAAACACTAGGAAAGGAAAAACTCCATTTTCTTGCCCTTTATATAAAAAAGTGCTGGAGTTTTAGTTGCCCATAATGTGAGAAAAGAATTTAACTAGTAAATAAACTGTTTTCTGCTAACTTAAATGGAAGTGAAATGAAAATCTAGACCGCAGAGAGGAAAAAAATATTTAATTTTCCATTGATGAAGTGTATCTGGAGTACTTTTTAACTTTGGGCATTGCCTTTTTTTTTTAACATCTTTATTGGAGTATAATTGCTTTACAATGTTGTGTTAGTTGCTGCTGTATAACAAAGTGAATCAGCTGTATGTATACATATATCCCCATATCTCTTCCCTCTTGCGTCTCCCTCCCACCCTCCCTATTCCACCCCTCTAGGTGGTCACAAAGCACCGAGCTGATCTCCCTGTGCTATGCGGCTGCTTCCCACTAGCTATCTATTTTACATTTGGTAATATATATTAGTCCATGCCACTCTCTAACTTCGTCCCAGCTTACCCTTCCCCCTCCCTGTGTCCTCAAGTCCATTCTCTATGTCTGCGTCTTTATTCCTGTCCTGCCCCTAGGTTCTTCTTAACGACTTTTTTTTTTTAGATTCCATATATATGTGTTAGCATATGGTATTTGCCTTTTAAAAATAATTTTGAGAGAAAGCAGAATTCCAGAGAGACTGGAAAAGGATTTGAGGGACTTTGAGGGGCCCAGAAGCTAAATCATGTAAAGAAACTAAATATCATTACTCTCAAAAAAAAAAAAAAACCCACAAATGGTAATACCATAGGTAATCTTTAGTTTTAAAAGGCTGAAAGAGGTAGTGTTTGCATTTCTTCAGAAGGCAAAAAAAGACCCTAACAATTGCAAGGGAGAGGAAAGCATATTTTGGCTTTAAAATTCACGTTATCCCATAATAGAATGGTAAACTTGGAAAAACATTGGACTTCTCTCACAAAGCATAGTAGCTATCTGTGGAATTCCTCTGTAAATGTTCTTTGATACTTATTCTAAACTTTACCATTTTACTCCTCATTATAGATTCACAGCCCTCATTATTGACATCAATTGTAAAATTAGGCTATAAAATTAAAAGATGGGTTTAATTGATTTGAATCTAATAAAAGTCTTTCTTGTTTATTGGCATACAGTGGAGCTTAGTGTATCACTAATGTCTCCCATAATTTTTCTGCCCTTATATGCCCATCCCTTCCTCTTGATTTGCTTCTTTCAATCTTCTTGCTGTCCTTTGGGTTTTTTTGTTTGGACATTCAGGTGAAATAACTATTCTAGACTCTGCTACTCGAAGAATACCTTTCTTGTGTTGTGTGAAGCAAACAGCCTTATAGCACGTACTTTAAACATGACATCTTTGGGATGTTTTCAACACCAACCATCCCCTTTGAATAAGGCTTTTGTTGAGTTCTGTGTTTTCTACAGTGCTGCTATATGTTGATAGTGTTTTTGATTTTGAGTGCCAGATGGTCAAGTTATTAGACAATCCTACTTCATACCTCTCGAAATAAATGACCAACTAGCATTAACCACCATCCATACTAGCATCAAATAGGCTTACAATGAGATCGCCTATTTCAGGAAATGACAGTAACAAATTTGTAAGTGACCAGCCTAGGGTAGTTTTTCAAATGACACCTATATTTAACAGAGTTTCTACTTATATGCAGTGTTGTAGAAAACACACCTTCAAGACAAAAGGAGATCCATGAAGAATAATTAAGCTTTAATTTGATCATATTTTCAATAGTGAAATAGCTACATAAGTTTATAATCAAGAGTAGGATGTTTCAAAACTACTTCAGTGTTTTATGGATGCTCATTGAAGAATATAGACAGACATGTCAAAAAGTACATATATATAGTATAGTAATTACCTAAAGGAAATAGAATCAGGGCGAGAGTGGAGGGGACTTGTATTTTTCATCACATGCTATTGTACATTTGAAATTTTTGGATCAAGTGTATAGGTTTTATTTAAAGGAAAGAAAGAAAAAAATTAGAAAGTACCTACAGTCAATACCATATTATTTAATAAAAAGGCAGGAATACTAACTATAGCATATTTCCTATTCTATACTATACTAGTGAGTCTACCTTTATGGTCCTATTTTTACACTTATTTCTATTTATATGTAGACCACCAAAGATTAAAAATTATCTTTGTTGACAAGCAAAGAAGTAACAGACAAAAAGTATATTTCACATTTTACTAAAAATAAAATCGACGTGGAATTTTAAAATGACCTATTTATAAAACCAGAAGGGAACTTTTTCATACTGAAGTATTTATTTCACTGCTCTTAGTATAGTATAATTATTCTTCCATTTCCAAAATCACAAGAAAACTAATAGTAAATAATTGAGTATACAGAAATGAAAATAATCATACAATTAATTATATAAAATGATACAAATGATTGACTTGATCTTCACTGTATACTAAACAAGAATAAAAGAAGATTCAGTAGTTAAATCTAGCAATGCCTACTATGAAATTTAAAAGAATTTACCTTCAAGAGAAAACCTTTGTAATAGATGTTAGCCTTTCTATTTAAAAATATCCTTTCTGGACCCTGTTAAAGAAACTTCTGCTTTAGTAGGTATGAAGTTTAAAAGCTTAATAGATTAAAACTAAACTGTCTATATTGCTAGGACATGCCCATAAATATTTAACATTATATGCAGTACTGAAATAGCTACTTGTGAGTACTTAATGCATTCCCAGGAAAACACTGAATCCCTAAAAACATTCTAAACATTGAATTTGGCTTGTGATACAAATTATAGTTCATATTAAATATTTTGATAATTTCTGTTCCAATGAGGAATAATTTTGAATAACTGTCATTTATGATGTAAAATCCGAGCCAAACTCCGAATTTAATTGACAAAAAATTGCCATAAAAGTTATGGGGGGGAAAGGCTTCAATGGCAAGAATACACGTCATAAAATCATCTTAATTTTTACTTATAAATTAACTTGGCATAAGTCTGCTTTGTTAATGCTCTTTTAAAGAGTGAGAAAACCAAATGTTGAGGTTGAAGATGCTTTCATTAATTTAACATAAGTCAGGGTTCTGCAGATTTGAAACATTTTATTTAAAAGTTGTAACAAGGTGAGAGAAAATCATTATAACTATATCCTAGTTGTCAGTATTTTGGCTAGTAGCAGGGAGGAGCTTTGTATTCTATCAGCTATTTCACCCACTGCTTTTCCTCAAGGTCCAAGCCAATAACTTTTTTTTCAGCATGGAAATGTTTGGTCTCATCTCCACAGAATCATAGTGCCTTGTCCTTCAGTTCCCTAGTGACAGTTCACTTGCAACTGAAAGGTCAAGAATTGAGGGCATCAAATAATTGTAGTCTTTTAGATATGGTACTTAAAATGGGTTTTTGTGTTAATTGGCACAATAGAACATATTAATAATTATAAGTTTCCCCATTGTTTCCTGGAGTAATATATATTTTGAAACCTTAAGTCTTACAGGATATTGTCTTACAATTAATTTGTATTTGCTTTATTTTAAAGTAATTTTAGATGAATTCAATCAGTTTAAATAACCTGCTTCTTAAGTGAAATTTCATATTGATACTGTTAATGACATAATATTTTAAAACCCGTCGACTATGTGGGAATAATACTTCTATGCCAATGTAGATTAGAAGTAGTAATTTAATAGAGTGTTCATAATGCTTTACCTCAGTTATACAAACCACTTTGCTTACATCATTCCTTATGTTCAATTCTTATCAATGCCTTTTTTACCGATAGTGACTACTGTGTGATAATAATAGCGCTGAGAATTTAATGTGGTACCCATAAAGTATACTTTTAGCTTCCAAAGTCATTCTCTAAAAGTTAATATTTTAGTTTGGGCCTATGATCTTAATGCAAATCAATAGATTGAAGAATCAATTTAAATGAGTATTTCCTCATTTTTAGCACTTACATTTGTTTGAATTATTCTTAGAAAAAACAAGTAAAGCTGTAATCTTATTAAGAGAAGTACATGCTATAATAACTAGTAGTTTTCAATATTCACATGTCATTTAGCAAATGAGAATGAAAATTGAACTCTTCCATTGATGTGCTGCTCTACCCCTTATAAAATAATATTAGGAAAATTTGACACAGTTTTGCTACAATTGCTGTGTGTATTTTATCTAAAACTTTCTGTGTATGTGTATGTGTGTAAACATCATGTTTGATCACAAAGTTCTGAGTGGGAAAAATTTGTGTTATGATCAGTTTTATGATCATAATGACAATGAATTCATTCCTCTCATGTGTTGGTCTGCCATGTTCAATTTCATGGAATCTTTGTTTCAGAGTTTGCATGTGATGCTCACTTTAGTAGCCACTATCTCTTGACATTATAATATTTATGATCTCTTCTACTGTATCCTGAAATTCTATCACTGAAATAGGTGGTATTGGACAAGATAATTGCTATGGTCTTTGACATTTTGATTCCAATACAGTATTTGACTCTTTTTGTTTTGATGAAAGGCCTTCTATCTATATCATCCTGATACATATTCTCAAATCCAAGCGTTAACAGAAAAAATATGTTTGGATTTCATTTTACACTGATTTTATTCTTTTTAAAAATGTTAAGTACCAACAAGCTTTTTCTGCCAGTTGTCAGATCTGACCTTTCAATTATCAGGTGTTGGCAATTTGGCACTTGTATATTATTTCTATCAGGGTCTTGGTTGTTCTAAGATAGTAATTATTGATGTATACAAATTTATATTAAACATAAAACAAAATAAAAATGTGGCCAATACTTTGCAGATGTTATAGTTTACATAAAAATATTACCTTAAGACTAATTCTGTCCATAACTTGTTAGCATACTAAAAATAAGGAAATGTATTTTTCACAGGATGTGTAGATAGAAAGATCAAGCACAGATGCATTGTAAGGTGACCTGACCTCAATGTATGTTTATATGTTTTTATGGCCATCATACTGTTAATCTTTTTTCATAACACTTTGCATGACTCTGATTATCAAATATGGTTTTAATGCAAGATTTGAATGAACCCTAAATGAACTCTCTGGTGGGGTGGTGAATTTCTTTTTAGAGGCTGAACGGATCGAGTTCCTCTGAGTGCAGCACAGTTGATAACCCTGTGCCAGGAGAAGGAGAGGAAGCAGAGGCTGAGCCTGTAAATTCAGATGAGCCAGAGGCCTGTTTTACAGACGGTAAGAGAAAAATTGAGACCTCAGTTAGCAGCCATTTATTAGTGTTTTGGCTTTGGTCTTAAAACCTAATACTTACTGGGGGTTGATGAGTAAAAAGTCAGAAGACTCTGTTCCATGCTGATTCAGTCATGGCTCTGTGACTAAGGGCAAGTTGCTGGAGCTTTCTAAGCTTCAGTTTCCACACTTATGATATGCTACTAACAGTAATTTATGACAAAGACGCTGTTATACTATATAGCACTCTACTTACTGAAAGATGTTCATATTCTCCTTTAGATCCTTAATTCATGTTCCCAGCTCCATGGAACCAGTAAACAAATTAATGGGATAGATGGTACTGTTGTCCTTTTCATCAAAAGCTGGAGCTACTCTGTCAGGAAACCATTTGATACAGTTGACCATAGTCTGTCTCAAAATTCTTCCTTCCCTTGGTTTCAGAGGCCACACTCTATTTTTGTTCTTCTTTTACATCACTGAGAATTCTGAGTTTCTTCCCCTGTTTCTTTTAGTGACTATTTTTTATGCACAAACCTTAAATAATGACGATTCCCCACATTTTGATGCTTGGTTATCTACTTTTCTTATTCTCTAGCCCTAAGCGGTTTCATCCATGTCTGTGGTGTAAGCAACCATTTCTGTGTTGTTGCTCTTAAATCTTTATCTTTACCCCTGACTTCATTCAAGTTCCAGCTCCCCATTGCTCATCTCCATCTGTTCTTTAAACAACAGTTGAATAAGTTCAAAACAAACTTCATTGGGGTTTCCACATGTAATCTACAGCTTCTTCTAGTCTCTATCACATTTAGTGACGTCATGATCTATCTTGCCTCTCAAGCTATACTTTAAGTCAGTCCTAACCTTTCCCTTTCTAGCCACAGGTTGATCACAAAACACACAAGTTGATCAGAAACGCTGGAGATAGGGTCCGAGTCCTTCAGGGGATTCTGATGCACACTAAAATTTGAGAACCATTGGTAGGATAAAACCTGAAGTCCTTAACTTGGCATGTAAGGCCCTTTACATTTGGCCTCAGTGTCTTATTTTATAACAGTGCCTCTTTTCATTCCTTTTCACTTTCTATCTTACTGAACTTCTTACTACTCCTGGAATTTTTCAGGGATTTTATTCAAAGCAGTAACTTTGAACTTGACTTGGGAAAGTATGCAGTTTTCTAAGCAAGTATTGTGTCATCTAAGTAAAAACGCAAACCTAGAGTAGGGTTACAATGTAATACAATAATTTATTGTACAAGCTTTGGAGCGTGATAAATATGTGTTCTAACTGGCCTACTGCTAACTCTCTATGAGACCTTGAGCAAATTTTAGTCTTGTACCTCAGACGTCTTATCTGTAAAATGGGTACATTTTACATCCATATCATAGGGATGTTGAGGAGATTAAATGAGATAGCATTAATAAATTAATTAGCACAGTACTGTCTTTCAACTCCTTCTAGTTTCCTTATTGTTTTTAAAGTATTTTCTTAACAATCTTATCTAGAAGCAATGGTAGCCTTGATGCTAATGACTCACGATCTACTCATGGGCTTAAACTCTCAGCATTTGTGTTTTTTTGTAGAAATCACTGACTCACTTTCATTCTTCAAGATTTTCTCAACCAGTCTCCTGTAACACTCATGCAGTAAACAAAATGACCGGCAAATAAAGATATCTGCAAACTACAATGGATGCATGAATTCTCTTTAAATAAACGCCAAATGTCATTTTTGTGTGTGTGTGAGAAGCAAAAAAGTGTGACACCCAATTAATAGAAATTTGTGCTAGCTCAAATTAGTACCATAAGCAAAACACATGGAGTTTTCTTTAGAAGTGTTCATATTAAAGGCATTTAAGAGTATCATCATGTATTTCAGCATCACGATAAAATTAAATTGACTAGTACCATGTAAACTTAAATTTGTACAGATGCTACCAAGATTTCTTCCACACATTTTATGAATGACCCTGACTTAAAATTCTAGGATAACCAGAAAGAAGTTGGGCTTATCAAACAAATTATGGCTCTATATCAGAAAAGGGCTTTAGAAAAACTTAAACCCTCTGCAGAAAGTATTAATGCTAAGCTATTTCAGACTGTAAGTGCTATCTTACTGAGATCAAACTTTACAAACTATTTTAATCCTATAAAACACCAATGAGAATACTTATATAATGACTTTGAGATTATTCATAACTTCTAATTTGAGTCTAGTATATAAGAGATATTATAGAAACACATTTTCAGTGAATTGTGGTCTTGACCACTGAAAATTTACTGAGAACCAAAGTTTCAGTTGTACAAGACGAATGCATTCTGGAAATCTACTGGACAACAATATGAGTATAGTTAACAATACCATGTTGTGTACTTGAAATTTGCTGAAGGTAGATTTTAAATGTTCTCAACGCACCCAAAAAGAAGAAATTGGTAACTACGTGAGGTGATGGCAATTTAATTAACTTGACTGTGGTGATTATTTCACAGTATAAACCTATATCAAATCATCAAGTTGTACACCTTAAATATATACAATTTTTAATTGTCAATTATACCTCAGTAAAGCTGGAAAAAATGGGCAAAATAGGAGAAGAATAGGCAAAATCAATCTACAAAGATAGAAGTCAGACAAGTAGTTACCTTTAGGGGGTACAGATTGGGAAAGGGCATGAGGGTGATTTCTGGGTGCTTGGAAATGTTATATCATGACCTACATGGCTGTTACATGAGAATATCAGTCTATATACTTAAAATATGTGTACTATACTGTATGTATGGTCTCAATAAAAATTTAAATAAACAGATAAATATATTTCTTTAAATGACAAGAAAATCTACTAGCAAACACACATCTCTGAGTCATATCACTTTGAACAGCTGTGTTTATACTCACCAGACCTGCTGGGCTAAGAGGCTCAGCCTGATAAATTAAACAGGGCAACCAATTTTCTGAGCCCTTCAACCCTTTATCCACTTAATCATTCTTTTATCCAATCAACAAATAATCCTTAAATACCTTCTGTCTGCCAGGCCCAGACCTGAGCACTAGACAGAGATAGAGCAGGGGAAAAAAAACAATGTTTCTTACCCAAATAAATATATAAATATTTAGTAGGTCCGATAAGTGATACATGCTATGGAGAAGTAAAGTGAAAATGGGAATACTAAGACTGAGGGGTAGAAGCCTACTCTAATACAAATAGAGTGGTCAGAGAAGGCCTTTCTAAAAAGATAACATTGGACCATGCAAATATATGAAGGAAGAGTATTTTAAGCAGAGTAACGAAGGCACATGCCCTGAAGTGGTGATATGCACATTTGAAAACAAAATCAAGAGGCCAGTATGAGTAGAACAGATTGAGAGGTGGAAAGGGTGGTAGAAGTTGAGGTTAGAGACACAGTAGAGGCCAGATCTCAAGAGCACTGAAAAACATAAGAATCTCATTTAGAAGTCTCACAAAATGCCATCTTAAGAGCAGATAGGTAGATAGCAAGGGCAGAAGCTGGGAAACCTCTTGGATGTCCCTGCAGTGATCCAGGTGAGAGATGATGGGAGCACAGACTACTGTGGGAGTATTGGGGATGGTGAGAGTATGAGATTCTGAGTATATTTTCAAGTTAAAGCTGAAGGGATTTGCTGATGGATTAGATGTTGGGTGTTAAAGCTTTCTTCTCTTTAGAAGAGTCAAAGATGACACCAAGCTTGGGGCGTCAAGAAACTGGAAATATATGGTTTCCACATGAAGAGTTCAAAATGAGTGTGCTTGACAGGATGGAAAATTGGGAACTTGTTTACTCACAGTGGAAATGACCCTTACCAAGTCGTGATTGGTTGACAAGTGTTGCGCTAGAACCAGTGCCAATTTAGAGCAGCATTTGGCCTCTAGAGGTTTTTGTTACCTGAAAGGCAGCAGAAAAATCAAAGGAAGTGGGAGAGTTAAATCAGAATAGTTGTATTTCAGTGAA